>NC_054828.1:131289253-131911396 GCF_018345385.1 Vulpes lagopus
AGATGATGGTCGTGGAATGTTTCTGACTCTCCCCCAATCATATCAATGCAGACAAGTAGTAGGATAATAAAATCTAAGACGTTTACACTAAAACTGAGTAACAAGACACCCGAGTGAAACCGTAAGTAGCAGCAGGTGGGGAAGTCACCACAGCCCCATCACCTGGGAGGTGATGCTGCAGCGGAAGTGGAGGGCAAGTCAGCGGTCCACCGAGACCATAGAGGGGACCGAGAGCGGGCTTTGCGACACCGTTTCATGGGAGAAAGGCCTGCTCTGGGAAGACACTCCTGAGCATGGGCTCCAGCCTGAGCAGAACGAAGACAATATAGATGAGCAAGTCGAATGGAAAACAGTTGAAGTCAGGCCAGGCAGCTCTCAGAACGTGTGCCACCGTACTTTTTACATTTATTTTTTAAGTTGTTGTAAAATAGACCTAAAATTTACCATTTTCACCATTTTTAAGGATGCAGTTCAATAGTAGCAAGTACTTTTACATTGCTATACAACCATCACTGCCATCCCTCCCCAGAACATTTCTCATCTTGCAAAACTGACTCTGTCCCTGGTAAATACTGACTCACGTCCCCCTCCCCAGGCCCAGATGCCCACCATTATACATTCTCTATGAATTTGGCTACTTTACATAACTCATAAGAATGGAATCAACAGTATTTGTTCTTCTGTGTTTGGTTTCTTTCAAGTAGCCTGATATCCTCAAGATCCATCCACTATGTTATTGGGTGTTAGGATTTCCTTCCTTGTTTAAGGCTGAATAAAAATCCTTTGTATGGGGGGCACCTGGGTGGCTCAGTGGTTGAGCATCTGCCTTTGGCTCATGTCATGATCCCAGAGTCCTAGGATGGAGTCCCACATTGGTCTCCCCACAGGGAGCCTGCTTCTCCCTCTGCCTGTATCTCTGCCTTTCTCTATGTCTCTCAAGAATAAATGAATAAAATCCTTAAACAACAAACTCAGGAAAAGAACATAGGAGCCAGAGTTTATAACTGGTCAAATGGACTTTACATATAAAGGAAGTAGACAAACTGTCATGAACTCGCACAAACTCAAAAACTACTACGGCCATGAGCTTCCTGTATGTAATCTTCTAGAGAACAGGCCTGAAGCAACACAAGAGATGATCTGTAACTGCATAAGGACTCATAGTGTGTAGTGACTTTGCAATCACCTGTTGTACGAAGATTAAATGATGATCATACATTACAGGGGAGGGTATATAAGGGTTTTATTCTTTGACAAGAGAAATACAATGCAACTATCAAAAACTGAAAGAGAGAAAATAAATAAAAATTAACTTCCATCACAGCAAGTGTTGTACAAGCTAACTGGGTTAAAGTAGATGTCAGGGAAGCAAGGGGAGATGTTAGGGATAGGGGATGGTGGAAGGTGGATACAAGGAGAGAGGAAAAAGACATTAGGAGATAATCGCATTATTGTTCACAGTAGGAAGCAAAAATAGACACATAAGAGGGCACCTAGAGTGGTACAGAAAGGTACTGTAAAGATAATTATTTGAGAAAAAAATGCAAGTATATCTAAGTCGTAAATGCATATAGAAAAAATGCCCACTGCAGGAGATTTTAGTGGTCAAATAAATGAATAAAAATATATTTTGTACATATTCAACATAAAACAATATGACAGAATGAAAACAAATGTAGTGAGTATATCAATGTAAATAATAAAAATGGGATTAATTCCTTTTCTGAAAGATGCAAAGGGAAAATTGTTACATCAGATAACAAGACTGTAATTTTGATGGTATCTTGGGGCCATGCATCATCTCTAATATCCTTTTAAGATAAAGACACAAATGAGTTTTCGAAAATCCAACAGGAGATGATGAATTATAAAAAATATGCCATGTATGTTGTTATAAGTGATTTATTTCTGTAGAAGGAACTTGATGGAAGTTGCGTTCTTTCCTCAAACATATGATTATGAGTGTGTACAAAACACTCTGTTCTCCCAGCCCTGGGTCCACACGCACACGTCTGTACCCAGGCCATGGTTTATCGCCCTTTAGACTCTTGGCTTTCAGGTAAGTTTCTACTGAGCTCTGGGACCTTCTAACTGGGAACACATCTTAGCCACCAAGAGTTTTTACATCATGTCCTTCTCTCCTTCAAACACTCCTGAGCTCTGAATGAATAAACCTGGGCTTAATTAAAAAATTCAACAGTCCTGGAGCATGTGGTAACTCAGTTGAGTGTTCACTCTTGATCTCACTCAGGTCTTAATATTAGGTATGAGTTTAGGCCCTGTGTAGGGCTCCACACCCATCAGTTCTGGGGCAAATTTAGTTTATAAGGCAAGTATTAGCATGTGTGATATGTATACACATATAGTACATCCATTAGGGATAAAACAGTCTAACACTATGAAGATGCTAGCCCTAAAATATGAGACTTATTTCTATATCCTTTACAGCTAGCATTCCATAATGTTTGAATAGTAGAATAATTTCTGCTACAATTAGAACTTTTAAGATTATGGTAGAAAAACAAAGTTAAGAAATCTCTGCAACAGAAATCCAGTCAAAATTAAGAGAGTGTAAATCAAGAACCTCTTCCGCTTATTTACACAATAGTCCAAAACAGTGATACTCAATGTAGAATCCATTACACTCAAAGGATGCAATTTGTATGTCATTACGAATCATTTAGTAATACAGATGTTTGATTATATAATCAGATTTTGACTCAAGTGCCAATGAGGATTAACTTATTTGCAAAGTAAAATTATAAAAAGAAAAAGAAAGCAATTCTCCAAGGGTAAACTTACATTTTAGAATTATGATAGACACTTTTCAAATGATGTGGGGAAAGATTTTGAGCATATCAAGTAGAACTAAATACAGATTAATTAAAAAATGTTTTAAAAATATAGTCATACATCCAATTTATAGGTAACTTTTTGCTTAATAGAGAACACTAATGATGTAGAATTGTATTAGTGTCTAGAACAGGCCATTTTAAAAAGTAGAACATAATGCTATAAAATATTAATTTAAACCAAAAGAAATAGGGGGTAAAGCTCAAATGGGTAAAATAGTAGTAACAATCATGGCGTTTTGTGATGATTCCCAAACTGAGAATTCACATGAAGATTAAATTGTTGTTTCATCCTGCAGTCAGTCTTAATATAAAAGCAAACCTACATTTAAACAAAAAGTGTACACAGACTTAGTCAGCAAACGTGGTTCATGATGTTCTTTTCTTTCTTTTCTTTTCTTTTCTTTTCCTTTCTTTTCTTTTCTTTTCTTTTCAGATCTATTTATTTATTTGAGAGAGAGAGCACGCAGGCACAAGCAGTGGGGGAGATGTAGAGGGAGAGGGAGAAGCAGACTCCTCACTGAGTGGGGAGCCCAATGTGGGGCAGACACTCAACTGAATGATCCAACCAGGTGCCCCTCATGATGTTCTTTAAAGTAAATATTTTCCATAACACCACACTTCCCAATCTTGTGGATATTCCTCCTAATGTGATAAGAAATAAGAGAAATAAACAATAGAATGCAATTTCGAGCTCTACATCTAAAAAAAACCAAGTTGCTAAAACCCAAATAAGCATAGAGGTTGACAAAACAGTCCATTACAAGATATGTAATCACTTTTTTCTATTGTTTCAGCTATAACTGAGTGGAAAATATTATTAGAATTGTTGCCATTCATGCTATTTATTAATATATACATATATTGCAAACATGTATGTGTATGGGAAGTATTTGTGTAGAGATATATGCACATAGATGTATATTAAAATAAAGCTATAAATGGACATTTACATATAAACATGTGGGTATATATGCACATATTTGTATATATACATCTATATACACACACATATACACACATATGTATGCACAGATAGGAATAACCTTAATGAAAAGTGTGCGAACTCATATAAAACTATGTAATCTAATCAGTAGAGTCATAATAAGATGATGAATATTGAGAGTTACATGTTTCTCAATAGTATGGCTTCTATAAAATCATATGTATTTTTCCAAATTAAATGACATATGTAAAATATTATTAATGAGCTTCCCATCAAAACTTTTGTCTCATATTTCTGCTGTTTTCAAGTGAATTAACAATAATAATCCTAAAATATAGAGATAAGTGAACAATCGAATATTTTTTAACATTGAAAATGAATTATAACTAAGATAGCTATAACCTTTTTGTGTCAACTCAACAAAGAAAATGATTTATTTAATGTCTATCATATGTCAGGATCTTTGCGATATTATTTCTAATTGTAATGTGTATACATGTATATGAACATGTGTACATATGCATGTGTTGTGCACATATGAATAATCAATACATATGTTGACTAAATCATCCAAAATTAGCATGAGAATAATTGCAAGCATTCCGGAAGGCGTAACTTATATACCCAACAAATATAGAAGAGGGACATTTTCTGTTTTAGATCCACCGAAAATGGTGGAAGTTAACAAAGAAAACAGATGTTGCTGCACAAAAAGACAAAGTAACAACACAACTCTGGAATCAACTGTCAAATAGAATGAAGATTTCTAGATATGATGCAGTTCTTAAAAACTCATCCACATTCTCAAGAAAAGTGATTTTTAAATATCCAATAGATAAAATATCCACAGAAGGAAGAGGTTAATGCCAGAAAAGATGCACAGGTACACCACCACGACCACAGGTGCAAGTCAATCACCCAAAATATGCCAGTTTGCACGGATAATCGAGTAATAATCAAGTCGATGACTCTGGCTCATTCACCTTTCTGCTAACCTACCAGCTGGCTTCACCTCCACCTCTCGCTTACTGCCCACGGGCCCAGGACAGGCCACATGTCCAGTACCCAGCCACCTTGTCCCCTGTCCTGCCTCCAAGTCTCACCCATTAGCTTCGGTCTATGGGGTCAGTTGTTTCTGTTCTCCACCTGTGTTGTCCATTGTATTTCTTATTCTAATTATATAATAGATAACATTGCCTATAACCCAAAGAACTAGAACCACAAAAAGAGGTATTTACATGAAAAATAAGTGAACATTTCCTAAAGCATCAAATTTGGAAAAGAAGTGAAAAAATTCACTGCAAATTGGGACAACCAAAGGAAAACTTCAGATTTCTTCCCAAAATTCAGTAATTTCTCATTCCACCTTAAAGGAAAATCATCAGCTATCACAAACTACATAAAAGAGTGCAGTTAGTGACACCTGGGCTGCTGAGTGGCTAAGCATCTGCCTTCGGCTCAGGGTGTGACCCCGGAGTCCTGAGATCGAGTCCCACATCGGGCTCCCTGCATGAGTCTGCTTCTCCCTCTGCCTCTGCCTCTCTCTCTGCCTCTTCCTCTCTCTCTGTCTCTCATGAATAAATAAATAAGATCTTAAAAAAAAAAAAAGAGTGCTGTTAAAGGGGGAAAAGGAATCAAAATGACCAGTTATTAGATCCATACTTTAAAAACATGGCTTTGACTCTATATCAAGGGATTAGCTAATGATATAATTTATAGGATTTAAAATGGAATAAAAGGCTCAACAGATTTATTGTTTTATGAATTTCATGAATTCTCATGGAAATCATGATTTATGACTTTCTCAATTAATCTATTATTTGTATTTAATAGCATTGGTCATATATTCTGCTTTCTATTTCCTGTACTACAGGGTGGGTTTTTTGTTCTTTTCTCCTTTTTTGAACTTATACTACTTACCGGGTACAGCGTTAGGCATATAATATCATATTAGTTTACTGAGAGTGTCATAACAAAGCACCACAACCCAGGTGGCTGAAGTACCAGAATTTTATTCTCACAGCTCTGGAGACTGGACATCCAAGAACAAGGATCTCAGGGTTGGGTCTTTCTGAGGCTGTGAAGAACAATCTGCTCCCACCTCTGGTCTTGGAGTATAGACGACCATCTTCTCCTTCTCTTCACATCATCTTCCCCCCACTCAGGGCTGTCTCTGTGTGCAAACTCCCCCTTTTGATGAGGACGCATTGGATTATATAAACTTTGTATACGTCATATTGGATTAGGGCCCACCCCAATGACCTTGTCTTAACTTGATTACGTATCTCCAAATAAGGTCACGTTTTGAGGTCTGGAGGGCCCGGACTTTGACCTTTTATGTGGGACACAATTCAGCCCATAACAAATGTCTTTTAATCCTCAGATCAATCTTAACGATAGGTACTAGCATTCACCAGACGAGGGAATGGATGAATCAGAGCATTTTATCCAGAAAATTTAAGGTTAATTCAGGTTCAAAAGTAAACTCCAAACAACCCAGTAAAGACCAGTTTCTCAACCATAACACAAACAGCACAACCTTCCACTCAAAAAAGACCTCTCTATTTGGGAAACACATATGCATCCCATGCACAAACACACACACACACACACACACACACACACACACCCTCATGCAGTGCATACCATGCTCTAAAACCACGGACAGAGAGAGGATATTTGGGGGGGAAAACTGATGTAAGCACTTCATTTAGTTGTTCTTTTGATCCCATGATGCTCATCTTTAGCTGCTCATGAGAATTATCCATAGAGCATTTAAAATTCACCAACACCCAGAACCCTTGGCTGATCAGATGGTTTTTTTAAACTCCTTAGGTGATTCTTGTATTCAGCCAGGATTGATAACATCATATTATTAGTAAGAATAGTGAGGGGCCTTTTTTTCAGAATTGAATAATATGAAGAATTACAAAAAAAAATTCATGACATTCATGAATAAAAACTACTATCCACTGAGGGAGGAAAATTTAATTACTAAGCATATCTTACATGTCAAGTTTCATACTAAGCACACTGCCATTTCTTTTTTTCATAAGAGAAAATATTTGGTGGCAATAAAATGTGCTTCTTTAATACTCTGTGACAAATTAGCCATGTGACCCGGGGCCATTCCATAAACACTGATTCTTAGATTTCTCATCAGTGTAAGGAAATTATAAAATCAACCATTTTTATCTCTCAGGAATATATGAAAAATGATTAAGGAGAAGAAAAGGACAGCATTTTACAGGCATAAAGCACTCTACAAGAAAATTACTAACAACTAGAATTATGATCATTGTCGTGTACTGGACTGCTACATTACTTAGCACTATCCTAGCTTCTACGTGCTACTCAGCTTTGCGAACCAACAGCATTAAAAAAAAATAGAGGAAGACAGTTATTAATAAGAAAAGTGACCCTACAGTATTCATACTTTTATGAAGCTAGTAAATATTCTTGCTTTTTTTTCCTGTAATAAATGGAATTGGTTGAAACACCTTATACTTGCATCCATCTCAAAACGTACTGATGAAAGATGAAAGATTTGAGCTCCTGGTGACAAAAATGGAGAAAAAAAGGTAAGGTATCAGGAAGGAAGAAGTATGCACGTACACAAAAAGAAAATCAGGAAAGAAATTGGAATTCATTGAGTCTTAATAAGCAGTACTGTCTTGGGCACCTAACATTTCATCATCCAACAACTATAAATAAAATGGTCCAAATTTCCTCCCATTCTGTGGCCTTTTCAAAGATTTGAAGACCTCAGATCCATTAGTGATCTCCCAGTGCTGTCTTGCTTGATGCCAGGAGCCTGCATGATAGCTAGCAATGAAATCCCATAAATTGAAAACCCTTTACTCCCCAGAGCCCAGCCTACTGTGGTCTAAGAGCAGCATGGCCAATGAAGGAAACACTATTTGGGAGACCACAAAACCACCATGAGAGCATGCATCTCACTTAACTATGTCCAGAGCTTTGTGCATGGCCTGATAAATGCTCTATGACTCCATGGACCTCACCGTAGTCCTCTTGATACCGGAAACCAAAAGAAGGTGTGGTGGTATTGAAACAGGCACTTGACTATATGACCTCCTTCTGTCAGGGTGACCTTGATACCAAATCAGATCCAGAAAACCTTGTTGCATGGCACAAATAACACAAGAACACTGTTTAGTAACATGTTTGTTGTCATGGACCATCTTGAGCATCTCATGGAAAATATGGTTGCTAAATAGAAAAAATGAACATTTCTGTACATATTGAAAATATTTTACAAGCAATGCATGGGAATTCAGTGACCCTGAAAGCACACCCAGGGCAGATAATGCCAGCTGCCTGTACATATTCTCTCTTACCCATTTCAAAGAGCACTGATTATACTTGGGGTGTAATCTGCCCGGCTAAAAGATGATATGTCCATGCCCCTCTTTCAACTGAAGCAGGACAATGAGATGGAAGCCAACCATTGAATGAGACTTTGGGACAGTTCCAAGAAAAAGCTAGACTCTTCTGCCTTTTATTCCCTTCCCTTCTTGTCTGGGACAGCCCTCTTCAGATATGGTGACACTAAAGAATCCTTAGGAAATAGAGTCACAGGCTGAGGGAAGGTGTGAGGTCCTCTGTGCTTGGCATGTTTGAGGAACAAGCAGACTCAGGTGGTTAGAGCTACATGGGTGAAGAAGATAGTCAGCAAGGGAGTGAAGGTGTAATCTGGAGCACATGATCATAGAGGGCCTCAGAAGCCATGAGAAAGGCTTCAGGATTCATTCAGAATGAGACATGAAACCGTAGCAGGGGCCCAAGCAGCAAAGTCACATGATCTTATGTTTTAAAGGATCACTCTGTTTCTTGTGCAGCTAGCACATCATAAAATGGCAAGAGAGAACTCCATTTGGAGACAATTATTATAGCCCACATGTGGTCAAATTAATGTATATAAAATCTCAAACATTAAAATTAATTACCCTACACATGCCCACACATGCACACACATATTCAGGAGCAAACCTATTTTGAGATAGATGGGATCCTTAGAAAGCCAAGTCAAAACCCCAGCTCCCCTTGCTCCATCATTTACAGGTAAGGGTTGGTTGAGGAAGAGATTGAGCAGATGGCTCTGAAACTGGAACTAGGGCCACAGACTATTGGCCTTAGAAGAATGGCCAAGACACAATCAAGGTGCTGAAACAGTGCTTCTAAGTGTTCATATTTAAACTCTCTGAGGCAGGAAATGAGCCTCAATTTAAAGGCCCACTATTCCCTAAAATCTCATGCTCAGGTGACTAGGTCAATAGATAGGTGAATGAGAAAGAGAGAGAGAGAAAGAGAGAGAGAGATGGATGGATGGATGAATGGATAGATGAGAAAGACAGACAGAGAGATGGAGATATGAGAGATGAGATAACTTGCTCCTGGTCTCTATATCTGAATACCTTAGTTCCATGATAGTGAAACCTTCCTTTTTAATAGAAACAATTACTTTCCTGTAACCCATAACCTTAGCCAAAGTTCAACTCTACCTCCTGTACCCATAACATTCCAACATGAAATTCTTCAACCTCTGGTCCACTATCTTCATAAACAAGGAGTTCACTGATGGACTGGACTAGAAGTCCATTTTCAGACCACTCTAGATGATCAAAAATATCTCTACTACTGAGTTCTTACTTCCTGTAACTTTTACTCCATCCTCCATACTCCAAAGCCATACAACTGAATCCCACCCCCAGTGACATCCCTATAGATACTAGAAGACAGTAAGCCGTTCCCTAGTCTTCTCTGCTACAGAATCAATATGTTCAGTTTTCACAAACATCCTCCACGTGACTTTATTTTGAAGCTATTCTACATACCAGTTACTCTCTCCTACAGTGGGTCACAGGTTTTCAAGTGACGTTAGCCATATGTTTCTTAGAATCTAATGTGACAACTGTACAGTGAAGAGAAACTATTCATTTAGTTCAAAAAATATTTAGAGTTCCATATTTATCAAGTTCCCACCGGGAAATACATGACATACTCAGAGTAATTTGAGGAGAGTTTAATAAAGGGACCATTTCACAGGTAAATGCAAGGATTAGTCCACGTGATACGAAGTAGCGCAGTGCCCCAGGGCAAGCAACAGCGGGAAGTGGTGACTGTCTCTAGGCCTTAAGGACCCCAGAGAAGGCAGTTGTATGAGAGCGCAGCCTTGCAGGGATAGTGGCAGCACACAGAAGTGGACCCAGGTGAATGAACTCTCCTACCTCATTTACCTCCTGCTCTCTGACCTCTCATCTGGAGTTCCTATTGCCTGTACCTAACTAGACAATAGATAGCAAGAAAGTAGGATGATGCAGAGCATATGAGCCACACTCTTGGGCATAGAGGAGAGTAGGTGGGTGCAGAGTGACCTTGGGGGCGGAGGGGGATGGAAGGTCTGGACACTCCTTCACTGTAGAGCTCTGCATAAATGTTCCTAAGAATGGACAGAAGGTAGTATTCTGCTCTCTGGGTGGTAAAAAATGAGCATGGGCTTGCACACGCTCACTTTGAGATGAATTTGATATCTGTGTGTCTGGTGTAAGAGAATGGTCCAATTTCATTCTTCTGCACGTGGCTCTCCAATTTTCCCAGCACCATGTATTGAAAAGACTGTCCTTTTTCCAGCGGATAGTCTTTCCTGATTTGTCGAATA
This sequence comes from Vulpes lagopus, assembly GCF_018345385.1. Classification (NCBI taxonomy): domain Eukaryota; kingdom Metazoa; phylum Chordata; class Mammalia; order Carnivora; family Canidae; genus Vulpes; species Vulpes lagopus. Next base: position 131,299,731 of record NC_054828.1, read on the forward strand.
TTAGTTGACCATAGAGTTGAGGGCCCATTTCTGGATTCTCTATTTTCTTCCATTGATCTGTGTGTCTGTTTTTGTGCCAGTACCACATTGTCTTGATAATCACAGCTTTGTAGTACAACCTGAAATCCGGCATTGTGATGCCCCCAGCTCTGGTTTTCTTTTTCAATATTCCCCTGGATATTTGGTTTTTTTCTGATTCCATACAAATCTTAAGATTACTTTTCAACTTTCTGAAGAAAGTCCATAGTATTTTAATAGGGATTGCATTGAACATGCAAATTGCCCTGGGTAACATTGACATTTTCACAATATTAATTCTGCCAATCCATGAGCATGGAATATTTTTCCATCTCTTTGTGTCTTCCTCAGTTTCTTTCAGAAGTGTTCTGTAGTTTTTCGGGTATAGATCCTTTACCTCTGTGGTTAGGTTTATTCCTAGTTATCTTATGCTTCTGAGTGCAATTGTAAATGGGATTGACTCCTTAATTTCTCTTTCTTCAGTCCCTTCATTAGCATATAGAAAATGCCACTGATTTTTAGGCATTGATTTTTGTATCCTGCCACCCTGCTGAATTGCTGTATGAGTTCTAGCAATTTTGGGGTGGTCTTTTGGGTTTTCTATGTACAGTATCATGTCATCTGCAAAGAGGGAGAGTTTGACTTATTCTTTGCCAATTTGAATGCCTTCTGTTTCTTTTTCTTGTCTGATTGCTGAGGCTAGGACTTCTAGTACTATGTTCAGTAGCAGTGGTGAGTGTGGACATCCCTATCATGTTCCTGATCTTAGGGGAAAGGCTCTCAGTTTTTCCCCATTGAGAATGATATTTGCTGTGGGCTTTTCGTAGATGGCTTTTGAGATGCTGAAGAATGTTCCCTCTATTCTTACACTCTGAAGAGTCCAGACCAGAGAAAGTTCAAATGGGCAGCCACATCTGGAAGAAATCCAGAAGGACATAAATTGGGATCAACAACACCCAGAATATAAATGAAGTTTCGGCATAGTGAATTTGCCAAAGAAGTTTTGTAATCAGAAGGTGGAAGGGCTTAAGCTGAGCCTCGAGCATTTTCACCTGTTGTGGCTTTGTAGGATAGGCTGACCCTGAAGGGAACCTGGGATTGAACGGCCATAAAAATGGGCGGGCAATCAGGAAACCATGGTGGAAACTATGCAGAGAGAGAGTTTCAAGAATGAGGAAGTGGCGAGGTGTTGTCACATGCCACTAGAGTATCAAAGAACATGGGGACTGAAAAAGAATATCTGCTGTATCTAGCAATGGCAAGAGAGGCAGGCTGCAGAGAAGGGGCAGTAAGAAGAAAAGAGTAAGTTTGAGGTTGGGGAGATCAGGGTAACATGAGCATGCTCAAACATTCATGCAAGGACACTGACAGGGAAAGCTGATTGTTCACAAGGTAGAGGATTTGAGCTTACTGCTCTTCAGAAGACAAAAGGAACATGATCTAATATATAGGTGGAGGGAATAAATCTGAATAGAGTAGAATTACTTCCTTTAGTACATCAGCAGGAAAACAAGGGGGAAACAAGGAAAACGACGGCAAGTTGTAGCACCTGGCAGGTAATGGCCTGAATTTTCTCTGAGACATTGCAAGTCACATGGTGAAAGTACAGGTTGCCGAGAGGATAGGCTTTTGAAGTTACTGTCAACACAGTCATTGCATAGAGTGGAAAGCAGGTCTACCAAGAGATTCTATAATGAGGAGCAAAGACCATTTAACCTCCACCTCCCATCCCAAGGTATGTAGGTTGCAAGACAACAGTTAGTATCTAGGGGGCACAGAGAGAATCCTAAGAGGAGACGGTTTCATTTAAGGCAAGAAGGTGGGGGACCATTTGGAAAAGGTTGAAGATGACAAGGAGTTTGCTGATTGAGAAGCATTTCCAGAAGGCAGAGGGACTGGTTAGCAGGAGGGAGCCATTGACAGTTGGGCCAGGGGAGGAAGTAGAGAGCATTAGGTGAAAGGACTGGTTACCTTGGGGCTCACTTGTTGGCTTCTGACTGATGAAATCATGGGCACAAGGCAGGATTGATTCAGTCTTGGTAGGTTCTTTGAAAAGTCTCAATATTCTCTACTCACCTATTCTATGATAGTGGTAAGTGTATGTAAATATAATATCCCATTAGATCCTCAGCTCCATGAGGGTGGGCCCTAGCTCTTTGGTTATCCTATGCTATAATCCTGGAGACTAGCAGGGCCTAGGCACATTAAAAAGTCATTTTAGGGGGTACCTGGGCGGCCAGTCTGCTAAATGACTGACTTGACTTCAGCTCAAGTCATGATCTCAGGGTTGTGAGATCGAGCCCCACCTCAGGCTTCAGGCCTCATGCTCAACACGAAGTCTGCTTGGGATTCTCTCCTACTTCCTCCCCCCACCATTTGCCCTCTCTCTCTCTCTCTCTCTTAAAAAAACACAAGTCATTTTAGATATTTATCAAGGAAAAACAATACAAAATATGTCTTCAACTCTATTGCATATAACTTAAGTCTTTGTCAGTTTATTTTAAAATCTTGCAAAACTACATGACATCATGAAAAAAGATATCAGCCACTGTCACAAAAAAAATGCTAAATGATATAAATTCTATCTTCTTTAATAAGGAAAAGGATGGATATTAAGAATATGAAACTTTAAATTCTGCTTCTGAAAAAATCAAAACTCCCAATTCAACAAAATCTAGTTGTTTAATAAGACTTCTCATACTACTTAATCTCCTATGTAAAAACAATTGGATTAACACATAAAAATCAACAAATATAAACTCTGACTTTGGCAAAGCTTTTAGCTGAGCTGTTCATAGAAAAAAATCAAAACACTGAAAATGTGGTAAAGGTACAACTTTTTGTACAATTTCTGCACTCATAGTTACATCTGTGTCACCCTCTACTTTGCAATATTTTCTCAGTGAATGAAGATGCTCACAACTCATAAGTAGGAAATAGATAAAAATACAAAACTTTGTAACAAATTATAATTGCTTCTTCGGAGGTACCAAAAAGTGCCATGATGTCACAAAGAGGCAAGGTTACTAATGGCTAGTTACAACACAAGGTTTGATCAAGGTAGTAGAGTCTCAGATGGTGCCCACTGCAAAGATTAAATAAGATTATATACTTTAGAGCTAAAAACAGTGATTTGCACAAATGAATAGCTTTAAAAAAAAACATAGCTGTTACAAGGATGCTAGTGATGACAATGATGTTTGGGGACCAAGTGTCCTGTAATTAGGGTCCAGAAACAGAAGAACGGGTGGAGGCAAGTTCAAGGTCTTGACTGTGGTTGAATACATTGTTCTAGAGTTAGTCACCAAAGGGCAGCAGGCACAGTTTCTGAGTGGGGCTGGGACATAAGTGCACTGCACTTGCAAACATGATGGGTCCAGGCCCAGCAGGATGGCTGGGGGAGCAGAGCCAGAAGGAGGCTGGACGGGAGGCCACAACAAGCCTGGCCTCTGCTGGTGCAACCAGTGAGATGAGTGAAGACGTTGTGCAAGATGTTGTAGACGCAGGACATCTGGACCTTCATCACTGCATGTAGAAAGGAATGAGAGAAAGGGCCCCGGGATGACTCTGTGGTTTCAGGCCTGGGTGACTGAGAGAAATAAGGCGCCATTCACAGAAATTAAAGTGAGGAAATGGTTTGCAAAGGATCTGAGTTAAGTTTCATGCTCGCATCTTTACCCTTACTTGCACCTCATCTTCATCCGAAAGGGCTCTGGCACCCACCACCACACCTAGAAGAATGCCAGGTGCACAGGAATGAATAAATCCTGGGCTGGTCCCCAGAATACCCAGAAAAAATCAGTGGGACTGCAGCCCTCCCTTTAAAACACGGTGAATGTTGATCCTTCTGCACCTCTTCTTTATCAGCACCCCATATCCCACCCCCTTGCTTGGAGGGAAGCATTTGCTTCAAAGACATCTCTGAAAAGCAATGCAAACCAACATATCTTTATCAGGCTTCCAGATCACTTTCTATATACCTGTTCAGAGGATAGGAGGCTTCAGAGGTAATAAAAACCCTAACTGGTTCCCATGCTACTCAGTTTCTAAGCCTCCTGTAAAGAAGAGGCTCCTGAAATCACTAATTAGCAGGAAGTGTTGGGAACGCAGTTAAAAACTGAGACACCCAAGAGAAGAGATAACAACAAGGTCTGCTGGAAAGAAAGGTGGACTGGGATGCACATGTTATTTCAAGCTCACTAATTAACTTGCTGTGTGACCTTGGGCCAATCTCTTGACCTCTCCCCGCGTGTGGTCCTCCCACCGTCAGAAGGAGGGATAAGGGTATTTACCAACTACCTGCCTCCCCGGAGTATTGCCATGATTAACAAGACTCAATTTATAAAGTGCCTGCTACAAAACCCAACTTACCCATTTACATCTAGCACACTCAGGATGCATTTCCTATCGTGTAGTTTGTGTAACGGTACCTGTATGTCTGACTTGGTGTAAAATCTCTTCGCACGCATGGCTAGTTTACCCATTAAGTCCTTTCTTCCCCCACCAACTGTGATTCCTCTGCTCTGCTTAATTAGCTAAACCTCCATGAATGAATGCATCATTCTCAGGCTCTTTTCTTCTTTGTTAAACATGCTGGAAAAAAAAATGGTTTACCTACAAGTTTAAGGGGGTGAAAAAAGACAGCTTAATGTGGAAAAAGACATTAAGCCTGGAATAAAAGCTGTTTGAAATAAAATGCTCTTTTTCCCCATTGCTCAGTATTTTATATATCTAAAACTCACATTTGACTTTAATTGGCAAACGGCTGCTGCAATTCTTGCGGATTAAATAGAATCCCTAGCTTCCTGCTCACCACAGTGCTTTTCTCGTCTCTTTTTATTTTTAATACACTTTGCTACAAAGAGTTGTATAGCAGAAAGGGACTGCTTCTTCCCCGATTTTTCTCAACAAGGGAATAAAAATGTCCCCCAATGGCAAGAATGAGTATCTTACAAAAGACAGTCCGCAACGGAAATCATCAAAAGCTGAATTGTTTGTAATAAAAAGCACATTCCAATGGGAAGAAAGGAAAGAAGAAAGGCAGGCAGAAAGGAAGGTAGGGGGGGAGGAAGGAGGGAATGAAGGAAGGCAGGAAGGAAGGCAGGAAATGAGAGAGGGAAGTAGAAGGAGAGAGGAAGAACCAATGTTTATTTGATTAGACCTTGCATTCAGACCCTCTGTTTTCTCCCAGGAGCAAATGCCAGCACAGTTCGAATGTTAAAAACCTCAGCTGTGGGGACAAACTTCCCTTTGCCTACCGGCACCTACATGAGATCTCAACATTCTCACTGTCAAGTAAAAGAAACTGAGAGCCACAGGCCAGAACTTGGCGGAGCTGCCGTGGGCTTGAGAACTGCCCAGCTGCTCTGTTTGCAATAATTGAAGCTATTATCACCACCTGCGAGTCCGTTATGGCTGTCCTTTGTCCAGGGCCACCGTGGCATTGGCCATGCACAAATGCTCCCTGCTGAACCAGGAAATTGGGTCCCCAGGATGGATTCTGACAAGGAGTTGAAAGACAGATCAGGTCAATTTAAATGATCCCCTTTTCCCCCCAGAAAATTAGATTACCATAGAAAGCGAATTGCAGAGACGACTCCTTCATGAGATGCCCCTCGTTCATGGAATGTCATTCTGTGTGCATGTGTCTGCAGTCTCACACCCACACACTTCTCTCTGTGGTTCTCCAATGTGAACACCTATCATGGGCTGAGACAGGGAAGGAGGGCAGAGAAGGAAAAAGTCTGTATCTGAGAATATTCAGCCTCACACAGTTTCCAGGCACATCAGGATGATTTGCTCATAAGCCTCTCACATAGCTGTGTAAAGTAGAACTTAAACGAAAGGCAAAGAGACTCGCTGCTTTAGTTTTGCCATCAGAGCTCAGATGACACTGGAACAGAAAGTATAATAAGGTTTCCTTTGTCTCAAATTCCTGCTGACTTCTTGTTCACACCTAAAGGGAGTTAGGATTGGTTTATGCTGATGGAATATAAGGAGCTCCCACAGCACATTAGCCCGGCTCTTCCCTCATCATGCATGTTCTAGGACTCACAGCACTCCTAAGGAGAGAAGCATCTATGCAGAAGTGCCCCCCACCCCAATAAAAAGAAAAATGACAAAGAGTGAAGTTAGAGACAATGAGAACATACCAAAAAAAATGCACTATAGCATTCTTCTGTCATTCTTTTCTCTAGAGTAACTTTTTCATTTTGACTTTTTTCTACCTATAATATGCATACTAATATACTTTATTTTTTATAGGAATGATTCCCTTTGGGGTTTTTGTTTCTTTGTTTTAAAGATTTTATTTGAGAGATTTATTTATTTGAGAGAGAGAGAGAGAAAGGGAGAGAGAAAGAGGGAAAGCATGAGCAGGGGGCGAGAGAGAGAGGGAGAAGCAGGCTGCCTGCTGAACAGTAAGCCTGACAAAAGGCTCAATACCAGGACCCTGGGATTATGACCTGAGCCAAAGGCAGTCTCTCAACCAACTGACCATCCAGGCATCTCTAATATACTTTATAAAAATAGATAAAATTTTGGAATGGACTTGAAGTTCTGTCAAAGTGAAAAGGTCAACAAATCCTCTTCTTGGTAAAACGAATATTAAATTGGACAATGATATCAAAACCAACCATTTTAAGAGCTCTGAATGCTGAACAAAAACAATGCATGAAGAAGTGTTTATTCATGGAAAATGACTGAATTTTGATGATAGCCATAGGAGCCTGTTTTCCCTCCCTGGGGCTGCTTTCACCCCACCTGCCAACTCAGTACAGCCCAGGACGGCTCAGAAGGAAAAAGCTCACCTAAGCATCACACCTGCTCCTCAGCCTATGCACACAGATCCATCAACAGAGGGAGGAAACTTTAGTGGCACAAAGAGTTTGAGCACAAACTTGAAGAAATTTTCAGCTGAAGAATAAACTATGGAGATTCAAAAGTGACTCCTAGTCAGTCAGACCAAAAATAAAAATAAGAATCGAAAACAAAATGAGCAAAGGTCTCACCAGCTCCTGGTCACTGGGGAGACAGATACCAGAGATTGAGTAGAGACAAGTTACTATAAATCAAACAAAATCAAAAAGAGCAACAACAACAATAACCCTTGGGGGACAAATTCAGAGTTGCAACAATTTATCATCTAAAATGTGCAGTTTTCAATAAAAAATTATGAGGCTTGCAAAAACAAGGAAGCATGATCCATACTCTGGAGAAGAAGGGTAAGCAGTCAGTAGAAACTCTGAGTAGACCCAGATATTGAATTTAGCAAACAAAAACTCAAAGTGGCTAAAAATACTCAAAGAATGATGGGAACTGATTTTGAAGACTTAAATAAATATATGACAAAAGTGGCTCCACAAATAGGGAATCTCAACAAAGGTGCAGCAACAATAAAAATAACCAATGGAAATTCTGAAATCATAAAGTACCATAACTGGAACAGAAATTTTACTGGTGGCTCAGTAAGTGGACACAAGTTGGTAAAAGAAAGAAGGCTCATTGGGTTAAGCATCTGCCTTCAGCTCAGGTCCTGGGATCAAACCCCACATTGGGCTTCCTAATCAGCTAATAGCCTGCTTCACCCTCTCCCCCAACTCATTATCTCTCTCCCTCTCTCAATAGATGATAGATAGATAGATAGATAGATAGATAGATAGATAGATAGATCCTCCTTTTTTCTCAAATACACAAATAAAGTCTTTGAAAAAAAATCCATGAAAGTGAAGAAGGATCAATAGAAAGAACCCAATCTGAACAATAGAGTAAAAGTAAAAGTTTGAAGAAAATGAAGAAAAATGCCTGTGAGGTAACATCAAGCCACCCAGCATACATAACAAGAGTTCCAGCAGTAGTCAACAGTGAAGAAAGAGAGGAAAAATAATGAAACAGGGCTGGTATCTTCCTGTATTTGTTGGAAAACACTAATAGGCAGATCTAAGAGGTTTGTTGAATCCCATCTAGTAAAATATGAAGAGATCCACATCCAGACACATCATTTACCATGAAGAGTCAAAACAAAGAAATCTCAAAATCATAAAGGGAAAAATGCTTCATCACATCCACAGAAATACTGATACTCCGAATGACTAATTGCTCAACTGAGACAAGGGAGGACAGAACATGATGAGGGGATGTCTTCAAAGCACTTAAAGACAAATACTAACCAAGAATTTTATATTGAGTGAAACTATCCTTCAAAAATGCAAGTAAAATAAAGACATTCCCAAACAAAGATTGAGAATATGTAACAGCAGACATTCTTGTAGAAAACACTAAAGGCAATCTTCCAGGCTGAAAAGAAATGACATAAGATGGTAACATGAATCCACTAGAAAAAAAATTAAAAGAATTGGAGATGATAAAGAGGAGGCTTCATATAAGACACTCTATAAATATATATAGACACTATATATATATATATGTAGAGAGAGAGAGAGAAAGAGAGAGAGAGATACAGATACAGTTATAGATATATCTTCTCTTAACCTACTTAAAAGATATAAAATTGGTCTCATAATTGCAACAGTGTAGTATTAGTTATACAATGTATGCAGATATAATATATATGACAATGATAGCACAAAGGAGAGGCAGAGAATGCAGCTACAGTAGATACAGTAGAACAGAAATCTCTATTTGAGGAACCATTAATCTGAATTGTCCTACTATATGATGTATATTATAATCCTGAAGTAATCATTAGAAATACAAATTTAAAATATAGTAAAAAAATCAAAATGGTAAAGTAAAAATTATGTGCTTAACACAAAATAAGATGGCAATAAATGAGAACCAGAGGCCAAAAAAAAGAACAAATACTGAAAACAAATAGTAAATGGCAGCTGTAAATACAGCTCTATCAATAGTTACACAAAATGTGAATGGACTAAACACCTCAATCAAAAGGCAGAGATTGGCAGACTGGTTCAAAAAACAAAAAGCAGCTATATGCTCCCTACAAGAGGCAAATGTTAGTTTCAAAGACACAAAGAGGTTGAAAGTAAAAAGACAAAAACAGATATATGCCATGTAAACCTTAGTCATAAGAGATAATATCAAACAAAACAGAATTTAGGACAAGAAATATCACTAGAAAGTACATTAAAAGATCTAAAAACTATAAATGTATATGCACCTAACAACACAACACCAAAATACGTCAAACAAAACTGGCAGAATTGAATAAAGAATTAAACAACTCAACAATTGTAGTTGGAGTTTATATATCATTTTAAATAATTGATGGAACAACTATATAGACAATCAGCAAGGATATAAAGGGTGACTTACATTATCAACCAACTTGATCAAACTGAAATTTAGAGAACATTCTTCCCAAGAACAGCAGAATGCACATACTTTGGAAGAGCACCTGGAATGTTCTCTAGGACAGATCATATGCTAATTTAATGAAGAGGTTCAATAAATTTAAAAGAATTAAGATCATTCCATTTGTGTTCCCAGACCACAGCAAAGTTAAATCAGAAATCTACAAAAGAAAGAAATTTGGGGTATCCCAAATGCTTAGAAGTTAAGCAACATGCATTTAAAAAGAAATTCAAAAGGAAACCTAAAAAGATTTTGAATTGATGAAAGCAAAAACACAACATATCAAAATCTATGAGATAATTTTAAAGCAGTAATTAAAGGGATATTCAGGTCTTTAAACATCTACTTAGAAAATAAGGTCTCAAATCAATATTCTAAGATTCAACCTTGAGAAACTAGCAAGACAGGAGAAAATTAAACCCAAATCAACAAAAAGATAAATTAGGAATATCAAAGTGAAAATTTATGCAATAAAAAAGAGGAAAACAAGAAATAAAATCAATTGGATAAAAATTGGCTTTTAGGAAAGGCTAAAGTACATAATAAATATGTATTATAATACATAATAATACAATTATGTATTATATGTATTGTAATTATAATACAAAATAATAAACCTTTATCTAGATAACCACTTTTAGAGACACAGTTTTAGAAATTAAAAGTGAAACCAAAGATTGGGAGAAAATATCTGCAAATCATATATCTGATAAAAGATTTGTACCCAGGGGCACCTAAGTGGTTCAGTTAGTTAAGTATCTGCCTTTGGCTTAGGTCATGGTTCTGGGGTTCTGGGGCCCTGGGATAGAGCCTGGTGTTGTTAGGCACCCACTCAGTGGGGAGTCTGCTTCACCCTCTCTCTCTGCCCCTCACCCCCACTCCTGCTCTTGTTCTCTCTCAAATAAATGAATAAAAATCTTAAGAAAAACAGATTTTCACCCAGAACACATAAAGAACACTTTGAATCAATAATAAGACAGGCCAATTTTTTAAAAGGCAAAATATTTGGGTAAACAATTCAGCAAAGACAATTTTTAAAATAGTGACAAATAAGCACAGAAAAATAGGATCAACATCATTAGTCATTAGGGAAACACTATTAAAAGTGAAGGGGCAGCCCAGGTGGCTCAGTGGTTTAGTGCCGCCTTCAGCCCAGGGCATGATCCTGGAGAACCGGGATTGAGTCCCACGTCGGGCTCCCTGCGTGGAGCCTGCTTCTCCCTCTGCCTGTGTTTCTGCCTCTCTTTCTGTCTCTGTGTGTCTCTCATGAATAAATAAATGAAATATTAAAAAAAAAACACACACACAGTGAAGACGTACAAGTGGCCAACAGATATTCACATCAAAGATGCTCAACATCACTAATCATGCAAACCAAAGGCACAATGAGATCTCACCTGTCAGAATGACTAGAATCAACAAGGCAGGAAATAACAAGTGTTGACAAGAATGTAGAGTAAAAGGAACTCTCTTGCACTTTGGGTAGGAATGTAAACCTGTGCAGCCACTGTGGAAAACACTATGGAGTTTCTCAAAAAAATTAAAAATAGAACACCATATGATATAGCAATTATACTACTGGATACTTACCCAAAGAAAATGAAAACCCTATTCCAAAATGATATATGCACCCCTATGTTTACTGCAGCATTATTTACAATACCCAAATTATGGAAGCAGCCCAAGTGTCCATCAATGGATGAATGGATAAAGAAGATGAGATAGATGATGATGATGAAGATAGATGAAAGATAGATAGATAGATAGATAGATAGATAGATAATAGATAGACATCCCAAATGCTTAGAAATATATGGAACATTACTCAGCCATAAAAAAGAATGAGATCTTGCCATTTGCAACAACACGAATGGAGCAAGAACGTAAAATGCGAAGTAAAGTATGTCAGAGAAAGACAAATACCGTACTATTTCATTCAAGTGTGGAATTTAAGAGACAAAACAAACAGAGAAAAAGAGACAAAGGAAACACAGCTCTTCAATACAGAGAACACGCTGGTGGTTGCCTGAGAGGAGGTGGTTGCAGGATGGAGGAAATAGATGAAGAGGATTAAGAGTCCACTTACATGATGGGCATTGAGAAATGTCCAGAAATGCTGAACCATTACACTGTACACCTGAAACTAATATAACACGGTATATTAATTATACTTCCATTAGAAAAAAACTACTCGTGTGAATTAAGTATAATAAACCGGGCTTATTTTCAAAAGCCTAAGGTTTAATTTCTTGAAAATCTGTTAAATAGCCTCTCACAGGATTTAACAGATTTAACTATAGTTAAATCCAAACATAGTGTAAATTTATTACTGCCTGTAAAATTGTGAATGACAGTAAGTGAAGAAAGTAAGTAAACAAATACATAAATAAAATTTAAATAATTGTTCTGTCTTCTTCCAAAGAAGCAAAAGACCACAAAAAGTAGCTCATACACACACACACACACACACACACATGCACACACGAAGGATGAGTACCACAACACACTCATCAGCACGGCTTTAATCATAACTACTGGGAGTGCAAAATCATACAGCAACTTTGAAAAACTGCTCACCAATTTCGTAACAGAAAAACGTAAATTGCCATAACTTAGCAATTCACTCCCAGGTACTTACCCAAGAGAAATGAAAACACACATTCACAAAAAGACGTGTGCAACTGTTCATAATAGTATGTCCATCTGTCTGTACAGCCAAAAACTGGAATCCCACCAACCACTCAGCAACTTGTGAATAATGAACACAATGTAGCATGTCAGTGAACACTATTCAACAATCAAGAATGATGAACAAGGACCCAGATGAGCCTAAAAAGAAACTGGACACAAAATACGACATATTGGACAATTCCAATTATATGAAATTTTATGTGAAAAGCAAGTCTCTAGAGACAGAGGGTGGAGGATTGCTGGGACTGGGAGTGAGGGTTAGTGGTACCAGGATGGGAGGCATCTTCCCTGCACGACAGAAATGGTCCCAAACTAGGTGATGGTGGTGGTCGCACAACTTGAAAAGTTCACAGCAAATCATTGAGTTCTACACTTAGAGTTGGTAAGATCGCACACGTAAATTTTACCTCAAAGCTGCTTAGAAAGTTAAGCCGTCATTACCAAAAAGGCTACTCATGTATGAATCTCATAATAATCCACTTATCTAAATAGCATTGAACCAGGAACCAGAAGCCTCTCCACCACCTAGAATGTATCTTCGAGAAAGTCATTCGATGTCTTACATCTTTTGTTTCCCCAGCTGCTTGGAGCTCAGACATGGCCACCACAATGCCTACTGCAAAGGGTTGTTGGTCCCTTCCCTGAGTTAGATATGGGTCCGTTCAGCAAACACACACTGAGGATGTCAGTCGCTCTGCAAGGAGCTAGAGCTACAACCCAGAAATCTAAGGAAAGTCCTGAGAAAACTGGAAAACCCAGTACACGCGGAAGAGATTATAACCGCGAAGAGCTCGTGTTGGAAGTACCCACAGAGCCGAGCACTGTTCCGACAGCCTGGGAGGGACAGTCACCTTCCAACACAGGAGCACCCGAACCTTGCCTAGGAGAACAGCTGTCTCCATCCACTAAGCCTCCAAAGGAAAGAAAGCCCGCAAACAAGTGAGAATGGAAAGCAAATTGCGATTCTATTGCCAGATGGGGTCTTTGACAAAGAACACCCCTCCTGTAGTAGAGCTCTGGTTTGCTGGGCAGGAGCCCATGGAGTGATGGGTGCCTGGGGGTCCCCCCTTCTCTGACACCCAAGCCTTCATCTTAGTCCAATATTGGCTGATCTCCTAGTAGGAAGAGACCAGAAGTAAGACAGCGCCAGAGGGTTTGCTGCTTAAGCCATGTGGGGAGAAAGAAAACAAAAGAGGGTGACCCTAAACTGCTTGACTTCTTGTGTGCAAGGCACCCACAAGGCCAGCCAGGACGCCTCAACCTGCTCTTTCAGACATGTTTCCTCCTCTCTGAGGCCACGGCTCTAGGTTCTCGGGTGAGCTCCACCACTGACGTGCACGTGAGAAAGTTGCTCACCTTCCCTGTACTTCATCCTGCCTCATTCATCGAGCCTTGAATTCATCATCACCCGTACTGCTCCTCTATCCGGGGGCGTGGGAACTCCGCGAAGGGAAAGCCGTAAGGATTACAAACTCCATAGTCTTCTTTTCTTCCGTCAATGAATAAATACATGTTCACTCTTGAACTGACTTCTTCAGCAGCTCTTCGTTTATTCAACAAATAGGCAGGGAGCCTCCCCAATGCTCAAAGCACCAAGAATAAATGGTTATATTGGCTCCCACTGACGAAACAGACCACAGTGGGAGACAAAGGCATTTGTCAAAGAATAACTCTCATGGAGGCTCTCATTTCAAAATGAGATGAACGTTCCGGAAGGAAGAGTACCCAGTTCTCCAAGAGCACATAAGAAAGGAAGCAGGCCCAGAGCAGGAAATGGAGCCTCCATCCTAAGGAGATAACCCCTGAGCTGAGTTCTGGGTGTGAGTGTGGTCATGGAGGGAGCAGGCTGGAGGGACAGGGGTGCAGGGAGAGGGCGGTCTTGACTCTAAGGAGGTAGCACCTGAGCTGAGTTCTGGGTGTAGGTGTGGTCATGGAGGGAGCAGGCTGGAGGGACAGGGGTGCAGGGAGAGGGTGGTCTTGACTCTAAGGAGGTAGCACCTGAGCTGAGTTCTGGGTGTGGGTGTGGTCATGGAGGGGGCAGGCTGGAGGGACAGGGGTGCAGGGAGAGGGCGGCCTTGCAGAGAACCCAGAGGTGCTCACAGGAGCAGCAGGAGAGGGAGGATGCTGTCTGAACTGCTGCAGGCTAGTACACCCCCCTGCAGGGTGGAGGAGGGTGGGTGAAGACAGGAGAGGAGACACGCTGTCTGCCCTCAGGTCTGGTAGAGGGTTCCGACCTTCACTCTGGCCACGATGCGGAGGAAAGGAGACTCCCTCCACGTCCAACGTACCAACCGGGGGTGCCTGGTGGCTCAGTCGGTTAAGCAGCCGATTCTTGATTTCAGTCAGGCCGTGATCTGACGGTCCTGGTCTCCAGGCCTGGGTCGGGCCCTGGGCTCAGCACGGAGTCCGCTTGAGGTTTCTCTCTCCCTCTGCCCCTCCCTCTCCTTGCTCGCTCTCTGTCTCTCAAATAAATAAATAAATCTTTACCAAAAACGTGCTAACTACCTGTACGCTCACAGTCGGCTAATGCGAATCATCACTACCGTTCGTGCAGATTGCTTAGAATCCCAGAGAGACAAGACAGAAGCAGACACTCGCTGCAGACAACTCACCCTACGTGTGGGAAGCAGCGACAGCACATGGCTTCAACGGTTCACGGAATCCAGGACGCCCGGATTGCACTCAAACCGCTGACTTGTGGGCATCTATTCTCCGACATTCTCGGGTCACGTTATGGGGCTTGAACCTCATCTCAATGACAAATCTAATTTTTAATACAATTACTCATTTATTTAATAAATATTTATTGAGTGTGTGTGTGCCAGTCTCTGAGCTTAATAAATTATTAAATTTCCATCATGGTGTGCACGGGCATGTGCCCTAGTCCCCAGGGTGGATAACACTCTCATTTGCTACTGGAATTGATATTAGGCAGTTATTGTAAAATTGCTATCACCTGGTTCTTCCGATTAGCGCAGTGGCATTGGGTGATCTATACAGAAAGGAAATATTGCCTTAAAACCCAGGCCTGACAAATCTTAAGGATCTTTTGTTGAGGAGTTACCCCACTCCTAGTTTCCAAAGCTGATATTTCCTCACTGTAAAAAATGTAAAGATGCAAAAATATAAAGAATAAAAATTAGATTCTCAATCCCACCACACAAAGGCAAGCTCTAGTTTTCTAGATCTGTGGCCCCTGTGGATAGATTTTTTTTTTCAGATGATAACTTAAGACTTGTCCATCTTTTTTTTTTTTTTTTTAAGATTTACTTATTTTAGAGAGAGAGAGAGAGAGAGCAGGGGAAGGGTCAGAGGGGGAGGGAGAGAATCTCAAGAAGACTCAGTACTAAGCATGGAGCCGGACATGGGGCTCCATCCCGGACCCCAAGATGGTGACCTGAGCCAAAATCAAGAGTCCGATGCTTAACCTACTGAGCCATCCAGGTGCCCATTGCCTTTCTTTTAGAATTTGATATTTCAAGATAGCGTTTCCCGATGCTGTCAAAAACTCATTGTAAACATCATTTAATCTTCTAAATATCAAGCAAACAAAATGGCCAAATTTCTCTAGATGTTTTAGTTTTAGTTTTTGCCATCAGAAACAGTACAGCGATAAGCGCTTTGCTCAAGTATTTTGCCCAAATATAATAGCGAATAGCATTTATTGTGCATTTACTACATGCCACGCACCATGCTTTCCGCTGATCATCTTATTTAATGTCCACAATAGTCTTACGAGGCAAAACCTGTTATTATTCATATTCTACAAATACAAATACAATCTTCATATTTATATTCTACAAATACTGAAGCAAAGAGAGATGACCAAGTGGAGCAGCCGACATTTATTGAGCACCTACTGTATGCAGTCCCCAGCCATGGATTGTGCATGCTCTCACCTGCTCCATGAGACAATCGTCATTGTTGCTGCTCCCATTTTGCAGAGGAGGAAAGTGAGGCAGGAGTTCACCAAGGGACTCTCCAGGGTGGCACACCTCACCCTTGCTGCTGCTGCGATCTGAATGAAGGCTGGCTTTGGAGACTGGCTCCTAAGCCGTCTTGGGCTCAGACAGCTCGTGAATTGGAGGAATTTAGATTATTCCCTCAGAGTATGTTCCCAAAAGTCAAATTACTGCTCTTGAAACAGACCACTAAGCTGCTTTACAACGTAAACCAAGCCACACTCTAATTAGGAAAGTGTGAAATCGCCCATTTACGCAAGGGCCTTCTGTTGGTGTGTTTGCACCTTGCAGACATGAAAGAGGCCCAGTCGGAAACGGTGAACAGAACCAGTTGGCCATGCACACCTCTCCACTGCTGCACCTGGTCCCAACCCCATTTGCGCCCCGCTGTCCCTGCACGTGGCCGCTCCCCCAGGGCCCCTGGGGCCTCCACAGATCCCACTCTCAGACCCGAGGATTGGAGCCTGAGCCCCTTCCTGTGGGGCATTGGAAATAGAGGAGCCATGAGAAAGGGAAGGGGAGAGAAGGGGCAGGAGAGAATACAGGCAGGTCCCTCTCACAGGAGGGAGAATCCACGGATCTGAGGGCTGAGGGGTCTGAAGGAGGAGTGGGACCATGTCCCCCTAGCGGATCGGGGAGCCCTGCAGACCCCACCGCACACAGCGAGTGTCTGGAGCAGCTTGGCCAGGGAGTGGCTGCGCCGGGACGGTGTCCTGTCCCCGGGGTGGCTCTCCAGGAACACTGACCATGCTTCTAGTCGGAATGCACGGCCCTGCGTTCCCCGTGACACCCCCAGCTCTCGGGATGGAACTCACCGGCCTTCGTGTGTTTACAGAAAGAGAAAGGGGGGTTACTAAGCTTGCTACAGACTTCCAGGCCATCAAACAGAGCCCGCAAAAACCACCACTGGTGATCTCAGGGGACGTGAACCCAAACAGGGGTACGACTTCTCCTAGAACACGTATGCATTCTAAAGAACAAAACCAAAACTGTCTCGGACATCACACATTTTGTTCTTACTTTGAATTTCAAAACAATAATGTGTCTATCACAGCAGCTTCTGGGTAGAGACAGAGAGAATACCAAATCGGCAGCAGAGGCCCCCTACTCCCAAAGCTCAGGTCCTCCATCCTCAGATCTGATTTGTTAAAATACCTACTTTGCAAAGGTCAAGATTGACCAGCCCCGGAGCCCGGCTCGCTGGTTGGGCAAGTGGCGGTGTGGTGGCGCAGCCCAGACTGCACTTCTGTTGCAGGTAATGCCAACCAGGCTGACCTACGGCCACGATCCAAAAAGGTAAACACCATCTTGGTAAAAACCAGACAAAAGTGAGAGAGCTATCACCATTCTGTCGTTGGGGCATACGGCTTGTGCGTTCAAGGTGCAGAAGTTTGTGGGAGACAATAACATGGAATCAGCACACACACCAGACAGAAGGGATCCAATGGGTGTGAGTAGACACTATGTCCGCTCCCATTTTATAATCAATCTGTAAAACCGGGCTTCCTCTGGAAGGAACCATTTGGAGACCTTCTAGGAACGTAGCGAGGACACAGGTGCAGCCAGCAGGTCAGCAAGTGCGCCTGTGTCCCGCTTGCTGGGTCCCTTTATCACTCGGGTCGTTGCCTGGCTCAGCAGGCAGTGTTGGCTGCTGACTGTGCTGTTGTCGCTTGTTCACATTGTTAATTTTATATTGCTTTATCCTTATTTCTCCCCAAAATAAAGAATATTACCAGATCCTTCAGACCTGGGCCTGAGTTTTAAGCAGTCTGTGCGCTTCGACCAAGTTCACACAGCTTGTAAGTGATGGAGCTGGGGTTTAGATTTACAACTGCACCTGTCTGACCCCAGTGCCTTTGTCCGTGACCCTTGGAGGACACTCCCACTATTGTTTAGATGGACGGGTTTACTTGATGCCCCAAATGCAGAGAAGCCCCAGGTCAGAGATCCATGACCGTGTTTCTAGTTCTTTCCTGGACGTGAAGCACAGAAGAGGTGCTCGTTCAATCACTCAGTGTTTGAGTTCCTACTCTGTGCCTTTCCTAGGACAGTCAAGTATACTCATTAATAAAACAGGAGGCAGAAACTGATCCTCTTGTCTCTACTTGGGGAGAGGCTAACATCAGCTATAGTAAATGGGTCCTAAGTCATCTTAGAAGTGACAAGCTCAGGGGCACCTGGTGGTGCATCTGGCTGAGCATCTGACTCTTGGTTTCAGCTCAGGTCACGTGGGATTGAGCCGCACGTTGGGCTCTGCGCTCGGTGGGGAGTCTGCATGGGATTTTCTCCTTCTCTTCCCTCCCCACTCAAATAAATAAACAAATCTTAGAAGAAGAAGAAGAAGAAGAAGAAGAAGAAGAAGAAGAAGAAGAAGAAGGAGGAGGAGGAGGAGGAGGAGGAGGAGGAGGAGGAGGAGGAGGAGGAGGAGGAGGAGGAGGGGAAGTGGTGAAAAGCTCTGTGGGCAAAAATGAGATCAAGAGGGCCTTTGAATGAAAGAGGGAGTGGAAGAGAAGAATGAATGAATGATTTCTGCTTCCTGGAGAATACTCATTAGATCATATATGGTGTTTCCACTCTTCAGTGAGAACAGAGCCCAACACTTCTAGCAATTTCTTTCATGTTTTCTATTATTCTCTTCCTCTTGCTTTGCCTTAATATATATACTAGTTTTTTTTAATTTTCCTACTTATACTAATTTCCCCTTCCTACGTCCAACATTTCCTTTGAGGGAAATCCTCTTCTCCTATAGTCTCTTCAAAGCTTCTTTTATCCAAAAGAATATTCCTCTTCTTTCTAGAATGCCTGAGGTGACTTCGAGCTCAACAAAAATAAGTAAACCAATAAGGGCTCTAACTTGAGACTCTGCCTGGATGGTCCCCCTCGGAGGCTGATGACGGTGTCGGTAATATTCCTGGTAAAAGTGTCTATGGGAACTGGAGTCTCACCCTGCAGTCTGTCCATGATGTTTGCTTCCAAAATCCATTGCATGGCCATTCCGGTAGAGAAGAGCTTTTGACACTCCTCTGGGAGGACGACACCTCATGAAATTGTACAAAAAATGACCCAGGAGGCGAACATACACCAAGACAAATATAGAAAATGTGGTAAGCCATTTAAAAATATGAAAATTAAAAACAAATGCTTTAAAAGTACCAAGAAATAGAAGCAGCAGGGCACAAATTATGTGTTTCCCATTCCTGATTCAGCAAATGGTTGAGTGCCTACTGTATTCCATGAGCTCTGCCAACCATTCCAAGTTATCTCAGTTACCAAGATGTAAAACTCACAAAGCACCTCTAACAGGTCCCAGAGGGTCATCCTCCTCTCCAAACCCCCAAGTTGTACCTGTCCTCCTCCATCAGCACCGGCTCCCCACACCCACAGTCTTCCCCTCAGCACTGTTCTGTGGGTGCTCTAAATCCCACCCACCTCCAACATGCCGGGAGCAGGTGCAATAGGTCCTGCCCAGAAACAGTCAGCAGTGGATCATTCCCGAGTGAACAATGTGCAAGTGACATCCTTTGGCACACACGACCACCATGGTGTTTGGGGGGTCCCCGTGCCTGGCTCCACGTCCCCTGACCATGTGCTCTCATCAGACTCTCCTCATTGCTTTTCAAGAAATGAATACACTTATGTAGCTGGAATGGATAGCTGCACTTTTATCTTTAGTTTTTATATTAAATCTTCAGCCATTGACACCAAAACGGGTTGGCCCTGGGGTTGCCACTCGGGTCCCTCTGAAGCAGAGACTGACCCCACAAGGAGCCCAGACAGGGGGGCTCCGATGAGGATGCAGGTGAGCAAGCTACCTGCACTCATTGATCCCCAGAACCAGTCTGGGGTGCCGGGGGTGGAGCTGGGGGGCGGGAGGAGAGGGTGCAGGTGTCCTGTACCAAAAGGAAGAAGCTCACAGACTTATCTGAGTCTGAGCTCTGCTAGGCTGAGCCACGGAAAGCAGCACCTGTGGGAACGTGGGATCTGACTGTCTTCGAATCCTTGTATAACAACAGGACCTGTGCCACAGGAGTGAAAATTTCTGTGGCACAAACAACAGTTCTTGCAGAAACAAGGACCTGAAGGACAAAGAGGTTTACAGTAAAGGAAACCATGGCAGTTTACAGATTCCATCACAGAGCCAGATGGGCAATACCTGTTCTCATCAGGAATGAATTCAGAGCTCAGCAAGAAAATCATTTTCTTGGCTGCCCAACTTCATGGCCAGCTATAACAAGCCATGTGGAGCTCCACACTCTTGAGGGTTTGTTCCTAATCAGAGAGCATTTTTGGGGGGTTGGGAGCTCCTGCATGTGATATCTTTCTCCTTCTTTTCCACAGTCATTTATTTTTCTCATTGGCTAAAATAGCTTAGCTACAGGTTGGATAGCATGGGGGCTCCAGGGCTGTGAAAATAGTTTTTCAGAGGCTGTGAGCTCTAAGGGCTCTGAATCACAGATAAACCCCAACAGCAGAGGGGTGAAGAGAAAGTCCATGGACTGGTTGGGCAGCCAGGGGTCAGGTGGAGACAATAGTGAAGGGGGACACCCACTTCCCAAGCCTCCAACGCAGAAATGCCAATTAAGGAAACACCTCTGGACAAGAGATTCTTGGCCAAATGAAAATAAGACATAATGACAACTCGGACTCCACTGTGGAGTGGCGAGGAAGGCAATCAAAAAGGCTTAGTGCACGGAAAAACAGACATTGGAGCGGAGGCTATCCCTTGAAAGCAGCTGCCAAGAATTACAAGACACAGAAGAAATGAGGAGGCAGCTCTGAATGTACAGCATGAGAGAAAATCCCCCTCGGGACTGAAGGGCACACGGGGCCTGCTCTACAAAGCTCTGAGCAGTGCGGTGACTCTCGAGGCCCTGGCTCCATGGAGGACACAGGGGGCCACACGCTCTGTCATCCAGGGAGAAGACATGTGCTTGATATAGTAGACCCCCTGGTTATTTTACAGGGGCTGTTATTCATATCAACTTTGGGGGGGACAGAAAAATCCCTTAATGATTCACATATCAACTTAATAAACGGTGAGTGAAGGACCTACTGTATCATGTGCTGGATGCTGGACTTTCACAGCCTAGGGAAGATCGAAGTGTTAGGTGACTCTGCTACATATCTCTTGGGCCTCCCAAGTGGTCGGTTAAAGCACTGAACCCAAGTTCCCTTTTTAGAAAGACATTGTTCAGTGATGCTACCATGGATTCGAGTCTCACTCCTGCCAGTTAGTGGATGTAGCCCCTTAAGAGCAGCCTCACCACTAGTGACATCTGGGGTGGATCGTTCTTTCATATGGAGACCATCGTGCACCTAGTAGGACATTCGGCAGCATCCATGGCCTCTACCCGCTAGACACCAGCAGCACCTCTTTTATCGTGACAACCAGAAACATCTCCAGACATTACCAAATGCTTCCTCTCCCCACTAAGAATCACACCAATGCACAAGATTAAAAATTTAAAGGTGTGCCTGGATGGCTCAGTTGGTGAAGTGTCTGCCTTCAGTGCAGGTCATCATCTCAGGGTCCTGGGATCCAGCCCCACATCAGGCTCCCTGCTCATCAGGGAGTCTGCTTCTCCCTCTGTTCTCTCTCTCTGTCTCTTTCCTTATCACTCAAATAAATAAATAAAATCTTTTTTAAAAGATTAAAAATTTAAGAAACCAACTTTTGCTGCTATTTACTTTCCATGGTCTTTTGTAAAAGGAAGTTGAATAAAATTATTATAGTAGTCCCTAGATCTGAAAGGTTTTTTCTTTTTTTTTAGAGACTGAGGGGAGAGAGAGTGAGGACAAGTCCATGAGTGGGGAAGAGGGGCAAAAGGAGAGGGAGAACAGGAAGCAGGCTCCATGTCCAGCGTGGAGCCCAATGTGGGGCTCGATCTCACAAACCTGAGATCAAGACCTGAGTGGAAACCAAGAGTCAAACACTTAACCAACTGAGCCACTCAAGTGCACCCACTCTAGTTCTGAAACTTTAAAGCTAGTGGGTTTCAGTGAAAAGATTTAGACTTTGAAATTCAGTCTGGCTTTAGAGTCAGTCCCATCAACTTCTGCTTGTTATCTTTGGGGAAATTCATTATCCTTTTCGAGCCTTGGGCTCCTGTCCAAGTATTTTTCTTATAGGGATGATATAGAAAAATAATGGATGTATGTTAAAGTGTTATGTGGAAGGCCATCCTGAACTGAGAGCTAGGTTGTGGTTCCTAAAAACTAACCTTTCTGTCCCAATTTGATGATTAAGATAACAGCATTAGTGAATAAGATACAGCAAAGTGTCTGTGATATAACACAATGAAAGTTCTCTTGTTATAGAGTCCAGCATAGATGCTTCCTGGCAGGCTCTGCTCCAAGGAGTGACTCCAGGATCCAGGTCCCTCTATCGCTAACACCCTGTGTAGGAGTCGTCTCCATGGTCACCAAAAAAAGGGGGACACACCCCCACCTTGGCCCAGAGGAGACATATTACTTCCTCTTCTGTTCCACTGGCCACAACTCGTTACCCAATACCTAGCTTGTGACACTGGAGGCAACACACCCCTTCCTGCCGATTAGTCAATAATAAAAAAAAAAAAAAATCTAGCACCGGGTTTATTACAAATCGTTCAAAAGATAAAGGGAAACTCAAGGAGAAATGATTTAAGATAGAAATATTAAGTGGTTTATAAGCTTCCACACGTGTTGTAAACAGATTGAATCATAAATCCCCTATGAGGAAATGTAAAATTCACTACTAATGACAATAGAGCAGCTAGATGTGCTGAGGATGGTCAACACAGCATCTAAAAGACCACCCTCCCTATCCTCACTACCAGTATAGCTTCTCAAAACAGTCGTCATCACCTCCTCTTGCCCCTAAAGCATTCAGCCTAGATACACAATGGAGTCATTTTTAGTAAGAGACTGATATGAATCCACAGAAAGCAGTAATCGTATATAAGAATGCCTCTGATGAGTTTGCTTTAAGCATACTGTAAATGAGTAGCTCCATGTGCCTTGCTTCTTTTTTATGAAATAAAAGTTATGATGGTATCATTTTGGTGAGTATATTAGTTTGTTATAGCTGTCCTAACAAACTAAGATGTAGTTAAAACAAAGCAAATTTGTTATCTAACAGTTTGGGAGGTCAGAAGTTCAGAATGAGCCTCACTGGGCTAAAATTGAAGTGTCTGCAAGGCTGAGTTCCCTTCTGGAAGCTCCAGGAGGGATCTGCTTCCTCGTACATTCTAGCTTCTGAAGCTGCCTGCACTCCTTGGCTCATGGCTCCTTCCTCCACCTTCAGAGCCAGAAAGATCATGTTCTGTTTCCAACTCTGTTTCCCTTGGCTTAATTGTCACATGGCCTCCTTCCCACTCTGACCATCCTGCCTCTCTTATAAGGCCCCTTGTAAACACATTGGGCCCACCTGGATCATCCAAGAAAATCTCCCCATCTCAAGATCCTTAAATTAATCACAGCTAGAAAGTCTCTTTGACCATGTAAGATGACATATTCATTTATAGGCTCTGGGGACTCAGACATGGACATCTTTGGAGGGTCTCATTCTGCTGACCACAGCAGACTAAGTAAGTGATTTGCTACAGCTCATTGATATATGAAATTAAGAAGCATATATGAAATATAGAAGCATCACACAACCTTTTCCAAGTTTAATTAAATAATAAATGTTGATGATGATGGTTATGGTGATGATAATTGTACCTTTATAATACTATGATGCGAATAATGTAATACAAAGAACATAATCTTCAAGCATCTCAGAAGGAAGGTCCAGCTTCCAGTAGCAGTGATGAGTAGATTTGTTGGACTAACCCAGAGACAACAGTTATAACCTAGACAAAATATTTCAGAAGCAGGCAGGAACTAGAGGAGGTCTAGGAAGGCAAAAATGACATTTATGAATTTGCAGCTTTTTTCTAAAAGGCACTCTCCCAACTACATATGGTCCAAGGCAGAGAATCTGAAAAGTTAAAGTGAATCCTGGAAGACATGGAGCTGTTGGGGAGTGAATACCAAAATCTGCACATAAATTCTGCCCAAATTATTGGTGAACTTCTAGATACACACATGCATGTGGATGCCCCAGAGGGCCCCACAAAACACTTGGCAGCTAAAAGTAGAAGGAACTGAGTATGAATCTCAGCTGCTGCCAACTACAGAGGAGACACAAGTTAGCTTGAATTCAGACATGGTCACTGCCTCCTGGAGCAGATTCATAATGCTTCCATGGAACATAAA
Source organism: Vulpes lagopus (assembly GCF_018345385.1). Classification (NCBI taxonomy): domain Eukaryota; kingdom Metazoa; phylum Chordata; class Mammalia; order Carnivora; family Canidae; genus Vulpes; species Vulpes lagopus. Next base: position 131,323,976 of record NC_054828.1, read on the forward strand.
TACAGTCTCCAGGTTGTGTCTTTCTTGACATTCAGATTGCAATAAACAAAATCACTTGTTCCTGTTTGCAAAAACAAACCAAAAAATGAGACCCAAAATCAAGACCAAAAAAAGTTCAACGGAAACTATACCCAATATGTCCCAAGTGTAGGGAAGAGCAGACAAGAATTCCAGAGCTGCTCTCATAAATATGTTGGAGGACTTAAAGGAAAAAATACTCATAGTGAATGAATGAATGGGAAAACCAAATAGAAACTCTACAGTAAGGAACAGAGTATCTGAAAAGAGATGTTAATGAGCAGGCTTAACAGCAGTCTGGAGACAGCAAGAAAAAGGTCAACAACAGGAGTAATACCATCTGAACAAGAGAGAGAAGCAAAGCTAATGTAAAATTAGTGTAGTCTTAGATTGTGGAAGAAGGCCAACCAGCCTAACATACCTGTAATTGCAGTCCAGGAATAACAAGGGAAAGAGAACGGGGCAGAAAAATAAAGCATTTAAAGAAATAATGGCTAAGAATTTCCAAATATGGTGATATCAATAACAGGTCCAAGAAACTCAATGAAACCCAAACAAGGTAAACAAGAAGAAAACCATAATTAAGCCCATCATAAATCCTGCTAAACCATAAACTTGCCAAACTCCAAAGTTAAAATCTCTTACTCACCTACATGAAAACACTACATCACACACAGAGGGTGGGGAAAAAAATGACTGAGAGTACAGCTGACATCTCATCAGAAATGATAGAAGTCAGGAGATCATAAAAACTATATTTTTTACGTGCTAAAGGGAAATGAGCAACCCAGAAATCTATACCCAGTAGAAAATATCCTTGGAAAATGAGAATTTTAAAAAGAAATATAACATAAAAAAAGAAAACTGAGATTTTTTTTTTCCCAACAGACCTAACCTAAAAAGGCTAAAAGGAAGTTCTTGAAACCTAAAGGAAATAATGCCAATCACTAGCCACATGAACCTACATGAGGGAATAAAGAGCTCCAATCAGAACTGACAGATATTTCAACAAATATAAAAGATTATAAGTGTGTTTTTTTCTCATAATTTATTTAGAAGACATATTACTGCTTAAGGCAAAAATTAAAACAGTGTTTTGAGGGTAATAATGTTTGTAGCCACAGTATGTATTCTAACACCAACACAGAAGTTGTATTGGAGATTCTTGGCCAGTGAAATAAGGCAAGAAAAAAAAGTAACATATGGAAAGAGAGAATTCACACAATCTTCATTCGCAGCTGCTATGATCATTTGCATAGAAAAAGAATCTTCAGGACAACTACAAGAAGGAATGAGATCACAGATATGAAGTCACTGTAAAAAAGAAATATTATTTCTCATTCTACCAACAAAAAATGGAATATAAAATGTGAAAAAATAATTTACAGTAGACTTACAGTAATAAAATTCTTAAATATAAATTTGACAGAAATGAGCCAGTTTTCTATATTTTAATCAAGTAATTAAATATTAAATCTAAGGAGACCATGCTAAAGATATATATTATAACCCATAAAACAAACACTAAAATAATGCAAAAAAATGTAAAAACACCAATCTAAATTAATTTTATCTATTTTTTTAATCTAAATTAATTTTAAATGGAATGCAAAATATATATGATCAACCCAAAAGATAGTAGAAGAAAAACTAGCAGGGAGACAGAAACCAGAGGAGATTCCCCCCCCAACAAAAAAAAAAAATTAAAAAGTGATAATATGATAGAAGAAGCCAAATCATATCAATGATCACATTAGATGCAGATGTTCAATAGCTCAAATAGAATCAAAAGAGGATAGGAGTGGGCGGAACTTAGTTTACAAGTAAGTCAGGGCCCCAGAATAACCTGCTTTGTAGAAATGGAGTCAACATAGAATTTTCATGTGCCAAAATTATTTTATGTTGCCATCAACATGACAAAGACAGTTTTAGTAAAGAGCATAAATAACACATGCAAATCCCGGACAAGCATTTGGAATCTGGGGTCTTCATTGTGGGTTCATCCAACAACGTGTTAACAGACTACACAGTGTAGGGAAGGGTTTGCGCTCTCCCTCTTCACCCGCAGTTGGAAACCCCAGCTGTGAGCAGGGGTCCCCCACACAGAGCCAGCCAGTGACGGGGGTCTACCCCACACCACCACCTCCCAGGGTCGCTGGCCTTCTTTTAAATCAGAAAGACTGGGGCAGCCCAGGTGACTCAGCGGTTTAGCGCTGCCTTCAGCCCAGGGCATGATCCTGGAGACCGGGGATTGAGTCCCACGCCAGGGTCCCCGCGGGGAGCCTGCTTCTCCCTCTGCCTGTGTCTCTGCCTCTCTTTCTGTCTGTGTTTCTCATGAATAAATAAATAAAATCTTTTAAAAAATAAAAGAGAAAGAAAGAAAGACTGGTGCCCATCTCCGGGAGAAGAAAGAAGAGCCAGGAGAAGGCAGAGGCACCAGGACACTAGTCTACACAAGAATCGTAAAGCTAATAGTGCAGAGAAGACAAAATTTTAGTCCTAATAACGTGCATCAGAATGTTAGAGATGTTCCCTGAACTTGAATTTGGAGAAACAGAGATCATTTTCAGGTTCATTGTAGAGCCAGAAACATTCCCTGGTGACTTAATTTTAATTGTTTAAGATAAAGATCACTCAATGCAGAGAAAAGACGATCAATACCACCAAGTGCTTCTGCATTCAAAGTAAAACCTGGTTCTTCAGGTGCTGCGGACTTCCCAGGGAAGTAGATAAGGAGCCTAGAAGGTCAATTCTTCCCTGAGCCATGCACATCACTGGGTCTCCCATAGCAGGGCTCTCCAGGTTGCACCACCCCTGCACCCCCACAATCTCCTCTCTCCCTCCCACCAGCTCAGAGAGCTTCACTCAGTCCTATAGTCAGCAAGACAAGGTGTTACCTTCAGTCCGATTAATTGGATGTGAGGAACGGTCACATTTAGCTGGGTGCTGCACTCACTGGGTCCAAGACCTTCCACCTCCACTTCCCTGTCGTCACCATGCTGCTATACTCGGGACCATCTGGAAGGCACTCCCCTCTAAACCGGACAATCTACTGGCTGAGTACAGTTCTTAGGTTCATCCCATAAAGATGGCAGCATGTCCTGTGCATCAGGACTTCACACAGCTGCTCGATTCATAGGTCATGGGATTGGGGCAGATTATTACCTTTATAAAACCAGACACTGAGCCACCAAGTGATGAATATTTGTGCACAAGGCCTTCTAATGTTTTACTCTGATCTATTCAACAATGATCTCCATGTTTGTACAAGCACCGTGTTCAATTCTAGATCTACCCAAACAAACACGGCACCTGAGCTCCTGAAACTCTCAACCCAGAAGAGGATATAGAAGGTAAACACTAGCTCCAGGATCCAGGACTACTTTTTATTTTTTTATTTTATTATTTATTTATAATAGTCATACAGAGAGAGAGAGAGAGAGAGGCAGAGACACAGGCAGAGGGAGAAGCAGGCTCCATGCACCGGGAGCCTGACGTGGGATTCGATCCCGGGTCTCCAGGATCGCGCCCTGGGCCAAAGGCAGGCGCTAAACCGCTGCGCCACCCAGGGATCCCCAGGACTACTTTTTAAATCTCTGTGCCTCCTTTCTTCCTCCTCTTTAGAAAAAAAAATATATTAATAACTACCTTTTAAATTTGAAATAAGGTAAAATAAGCTAATGTGTAAAGTACCACACAGCACCTGTCCTTTGATGTTCAATAAGTACCAGAAGAGAGTAATGGTGGTGGTGGTAGTGAACAGCATTTGTAGTCAAAGCAGTAGCAATAGCAGCTGCAACATAGTAGTGATAGTAGTAGTAGAAATAGCAGAAGTAGCAGTGGTAATATTAATAGTAGTAGCAACAGTGCTAATAGGAGCAGTAGTAGCAATAGCGATAGTAGCAGCACCAGTAGTAGTGGGGTAATAGCAACGGTGGTAATAGTAGCAGCAGCAGTGGTAATAGGAACAACAGGGCCAATAGTAATGGTAGTGGCAACACTAGTAATAGTAGCACCAACAGTAGTAATAGGAGTAGTAGCATCAACAGTAATAGCAGTAGCTGCAGTGGTAACAGGTAGGGGTGATAGTATAGTGGTAGCAGCACAATAACTGTAGTAGTGGCAGCAGTAGCGGTGGTAACATAACGGTTGCAGCAGTGGCAATTGCGGGGGGTGGTAGGAATGGTAGCAGGAGGAGGAGGAGGAGTAACAGAAACAGGAGTCCCTGCAGCAGGAGGAGCACAGGCACAGCCGCAGGGTGCGGGCTGGCACTGCCCTCTATGGGCCACTGTGAGACTTGTGGGGTGGTAGGCCCAAAGGGTGGGGCAGGCAGGAGCCTGTGGGGTCCCCCGCATCCCCTCTTCTCTGTTCCACTATCTTCTGCTGCCCAAACTTCCCAGGGGCCTCAGGTTGCTTTCTCCTTGGTGGGGATGATTTGATTCAGGAATGCGGTGGTGGTGGTGGTGGTGGTGGTGGTGGTAGGAGCAGCAACGGCAGTAAGAGGAGCAGCCCTAGTAGCAGCTCAGCAGCCTTAAGAGGAGGAAAGGGGCAGCAGGAGAAGCCAGAATGTAAAAGGGAGCACACAATGCAGTGGGAACCCCGGAGGAGATGCACAAACCCCAGGCAGAGGACGTTAGGGAGGCGTCCAGAAGAAGTGACCTTGAAGCTGGTGCCCAGAGGTGAGTAGGATTTGCCAGGTAAGTAAGGGTGTTAGAGGGAGAGGTGGGATGTGCAGGACACACACCAGGAACTGGACTTCATCCCAAAGTGGCCGTCCCAGAATGAGCACTTCAGGAGTCAGGGCCGGGTGCATGGCCGGGCTTTGCGGCCATGCTAAGGGCTGGGCTTATTTCAAGGGTAGCTGCTACCATCATGAAATCACTGAGGTTAAGAAGGCATGGTGCATGATTAGCCCTCCTGAGACCCTATCACCCTCCTTCCACAAGGGTTACCTGCCTCCCAGAACCACGGAGCCCAAGACAGCGTGCTTGACAGGTCTGCACACCTGCAAGTGCTCAGCCTTTAGGGTAACATCCTGTGAAGGGGGCGCCTTCCCTGGTTTTGTGCACTCTGCCCCATGACTCCTCGGCTACAAACATAAAGAATGATGTGGCTCAGATGGCCCTGTGATGCCCACCTCCTGGTCTTCACCCTCGAACAGCCACTGCTACCAGGAGAACAGTGTCGAGGGGGGCACGGTTTCATGCCAAGGTTACAAAAGACTGTGACTTCACCCTGCCAGCACATCTCGCTCTCCTCTCCCCGACTCTGGCTCTCACAAGGCACCTGCATGCTGCAGAGCTGCTCAGGACAAGAAACTGTGCGTGCCCTCTGGTCCACAGCCAGCAAGGAGCTGCAGGCCCGGTCCCACTTAGCACATCGACACCCTTCTCTGATCGATCATGCAGGTGAAGCCCTGGCCCATGCCCCCACTGCAGTCCTGAGGAAAAGTGTCAAGCAAAAAGCGCACAGAAACTGAGACAAGACGTGTATTGTTCTAAGCCGCTGAATTTGGGGGTTCTTTGTTACACGGCAGTGGCTAACTGCCGGCCTTCCCAACTCAGGTTCTGGGGAGGTGATGTAGATTTCATGAAGAATATGGAAGGGTGAAAAATTCTGAACCGACGCAAGAAATATGCTCAGCTAATTCCAGCACAATGACGTGCACCACGTGACAAGTGGTACTCGGCCTGGTTTCAAACTAACTGTCAATTCCATCCCCCAAAGGCAATTGTTTTTTTTAAAGAAAACACTCAGGTGTGGTTGTGATAATAGTCTCTGCTCAGTCCTCTCTGAATTCCTTTTTGTCTGTGCTATTCCAGTTCTGCGTGGCCATCACCACCTAGGACCCCAAGCTTTCCTCGAACCCCTTTCCTGTGTCTGGACCAACTCTGATTTCCAGGGAAAAAAAGTCTCATGCTGTATACTGAGTCTACACCAATGGAATCCCTAAGGAAGGTTTGCTTCTCTTCAGGGAAGCTTGCAAAATGCTTCCCCCACCTCACCCCCCACTTCCTCTACCCCCAGAGGATTCCTTTGTTCTCACTGTGCATGTCACTGCTGCAGTTGTCCTGGCTCCTATAAATGCTTCGGACTTCATACCATCAGCCTTCACCCCTCTGTGCCCTGAGCTGCCCGGGTCACTCTAGCAGCAGAAGGTGATGGACAGACAGACTTTTTACTTGCTAAGTCCTTAATGGTCGGATCAGGGTCCACAATCAAAAGATTTCTCTTTCTCTGTTCTGTGTCTGTGCTGTTCCCTAGCACGTCCTCATCATTTTACTGTTCCCTGTACACACACACACACAGGCAATCTGGACACAAACATAGACCTTTCTGTAAACTGTCATTAACCATTCTCTACAACTGTAACAGCTTGAGAGTGGTACTTCTTAACCCAAAGCCATGCTGGCTATGTTAGCATGACGCTAGAACCTCATAAGCAGGCCGCTAAGACCGGACGTGTGATACTTCTTAACTTTCTTGACATGCATTTTATAGTGAAAAGCATAATTCTTATTAAAGAAAACACAACATGGCTTTGAATGGGAGAAAAAAAAAGGTATCAAGGACTCGACCATTGCTTGGAAAGTTAGTCTCTGGGCAAAGAACATGCAACAATTTTAATAGTCACTTTGTGTTCTTAATATCGATCACTCTTATTAACTGTCTAGCAGGTCAACATGAATATCTAGATTTACAATCCAAATACTTTCCAGATTTCTAGTCATTATAGGTTAATACATTTCTTTTTTGTTGTTGTTTTGTTTTGTTTTTATTGAAATTCAATTTGCCAACATATAGTATAACACCTAGTGCTCATCCCATCAGGTTAATACATTTCTAATTTGAAGCAAAGAAAAACAACCAGATGAATTTCCTGCAATCTTGAAAATTCATAATGGATCTTTGCATGCTGTCTCTCCTCAGATGGATCTAGAAATGCTATCCACCAAGGCTCATGATGTACTGAATGCCCTAGGGGACTATAGACTACTACCACCAACGTCCCCACGTTAGCCGTGAGGACACAGAACCACAGAGAGGCGAGGTAACTCACCTGGTGCTTTGGAGCTAGTCAAACCAGAATGGACGCTGGTGTGTTGACCTCTACGCTTTAATGCCTATTTGATCCGGTCAATTGGTTGAGTCTTTTAACTGTATTATTCATTGGGGGGGGGGGGACCAATTATCAGGAATTATGTAAATAATTTCAGAGATGAGCCTGATTCCCTCCATTGGCCCAATAGAGGATCTCTGAGCTTAGGAAAGGATCCACCTGGAGAAAGTCAGGCATGAGGCTACAATCTCTGTGCTGGATATTATATCGTTTGAGAGAAATTTGGACAGAAAGAAAAAGAATACAAGGAACTGAGGTTTACAAAAAGAACCACCGGGGCTTCAGCCACAGTGAAGGCTGAAAACGAGCATCCCACTTCCTCCCGTCGGCAAATAACACGGTTTTACAAAACCAAGGAAAATGTCATGTGCGAATTGGGATCCACTTGGCTTTGGCTCAGTTCAGAAGAAGGTACTTAAGGAAACGTGTCATTATAACCAGAGAATTCTACCAAGAAAAGTATTATTTTAATTGATGTGGCCAAAAGAAATCTAACTTTTATAAGAAATTAACAGCTCCCTCTCACGAGCTGTGAAACGAATACTTTTCATACAGTTGTAAAGGATATTTTTCTTGGTATCTCTCACGATGTTCCCACCTGCTTTACCTCATTTTGTAGTTCACCACTTCACAAAGCCGGGAAGATCCAGTGTCGTCGTGGTTAACATGTAAATAGTGTCCTGTCCCGTGAAACAAGTAGAGCAACGCGCACGGAGGAGCTGAATGTGGATTAATCTGCTACCCACTAACTGTACATTTACCGGCTCGTCCACATGCTCCCAGGTAACAGATGCAGTAACTAAGGCTTAACCAGGTAGACGACTTGCCATCTCATATTTTTCGCTCTGAGCTTCACTGTGCCCCACCCCGGAGCGACCATGTGACCTGATATTCCTACCCACATTTGAGTGAAGGGGGTTATAGTCCTCTCTGGTGAGTGGAGGTGTAATTCTGTGAACCAAACGTGTGCAATGCAAGAACTCCGTTCCAGAATAAGAAGGACTACGTCAAGGAGTTTCGTTGGGTGCATTTTGGAAGCCTTGACACACCTCGCATCAGTAAGCACGTGGTTCGTATAACCCTTGTGCTTACCTAGAGAAACTAAAAATGTGGACTATCATTTAATTCTTTGAAGCAGGGATGCCTGGGTGGCTCAGCAGTTAAGCACCTACCTTGGGCTCAGGATTGAGTCCCACATGGGGCTCCCCCACAGGGGACCTGCTTCTCCCTCTGCCTATGTCTCTGCCTCTCTCTCTCTGTGTCTCTAATGAATGAATGAATGAATGAATGAATGAATAAATAAATAAATAAATAAATAAAATCTTTAAAAATAATAATAATAATAATTCTTTGAAGCAGCGCTCAGCGTCCATTGCAGGACATGATGTAGGCCCCAAAGACTGTCATGCTCCGTAGCTCCCAGTTCCCTACAAAGTTTCATCTCACCCAGATGGCGTGATATAAAGCTGTTAGGATTACTATTTATTTCAGAATATTTCAGTTGAAAAAACAGAGACACAACACATCTCTGTTTTCAGAGTGTCCTAGGGCCGAAAGAGAACCACAGCTTCCAAGATTCTTGATTTCCCATAAAACTTTATTGATAAAGGACATTTGAGAAATCTTTATGAGCCCATCAGTTATTCAGACAATGAGATTTCAAAGTCTTCACGATATTTGTCCTGGGGTCCTCGTGCGCCGAGAAATCACTGTTTGCATCCAACATCCTTCACGTGCCTCTTGGGATACATTCGTGTCTCAAATAGGAACACGGCAAATACCCATTCGTGTCCAGCTCTTGCGTTCAGAAACGTGCATGATATTATCAATATATCCCCCTTATAACATCTGGAATTAGTACCTCCACGGTGGTTGACATTACATTTAAAGTCAGATTAGTTTACTCGTTCATATTATAAACCCCCTTGGCTGCACATTGCCCGTAGCGGTGGCAGACTGCAGTCCCAGGGCCAGATCTGGCCAGCTGCCTGTGTTTATATGATCCTGAGCTAAAAATGGTTTTTACATATTTTATAGGATTGTAAAAAAAATAAATAAAAAGAAGAAGAAGAAAATGCAACAGAGGCTGGATATGGCCCACAAAGCTTAAAATATTTACCATATGGCCCTTTTACAGAAAAAGTTTGCCAACCACTGGTCTATGGTATAAAATCCAAAATTCCTGGTCTTGGCACCCAAGAGACCTCCTAAGTGAGCTCAGCATATTTCTCTAGCTCCATCCTTTACTTCCTCCCCCATTGAAGCCGTGTCACTGAGTTAGTATTCCTGTTCAAAGGCATCCCCCCGAATGTCAGAGCTTACAACAACCACTGTCTCCCACACGTGAGTGTTTCGGTCAAGGGGTACAGGAGGCCACAGGCTGCTCCGCAATGCCTGGGCCCTTGGCTGCAGACCCTCAGGCCTGGAGGGACATCACCATCGGGGAGCCTGGATCACCCAGGGGCTGTGGATGCTGTCGGCAGGGACCCCAGCTGGGCCATGGACCGTCTGCATGTGGCCCTGAGCTCCCTCCCGACAAGGCAACATGGGGGGCTGCTGAACCTCTGACGTGGTGGTCCAGGGCTCCAAGTGCAAATGCATGCTCCGGAGAAGGAGGCAGGAACTTGCAAACATTCTGATGCCCCCACGGGAGCAAGACCACATGACCCCCAGCATGCTCTAGGGCTTACCAGCCAGTGACACACCCAACCACGTGCAAAAGGAGGAGAAATAGATGCTGCACATGAACGGGACGAGTGCCCCAGATTGCACAGACGGGAGTCAAGCCCCATGAACCATTTTCCACTTCGACCCTCTCCAAGTGGGTCACTGCCTTCCACACTCGGGGCTCCGTGTGCTTCTTTCTTCCTACTGTGCGGCCATGAAGACCCAGCCCCACGTGCCTGCTCCTGAAGCTTCCACAGCCCTATGTCCGCCCTCAGACAGCTTACCCACCAGGCGGAGAGAGAGAACACCTACCTGAAGGAACAATGGACAATTCAGGCTAAAGAGTCGACAGTAAACAGATTGACTTCTGGAAAAGCCTGTTGTGCAGAACACTGACCCTGCACCGTTGCCCTGCTTGGGGTTTGTGCTTTGAAAACAGGCCAGCCCGAGACTTCAGCTCACCCCAACGATGTGAAGTCTGGAAGCCTCTCCAGGCTCTGCCCCAGGCCACAGGGAAGGGAAGGGGCTGGATGGCAGTAGCTGCAGCCTTGGTGTCTGGGAGCCGAGCCACGCTGGGGTTGAGATCGGATCCATTTCCAGCAGTGACACTGTCAGCCCGTGGAAGAAGACAGAGAGGACAGGGGTTCGGGCTCCAGGAGGAAGCCGGAGAGGGGGGAAGGTGTGACTCCCCGTGGCTGAGTACCCGCGGGGCTCTGGGGATGCCCTGAGGTTGGCGAGGCTGCAGCAGGGGGCAGGATCTGAGCTTGCCACTGGTCCACTCACGTTCAACTCACATTCAACAAAAGGGAAGGGCTCAGTCAGTGAAGTGTCTCTGCCTTAGGCTCAGGCCATGATCCCGGGGTCCTGGGATGGAGCCCCACGTCGGGCTCCCTGCTCGGTGGGGCGTCTGCTTCTCCCTCTGCCGCTCCTCACTGCTCATTCTCTGTCAAATGATTACACAAAATCTTTATAAAATAATAAAATAAAATCCCCTTCCTTGTCCCTCCTTCTCCCCCACTCAGATTTCCAAAGTGACCCTGGCGATGCCTCAGCCCCAGAAAGAGGAAACAAACCCGAACACAGTGGAGCCAAAAAAAGGTGAGTTCTTGGCTCATTTGTGCACAGGGACCCAGGTCCTGGCACCTGAGGACGCACTGAGGTTTGGTTTCCACTCAGATCGGAGCCTCTACCTTCTACCCTGGTAGAGGTGTACACTTGCCGATGGCACATGCGTTGGCCTGCGTAGTTCGTGAATGGAATCAGACAAGTGGCCTGTTTGCAGGTCAGGTCACCGGGGTACCGACCGTCCTGAGTCCTCACAACGGACTCAGGCTCCTACACTGAAATTTCCCTCCTCTTGTCACAGCCCCCAAAATGCTTATGGCACCAGGTGAAGGACAGCCCGACGGGCTGCATCTGGAGCCACCTTGCCGTCCGTGGTCACCAGCGAAGCTCCTCTGAACCCCCGGCAGGGCGTCCTGGAACGTTTTCCATGATGCAGAAATGAAACAGAAAACCACGAGGAACATCGCTTGACAACCCCACCTTTTCCTACACCTCACATCTCAGTAAGCAGTGGCCTGAATAAGCAGCTATTTCTCCCCGCTGATCCCCCAGCTGAGGGTGGGGGATTCGGTGCATTAGGGGGCACAGGGGTGGAAGCAGGACACATACAAAGCACAACAGAAACGGTGGCCAAGCCGCCACATTTTAAGAGGCTTCATCTTTAACGACAAACAACTTCTATTTTTGCGGAGGGAGGATGCCGCCCGTGCCCCAGGAAGCACGCCACGCTGTCCCAGGGTCGCGTGGGAGCCAGCGAGGAGGACCTTAACCAGGGGTGGCTCTCCCTGGGCCGGCAGCACCGGGAAGCGATCTTGGCATCAAGCAGAGCAGGGTCCTGCTCCGAACGTGGCCTCTGTGCGCAGGAACTGCTGCCCTGGAGCAGCAGCGACCCGGGGACCCAGCGAGGGCTACGGCTCCGTGTCACCAGGGTCCCCGGGACAGCCCGAAGCAGACCTACCGGTCCCCGTGGCGGGGACGCCGTGTTCCCACGGACCCGTACGCTTATGTTTGATCGTCTTCTATGCGTGTGAATCTGCAGGCTTCGCTCGGGGTGTGTTTCGGCAGAACTGACTCTGAGGGTCAGGCCGGAGGAACCGGGCCGAGAACCCGCCCCACTCAACACCCAGACCTGCCGTGTGACCTGGGGCTGTTGGGGGGGGGCTTCAGGCTGTGGTGCCCCCTCCTCCACGTCCACCCGCTGCAGCCAGGGTGACTTCCTGAGCCCCCCACACAGCTCCTGATCGTCTACCAGGCGGGGGTCCCGGCAGCAGTGGGGTGCTCCCCGTGGGCTCCAGGAGGGATATAAGGACGCACTTATGGGAGCCGACCCCCAGCCGCAGATGGTAAGGGACGTTCCCAAAGCTCAACGACGGAGCCGTGATTGGAGCCCAGGCCCCTCGCACCCCTTGCGTCCCCCGGGGCTCTGGGGGCCACCGCGGCCAGGGAGGGAGGCTGTCACGGTGAGCCCCCGGCTCGCACCCGCACCTGCACTGCCCTCCGTCCTCCCGCCTCGACGTGTTTCACTCGCAGTTTTCACAGCATCTCCTGGGGGCAAGAGCCTGCCCGAGATGCTAAGGCGGGGTCCCCGCGTGCATGAGGCCGCAGTGGGCCCCGGCGCAGGCCAGCCCCCCACTAGTTAGTGGGGCCTGGGGCCACGAGAAGGCTGGATGCTCCTGAGTCACATCGTCTTGTGGTTCCCCTCGCTCAGCTGGACGACGCCTGTGAGGCTGGCTCGCTATCAGGAAGGAGGCTCCCTGCTTCGGGGGCAGTTCGTTATGTTCTCCATCAGGGGAAAGTCCAAACTATGCCCGCTTACTTATTTAAGAGCCAAAGCTTTAAGAAAAATGAACCACAGGGCACCGGGGTGGCCCAGCGGGTGAGCATCTGCCTTCGGCTCAGGTCATGATCCCGGGGTCCTGGGATCGAGTCCTGCGTTGGGCTCCCAGCTCGGCGGTCAGCCAGCTTCTCCCTCTGCCTCTGCTCCACCCTCCTCATGCTCTCTCTCTCTCTCTCTCTCTCTCTCTCTCTCGATCTCTCTCTCTCAAATAAATAAATAAAATATTTTTTAAAAATTAACCATGATGGAAATCAATTTGCCTCCTCAAAGGGAAATTTGGAATATATGTCCTGCCTTTCTCCGGACTCCAGCACACCTTCACGGAGCCTGCCACCCCCCGTACACAGCACTCCGTCGCCGCACACACTGGCAGGTCGCACAGACTTGTGTGGCCCACAGTCCGGGGTGGGATCTGGCCCTCACGTGTTCCTGGAGCACTTGGTGCCCCCGCTGCACCGGGCCATCCCGGGAGGGGGTGAGGGGCATCCCCCAGCACACCGGCACCCACTCCACCCCTACCTCCAGATTGCTCCTTATTGTCCAAGCCTGGAAAATCAAATTATCCAAGCTCGCTCGAGATTTTAAAGTCTTCAAATTAGAGCAGCAGGCCAAAAGCAGCCTCCCTAGGAGGTGAGCACATACGTTTTAGCACATGGGTTTGGCTTTGCTTCTGCGCACCCTTTTGCCTCCGTGCTTTTTCGTTTCCATTTATTTAATAAATATTGATAGACCAGGCCCTGTTCTAGACAGTAAGGGATACAGAAGCGGAGAAAACAGATCAAGACCCCGCCTTGAGGAACGGCTCACATACTCGGAAGGGGAGGGACCACATGAATTAATAAAGTGCAGAGTGCTTCGGATGGTGGTAAGGACAGCAGAGGAAGCAAAGCAATGATGGAAAATGAGGACTGTCACGGGCCACGGACATCGTGACAGCACACCTGAGAGACGCGGGGGCGGAGGAGGGGGAGCTAGCAGGCACCTGCGCGGGATGGCACCAGGCACGGCCCGGGGAGCATCTGTATGAGGACAGCAGTAGGGGCCCAGGGCTTCCAGAAAGGGATCCCCAGCACACAGACAGAGCGGGAGGCCGCGAGAGGCGGGGGCCCGCTCGGGGTCCTGCAGGCGATGCCAACAACGGGCTCCCACGTGGAGGCCATGAGAAGTTCTCAGAGAGTGTTGTGCGGAGGAGTGACGTGATAGTTGATGGTTTAAAAGGACCCCTGTGGCTTCCACGTGGAAAGTGGACAGAAGAAGAGGACATATCTGGAAAGCAGCTCAGGCGAGGGGGTGGGTGGGCCCCTGTGATGGGAACCAGGCGGCGGGAACTGGTGCGATCCTGAGCATATTTAGCAGGTGGAGCGAGAACTGAGTGTGGGGTCAGAGAGGAAGGGGAAGAGAGCCCAAGAGTCGGTCATGGTCATTGGTGGGACTAGGTGGTCATTGACCAGTTACCTGCAGGCAGACCCGTTTACGATGCCCAGGGGGTGTCCAGGTGGAGGGATCAACGAGCAGGAGGTGTGTGATGGGGGAATCCCAGGGCACGTTCTGGGCTGGAGAGACATCAGCACGGAAGACATGGAAAAGCCAAGACCCCGGAAAATTCGCAGGGGCAGAGGCCACCTGGGTGGGTCCTGGGGGCTCCCGCACCGGGACTTCTGGGAGGTAGCAGCCAGCCCGGGCCTGAGAAGCTATGGCAGTGACATTGAAGGTGAGCCCACAGGGGGTGGCCCCTGACACGGGGAAGAGACAGTTTCAAGGAAGAGAGAAGAACCACCTACGTTGAGGCTGGGGTCTGACCAAGAATCACAGCACGAAGCAGTCGGTGTAGACATAGAGTTCTGGAGATGGAGACAGCGCAAGCGAGCACTGACGAGAGTGTCAATGTGCCGTGCTATGGAAGGAAGGGAGGGGATGGGGGGGAGGAGAAGGCAGTGAGGGCAGAGACAGCTCTTCAAGGATGAGGAGACGATTCCCTGTCGGCACGCCGAGGGGGAGATTCACTCAGAGGGAGTGAATGGTGCAAAGAAGGAGAACAAGCTGGAGCAACATCCTTGAACAGACAGGAGGGCAGGGGCAAGGTGCCCGGGGAGAGGGTGGGTCACCACTGAGAGCAGAGTCGTGCCTGTGGGAAGGCAGGGATCATGGACACCGCTGCTGTGGGGCATTCAGCTCTCCTGGCTGAGACTGAGGAAGCCCCTCTGTTCGCCACCTTCTCGTGGAGGAAAGTATGGGCACTAGCTGAGAGGGAGTCAGGGGGAGCCAGGGAGGGTGGGGGGCTGGCAAAGAACCACCCGGCATGGAAGAAAAGGAAGCACCTCAAGGACGGAGGGAATGTCGGCCAGGCAGCATGGAGGGCCCACCCGAAGCCAGTGGTCTCGATTTGAAGGTTTGCCATCGGCCCAGTGGCTTGGTCTCCTGGAGCCACATTGCCTGGGGACTGCCATGTGCAGGCAGGAGTGGCTGTTTTTCCAAGTAAGCAAGACAAGAGCCTAGAAGAGAAATCAGCCAAGAAGAAGGGGGGAAGCAGGGTCTTCAAGGAGAAGCCTGGGCATATGGGGAGACAGTGAAGAAAACATTCAGAGAAAGGGTGAAGCTGTGAGAGACGTTGCCGGGGGTTATGAGCTCCAGAGGGCCCATGGGAGAGATATGGGAAGTTGCAGGGAAGACGTGTTTCAGGGCTGAGGGTCTGCAAAGAACCGGCTACCTGGTTCCTGGTGCAAAATGACAATGCGGGCCCCTGGCCAGACATCGTTAAGAAGCTCCAGATGTCAACCTGGGGGCATTAGACCAAGCAGTGCTGTGTGTGCCCGCCCTAAATGAGGACCACACAGGTCACAAGACGGCCCTGCTCCTGGGTCCCGGAAGTCCTGGGTCATGGGATGACAGAGGAGCAGGTGCCCACAGCTTTCTCTGTGGCTCGTAAACAGGGGCAACGGGTACAGTCAGACCTGTTGGTACCAGTCCTGACTTTCCCCAAACAGAGAGCGCAGCAGGACGAGGAGGGGCAGACAGAGAGGCCTGGCCGGGAAGTCTGGGCACACGGCCAGGACTCGCATTTCATTCCTGCTGCTGGAGGCTTGACCGCGGGGGGCTGAAGGGGGAGGTTGGCTGTGCTGCTCTGAACCCAGGGTGTCCCCCTATGAAGCAGGGGTGACAAACAGATGTAGCTGCAGAGGCCTGACCTGGAAGGTGCTCTTGCCCCCAGCGTTCCCGGGACAGCCCTGCACACCCGGTGTAGTTTGGGCAGCACCTATCCTGACACAGTGGACGTGTTTGCAAACGCCTCCCACACGTTCAGTGTTAGATCATGGCAGGGAGTGACAGAAGTCATCACAGGGCTCCCTGAAGTGTCACCTTCGGGGCTGTTCAGTTACAGGAATCGCCTTCCGAACCTCAGGGCAGAGTCGTCCAGGACAAAACGTCCGCAGCAGGTGAGCCGCTCGCCCTGATGATCGAGCTGTCGTCCTGCGCTGCGACCCGGCGTTGGCCTCGCATCCACCTGGGCTTGAATCTAGGCTCTGCTACTTACTGCCTGTGTGTCTCACCTTACCAGGAAACTCGAGGACTCCACTTCGTGGCTGGATCTTAAAGATTACTTGAAAATGAGAGAATGCGTACAAGGTACCTCAGTTTCTGAAGGGGCTCCCGACAGTACCATGAGCATCAGGAGACTCGCTGGCCGTAGGAGCGATGGTCGTGTTGGGGTGGGAGGTTCAGAAAGAGAGTCAAAGAATGTGGGATAGCACAATCCCAGATTCTGGAAAGAACTGGGTTTTTATTTACTCTTCTACAACTCATCTCTTTGGGATCATTATTTCTCCTTTGAATATAATAATATTTATTTTTAAAATGGAAAAATATGGTACAAAGAGGGGGGACTCACACTTAATGGGTTAAATTTTCTAGCAGACTTTGCCTTGAATAAGTTAAGAGGAAAGATATTTGTATTAAAAATGGGCTTCAACACTTGACTAGTAGTCAGGAGACTTGTCTCAGACATAGCCAGCTGTGTGACTGAAAGCAAGTTACTTGACCTCCCTGGGCTTCAAATTCCTCCTTATATAATCATATCACTGAACCATATTACTGTGAAGCTCCCAAAAGGATCCAGAATCCTCCTCCTCTCCACCACCAGAGAGCCCCCGACCCCAGCCCACCAGGGGAAGGACAGCCCCTGCCCCGGGCACACACACACACGGCCTGCAGGTGCTCTCCTGGGAGCCCGTGACGAGCTCCGCTAAGGACCTGACCCTCAGCTCGGGGACTGCGGTCACCTGCATTCCCAGCGACTTTTCCTGCCGCGTCAGGATTTGTATTTATTACCTACGGATGCCGCTCACCCACTTAGAGCACTAATGAAAACAATTTATGTTACAAATGGCTAATTATGTGACACTTGGAGAATTAAACATTTGGAACATGAAATTCAATAATGCATACATTTGATATCCAATTTACCACCAAAAGCAGAAATCGAGGACAGATTTTAAATCGGGTTGATTTGGTTGGATAACGTCAGGAACAGCTGAGAGTCATTCCATTTTCTCCACGTCAGTCCTGCCTCCCCAGGGGGCAGAGCTTTGGGCACTGGAAAGAGTGTGCGTTCCGGCGTGATGCAGAACTGGGTTCTAATTCACACTCTGCCAGCCTCTTGCTCTGTACCCTGGGGGAGGAACTGAGGTTTTCTGAGTCCCAAATCGCTCATGCACCCGCTTTATAAGGTTATTGTGAAGATTACATGGGTCACATCCAGCAGTACTAAGTGCCTGGTCCAGAGTGGGAATGTGATAAATGTGAGAGCTCTTCTCTGCAGGATAGGGGCTGGGAGCAGGGAACGCTTTGTTGTCTGCATAGTACACACACACACACACACACACACACACACACACTACTGAGGTGGGGGAGGTGGAGAAAAGTTGGGATCCGGGGCAAACTGCATGAAGACAATATCAAAGGCAGGGGTAGAAAAAGTGTGTACAGGAAGGGAGTGTGCCTCATTCCCTATGGTTGTAGACGTCATAGGAGACCACACACTTTTACTTTTTAAAGATGCTGTAATTTTTAAGGACAGTTGTAGGATCACAGCAAAACTGAGAGGAAGGTGCAGAGAGTTCCCATATACCCTCTGCCCCTACCTGTCCAAGCCTCCCCGCACAGGAACCCCCCCCACCCCAAGTGGGACATTTGCTACATCGTGAACCTAGCCTGACACATCATAATCACCCGGACTCCGCAGCTCACATTAGTGGTCGTTCCCAGCGTTGCCCATTCTGGGCATTTGGGCGCATGTACAATGACCTGTGTCCACCATGACAACATCACATACAACACTTCCGCTGCTTCAAAAATCTGTGTTCCACCCATTCCTCCCACCCTATTACCCCCTAAACCCTGGCAACTGCTGACATTTTTGTAGACTCCACAGTCTCGTTTTTTCCGAACGTCATAGAGTTGGAATCACATTTTGTAACCTTTTCAGATTGGCTTCTTTCCCCGAGCAATGTGCATTCAAGGCTCCTCTGCATCTTTGCATGGCTTGTAGCTCATTCCTTTTTAGCCCTATATAATATCCCCTTGTCTGGATGGACCAGTCTATTTATCCATCACCTACCAAAGGACTTCATGGTTGCTTCTGAGTTTTGGCAACGATGAAAAAAGCTGCTATAAACATCCTCATGCAGGTTGTTGTACTGATGTAAGTTTTGAGGTCCTTTTGGTAAACATCAAGGAGCATGATTGCTGGGACATACGATAAGAGGTCGTCTGTCTTCCCAAGGGGCCACACAGTGTTGCATCCCCACCAGCGGTGGATGACAATTCCCCTTGCCCACATCCTCGTCAGCAGCTGGTGTCATCAGTGTTTTGGATTTTGGCCATTCTGATAGATACGTAGTGATGCATCATTATTGCTTTAATTTGCATTTCCGCAATGACCTTTTATGTGGTGCGTCTTTTCATGTGCTCACGTGCCGTCTGTCTATCTTCTTTGGCAAGGGGTCTGGCAAGGTCTTTTTAAAGGTGTTTTGTTTTCTCATTGTTAAGTGTTAGGTGTTCTTTGTGTATGTTAGAGAAGAGTCCTTTCTCAGAATTGTCTTTTGCTAATATTTCCTCCCAGTCTGTGGCTTGTCTGCTTATTCACTTGACATTGCTTTTGCAGAGCAGAATATTTTGATTTTAATGAAGAACCACCTATCAGTTATTTGGATGTGCCTTTGGTGTTACACCTGAAAAGTTGTCGTCACACCTGAAATCTTCTAGGACTTGTGTATGTCCTCTTCTCAGAGTTTTATAGTGTTGCATTTACACTTGGGTCTGTGCTCTATTTTGAGTTAGTGTTCATGAGGGATGAAAGGTCTGTGTTTAAGTACATTTTTCTGCATGTGGACATCCAGTTGTTCCAACAGTTTCTTGAAAACACTATTTTTGCTCATTTGTCAGAGATCAATTTCTTGAAAACACTATTTTTGCTCCTTTGTCAGTAATCAGAGATTACTTTGCCTTAAGTAAGTGGGTGTGTTTCTGGGCTCTGTACATGGTTCCTCTG
This sequence comes from Vulpes lagopus, assembly GCF_018345385.1. Classification (NCBI taxonomy): domain Eukaryota; kingdom Metazoa; phylum Chordata; class Mammalia; order Carnivora; family Canidae; genus Vulpes; species Vulpes lagopus. The sequence goes on from NC_054828.1 coordinate 131,343,230, forward strand.
ATCTATTTGTCTACTCTGTCAGCAACACCATGTGTCCTGAGGATTTTAGCTTTGTCATAAGTCTTGAAGTTGGATAGTGTCAGTTCTCCCACTTTGTAGTATAATGTAGATGCTAAGTAGATATAAGAACTTAAAGATAAATATTGGGACACCTGGATGGCTCAGTCAGTTAAGCATCTGACTCTTGATTTCAACTCAGGACATGATCTCAGGGTTGTGGAATCGAATCCCATCTTGGCCTCCAGGTGCTCAGCACAGTCTACTTGAGATTCTCTCTCTCCTTCTCCCTCTGCCCCTACCCCTACCCCTGCTCACACTAAATAAATAAATAAAATCTTTCTTAAAAAATAAGTATTAAATTTCTTAGAACAACACTAAAAATATGACACAAGAAATTATAGTCTAAAAGCAGTAGCTGATTTATGGAATACTAAAAATAAATATACTACCCAAGAAACGGGAGACAAAAGGAATAGGGAAGCAAAATGAAACACATACACACACAAAAAAAGGGTAGGAGAAATATATAACAAATAGCAAAATAGTAAACTTACAACAAACTCTATCAATAATTCGCTAAAAGATAAATCCACTCATTCCAATGAAAAGTCATCAATTTTCAGACAATCAAAAAGCAAGAACCAACAATAAGGCAGCTCTAGGGGCTCTGGGAAATGAACTAGGGGTGGTAGAAGGAGAGGAGGGCGGGGGGTGGGGGTGACTGGTTGGCGGGCACTGGGGGGGGGCACTTGACGGGATGAGCACTGAGTGTTATTCTGTATGTTGGCAAATTGAACACCAATAAAAAATAAATTTATTATTAAAAAAAGAAATTTATAAGGGATAATAAATTTGATTTTAACTCAAAAAAATAAATAAATAAATGTAAAGGAGCAGACCAGTTGAAAGTGAAAGGAGGGGAAAATACAAATTGTGCGCCGAGAAAGCTCCCGGAGCTGCACCACCATCAGTCAGAGGAGACGTCAAGGCAGAGACAGAGGTAAGGAAAGAAAATTCACAATGAATAAAAGGTGAACTCTTGAAGGAGACAAATGTTCCCAAAGGTGAGTGTCCGTGATAACAGAGCCTCAAAATCCCTGAAGCGGACGTGCGTGACCTGAAGGGGAAAACAGAAGAATCCGCATCCTTGTTGATCCTTATACTTCTCTGTGAGACGAAGTTCAGGACCGACAAGGCTGCTCTGTGATCACACAGTTGGCCGAGGGGATGGTAATAGATTGGAAGGGGCCTGGGGGAGCTTCCTGAGGTGATGAGAATATTCTATAATTTATCTGATTACACGAATGTATGTGTGTATGTATTTGTCAAAACTCGTCACAGTCTTCAGTTGACTCTCTATGAAAGGGAACGAATAGAAGATGTTATGTAATGAAGTGTGGCGACCGTAACAAACACCACAAATGGACACTTGAACAGCGGGTATTTCTCTCATTCTGGAGGCTGGGTGTCCAGACCGAGGTGTCCGCAGGGCCAGTGTCTCCTGAGGCCTCCCTCCTCCGCGCGTCGACGGCCGTCTTCTGCCCCGTGTCCTCACCGCGTCCTCCCGCTGCACATGTGTCCTCAGTGCCTCTCCTCAGCGGACACCAGTCATATAGGATTAGGACGTGCTAATGACCTCATCTTACCTGAATCACCTCTTTAAACACATTACTTTCAAATACAGTCACATACTGACGTTCGGAGGTTATAACTTCTATGTGAATTTGGGGGCAACACAATTCAACCCATTACACAGAGCAGAGCGTGTGACCCAAAACCAGTAAGAATTCAGAGAAGGAGGACTTGATGATAATCCGACTAGACCCACGCAAACAACTGTGATGCACGGCTTAAAAGAAAATAACCGAAAAATATAAATAAATAAATAAATAAATAAATAAATAAATAAATAAATAAAATAAATTTTAAAAATTAAAAAAAAGAAAATAACCCAAGTTAAACAGAAATTGGGAAAATATTCCTTTAAAGTGAACCCAAACATGTATTTTTTTCCCCTTATATGGGCTTTTCTGTTTTGTTTTCTGATAATTTGGGGGAGTCATGGAAATTTCCCAAAATCCTTATGGATCCTTTCTACCCCCGTAGTAAGCTTTGCCGACACAGGTGTGAGGACAGTGGGGACCCTTGTGGGAAGATCTGGAAGCTGACACGGGTGTGTTTGGGCCTGGCAGCTGGGCCAGCCAGGACGGGAGTCACCCGAAGGAGACAGCCACCTCCCCGGATTACGAAGCTCAAGTAAACGGTGGGCATCGACTCCTCTCCTCATTGATCCACAAGCTTCCCCCAGCGGTTCTCCACCCGCATCAGAGAATGGCCTTCGCTGGGGTAGGAAAGCCACGCTACAGACCCCTGTTCAACGTGGGGAGCGATGGTGCTTCCAGTCTGCGCGCTTCCACTGCTGCCCGGAAGACAGCTGAATAAGACTTTTCTCCATAAAAATCTTTAAAAAGGGGGTGGGGGGGCACCTGGGTGGCTCAGTGGATGAACGTCTGCCTTTGGCTCAGGGCGCGACCCCAGGATCCTGGGATCGAGTCCTCCATCGGGCTCCCCGCAGGGAGCCTGCTTCTCCCTCTGCCTGTGTCTCTGCCTCTCTCTTTCTGTCTCTCATCAATAAAATAAATAAAATTTAAAAAAAGAAAAAAAAGACTAATCTCCATGAGTAGAACTAAAGTCACGGGTCAGGTTCAGAAGGTGACACCGGACGCTAAGCCCAGCTGCCAGCGAGGATCCATTCCCCCACCTAGAAACCTGCCCGGCACAGGTGTTCTGTGATGGGAATCCTGGGTTGAAAATACTCAGGATGGCGGTGTTGACACCTTGAATATTGTGACCCAACACGGCAGGCGAACCCCGCTGTACCTCACGCAGGCCCAGGCCACCGCCGTACTTCCAAGTCAGTGCACAGATGTGTATACAAGTACATCCTTTATTTAAAATCAAGGGGCAAAAAAAATAAAATAAAAATAAAATAAAATAAAAATAAAAAAAATAAAATAAAATAAAATCAAGGGGCATGTCACTTTTAAGAATGCATCCCTTGCAAAATCATGCAGTTTGGTTGTATTTCCCAAAACCATTCCATCCCAAATTCTGTCCTCCATCCCATGGCCGTTGGGATGGATTCTCGTCCTCACGGACAGGAGCATCACGAGAGCCCATCATGCCCAGCGTGGATTTTACTTGCCAAAGGAGTTGGGGTGGGGGTGTTAGGAGGACACACAATGATACGTGAGGTGTGACGGGTGGGAAATCTAATGAAGCCAGGAGCTCGGCCGTCAGCCTTCAAGGAAGAAAAGCTGGGCCCAGCGCTTTCAAAATTAGCAAGGCCTATATCACACCACGACAGCATTAGTGATGAATAATTAAGTGCTCCATATAATGTCGCTTTGGTGAAAAATGACAATTTTACAATCGATGGACCCAAACCCGCTCTGTATTATGCTGTGGCGTGGAAGTGTAGGGGAGGGGGTGCTGCTAACATAAATGCCTTTCTGAGGGCTGAGCTGGAGCACTGCTCCGGCCGAGGATCTTTCAGAACCCCACAGTGACCCTGCCGGGAGAGGTTCATGAAAAATTTAAGAGGGAAATTTCAACCTGGAACAAGCCCACGTCTCACGCCAGCTTGCCTGAGGTCAAACAGTGTTTTCTCGATAATGCTCAGTTAATGTCACATATATAAATCATTCAACAAATGCAGATGTTACCATCTCCTGAAATGAAACTTCAGCGTTCTTTCAAATCCTATTTTTATGAGGTGCCGGAGTTATTTAAAACAATTTAACAAATGCAGCCATGCATAACTTCCTATAAAAAATGTTTATTGCAAGAATTTTTTTTTCCCCTTTCAGTAACTATAGCTACTTCTCTGAGGGGTCCCTCGATCACGCCGACTGTTCCAGAACATGTTCGCCTGTGGACACGTCTGTCATTTGCGGCAGAGCGCTTGCCAAGAATTATCACTACTCTCCGAAAAGAAAAATTATATTTCAAAGAGTCTTATTTCTTCCCAGCAACCATTCTTTCAGCAAGGGGAAGAGTAATCTCTTTAATTTGCAGGAAGTGCTAATTAGAATCTGCATTTTTATTCGTTCATTCTGATTTCATTGAGAAGTACCAAAGTTCTGGAGACAGGTTTAATTAGGGCAACATTGAGAATAGAGCGATGAAAAGTTGGCCACAAGGAATCACACCAGAGATTCCTACTTGAGGTAAATAAAAACATGTTAATTATTTTCTCTGCGCTTGTGGAACTCATCCCGTGGACTGGGCTCTCTACCTATTGCCTGTCCTGTGAACGGGCCAGATAACACTCAGGAAGCCTCGGGCCCCGGGTTGAGGCCCAAAGGTACATTTGAGTATTTGCTGACCTTTATTATGTCCCATAAGAGTATTTTGCAGGACTTCCCTCATTTATGACCTTCACTATAAGCATGCTAGTAAGAATTCACGTCTTGCAGATTATGAAATGAAGCTCAGAGAAATTAGGACATTCCCCCCAAAAAAAGGAATCACATAGGGCTCCAACTTCCACCTGACGTATCCAACCCCAAATCTCACACTTCTCAGCCAGGCCGGTAGACCCCTCTCCTCAAGCGCAGCCCACAACCAGGGAAGGTTGTGGTGCTTGTGTTCTTGTACCGCGATGAGGTGCTAACAGGTGTTTGTGATCGGAGTACAATAGACTGACCCAAACCAGTCCTCTGTGAATAGGGGGTAAAGAATGAATTTTCACAAGGAGATAATTATTTAAAAGTGATTGCTCATCTATACCACTTTATATAGATACTGGTATTAAGGTCAAAAGCTCCATCTTCCTATTTAGATATACCGTATTGATTAAAGAATACCTGTGCCTGCAGATTCCAGTTTCAAAGGAATTTAATATTATTTACACAGTTAAGGAACAGATGATACATTTCCATTTGTTAGAAACTGATCTCTATCATAAAATAGATTTTAAATTAAAAAAAAAACAAAACAGGGAAGGATCAACTGACCTAATAAGAATTAGGCCAAAAAGGGAGATAGATCTCCATCCTTATCAGCTGCTGCTCGAAGCAGGACTCGGTTCTGGTTCTTGGTCGACCCTGTTCTAACCCAAATTAACGTGGGTAGAGTCCATGAGGACTTTCTGAGCTCCAGCTGCTTGGTCACTAAGATGTTGGAAATTCCACTCATTCTCCCCTCCCTTGAAATAGTGAAAGTCAGAGAGTGAATGGGAAAAATCTTGGAAAACTGTTATAAGGTAAGAATGATGACGATTGCCTGCCTGAGAGAGGCTGAACCGCCTGCCCGTGCTTCACTGGGACAAGAAGAAGCATAATTTCCCTGCAGGAATCTAGAGATGCGGAAACAATAAAATGCACAGAGAAGAGAAAGCACAACGACGTCAAATGGACTCTGTTTGGGTGACGAAGATGGAGCGTAGACTTCTCACTGATACGGAGACTCCCCTTCTAGGGTCTTCCCAGCTCATGTGCAGCATCTCTGCTCAGCGTCCCGTAGCTGTCGAGGCCCAGGAGTGGTGACCACCCCGCTCGTGCCGTGCACAGGACACAGCAGGCCTTCCGATCTGGGCTTCTTATTTTTGGTTTGCCTGTTATCTGAATTTTAAAGAAGCTACCCGTGTCTGTCGAGGCAGTATTTTTTTTTTTAACTGAAACCAAATATAAAATATTTACTCCCAGAACGTAGACTGTTGGAGCCTCTGGAGACAACAGTCTGCTTTTAGGAGCCAGACCGTGTGAGCCACCTGGTTTCAAGAGTGATTTTTATTTATATTCATGAGTAAAAACAAAGAGTGGCTGTCTGTATTTTGCCCATCGACTAGCAATTCTTTGGTCAGAAGAGCCACATTTAATATTCTAGACTCCACTTAGATTTCTCTAAAAGGGACCTTGAACTAAGTATTACATTTTCTCTTGTGGAATCCACGGCCTCAGTGATGCCAGTAATGCCCTCCTCTACGGATCTCTACGACTGGTGGAATCCCAATTCCCAATATTTCTCAGGGCACACAGATTACTCAACCACGGGGCAATTTATCTAGATTTATGACTCTGCCCTGTTCTCCAGGACCACAGAAATACAAATGTGACCTTCTAATCACTACTTGTGTATCTACTTGGTTGATATGAAATAGTATTTGCTGCACGATTAATGTTTGGGGCAATTCCCTATATCTGCAAGGTTTTTTTTGCAATCATTGTGAAATAATACAGACTTGGAATTTAATAGCCAAGTTAGCCCACTGGAGGCCAGTGAACAGGCTCAGTCACAGAAGAGCAGTCAGTCTTGGGGACTTTGGTTTCCAAGCACCTACGAGGAGGGCTGGATTTTCAGCTACTTATTTCTCAGGGTTCTGGGGGCTGGCTGGAGGCCCAAGATCAAAGTGCTGACTGATTTGGTTCTTGGTGAAAACTCTCGTCCTGGAGTACAGATGGCCACTCTCTCACCGTCTCCTTGCATGGCGTAGAGAAATCTGTCTGTCCCGTCTCTTCCTACAAGGATCCTAACCCATCATTTTCACTGAAAATATCAGTGGTGGGACACCTGGGTGGCTCAACGGTTGAGCATCTGCCTGTGGCTCAGGTCGTGATCCCCAGGTCCTGGGATCGAGCCCCACATCGAGCTTCCTGCATGGAGCCTGCTTCTCCCTCTGCCTGTCTCTCTCTCTCTCTCTCTGTCTCTCATGAATAAATAAATAAAATCATTTTTAAAAAATTAATTAAATTAATAAAAAAATTAAAATATCGGTGGTATTATTCACACCACAGAGCAGAAGCTGCGTTCTCAAAGGCACAGAATGCTCTAGAAGGTGCAGATTTGATGGCATGTCAGGCCCTTGCTGCAGAGCCGAGGTTGGAAACAGGTTTTCTGCTGGCTTCATGAGCTTCCCCATCGTTCCAGTTCACATGGGTCAGGATCGGTTTCCCCTGAGGTCCTGCCCATTTTCCCGTGTGTCTCCTGTCTGCACCCGCATCTTAACCCAGCTAGTAACAGATTAGAAACAACCAGTGTCAGTGGCGTCATAAAATCTAGGCAACTGGACCAGCACTGCCGGCTGAAAGCCGTTTCTTCAAGAAGCATCACTTTTGAGGACACATGCGTTAAAAATAAACCAGAACTCACAGATCCCCACAGTTCTCGCTTGGTCTATACATATTTTTAAAAACTCTAAGAACCTTTCCCTTTTGTCAGCTAATCTTTTGAGCTGATGGCTTCGCCCATTGAGGTTAAGATGAGACGCTTGCTCGTTTCCTTCCTGACTCACAGTGAACAGGATCCCTTTATGTATTTGTCTCCGATTCTTTTCTAGAGTGTTCCCCAAGCCTTTCACCTCATCCTGCGGCCACATGACCAAGCCTGTCGCAGGCTCCTCTGGGCCTGAAGATGGTCCTATACATGCTCCAAGTCTCCCTGACCCCTCAGGAGGGGCACAGTAGCATTGGGCAGAGGACCGTGTGGTCATAGAATTTACTCTGTTCTTAGAGCCGGCCGTGTCCTGGGGACTGTTTATTTTCTGCTGAACAAAATACTCCCACCTTTGCCAGGCCCCTTCAGAGCCGAGGATCTCTCGGGATAAATCGATACCTTAAGGTGTAGCCATGACAACGGGAGAGATCAGCTAGCCTAAGCACAAATTGCATTGATTTTTTTCTTTTTTTATTCAGTTCAAGATAACACCATGCTTGAGTGTCAGAATAAGTCCCCTTCTTTGCAACATGGGCTGCTACGTCTCATAAGTGAACAGCTCTTTTGTAAAGGCATAATTGCATTAATGTCGCTGGATAAAAGTGCAGCCTCCTCTAAATAAAATGTACTCTGCTGGCTGCTATTACAGTTTTAATAACCCATGACCGCAGCAGCAGCTACTCCGCGTGGATTTCAGGCACCCGAGCCCCCCGGCCCCCATCGCCTGATCTCGTTGACCATCTCTGGGAGCCTGGCCTCACTTGGTGGGCGCTGAACCCAGAGCAAGAAACCACATGCGTCTCCCAGAGCAGTTCTAAAGCAACAAGAAGCCTTATTTATCTGCAAGGTGACTTGAAGTGATTGAAGAACGCAAAGAATTCTCGTCGCCGGAACCATCATAAGTGAAATCATTAAGGTCCACAGAGTTCCTGATGCACCTGGCCACTCTCCTAAAGCTAGAAGTAAGGCGGGGTGGGGTGGACACATCACCGTAGCTGAGACTGTGCTGTGCCCATTATAATCAACCACACGGTACACACTGCCCTAGCATCACCCTTTCCTCCCCCGGGAAAATAAATAATTCAGACACAGTCATGAGGACAAGCCACGTTCCCACAGCCGGTAAAGGTATTTTCCTTGTTGGTTGTTACACTGTTCCTGTTTTAGGTCTGCATACCCTAAATCCCTGAAGACAGTAAACTTGTAGGGAAAACACTCAATGTGACAACATATCCTCAGATCCCAGTGAAGACCGGAGCACACAGAAAGAACTCAGGAAATACTTCTCTTTACAAAGAAAACATAACAACATGAAAGTCACCATGAAACTTTCAGTTATTATCTGGACTATGTTCTTTTTAACCCTAAAGAATACAAATACCTAAGTATTGAGGGAAATAAAAATAATAGCTGATATTAATTGAGGGCTTACCATAGACGTGGCTTTGCGCAAAGCATTTGACCACTGCGTCCCTCGGTCCCCCTGGCAACCCTGAGGAAGTACCACTATTCCCACTTTGCCCATGAGCAAAGCACAGGTGGAAGAGGCTATGTAAGCAGCCCATAGTCATCCAGGTAATAAATCCTAATGCAGGTGAAAACAAAAGAAAAGAAACCCAGGCTTTGACTCTGAGGTTTGATTCTAAATCACTAGGCTTTCAAGAGAGAATGAAGGGACCATCACGATCGTACATATTAGTATTATCGATTGGTAAGATTGGGGAGCCCTCAGGCGGGCTGGAGTCTGGGAGGGTGTCCTGGGGAGTGGAGACTAGTCTAGTCCTCATATACCTGGGGCAGGGGGGGCAGAGGCTCATGCATCCCTGGCAAGGCAAGGCGGGGCGGGCCAGCCAGAGTAAGATGAGGTGAGGCGAGAGGCCGTGGGGAGCAGGGGTGTGGGCAGGGGGCAGAGTGGGGCAGCCGCAGCATTCATGTGAAGACGTGTCTGGAAAAACGGGCTTATGTTCTCATCGACTCTCTTCTTACTTGGACAATTTGCAGTCTCTCAGCCTGGCAGTTGACCCTCTCCCTGGATCCCACCATGTACACCCAACTGCTAAGGGCGTCATTATGGGAATGACCTGCCGGTACCTCAAACTCAACATGTACTCCCAGACTGCCTCTTCTGCATCCCTTAAGCACCATCGCTCCCACTGTCACCCAGCGAGGAATCCCACCACCACTCCTGGGCCACCTCACAAGCCTGAGCATCAACAGTCCTGGTCACTGACCTTCAGGAGTGTCCCCTGGTCACCCCTACTCGGTGTTTATTGGCACTTCATTATCTCAACTCTTTTCTCCCCATTTTAACTGCCTAAAAAGTTTTGTTTCTTAATTCATCCTCAAACCAACATGTCTTTTAAAATACATTGAATCCTGTTGCTTCTTCACACTTCTAGGTTCCCCATCACACACAGAAAACTCCTTCCTCCTGGAAGAGACGCTGGGCCTCTTGGTCTCACACCCCATACCTGACCCTGCTCAGACCCACACCTCAGCCTCAGGAACGGCTGGACCTCACTCAGCTTGGACTCCTATTTCCTCAACCTGCAACTCGCTGTCCCACCATCTCGCACATTCTTTTCCATCCTTGAGGACCCAACTGAAAAGCAAACATCCTTGAGAGGCCTGACGTCCCAAGCCAGTGACAGGACCTCCATTTTCTATGATCTTTCGAAACTGTACACACCCTCTGGTGAGGCACTTGTCACAGAGCAGTAATTGCCTGTCTCCCTGACTGTCCACTAGGGCTTCCTCCTGTGTCTAGAGGGGCCTCTAGGAGCCTGGGGGTAGGCTTCTGACCATCGCTGATCACGCTTAAATTGGATACAAGGTGTGTGCGTGTCTTGTTAATGAGGCGAGGCTCTGAGCACCTGTGCTGTCTTGTTGGGTGGAGGGATAAGCACCTGCTAAGGCTATCGTGGAGGTGCTGTAAGCATCTGTTGAATGAACAATATTGCTGCAAGTTGGACCAGAAGCTCGTGACCATAAAATTTGAGGCCTTGAAAACCAACAAGAAGAGTCTGGCCCTAACGCATTAGGTTGGGTTCAGCTAGAATTGGGATCCATTTGGGCCCTTCTTTCCTAATCATCGGAGAACTAGAGTTACTGCAGCAACTCCTCAAAAAGCAATTTTAAAGCCCAACAACTTGTCTTAAAATATATTTTCCATTTATTTAGCTGTTGTCCATGTGGAGGAGGGACTCAAGCATTTGTTTTATTTATTTGATAGACAGAGTGTGTGTGTATACATGCAGAGGGGATGGGGCAGAGAGAGGGGGAGGAGCTGACTCCCTTCTGAGCAGGGAGCTGGACCTGGGGCTCGGTCCCAGGACGCTGAGATCCTGATCTGAGCTGAAGGCAAATTCTTCACTGGCTGAGCCACCCAGGAGCCCCAGGACCCAAGCATTTTAATGTTGAGTGAAGCCCTGGTCCTTGAGCATTTATAGTCCAATCAATGATAAACTGAGGTCTATGATGCCAGAGCCTGTGACAAGCTAGGAAGCAACAGCCCAACCAAAGGGGGCAGTTGTAGTGACGATAGGTTTATCCTCTCTCTCTTGACAGTGCTGCCCTTTGGATGCATAAACCCCATCAGAGAGATGATAGACACACAGAAGGATAGATAGATGGAAAGATAATGATGATGGACAAGGAGATGATTAGAGAGGCAGGCAGCCAGACGCACAGGTGGAGAGGTAGACAGAAGGAGGAAGAGACAGTGAGAAAGATGGATGGTGAATGGACACACATACAACACGCACGGGTAGATTGAGATATCAGTACAGTGGAGACACTAATTGTTACTATGCTGAAAAAAAACCTTGAAATCAGACCACTTTCCACATAAATATTATGGATTATAGGGTATACCTACTACTGTACAACCCCTAAGGGAAAAAATCTCATGAAATACACTGGCCAAAAATCTACCGCTTTGAGCAACCACAATCTCTGGGTTTGGTCAGCCCTCTGGCTACAAAAGGTAGTTACATTACTGACGAAATCAGTCCCTGTCTCACCCCCAAAGAACAAGCCTGAGAAAGCTGAGGGCTGGCTGAGAGTGTGGGGCAGAGGCAACAGGGAATCACCCTGGGTCTGGGAGGAAGAGGGATGTGTGTGTTGGGGGGGGCAGAGGACTAACTTGGGGTTCAGGCAAGCACGTGTTTGGATCCAGCTCCTTTTACTATGTGATCATGGCCAAGTCACCAAACTGTACCGAGCCTCAATTTCCTCATTTGTAAAGTGGGCATAATTTCTCCACAAAGCAGCTTAGTTGGCTGGCCTATAGTAGAAATTCTTTTTTTTTTTTTTTTTATGACTGCCTCTTTTTTTTTCCCCATAAGCATCTTTAAGAGTAAAATCAATTCTTTTCTGATCAAATTTATGTAATACAGATTATGATTTTACTAGCTATTTATGAATATACGTTATATTTGTGGGCATAAGAGAATCACATAAACTATGCTTGATAAATATGTCTTCAAATAATTCATCATGGGACTACAAAATGCTTTGAAAGGCCATTGAAAGGTGTCCTTCTTTTTCACAACATTTTCAAACATACCTGAGTTATTGCCAGTGCTCTTCAGGGTACACCTTTGGTCCAACACCCTGGAGCTTAATAACTGTTAGGACCATGCACATTTGTGCGCATTTGTTCTGATTAGCATCCTGGATGTGAAGGATTCTAATGGATTTCCTGGAGAAAGCCAGCCCAGGGGCACCACACTCCTCACTTGACCTCTCTTGACCTTGTATATTGATATGAAGACATGGCTTCCCATCTTGGAAGGTTTGTGCAGTCAGATAATACAGTTGAGCCACCCATGGAGGATGAAATCCTCCGCAGTGAATGCCATGCTGTTGTTTGTTCCCATCTCAGTGGAAGACGGTTGGCCATCCTCTTGTAACAATTCTCTGTGTTCTTGACAGTCTAGCAAAATGAATGGATTGCAGGGATTCCTCACTCCCCCAGGGACCTCATCTGAAAGTGGCAGAAACCAAACTTCACCTGAGCAACAGTTAGTAATGTTCCTTTAAAATCAACTCTACAAAATAAAACAATGCTTTCTAGGAGGGTCTGTGTTCATGACCACACCTAATATAAATAATTTACCTAAACAAGCCCAGTGTCTGATCTCAGAGAGTGATACGAGGGATACTCTCTATCCATGACCCCCAACAATCTCGGCAGAGGTGTCACACCTAGATCACCAAGCTCCTCCTCAAGCTCCAGGGTGAAATACTACAAATGAAGACTCTAAACAGAGCTTCTGACCAGTGGTGGGAGCCCTCGTGTCCCATAGATGGGTGGTGGGTGAGTTCCCCTCAGCTCACTTGGACAGCCAGGATCCTCCCTTGGCCACAAAAGCCCTGGTTACACCGATGTGCTTCCGAAATCAACACCATCACTATGTTTGCCTGACAAGAAGCAAGCAGTCCTACAAAGCAGAGAGCATTTAAACATGACATGCCTAAAAGACAAAGAAAAGCACACTTTCCCACAGTTGTCAGCTTTAATCAAGTAACACATATCTCCTTGTCAACAAGCATACACCCCAAGAACTTGATATGATAATACATATGTAAAATGCAATAAAGACAGTTGTGCCTATAAAAGGCTTAGAAAAAACAGAATATACTGAAGAGTCTATCTGAGGGACTGACAGAGGGGAAGCCAATCCCATGCTTCGTGTACTGTCTGCATTCCCACTGGCAGCCGGAGAAGACTGTGCAGGGTCCTGAGGAGCATGGCCATAGGGCACGCACAGGGATAGCCTGAGTGCAGCCCAAATGGACTTACGCTGTGTGGAAAGAAGGGGCGCATGTTAAAGATCAGAGAAAAGTTCACTGCCTTTGGGCAAAATGTTCCGTGTATTTTTGTTGATATGCTTGATGTCAGTACAACACACATTACAAAGAGACAAGAATGGAGACCAAATGATCACTGAGCACTCGCTCAGCGACTCTGGGATGTGCTGAGCATGTTAAAACACAGCTAGCAATCTCAAACTCTGAAAGATAGATTTCTAAACACCCTTAGGTTTTCACATAAGAGAACATTTTCCCCCTTTTTATTGGAAAGTAAATAAAAATATTTCGAGGGAATCTACTTTTCACATCAGCAATTTGATTTTTTTTTTCTCTTCATGGTCATATAGGCCCTGAAAGGAGTAGATTTCACAGCAAGCCATTCTGAAATATCAACTCCAAAATAGTGACATTTCATGAAAAAGATCATGGCTTCCATTCCAAATTCGTCTTTTACCAGTTGCCTGACATCAGAATTTCAATCTCTCAGGGCTTGTGTCTTCATCTGCCAAAAGAGAATTATTATTATCTTTAAAGACTGAGCTTATTGCTGTAATAATAAGAGTAAGAGCTAACACTCACAGAGCACGTACGTCTACCAGAGAGCTTCGAAGGGTCGCATCTACTGACTCAGTTACTCTTCCTCACAAACCTGGGAAGCAGTGTGGTAGAGACCTCCAGCATTCACCAGGACCATACCCTCCTCCTCTTTCTGGCCATCTCTCTCCCTGCTAGGGAAACCACGCCACCCACTCTGAGCCACAGGACGTAAGTGGAAGTGATGAGCTCCCATCTCTTCTGGATGTGGCCTGTAAGAACAGCCCATATGCTCTCCTCCACCATATTTGTTCACCCTCTAGGGAAGGTGGAAGGAAGGTGACCCCAGACCAAACTGGGAAGCCCCATGTTGAAAATGGCAGGTCATCTGTCCCCTGGGGCTCCCAGATGACTACGTGCAGTGTTAGTAAGCATCAAATAAACTTCTGTTGTGTTGGCACCATGACACATTTTCAAGTCCTAGATGAGATCAGATGTAAACAGAATGTGCTAGGTATAGACTGTCTTCACTTGAGGACGAAGCCCTAGAAAGACGGGTGTGTGGAAAAGGTCAAAGTGCTGAGAGTTAGTTGAAGAGTCCCCCTTCCAGCCCAGCTCCTGTCCTGGGATGTGAACTACATTACCTGGAGAGGGACATTCCTGTTTGGTCAGTAAAGAGGTGACCCACACAAGAATGCAAGGAGTGACCTTATTTAGAGTTGAATGGGTCCAGAATGGATGCCCTTGTACTGGAAAGGGGATGCAGCTGGATGACGGGCTTGCTTAAAAGCCAAACCAAGAAGATGATAGGAAAAGAGAACCAGTCCATAGGAGCTGAAGAGAGAAGAAGCAGGCCACCCAGAACGCTTGTCAGGACCCTCTGCAGTGTATCTGACACCGCTACCTGGCATTGATGTGTGACCATGGTTCTCCTCCTCTGTGACTACACACTGACTGAAAAGCAACGATAACTAACAACCTGGGTTTGGAAAACTCTCATCACATGGATGCTGCCCTTATGGTTGGCTTATGTGCATCTCTGCTTCCTGGTGCTCATTTCCTCTTTGGGTTCTTACGTTAGAACACAACTACATATGTATTTTTAAGGCACCCTCAGGCCCTCTGTGGACTAGAATGGAAAACAAATTAATAAAATGAATAAAATAAAATTATCTCTGTAATTCATGAAAAGGAGTTTCTCTTTGTCAAGCCTGGGACCATGGACCCAAGATTGTGTGTCCATCCGGGCAGTGTAGAAAATAACAGAAGCATCCAGTAACTTTGCCCACCTGATCACTTCCCAAGTAGTGTGTTTTTATCATCAAGCATTTAGAGTAGATGTAGGTTCCACTTGGCATTTTAGAAAGCCCATGGGGATGTGGGTTGATGACCAGTGAGAACAGGCGGTTTTGAGAATCCAGGAACTAGACATGAACCTGAAAATGAACTCTTGAAAAAGTCCCCACCAGCCTATCTCCTGTGTTTTGTAGAGGTGACATAGGGAAACAAAGTGGCCAGCCAACTCCCTCCATGCTCCTCCATCCACGTAATGCAGCCATGGCCTCAGAGATGCACTAGGGTCAACTCAGGATCCAATGAGCCATGACTGTCCCAGAAAATGGTGAAACTCTGTAACTCTGTGAGAAGTCCCTTGTCAGTGGACACAACTGCAGACCTCTCTGACCCATTCCTCTACCCATCTGCCTTCAATCTATAAAATCTTCAGAAAGCAGATCTATTCTGGGCTTTTATGGACACATCATCTTATCTCAAGATGATGAACTCAGTGTTTACCCTGATAGCTTTTGACGTTAGGCATAATCAACGTAGACAACAAAATGCAAAATGCTAAGCATTGCATGATAACAGATACCTTGTTTGGTCAGTAAAGAGGTGACCCACACAAGAATATTTAATTTTCAAACTGAATTATATCTGGAGCGTGAACTGATTGGATCATTGCGTTTTTGTGTGAAATACTGGCCAAGTCCAAGTTACACCTTAGCTCACAAATAAAACTTTCGCCTTATGCAATGAATAAAGAAATATAAGGGCAGCTGAGCACCCCTCTGTGTAAGATACAGATCTCTCAAGTTCCTGAACTGATAGAATTGGCTCAAAGGAAGCAGTTCCCCAATGTTTTTGTTAAGTAATAATAATATTATCCTTATCGAGGGGAATTAAAATTTTTTATTAAAAATACATTATTCACAGAAAAAAAATGGAATGTCACAGGCACATGTTCTGGCAAAGCCCTCATGGAATTTTATAATAATAAGACTTGACACTTACTGTAACAGCCCTTTCCAGCTCCAAAACATTTCACACACATCAATAAATGGCTGTCGTTGACAAGGGGTTTAATATGCAGAACACCCCAAGGGCCTCTCTTATCTCCCTGGCTGTGGGGCATTTATGTGCAGCCTCTTGATGCGATTTTTCAGCACCAGGAAGTGACATACATATAATGGGCCTGTCTAACCTTCCACCCCTTTCCTAAGGGGTTACAGGGGGTCGGTCCCGCGCCCCAGAGGTTCTCAAATGTGATTGCCACTTGGGCTGATTTTTTTCATCTCCACCTAAGGAATAAATAAACTCAGTTACTGGGAAAGATTCGGTAGGAGTGTTACAAATTCCCAAAAACTGAAAGAAATTAATACAAGGGTGGTTATCAGTAAGAAATTTGCCGCTGAGAGCTATGCTTCTGATTCCATTGGTAAATGCAGTTTGCACATCTAGGCTAAGACATTCCTGCTTGTTTGGCTTCAGTCTGGCCCACGGATAGTTCTTGCTATGGCCAAGAGCACATAGTCCGAAGGCTAAGTTCAAGCCTAAACCCTGAGATAGTTGGCCTTCTTACTCTGGTTTCCCAGACTGTGAAGGGAGAGTCGGCTGTTTTTGAGAACTAGGGTTATTCCTTGCAGGAGTTGGAGAGCTGAAAATGAACTTTTTATAGCATCCCTAAGAGTCTGTGTCCCTACCCTGAAGACTATAGTGAGAGATGAAGAGGGACACTATCTCATACTCAAAGGATCTATCCAACAAGAGGACTTAACAATCCTCAATATATATGCCCCGAATGTGGGAGCTGCCAAATATTTAAACCAATTAATAACCAAACTGAAGAAATACTTTGATAATAATACACTTATACTTGGTGACTTCAATCTAGCTCTATCTACCCTCGATAGGTCTTCTAAGCACAACATCTCCAAAGAAACGAGAGCTTTAAATGATACACTGGACCAGATGGATTTCACAGATATCTACAGAACTTTACATCCAAACTCAACTGAATACACATTCTTCTCAAGTGCACATGGAACTTTCTCCAGAATAGACCACATACTGGGTCACAAATCGGGTCTGAACCGATACCAAAAGATCGGGATAGTCCCCTGTATATTCTCAGACCATAATGCCTTGAAATTAGAACTTAATCACAACAAGAAGTTTGGAAGGACCACAAACACGTGGAGGTTAAGGACCATCCTGCTAAAAGATGAAAAGGTCAACCAGGAAATTAAGGAAGAATTGAGAAGATCCATGGAAACTAATGAGAATGAAGATACAACCGTTCAAAATCTTTGGGACGCAGCAAAAGCAGTCCTGAGGGGGAAATCCATCGCAATACAAGCATCCATTCAAAAACTGGAAAGATCTCAAATTCAAAAGCTCACCTTACACATAAAGGAACTAGAGAAAAAGCAACAAATAGACCCCACCCCCAGCAGAAGAAGACAGTTAATTAAAATTCGAGCAGAACTCAATGATATCGAGACCAAAAGAACTGTGGAACAGATCAACAGAACCAGGAGTTGGTTCTTTGAAAGAATTAATAAGATAGATAAACCATTAGCCAACCTTATTAAAAAGAAGAGAGAGAAGACTCAAATTAATAAAATCATGAATGAGAAAGGAGAGATCACTACCAACACCAAGGAAATACAAACGATTTTAAAAACATATTATGAACAGCTGTACGCCAATAAATTAGGAAATCTAGAAGAAATGGATGCATTCCTGGAAAGCCACAAACTACCAAAACTGGAGCAGGAAGAAATAGAAAACCTGAACAGGCCAATAACCAGGGAGGAAATTGAAGCAGTCATCAAAAACCTCCCAAGACACAAGAGTCCAGGGCCAGATGGCTTCCCAGGGGAATTCTATCAAACGTTTAAAGAAGAAACCATACCTATTCTACTAAAGCTGTTTGGAAAGATAGAAAGAGATGGAGTACTTCCAAATTCGTTCTATGAGGCCAGCATCACCTTAATTCCGAAACCAGACAAAGACCCCACCAAAAAGGAGAATTACAGACCAATATCCCTGATGAACATGGATGCAAAAATTCTCAACAAGATACTAGCCAATAGGATCCAACAACACATTAAGAAAATTATTCACCATGACCAAGTAGGATTTATCCCCGGGACACAAGGCTGGTTCAACACTCGTAAAACCATCAATGTGATTCATCATATCAGCAAGAGAAAAACCAAGAACCATATGATCCTCTCATTAGATGCAGAGAAAGCATTTGACAAAATACAGCATCCATTCCTGATCAAAACCCTTCAGAGTGTTGGGATAGAGGGAACTTTCCTCGACATCTTAAAAGCCATTTACGAAAAGCCCACAGCAAATATCATTCTCAATGGGGAAGCACTGGGAGCCTTTCCCCTAAGATCAGGAACAAGACAGGGATGTCCACTCTCACCACTGCTGTTCAACATAGTTCTGGAGGTCCTCGCCTCAGCAATCAGACAACAAAAAGACATTAAAGGCATTCAAATTGGCAAAGAAGAAGTCAAACTCTCCCTCTTCGCCGATGACATGATACTCTACATAGAAAACCCAAAAGCCTCCACCCCAAGATTGCTAGAACTCATACAGCAATTTGGTAGCGTGGCAGGATACAAAATCAATGCCCAGAAGTCAGTGGCATTTCTATACACTAACAATGAGACTGAAGAAAGAGAAATTAAGGAGTCAATCCCATTTACAATTGCACCCAAAAGCATAAGATACCTAGGAATAAACCTAACCAAAGAGGTAAAAGATCTATACCCTAAAAACTATAGAACACTTCTGAAAGAAATTGAGGAAGACACAAAGAGATGGAAAAATATTCCATGCTCATGGATTGGCAGAATTAATATTGTAAAAATGTCAATGTTACCCAGGGCAATTTACACGTTTAATGCAATCCCTATCGAAATACCATGGACTTTCTTCAGAGAGTTAGAACAAATTATTTTAAGATTTGTGTGGAATCAGAAAAGACCCCGAATAGCCAGGGGAATTTTAAAAAAGAAAACCATAGCTGGGGGCATCACAATGCCAGATTTCAGGTTGTACTACAAAGCTGTGGTCATCAAGACAGTGTGGTACTGGCACAAAAACAGACACATAGATCAATGGAACAGAATAGAGAACCCAGAAGTGGACCCTGAAATGTACGGTCATCTAATATTCGATAAAGGAGGAAAGACTATCCATTGGAAGAAAGACAGTCTCTTCAATAAATGGTGCTGGGAAAATTGGACATCCACATGCAGAAGAATGAAACTGGACCACTCTCTTTCACCATACACAAAGATAAACTCAAAATGGATGAGAGATCTAAATTTTTTTTAATTTTTATTTATTTATGATAGTCACAGAGAGAGAGAGAGAGGCAGAGAGACACAGGCAGAGGGAGAAGCAGGCTCCATGCACCGGGAGCCCGATGTGGGATTCAATCCCGGGTCTCCAGGATCGCGCCCTGGGCCAAAGGCAGGCGCCAAACCGCTGCGCCACCCAGGGATCCCTGGATGAGAGATCTAAATGTGAGACAAGAGTCCATCAAAATCCTAGAAGAGAACACAGGCAACACCCTCTTTGAACTCGGCCACAGTAACTTCTTGCAAGATACATCCACGAAGGCAAAAGAAACAAAAGCAAAAATGAACTATTGGGACTTCATCAAGATAAGAAGCTTTTGTACAGCAAAGGATACAGTCAACAAAACTAAAAGACAACCTACAGATGGGAGAAGATATTTGCAAATGACGTGTCAGATAAAGGGCTAGTTTCCAAGATCTATAAAGAACTTATTAAACTCAACACCAAAGAAACAAACAATCCAATCATGAAATGGGCAAAAGACATGAAGAGAAATCTCACAGAGGAAGACACAGACATGGCCAACATGCACATGAGAAAATGCTCCGCATCACTTGCCATCAGGGAAATACAAATCAAAACCACAATGAGATCCCACCTCACACCAGTGAGAATGGGGAAAATTAACAAGGCAGGAAACCACAAATGTTGGAGAGGATGTGGAGAAAAGGGAACCCTCTTACACAGTTGGTGGGAATGTGAACTGTTGCAGCCACTCTGGAAAACTGTGTGGAGGTTCCTCAAAGAGTTAAAAATAGCCCTGCCCTACGACCCAGCAATTGCACTGCTGGGGATTTACCCCAAAGATTCAGATGCAATGAAACGTCGGGACACCTGCACCCCGATGTTTCTAGCAGCAATGTCCACAATAGCCAAACTGTGGAAGGAGCCTCGGTGTCCATCGAAACATGATGGATAAAGAAGATATGGTTCATGTATACAATGGAATATTACTCAGCAATTAGAAACGACAAATACCCACCATTTGCTTCAACGTGGATGGAACTGGAGGGTATTATGCTGAGTGAAATAAGTCAATCGGAGAAGGACAAACAGTGTATGTTCTCATTCATTTGGGGAATATGAATAATAGTGAAAGGGAATATAAAGGAAGGGAAAAGAAATGTTGGGAAATATCAGGAAGGGAGACAGAACATAAAGACTCCTAACTCGGGGAAACGAACTAGGGGTGGTGGAAGGGGAGGGGGGCGGGTGTTGGAGGGGAATGGGTGACGGGCACTGAGGTGGACACTTGACAGGATGAGCACTGGGTGTTTTTCTGTATGTTGGTAAATTGAACACCAATAAAAATTAATTAAAAAAAAAAAAGAGTCTGTGTCCTATTTTCCCCACTAGTGCATGGGAAAACTTGCTGGCAGGTAATAAGACAAGGTTTGCTGTCGGCATCCAATCACGGAGTATATACTCAATGTATTTTGCAAGCCATAAAGCACTCCATAAATACCTATTATCTATACAGCTATGACGATAGTCCCTCATCATGGACCGAAGGAGTAGAAAATAATTTGAATTTTCAGACCAAGGCTAATGCATATAGAGCAGCATTTCCTGCGTCCTACAACATGTTTTCTGAGTGCAAGATTTGTGTGTTTTTACTAGAGTTAGTGAAAGAAACGTGTCCCTACACTGGCCCCCGCTTGGTTTCTACCAACAACTGGCCCGTGAAGCGGCCAAGGACCACTGTGCTGAGTGCTCCGTGGAGCCACATAAGGAGATGGGGAATCAGATACGGAGGAAGTCGAAAGATGAGTCTGCTAAGAGCTATTTCATCTTCTAGATAAAGAATTCTGCTCATTCCTCTGGAGGTGTCAGCTGGAGACCTGTTGGTTGCAACTAAGGAGTTGAGAAACTGAGGGACAGAAGAGTCTGGACATGCGGTGGGAAGGGGACGAGACAGCGGGGCCCTAGACACATTCCCTGCAACTCCTGATCGCCACACACTTACAACCTGGCCTCTGACTTGTGCCAGTCGTCTAATCTGGCCTTCGATCACAAGTCAGAGCTCTGCTGAGTTCTGCAAAGCCAATGCGTCCTGCACTCCTTCATATGATCTTCATTACACTCTTTGTTTAATGCTTTCAAAATCTATTCTGTTAAATCAGATTTATAAGGGTTATGTTATTCTCAGCCACGTCAGAGCGCTCTCTTATCTCGTATTCTCTTCTTGCTGAGGAAATATGCCTGCCAACCTAAGCAGCATTTTCTTAAAGGAATTTGAAAGAAAAAAAAAAGGAATTTGGCCAATGGAGTACATGCTCTGATCCCCCCTCCCCCCGGGGGTTATCACCACAGTGTCAACATTGTTAGGCCACCCAGTTACCAGGCCACAAGCTACAGATTATAATTCTTTGCAGAATCAAGAAATGTGAAGAAAACAGCATTTTAAGGCACCTCTGAGCCTACCACAGCAAGTAGGACATAAGCCCTGGTTGCCATGTTACCAGCAGGCCAACAGCAACCTTACTGTATCTGAGGCTTAGACCCAGAGGAGAGTAGTTAAAGGGGGGACAACTGGATACATTTATGCCTCTTTTCTTATTATAAAAACAATACATTCTCGTTGTAGAAAAAAGCAGAGACCAGTAAAAACAAAATTAAAAAGTACAATATCAGACACAACCTCTGTTGGCACCCCCAGGATGCATCTTGTCATGCAGATTTTTATGTTCACACACACAGATTCTTCCAGAAGTAGGATGGTAACAGACATAACACTTTATAGCCCATTTTATGCTTTGTAACTCCCAACTTTCTACGGACAGCCGACAGGCACATGACAAGATGCTCAACATCAGGCGTCATCGGGGGAATGCAAATCAAAACCACAATGAGAGGCCACCTGGCACCTGGTGGAAGGGCTAGTCTCAAAAATTGAAAAACAGAGCAGCCCGGGTGGCTCAGCGGTTTAGTGCTGCCTTCAGCCCAGGATGTGATCCTGGAGCCCCGGGATCGAGTCCCACGTCGGGCTCCCTGCATGGAGCCTGCTTCTCCCTCTGCCTGTGTCTCTGCCTCTTTCTCACTGTGTGTCTCTCATGAGTAAATAAATAAAATCTTAAAAAAAAAAAAAAAGCGAAACACAGCAATCCTGGGTGGGAAGAAATTAGAACCCTTGAATGCCAACTGGTACAGGTGCCATGGAAAACAGTGGGAAGGCTCCTCAAAAACATGCCACAGTAACTTCTTGCAAGATACATCCACGAAGGCAAAAGAAACAAAAGCAAAAATGAACTACTGGGACTTCATCAAGATAAGAAGCTTTTGCACAGCAAAGGATACAGTCAACAAAACTCAAAGACAACCTACAGGATGGGAGAAGAGATTTGCAAATGACGTATCAGAGAAAGGGCTAGTTTCCAAGATCTATAAAGAACTTATTAAACTCAACACCAAAGAAACAAACAATCCAATCATGAAATGGGCAAAAGACATGAAGAGAAATCTCACAGAGGAAGACATGGACATGGCCAACATGCACATGAGAAAATGCTCCGCATCACTGGCCATCAGGGAAATACAAATCAAAACCACAATGAGATACCACCTCACACCAGTGAGAATGGGGAAAATTAACAAGGCAGGAAACCACAAATGTTGGAGAGGATGCAGAGAAAGGGGAACCCTCTTGCACTGTTGGTGGGAATGTGAACTGTGCAGCCACTCTGGAAGGAGGTTCCTCAAAGAGTTAAAAATAGACCTGCCCTACGACCCAGCAATTGCACTGCTGGGGATTTACCCCAAAGATACAGATGCAGTGAAACGCCGGGACACCTGCACCCCAATGTTTCTAGCAGCAATGTCCACAATAGCTCAACTGTGGAAGGAGCCTCGGTGTCCATCGAAAGATGATGGATAGAGAAGATGTGGTCTATGTATACAATGGAATATTCCTCAGCCATTAGAAATGACAAATACCCACCATTTGCTTCAACGTGGATGGACCTGGAGGGTATGATGCTGAGTGAGAAATGGGTAGGAAATATCAGAAAGGGAGACAGAACATGAAGACTCCTAACTCTGGGAAATGAACTGGGGGTGGAAGGGGAGGAGGGCGGGGGGTAGGAGTGACTGGGTGATGGGCACTGAGGGGGGCACTCGACGGGATGAGCACTGGGTGTTATTCTGTATGTTGGCAAATTGAACAGCAATAAAAAATTTATCATTAAAATAAATAAATAAATAAATAAATAAATAAATAAATAAATAATAAAAAAATACCACAGGACCCAGCAACCCCACGTCTCTGCCTGTGAGCCAGCAGGTGCCTGTGCGCGAGCTAGCGACGCTCTCTCCCTCGGTCTCAGCACTTCACAGGTGGGTGATGGTTGCAGGAGGACCACAGATACCAATGCAAATGGAAAGCCATGATCAATGAAAAAGGTGTTATACATCAGACATTGGTATTTTCCTTATTTGATTGAATAACCTGTCCCTTTACCCAGCAGATATCATTAGTTTAATAAACTGAGATTTATGATATTCATAATCTGTTTATTGAATTCATATAAAATTATTGAAAAGTAATATACCATAACTCATCCTTTTCTTTAAAATATAAATATTCATTGTTTATATCCTTCAAATGAAGGGGAATGTTCCCAGAGCTTGCAATGAATATCATTACCTTCTATCTCACATTATATATACAGGGGCTGAGGAATTGAGAAACTTCTTTAATAAAGACCATGACAGACCGCCGAGACTGAATTACGGGTTTTAATAACCACCCTTTCAAATATTTGCATATCCAACTTGTTCAGGAGTTATTGATTTGTTTGCCTCTTATTCTTACGGAAAAGTGATTTGAAAGCGCGATAACAGGCCTGCCCTTCTCTACTCGAGATTACCTCGGGTTTGGGCTGAAGGAAACGGAGCTCAGCAGGAAGGTAGAGCACCCGTCCCGGATCCTCCCGGGCCTCACGGCCACCGGCTGCCTGAGTCCGACGCCCCCAACGTCTCCCGGGACCTCTTCCTCATAATCCCCACCCCGCTGACCAGCAGCTCCGTTATCGCTGCCAAGGACATCGCTCTGGACCTGAGGCCTTTCTCCTGCCCAGGAGCCTGGCCGCAGCATCACCACCCGCATGGACCCCCTGCTGACCGGTCCTGTCTGATCCCACCACGCTTCCCACACACTCCCCAGGTCACTAACGTCAAATTCATGCGATAAACCTGGTCATGGTTCCTCCCAGGTGAAAAACCCGCAGTGACCCTCTTGTCCACCACACTGGATCCAGACTCTGCAGGCCTCTCCCGACCCTCTGCCACCCGGCCCCAACCTTGCTGGGTTACTGTGAAGTCCTGCATCTCTATCATCACTAGACAGGCCCATTGTAGGAAGATTTTCCCAAACAATTTAAAGTGTTCATATTTCTCGACTCTCTAAGTAGTTTGAATTTTTGCAAAATGTTCTACAATGGGAGCGGTTTCCTTTATTCAAAGCCCAACAATCATTGAATACTGTATGTACAGAAATAGAAGTAAGGGGAGGAGTTGATTGTACGTTTAAAGACAATCATCCATGTACGTGGATTTGAGGGGCAATATTATAATTTAGTGAAATGACATAAAACTTTAGAACATCTTTTATATCGTGGGTCACTAGCTTCTTAGTGGATGGACACACTTTCTATGGCAAGCTGCTGCATAGTTTTCACCAATTGACTTTAGATAGAAACCTACTTTCTACCCTATGGTACTCTTCTCACTTATCTTGTGGGGGCGGGGGGTGCAGATTGTCACAGAGGTGTTAGACTATTTACCATGTGGGGAGTTAAATTGCTACACTTTCCTTTAAAAATTCTGACACCTCCTTTTTTTCAATTAACATCAGCGCCTCGTTTCGTCTGGTCTCTTCTCCGGTAGCAATCACTACAATTCTTTGTACGGCGGGAATGGGGCCCTGGGTGCCAGGTTCGTAATTCACTCATGAAGACATGGCTCTGTGAGAAGGGAAATGGTCCCCCTAGATTCCATCCACTCTAGGCAGAAAGCCTAGAATATAAAATTGAATTTTGATGGTTTTCATTAAAAATGAGAGTAAGTTGAAGAATGAATCAGCACCACCAGGTAGGGGAGCCACAGCCCAGGGCCAGGCCTCCCTTCCTGGGCCTTCGGTCCCCATCACTTGTACCACGTGTGCCTGCTGAGCCTGCTGGCGGGACGTTGATGACGTGTGGTGCCGGGTACGGTGCCTGGGACCCGGGAAGCACCCAATGGAGGTCACCAGTTCACACCTAATTTCTCTTTCGGTTTCATGCCTCGGAGGGAAAATGTAATTCCACAAAATTGCAAAGCCTCCAGCTGATGAGTCTGTAAGTCAGCAAGGTGGTTCAAGGGCCATTTTTTCTCCTTGAACATTCAAGCTATAACATCGCTTTTGCCACTTTATAGGAAGAAGCTGCAAACACTTAAATACTCATTTCATTTGCTAGATGTAGAAAAAGATGTTGAGTCCACCCAGTTTTTTTAATCCTGTAACCGCATCCAGATAAATTTTGAGTAATATTTATTATCCCATATTAGGGAAGCAGAGATTCCGTATGGAGTTGAAGAGACTTCCTGAGAGGTTCCTAATGCCGGCAAAGCCCACGGCGCACAGGGAGGTCCCAGGAAGGATCATGGGTATATATGGATCCTTAGGGCTGCAACCTCATGTTGGCGGTGAGGAATCTATAGAAATTTGATGTAATAATTTAAAAATATGAATTACTCTTTTATCAAAACTAACTTTCATTTAAGGATAATAACAGGCATCGAAGAGAGTTGTCAAGGTGAAGCCACAGAGGCATTTTTATCTGTTCTTCCTGGGATTCCTTACCAGTGATCCAACCACAAGTGATGGGGATACATGACGTACATGCATTTCCCAGGTTTGCATAAAGCACCGTAGCAGATAATGCAAGTCCATTCACAGGGCCATTGGAGAGGGACTGGACCTGGGAGGTGAGCAGGGCTGCAGGAGGAGCGCTGCGGTCCTGGGGCCCGGGCTGGGGCTCTCAGGGCTCCTGCTCCGGTGCACAAAGTATGAACAGTTAATAAAAGTGACATTTGCAAATCGTTTTACTAAATAAAATGATATTTTCACATAATCTTTTTCTAATTCCAAAGAGGATTTATCTTCCTATGCGACGGGTCTGTAACTGGCGTGGGAGCCAGTATGTCAGCTGAGTGGCCGTTTGTGTTGTCTTCCCGCCAATCTATAAGCACCAAGGATCTGAAGATGGAGGGAGCCGCAAAGGAGGCCAAGTTTAAGAAATCATCTCAAGGCAACTTCATCTCTTTTGTAGATTATTATCAGGGTTTCTTAAATAGAGACATACTTACAATTAATATGATAAATAGTAAGATTGATGATCATAATAGTTAACAATTAATAATAATTAGATAATAATTATAATTCTAATATATGTGTTAATATGATATACATAACATAGATAACATTAAGTAGTATAATATGTATTAATAGTATCTACAATATCAAAAAAATAGTATCTACAATATCAATACATGTAACACACGATGTATTAATATACAAATTTAATCATATATATCAATGCATCGTCTAACATTACTATAAAACATGCTATCAATATTATATTAAATAATAAATATAATTAATTACAATAAAACAACTTAAGTAAATAATAATAGGATTAATAGTAACATGGCTAATAATTAGTACAGCCGTCTCTTCTTGAAAAGTCAAGTGGAAGGCCCCCATTTTATTTCACAGGCCTTCTCACCGTCATCGTGACGGTCCCGGCCGTGGCAGAATGATCACAGTGGGTCGGCTGAAGGCCAAAGCTCTCACATCCAGGCAGAGAGTGGTCAGAGGGGAGAGCCCGGGACACACAGAGCAGACAAAGCAGACCTCGGGACCTGGGTCTCAGCCTCTCGCAGCGCAGACAGCATGCACGGGGCCCCTGGGGGGCATCTGCAAAGCCCGGGCCCTCCTGCCGCTGCTCCTGGGTGGTCTCGCCCACAAGCCCTGGCTGGTCCCTGGCCGGCTTACTGCAAAAGGACTCCACCATTTACTTTTAAACACCGATTGCTAGACCTTTCCAATACTTAATGCCTTGCTTTTTATAATCCATCGGAGTATTCCCTTAATCCCCTCTCCCTACCCCGCCACACACATATCAGACGAAATAGCTTTTGCTTTGCTTTCCCCATCCAAGTGCCCAAAGCGGGTGCTCTCCACGTTTTCTTTGGACTTAGAAAGCTTATGCATGAGTTATTTTTCTTCTGGCTGGTTAAAAGCTGCTGAAATAGTGCAAATCAGATGTCAAACATTTTTTTACACAGCAGCATTTAACGAAAACCAAAACAAATAAACAAAACTACAGTACACTAGATTCCCGGCAGGCTTATGTCCCACGGCAAGTAGGAGCTTCTGCTAAAACAAAATACTTACTTCAGATCGTGGACAACTACAGAATTTTAGGAAGAGAAAGTACTTTATTTCAGTACAACTCATGGCATCGATGGGATATCGGGTGGAGGGCCGGGGGGCAGGGGGAGAGGGGCAGAGTGAAGTAGGCATGTCTCGTGGGCCTGTGTGTTGGATTCCTGAATGAAACATAAGTCAAACACATACATTTAAATCTTTTCTAATTTCATATCGATTGGGTTATTTGGGGAAAAAAAAATCCCATATATAGAAAATTTAAAAAAAAACAGGAAACATAAGCAGCGCGCGCAGCCCTCCCAGATCAAAGCTAGAAACAGACCTTCAGATGAAATAGACACTCCGGGTGGTGATGAAACACAGACTTCTACATATTAATGTGTATTTTATAATATGCAGGTAAATGTTGTTAAGGATACATATCACAGTGAGTTCAGATGAATTCAGGGTCCACATTTATGTATGTACATATGACACGGTTATAAAATTCAGTTTCTGTTTGTGAGAGGTTTTTTACATCTTTCAAACTGAAAACGCACGGAGGGCTCACCCTCAGGAGGGCCCAAGGGGGCCCCTGCATCACCCTCTTTTCCCCAAGTGAATGCCTCACTGGCCCAAAGCTGTCCCCGGTGGCCCAGGCCGCAGCTCCGGGGCTTGGCCAACGGCCCAGGCGGCCTGGCGCAGTCACGGCCGAGGGAGCTTGGGGACCCGCGGCCCCCGCGGCCTGACAAGCCCCGCAAGAGGGACTCGGAGCAGGAAGGTCAGCCTGACGGTGGCTCCTTGACCAGCATTTCCGTTTTTAAAAAGGCCCACAGGTTGCTGCAGGGAGGAAACCACTGGTGCGCATGAACCCGGACCTGCTCCTTGTGAGGTGGGCGCCGTGGGTCAGGCCACAGGATCTCCTCGTTGCTGACCGAGTCCTGAGGCCGCCAGAGCCCGTGGGTTCTGCCCACGACGTGAAGGCCGGAGCAGCTGGCACCGTGGGAGCTGGCATCGTGGCCGGGGAGGCTGAGAGCTGGTCTCCAGGCCCGGGGGCGGCCCCAGGGTGTGGGCTGGCCTCACACTGTCACTTTGTCACCTTTACGGGCACAGGCCAGGAGATCGCAGAGGAGATTTCCAAAGCCCTGAGTCCAGCATGGAGGACAGGAGGCTCCTTTGATTAGGGATGGGATGACCGTTCAGAGGGGATTCTAACATGATAAGGAAGCTGAAGCACTTCCTGGCACTTTCGTGTAGGCATCATCCTCAAACATTTCGTATAGTTTCTAAAAGATAAGATTGCCAGTTAGGCAGAAACTTCTAGGAGTTCCCTGCTTTCATGAGGTCAGTCCTGAGTTCAGGGGGTCAGGCCAGCAACAAGACGAAGTCTCAAGGAGGTGGCGGTGCAGCCTGGGCCCAGACCCCATCCCTGCCGGTTACCGCACGTCCACCGCTGCCGCCGGTCTCCTGACCACGGAACGGTGCTGGAGACCCCCTGAGGCCCAAGGCCCTCAGCTGTGTCAGCCGCAGGAGAGGCTCAGGATGGTGCCTGGCACCCAGCAAGGGCCGTGCACGACTGGCCGTCCCCGCACACGGGGTCCCCGCTCAGAACCCGAGTCCCGAGAACCCCCGAAGCCTAGTGGTACATCCTGAGAAGACCAAACTCAGCATTTTCAGAAGAGAAAATACTCGGATTAATTTTACTGTGGGCAGTGGACCCCATGGCTTACATTTAAGCCATTCTGCAGCAAATGCATCTCAAAGCTCTTTGACTCCTCTCTTTACTATTTGCTTTAGTTTCTTGAAATCTTTAATTGTTTACTAAAGAAAACAAACAAACAAAAACTGATTTTATTTTCTTGGACTCCCGTGGGATCAGGGACAAGTTCTGATGAACATCTGAGGACCGGAGCCCGTGACTTAGGGGTTGACTGCCACCTGGCTCACCAGTACATCTTATGCGCTCTCAGACAAATTACTTACCTTTCCTCAGCCTCAGTTTCTCTGCCTGGTAACCTGCAAGCAGAACACTTTTCTTTCCAGGTACTCTTAGAATTGGAGATACCATATGTAAAGTTCCTGATAAATAGCAGGAGCCCAATAGTTCATACTTCTTACTATAGTTGTGGAGAGGATACTTGAGGTCATCGCTACTAGTATCTTTTCTTTAAAGAAAGGTGAATTTGCTCTTGTATTAGTCTCCTCCCACCGTGTCCTACACTGGGGGTCTTAGACCACAGAACTTCACTGTTTCATGCTTCTGGAGGCTGGACGTCAAAGGCCAAGGTGTCACTGGGGTTGGTCCTCCTGAGGGATGTGAGGGAGAGTCTGTCCCAGACTCTACGCTGGGCTCGACAGCCATTTCACCTTCCCGTGGCATTATCGCCATGCATGCCTGTCTCCAAAGTTCTATTTACAAGGACAGCAATCATATTGCATAAGGACCCATCCTATAATGCTCTCATTTTGATTTGATTAACCCTGTGGAGACTCTACCTTCAAATGAAGTCACATTCTGACATACTGGGCATTGAGATTCCAACATATGAATTTGGGGGAAGACAGTTCAACCCATAACATATATATATCTAAAAAAAAAATATATATATATATATAGTAAAAAGACCAAGAGGATGACATGCACACAACGAGGAGGCAGCTCCAGGGACCAGTAGGATAAAGGAGTGGGATGGAGGACAGAGAACAAGGCAAGTCTGGCCCTCAGGTGAGTCAACTACAGCTGATGAGCTGATAGTCTGTAACTCCAACATGATACGTCTCTTAGTTGGTGTATCCTGGGTATATAGTTTTTAAAGATAAAAAAAGGAGAGAACTGATGAGAGTAAGAGAGTGGTTTGCACTCTTTCAGGAAACCAGAGAATTAAAGTCCCTCAAGCATGAACCAACTCCCTGTCCAACTCAAAGAGACTGCCCAAAGGGGGACTCAGCCCTTTATAAAATCTGACAAATAACAGAGGTCAACAGCTGGTAGAGTTGGGTCTGAGCAACCTCTCTTCCTTGAATTGAGATTTTTATACACATTATGGTGGCTGCCATCCCAAAACACACACCCTGTACCCAACATAAAGGATTCTGCAGGCCTTGGTGGCACCAGACTTGGCTGTTGTCAAGCCTCTTCCTGAAAAGAAGACAAATACCAGCAGTGGAAGACCAGTTGCTTGACCAACAGCCTCATGACCACTTCCAACATTCGGAGACACCTGTTAAAGACCATTTGCCTTGGGAAATTCCAGGAGTCTTTAGGGCGTGGCTTCCCAGAATGAAGTCTTTACAGATAGACTTGATAAACCAAGTTAAAATTCTCCAATCTAAAATCCTCTCTGAATAACCACCTACTTCTCTGGGCCAATGCACAGGGAATTAAAATAATTGTTTAAATTACACTGAGCCTCCAAGGCAAATACTTCACCCATAGTTTAAAATTTTTAAATATAACCACATGACAAAATTATTTTTCCCAAATAACACATGGTAATGGAGTGACATATCTTATGAGCAGAAACCTCATCTTACACTTCTTCTCTTTCCTTGGACAGAGCGTTCTTTCAATCAATAGAAATCACTGAGTAATAACATACTTATAAAATATATACCCGAGCTTTTAAAAAAATAAATATGTACATCTGCTTTAAAGTTTTATGGTATTCCTCAAAATTTACAACCCCATCTGCAGAATGACAATGTTAAAGGCAAGCAACGTCCCTTGCTTTGAGAATGTCAACTCCAAGAGAATGTCAACCGATGAGATGGGGAGTAATTAACAATGAGGAAATGCTGCCCCGACATTCATGAGAAGGAAGAGATAAGCAGGAGGCTGTTTCTTATCATTTTTTCCACAGTGTGTGTAATCCCAGGGATCTCTCTTATTCGTTCATAACTGGGTAATAGAGCATGTATCGTGCTATGATACGTTCACGGTACTGCTGTTTTTTAAGCCTCTAATACATTTCAGGAAGTGTCAACATTTCACACATTTTGAATTGAGGTCATTTAATCCTCATAAAAAATTCCAGGAAAAAATATAATATTCACACATAGAGGAAAAGTCCAGTGTCAAAAGGTTAAGTGATTTTTTTTCTAGGGTACAACTAATAAGGTGCCAACTCAGGTCTTCTGCTTCTGAATCACTGCTGTGTCCATCTACAGCATGACCGCCAGGTAGGAGAATCAGATATAGATAGATTGGATAGATAGATCAATAGATAAATTCACAGATGATCAGTCAGTAGATTAATAGATAGATCGATGATAGAGTGATAGATGATAGAGAAATAATATATCAGTAGATGAATTAGTAGATAATAGATTGGTCAATACATAAATTGGATGGTAGGTGATTGGTCAATGACATATGGATAGATAAATTGATAGATTACAGATTAATAGATGGATAGACAGATGATAGATAAATCAATAGATGACATATTAATCAATAAGTAGATGATAGAGATAATCGATAGGTAGACAGATGGCCTTTGTTGGAGACTGCCAGTGGGCACTGGCTTCCACTTCCACTCCATCCTGTTCTCTGTGCACCCGGATCGTAGGGGCTGGACAGTTTAAAACGACATACCCCAGACTCCTTGCAGCTGAGATGCGGATGCAGTTTAGTTTCTGCCAAGAAGATGAACACAAACAGCATTCAGAAGAGGAAAGGGGCAGAGAGCATCTCCCCTGCAGCACTGATGGCTGGGTGCTGAGTTTGAACAATATCTGGACCCGTCGCTTTGGTCTGAAGCATTAATTTCTTGGGTGGCAGGCGCCGTGGTGGCCGCGGCTTCCTGAGGGGACACCTCTGCACAAAGTGGTCCGGGAACACCTGCTGTTTGCACAAAGCTCAGCTCAGGAAACTTGAACATATCTCAGTAGTGTCTCCAAAGGGGGAAATCAGGGGAGGGGCGGGGAGGGTCTGGAGGGCTGGACACAGAGGGTGGCGTCAGGCAGGATTTCGTGAGCACAGTCTGAATGCACCGGGGACTACAGGAAGGGACACTTCATCGTATCAGATACATGGATCCATGAAGCATTATTTATTTATTTATATTTTTAAATTTTTATTTATTTATGATAGTCACAGAGAGAGAGAGAGTGAGAGGCAGAGACACAGGCAGAGGGAGAAGCAGGCTCCATGCACCGGGAGCCCAACGTGGGACTTGATCCCAGGTCTCCAGGATCGCGCCCTGGGCCAAAGGCAGGCGCCAAACCGCTGCGCCACCCAGGGATCCCCATGAAGCATTATTTAAATTAGTTTTCCTGCCGTCTTACGATGGCAAAACTCTGGGTCAGAAGGAAGTGGTATATCACAACTCCAGGCAGAAGAGTTTGCAGTCATGTTTTGTGCAGTTTATTAGATGCTCAAATCAGAGTTCATTTCATCAACGATGGTTTCTGTGTGATTTTCCTTGACCTTGGGATGGCAGCTCCGGCCGGCTGGACCCTGGAGCTAAACATCTCGTGGTGAGTCCCTGACTTACTCTCTTTTTTCTTATAAGTCATACGATTTTGCAAGCACTGAACTTTCTCAACAGAAGCGATTTCTGTGTCCTGCAGTGAATGCTTCCCTCTTGGCTTTTTAGTAAGGTCCTCCAACGTAGATAAATGACTTTGTTTATTAAATGTCTTTCAAATATTAGAACAAGTCTTTGCTGTCAGGTGCCAACCCCTCTGAATCATAAATCCAAAACCCTGAAAAATAGCCACCCATCGGAGAGCTGTGATCCTGAGCTCCGTGCTCTGGAACTACCTGCAGAGCTCTCGCCAGACGCCTCGGTGCTACCGTCCTGCACTTCGATGCAGTAGTTCTGGGGTGGAGGCCAAAAGCTTTTGGTAATACAAGCCAAGTTGTTATTCTGGCGAGGCTGAAGAATCCAAGACATGATCAGAAGGCAAGAGAGGCAGAGAAAAAACCCCAGGGAAGGGCACCCGCTGCACTGCAGCCTGGGTGTGGGGCAAACAGGCTTCCCGGCCCAGGCAAGCCAGTAGGGCTTTCTGCTAAGGTACACCAGCAGCCCTTAGGGCGAAGACCTCTGGACGGGCATCTGGAGATCCCCTAGCAAAACTTCAGGCGCTCACCCCATGACCTTAAGTAGTCAACCATCCCTATGTGTGCACAGGGAAGTTCTAAAAAGTTTCATAATGCCGTTATGTAGTCTAAACCACGGGTTTGCAATTTATGGCCACGGGCTACATCCAGCCCATTGCCCGTTTTATAAATAAAATTGTACTGGAATACAGCCATGCTCATTTATGTGTTGACTCTGGCTGATTTCTTGCTACTTCAGAAAAGCTACGGAGCCGTGAGAGAGACAGCGCAGCCTCAGAGCCTGTCCCGCCTGCCACCTGACCGTCCACACGTGCCAATCCTGGCGATGAACTAACAACCAGGGCCCCCAAGGGATTGGGGAAAAGGAACCCATAAGACTTATTTGACCCCAGCATGCCTTCCTCCACTCACCCTCCCCAGAGCCCCCCATTCCTCCATAAAACCCGCTTAATATCTTTCCAACAGAGAAACCAGGAAGACCCCAAGAGACAGGCTTGGGGCACAGCGGCTCACGACGCTCCGAGGTTCCAGGTGACGGGACAGTTACACCACATGCCTGGCTTTCTCTCATGCAGAATTTCCACATCTGTATATACCTAATGTTCAAAATTCACTTTGTGCAGTGTATCTTTTGGGGAAAAAATATTTTATTTATTTTAGAAAGAGAGAGAGAGCCCAGGAGAGAATCCCGAGCTGACTCCCTGCTGAGTGTGGAGCCTGACTCAGGGCTCCATCTCACGACCCCGAGATCATGACCTGAGCTGAAACCAAGAGTCGGACGCTCAACAGACTGAGCCACCCAGGCGCTCCTGTGCACTATAGTTTACTAACCAAATCTCACAGTGAGTCATACTACAGGCCCAAAATTTTATGATGTTATGCACAGAAAGTACCTATGACGGCACATATTGCACCTGTGTATCAGTACATATATATGTACACATGTAACATATATGCAGGTAAGATCATGTGGATCCATTGCACATAAAAATATTTTATGTTGCAGATCATAAGCCAAACTGAAGAATGAGGGAATACAGGGATGAAGATTTGAACTGCCCCTGCCAGGTGATATTTTGTTACAGAGAACCTCCTGAGGATCCTCGTACTAGATATAGACTCCCTTCCACTATAACAACAAATGCTCTTATTTTAGGAGCAATTTTAATTCTCATCACAGGAAAAGATTTTCTAACTCTGTATGGAGATGGCTGTTAACCCGACGTACTAGGGTGAGCCCTTCACAGTGTGTACAAATATCAAATCATTACATCGTACATCTGAAACTGATAGATACATGTTCTAAGTCAACCGTACTTCCATGTACGTAGATGATAGATAGATGACAGATAGACAGGTAGATAGATAGGTAGACACACAGGTAGATAGATGATAGATAAACAGGGAGGTAGCTAGAAGATAGATGGACAAACAGATAGATGATAGATAGATAGATAGATAGATGATAGATAGATAGATGATAGATAGATGATAGATAGATAAACAGGGAGGTAGATAGATGATGATAGATGATAGATAGAGAGATAGGTGATAGATAGATAGAGATAGATGAGAGAGAGAGAGAGAGAGAGAGAGAGAGAGAGAGAGAGAGATGATAGGCAGACGCTGGGCAATCCCCGGTAGGCAGTTGCACTTTCCAGCTCACTGCTCGCCTGCCGAGTGGTCACAGGAGCGCTCACACTCAGCAAGGGGCTTTGCCAGGTGCAAAGGCCGTGCACGGGCATCACCTGTCTTACCTGTCAGACTCACCTTGGCGTGAATTCCAAAGCCAGCATGCTCCACAAAGCCTGCTACCAGAGAAACCTGGTATCATAAGTGATCACCCAAAACAGCCCTTTCTGGAACTCCGGACCTGGCCGAGCACCCTCACCAAAAAGTCCAAGGTATCAAATTCAAGATGGAGATTTTTTTTCCCAAGCCACTTACAAAATGAGAGTTGATGAACTCTCCTTGCAGCTGCCAGAAGTCACGGAGACCGGGTCACTGCCTTGCAAGCTGCTTGCAGGACTGGCTGCTACTGGAGACTCGGGGCTTGGAATACAAGAGGAGTCAAGACGAATGCTCAAGGCCAGCTGGCCTAAGGAGAAAAATGGGTGGAACTTGGAAAACAAGAGTAGTTTTTATGTATAACTCAGGTGCTTTGCTGTGTCCTCACCTGCTCCCAGGCTGTGGAGCAATCTGAGGACCGCGTTGAGAGCCTCAGCAGGGGGGACGGGGGGAGCGGCCCTGGCAAACTGTGTACAAGCGGCCAAGGAACCACCAGGGATGAAGCCACGGAGCGCAGAGGAGTCAGGGCTCCCTCCACGTGGGGAGATGCTGAGCACAAAACAGGTCGTTTTAGTTTTAGCTTTGCCATCAGAGATGTGTCTGTGAGCTTGGCACTCATGCACCTGAAGTACCCCTCGCCTTCCTCCATCAGCCCCCCCCAGTAATGACGTCATCGTTCTGTGTCCACAGCCTCACTGCTCCGAGTGTGGACCATGGACAGTGGCTTCAGCAGCAGCCAATAGAAATGCCCGATTCGGGGGAGATGCCCGGGTGGCTCAATGATTGAGCATCTGCCTTCAGCCCAGAGCATGATCCTTGGGGATCCCAGGATCAAGTCCCACATCAGGCTCCCTGCATGGACCCTGCTTCTTTCTCCCTCTGCCTGTGTCTCTCTCTCTGTGTCTCTCATGGGTAAATAAATAAAATCTTTAAAAAAAAAAAAATGCCCGATCTAGGCCCTGCCCCAGACCCAAGGAAGCAGAATCTGCATTTCAACAAGACCCGGGTGACGTGTGCACAACAGTCAAGGAAGCACCCCAGAGCGCCTCCTCAAAACCCAAATCACACACGTGTGCTCCAAGCTTGGTGGCTGGGACTGCTCTTTCCTGCTTCCGGAAAGCTCTTCAGATCACCGGCTGCCACCCCACGAGCACATGTCTGGGACCCCACACCCCGAGCTGTGAGGAGGTCACGTGGAGTCACAGGCCCAGTCTGGTGGAGCCCGGCTGGCACTCTCCTTTCATTGATGAGGAAACTAAGTCTGTGTTCCTTGGTCGAGACCCAAATGTAGACACAGGAGAGGGTCCTGTGTTGCCTCACAGCTCCCCTGGTGTCTGGTTCACTTTTGTTTCTTACTCTGCCGTGAACAAGGCCTCAGCTATGGGTCAGGAGAAGGGTTTGAGGAGCCACAGCCACGGAGTTGAGGTCAGAGGGAGAGGGCAGTGCAGCCTCTACATTTGTAACGGGGCCCAGAGCCCCTGGGAGGGTGAGGAGTCCCACACCCCACCAGGGAGAGGGGGACCCCGACGAGCAGCCCGCTCCCCCACACCCTGTGAGTCACCGGGGTCGCCGCTGTGTCCCCACTGTCTTCCCGAGGCCCTTCCCTCTGGTCTTCCCGCAACAGCGCGTGCCCTGGTTAGCAGGTGATGTGTCTTCTTGTCCCACCTCCTGCAGCCACGGCGGTCTGGCCTCCGAGAAACCTCTCAGAAAATAGAAACACAGACTTGCTATTGATGGTGGATCACCCCAATTTCCCTCCGAGTCACGGAGAAACCAGCATTTCACCCGGCCCCGGGAGGCCAGAAGGACCCCAAGAGGAATGGGGCAGAAAACCCAGAGCAGGAGGACGAGGGGTCGCTTCTGTCACAAGGTCCAGAGATGCCAAGTAAACTCACAGCCCTCCCGCCGAGGCCTCCCAACAGAGGAGCACAGACGGGGCGGCCCTAACAACAGAGCTTTGCTCTCTCAGCCCTGGACGCCACAGGCCTGAAATCCAGGGGCCGGCAGGGCCGTGCTCCCTCTGACATAGGCCAAACCCATCCCTCCTTCTCCAGCTTCTGGTGGAGGCAGCAAGTCTGGCCGTCCTTGGTCTGCGACACACGGCTCCAGGTCTGCATCTGTCACCCCAGGGCCATCCCTCTGCGTGTCTGCATCCAAATGTCCCTCTTCTTAAAAGGCCACTGGTCATCAGAGTAGTGCCCACCCTAGTCCAGTGACCTCACCTGGACTTGGTCACCTCTGTAAAGACCCTGCTTCCAAATAAGGTCATGTCCACGGGGCCTGTAGGATGAGACCTCAATGGATCTCCTTCGGGGACACAGGTCAACCCATAACAGATTCCCAGCAGAGGTCAGGGCAAGGGGGAGGCCGTGGCCAACCTTCGACAACGCACATAGCTGCACAGGCCATGAGGAAGATCCCCTCCCGAGAAGCATGGTTGGCCTGAGGGCTGGGGGGGAACCTAACGCAGGAAAAGAGGATGTGATGTCGGGGGGAGGATCCGTCCGTTTCACGCAGGGACAGAGGCGTGCTGGCGAGTGGAGGGAGGCCCCGACGGGAAGTGAGAAGCCGGGGATGCAGGAGAGGGGCACTAACTGATGGAGTGGAGTCAGCAGCCTTGGGCAGGAGGGAGAGTGAGTGGATGTGGAGTAGACCCCTGAAGTAGGTGACAGGATAAGCCAACAGAACGGGTGTATTAGCAGCAAGGAAGTGCCCAAGGCCCAGTCGTTCATTCGTCAAATATTTATCCAGCCACAGCCCTGCGTCAGACCTTCTAGGCGCCCGGGATGCAAGAGTGAACAATCGAGAACCCCTCCCTCGTGGGGCTTGGGCTCTGCTGGAGGGGAGGGAGAGGGCAGCGGAGAGGAAGGAGGTGGGTGGAAGACAGGCCAATTTTAAGATAAGGTTGACTTTTATAAGATATTCGAAGGTGGAGTGTCACAGGATAGATCAGAGTAGGGCTGTCTGTGTGGGAGAAGACGCGACTTTGAGAAAGGTGGTCAAGATGGGATTTCCTGGGAAGACGCCATTTGAGCAAAGTCTTGCAGGGATTGAGGCCATGGTGTGCATGGTTGTATGGACCCGGGCTGTGGAAGGAGGCACGTTCAGGCCGTGAACAGATGGGGGAGAGGGGCAGGTACCCTCATCAGCCCCGTGCACCAGTCACCCTGCGGTGTCCTTCCCTCACACCTGCCCACCTAGCTAGCTGCCACACATTCGGCAAGGCTCGGAAGGACGGTCAGGACTTTCAAGGAGCCTTCCGCACCCCTTTTCAGGAGGATCAGGATTTGGGGGGCCTCCTACACCCCACTCAGCACTCACTCTCACGTATGTCTCATGTTATATCATGCCCTCCCTCCTCTGAGACTGTGCTCTCCTCCAGGCCAACGGCTGGGCCTTCCCCTGTCCCTCCATCTGTACTGTTGCCGCCTGGCACGTAGTTGGGCACAGATTCCATGGATGGCTGCTGAATAGCAGATGAGAGAGGGGACAGGGAGGGAGAGGATGGCGGAGGAGGGGAGAGAAGCTACGGGGGAGGGAGGGAGGAGAGGAGAAGTGGCCTTTGAGAAAAGGAATCCATCAGCCATGGGCAGGATCATCAACTTTGGGAAAGAAATAGAACATGCCGGGTGCGATGAGAACTCACTTCCTGATCTTCCCTCCATTCCAACCCATTCTCCAGATTGCAGGGTCTCTCTAAATCCTTCCTTCGGGAATTTTTGTCTCCTGCTCAAACATCTTCAATGGCTCCTTCACCCCCAGACTAAATTAAAACCCACCAGCCCAAAAGCAAGACTTACATAATTTGGTGAAACTCACCCATGGTGACCCCCCAAGCTTGGTGTCAGACAGAGTCCCTACTGGTTTCGGGACACGCTGTTCACGTTCCACTGCCGGGACTCTGCTCGCACTTCCTGTAACGTCTCTGCGATGGGCCCTGAGATCCTACCCCCCGTGATGCTTAAACTCACATGCTGTTAGTAACCCTCTGTCTCCTCCCAGCCTACCCCGTTTTTCTAACCTTGTCTTCGTGCTCCTCTGACTTTGCCTTAATTTGTGGAGGTCAAGCAAAGGCTGCACGGTCCTGATCAATCAGAGGGTCCCTGAGTGTGCTTTACTCATCTTTGTCCTTCCCCGCAGCTTAGCGTGGTGATAAGTATTAACCCTTTGTACATGAATGAATGAATGAATGAATGAATGAATGAACATGGCTTGAGGAAAAGCAATTGGGGGGTCGTGAGCACAGCACACAATTAGAACTCAGAAGAGGTGGGCTCTGGCTCTCCCTCCCCCGAGCTGTGGGAGTCGGAGGGCCACTCGGTGGGGTCCAGGATCCAGCCCCTCGGGACCAGCGGAGCCTCTACACTCCCTACATCCTCCTGGGCTTCTATCCCTCAACAGCTTTCTAATTTGCAGGTGGCAAAAACTCCAAATATTCTAAAGGGGCCTTCTAGTTCACTGACATCTCACAACATCCTATCCCCCCATTTTTTACAAGGTGGGTTTCATCACTCTGAATTACGGCAAGACCATGAACACGACTTCACGTACACATTACATCTCTGAGACCAGGAACCCCCGGAGGCATGTGACAGTCCCAGGATTGGTACATCCTGATAATCAAAATTATCCGGATGCATAGACCGAGACACAGAATTACCAAAAGCACAGAAGCAGCGCTGTCCACATTTGGGGGGCAGGGGATGAAACGCTGTGCGACGTTCTGTTTGCAGTAAGTATGCATTTGTCACAAGCCAGCATGTGACCCCGTGACACACTCGCCTGGGGACGGGATGCTTGAGGGCGAGCACTTCTGCTCCATCTGCGTGGCGCCCAAGGAAACGAGGCTCGGTGCGGGGCTCCTGCACCCCTGGAAGCCGCGGCGGTCACGGGCTTGCAGACCCTCCACCGCGAGCCCGAAAGCCAAGGGCCGCAGCCGCGGGATGATGCGCCTGCAGGGAGGACGCTGGTCCCATTTCCAGCCCGCAAGCTGCAGGAATGTGTCATCTACGTAGAACAAATGAGGGGCTGAGACAGAAGGTGCGAGATGTTCCGGGGAACCTAATGAGGAGACGATAAAGCACAGGAAGGGCTGGGCCTGTTCATTTTCCAGGCAGCCACTGCTCGCGCACGGTGCCTGCTGCACACCCCAAGGAAAGAACATAAATCCACGCTCTCTGTCAGCCCGAAGACAGTCTCCAGATTCTATGAAGGGCAGAAATAGGTTCCCTTGGGAAATTAAACCAGCCATTTTGGTGAATCTTCAGGAGAACATGCAATTAAAATTACATTTTTTTTTTAAATGACGTTTCCATCTCTGTGCTATGCAGCCAGCTGCTGGAAAAAGCCCTAAAGGTAAATGTGCCCTCCTTCATCCTTCACAAGTCACTTGCTAACAGAGGACTCGCAGCCCCAGCAGGAAGGGGGAGAAAGCGCATGTGGCTTTTTTTTTTCTCAGTTAAGACCCTTGGCTTCAAAAATAAGCAAAAATGATCAAATCACCACATTAAAGGAATAACTATTAGCAAACTCTTATTTTCCCAGGATCAAGATCAGTTGAAACTATTGAAAATAAACATTCCAACGTTTTGAGATACTATCTAAAGATTTGCGATCCTGAGGAAGTTCAAGAGAACGGTAATTACTGTGAATGTCCCATTCACCAAATCTGAAAGTTGGCAGTTATGTGACAAAAGCCCAGGAATTCAGATATGATTAAAATCTTGACGGCTGTCAGAGCAGAAGGGAAATGTGAGTAAGGGTAGAAGCTGATGGCTTCTGCTCTGTTTAAAATCCTATTCACTCTTTCAACTGCTTCTCTTCCTGTTTCGTTCTCCTTCTAGATTTTGCAACTTACATTAACTTTTATCAGATTTCAGCAAAACTTTAGAGGTTGACATAACCCATGAACAAAGGAGGTAGTTTCTGTTCAGACCCGTTAAGTCCTCTGAGATGGCCACGAGCTACTTTACGATTTTTGAAGGCGATCTTACAAATTCTCGTGTATTTTCTAGTTTTTCAATTCATTCATTTTGATTCTGATACTATGTGCTTGCACAATTGCTATCATTAAGTCTAATTATATAATTAGCATAACATGTGTGATCATATAATTAGAATGTGCAATTATGTAATTATAATGTGTAATGGCATCACGGTGTAAATATCCTTCTGAAATGTCAGGAAGAAATAGCCTCTGTTTGCTCAAGAGGTAGATTTTAAAGTTCAATTCTACGTGGGTTTTTTTTTTTTGCCCCAGGATGAAAATTCAAATATTATTTGAATCAAACCCTCTAATTATGCTTAGAAAATAAAAGCATTATTTTTTTCATATCTTTTATAACTCCAGTGCAAAGTAAAAAACTTTGCAATGTATCACAAGTGTTTATTTAACTGATTGCCCTGCACTCCTTGAGCTGAGAAAATAAAATTATTAGAAATCCCGGCAACATGA
Organism: Vulpes lagopus; assembly: GCF_018345385.1. Lineage (NCBI taxonomy): Eukaryota > Metazoa > Chordata > Mammalia > Carnivora > Canidae > Vulpes > Vulpes lagopus. The sequence continues at coordinate 131,385,176 of NC_054828.1, forward strand.
ACCAATCCCAAAAATATAAACACTAGGGTCTAGTAGATTTATACCCAAAAAATCGTTTTAGAAATAATAAATATTGCTTTTAATCACAGGTTTAGGAATAATAAATAATTCCTTTAATCACAGTCTTGCAATACCACATGTCAGGCATGCTCCACAGCTATCTCAAACCCCAAAGTATAACAAATCTAATATGTTACGTGTTTGCCCCAAGCTCCTCTTCCACCCACATGACCTGCCTCGGTGGTTCTCAGACTAGCCTCCACCAGAACTCCCCGAGGGCTGGTAGGGACAGATGCTGAGTCCCACCCCCAGAGGGGCTGGTTAGGGAGTCCTGGAGTGAACCAGAGAATTTGCGTTCCTAGCAGGTGTCCGGGTTGCTGCTGGCCTAGTGGTCACACTGGAGAGCTAGCGTCTGATCCAACACACGTTTCCCAAGAGAGAAGCTTCCAGTTCCCACCCAGCTCCTCTCTGCTGCTCAGCCTCAACCTCAGGTGTTCACTTGGTCACCATGTCCTGGGGATTGTAACCCAGGGAAGCATGCCCTCGGCCACTTCTCAACCCTCCTCTCCCTCCCTGCTGACCCTGGCTTAATTCAGCGCTCAGGTGCTTTAGCCTAGAGGGGGGACTGTGCCACTCATCAGACCCCGCACGGGCACCAATGTAATCAGGCTTCGGCACTGCCCATCCCACACTGTCTGTCCGCCCCTCGTGGCCTCGGAGGCCGTTCCATCCGGGACACCAGCTTCTCTTCCAGACCCACTGCCCACCACCCTGCTGGGCTCCGGCTGTGTCGCAGAGCAGCATTCCCTGCATCAACTCTCTGCTCCTTTGCTAACCCTGCCTCCTTTGGGGGCACTGAGGATGGAGGAAGGACCCAACCCAGCCCTGGAAATAAGAGGCCAGCACACCAGGTCACGCCATGCATGTAGAAACCTGGATTTCGGACAATTTGGCCCAAAACACAAGGAAGAAATAAGGTGGGGTACAGGGGTTGGTTAGGGGAAAGCAAGAAGAGAGGTTTGCTCATCGCCCACCGTGCACCAGGGGCTTATCTATTACCTCATTCAGACTTCACGTGCCGCTGCTTAATACGTTTCATTAGGTAGATGAGAAAATCTGACGCTGAGGAAAATTATGCAAATTCTTTAAGGTCAAATACCTAGTAAGTGGCACAATCAAGTTTCTAACCCTTCTTAAAGCAAATATGTTGTCTGCCCCCAAAACTCACACTCGTTTAACAAATGTCTGCAGTTAAATGAACTTGCTGTTGGATGTAAAAGCACAAACAGAGAGTGTCCAGGTGCCAACCAATGTCGAGCAGTCTCCAGTGGACCCGACCTCAGCCCTGTCCTTGTCAAAGTTGTGAGCAAATCCTGTGAAGACAGAGAGCGTCTACACCTCTGGGAACCTGGAGGGTCTGCTGAAAAATCACTGGATTTCCAAACACAATATTCAACTGGGACAAGGACATTTCATTTTTAAATAACTGGGCAATTTGCAGGATTGGAAGATATTTGGTGTAGATGGCGTTTAATTTGCGAAAGGTCTAGGGATTGCTCTCAACTGTAAATCCAGCAAGCGTCCGCATACTCCTAAAACAATAAACAAAAATCAAGTTGTACTTGTTTTCAAGATGACGCCAAGTTCAATCTTTAAAATGACTCTTCTCCAAGCAATGAAAAAAAAATTAATTGTAAAGACTTATTCCATACTCAACACAAGAGAAATATGCCTGTGGTTTTAAAAGGAGAGAAGAAAACACAGGGCAAAAAAACGAGGGTGAAAGCCACGGGTCTGCTTCAGTCCAGACACACAGGCTCCTACCAGGTAAGAACCAACACCGCCCGACATGATGGAAAGGACCAGCTCCGACAGGGATGTTTGGGCTCCTGGCGGGGGCTGCTCCACTCTTGAAACAAAAAGGTGCAAAGGCTACAAGACTTCCCGTGACTGTAATTTATACGACAATTCGTACTTGAGATGTGAAGGGAAAATACAGCTGAGCCGATAGGTCTTGAGCCAAGTCACTCATTCATTTATTCATTCATTCGCTGAACGCTTTGAATGGAATCTGGGCCAGCGGTGCAAGTAGAGCTTCGGTCTAGGCTCTGGCAAGAAGGCACCACGTAAGCTCCAAGGGGAGGTGGCAGGAAGTACAGACTGAGATGGAGAAAGTAGAGTAGAAACTAAAATTTCACATCCTCTGAGAAGATGCTCCAGACCAGAAACACAGCAAAGCAGACTTGGGAAAAAAAAAAAAAAAAAGGAGAAAAAGAAGTAAGGATATATAAGATTTCTTAAAAATGTAATTATAAAGGCTGTTCTAGCAGTATTTTGGGGGGAAGTTGACAAATGGATTCTAAAAGTGGGATCAAATGTCAAAAGTTCAAGAACAGCTCCAGAAATTCTCAACACGAAATACGAGGACAAGAGGGCTTTCCCTCCAGATATTAAGAATTATGACAAAGTAATACCTGCTAACTCTGATTTTGGCGTTGAGATAGAACACGGTATAGAAGAGGTATAAAAAAACTCACTCATGTAGTTTCTTAGAAAACAATAGAGGAGGTGCGACAAGCCATGGAAAAGTGTTAGCAGAGTTGTTACCTGCAGGTTAAAATTAATAATAATAATAATAATAATAATAATAAAATTAAATGCAAACACATTATACAATGAAGTGAACTCTCGATGGCTGAATGACCTATATACATGGAAAGAAGCTTAAAATATTAGAAAAAAATATTGGTGATTGTTTTCAGCTCCACAAATGAGAATTTGTGTTGCATGCCGCTGAGATTTGTTGGGGGGGGGGGATTGCCACCACCACATAACCTAGGAAAAGCTGATACGGGACTGGACGAAGGAAGACTGGGGATTTTGACTATGTCCACAGTGTCACGCGGAACGGGGTAGTGACAAGCCTGGGGAAACCAGGGGGCCCCTCGAGGAATAGTTAAGCAAACCACAACCATTCTGCCAAAAGGAGAAGAAGACGCAGGAAAACCCATCATTAACCACAACCTGTCAGAAAAAGAAGGGTTCCTTGTTCCCTGTGTCGTCTCAGATGGGGGGAGCAGGCCCCACGCGTGAAAATCGTCACAAGCACAGTTCAATCAGAGTGAACTCTCCAACTCTCGCACGCCGGGAAGCCCTCTGGCCAGTCCCTGGGAAGCAAGAGCTGGGAGCAGCAGCTCTGAGGACCTCACGTTGATTTGTGATGAAGTGTCTCACCAGCGGGCTCACCGTCACCCTCCTACGTGCACCTTCGCGCCGCACTCTCTCTACATGTGTCTTACGTGACAGCGACATTCCCTACCCCAAGGGTGTGTTCACTAAGTCAACCTCACACAGTAGGACACCCAGAGGAAAGGATGACTTACAGACACCATGTGTCAAACAGTGAGGAACGATCTCACCTTGTAGTGCGCACCAGGACGCCGATCACCAGGCGGAGGGCGCGTGTCAGGCCCTGGAGGCGGGGCATGGAGTCGCAGCTCTAAGGCGACCTCAGGCAAGCTGTTCACCTTTCCAAGGCCTCAGTGTCATCCTCAAGATGGAGATGATGGTAGGGCCTCCTTCATAAGAGGCTTAGAGATTAAGTAGAATCTTTGTAGATGATACAATAACTACCCTGGTGCCTGATACAGTCTAAATGCTTCATAAAAGTTATTAGCTCTTCTTATTTGAAATCAAATTGTTGTCACTTGCTAGGGGTGTCCCCTTGGTCAGTGGCTCTTGGAACACTAATAACTATGATTTGCTGGGTTCCTGCGGTGTGTCAGGCACCGAACTGGGTGACTTACATACATTATCACATTCAACTCTTTAAATAACACTATTTAACAGGGATGGAATCAACTATTAGGTTACAAATTAAGTGAAATACCCAAAAGGTGCTGATCCCTGAGATCCAGCGCTCCGGCTGACTGATCCCAAAGCAGGTGCCTTGACCAGCACATGTCACCTACACTCACCAAACGCTCATCACCTCATGAAAGAGGCAACATCCTGAGACCATTGGGGAGACGGGAGTGCCTCACCCCTTTCTCTGCACCTGCAAGACTCCTGCTCCTTTAGCACAGGATCGGGAGATGTGGTTTTCATTCCCTTATTCGAGACCAACTGGTGGTGATCCCAAGGCCGGGAAGCACGCGGACTCCCCTCAGCAGCATGGAAGCGTTCGAGTGCAGGGCAGGACGGCTCTGGGCTGCCCACCCCTGCTCCACCCACCAGCCAGCAGCCAGCTCATCTGCTTCCAAGCATTTCTTCTGAAAAGATGCAGCAGCCCAGAAAAACAGCAAATGAGGTAAAGCGCCCTGCCAAAAACATTTCAGGTGGCGAAAATGTTGCAGGAAGAGACATCAGAGAGCATAATATCTGCTTTCAGAATAGAGAATGCTTGTCTGAGGCCCCGAGAGTGTTGATCAGTTCAGCTTCCAGACTTCTACAGGGATGGAGGAAAGAAGCCGCTTTTCACCGATGACCATATTAAATCGACAAACGCCTTCTTATTACTCAAGTCTGCAGCCAGGCAGCAAGAGCGGTGGGGCTGGTTCTGGTCCTAGGCTTTGCTCCAACTGACAGGTCTCCTCGGTTGAATTATTTCCTCTCTCTGCATTGAGTTTCCCTATAAAATAAAGGAATTGAGTGCCAGAAGGCTCGAGCGTTGTTCTAACCTAAACATATATGATTCAGATGAACAGTTCCAACAGGCTGAGTAAAGAGGCCACAAGCAGGAATGCAAACGTTTGCCTGGGATGTAATCTGGAGGGGATTAGGACACTGGGTGGAGTGAAGCTCCTGGTAAGAGGCACGAGTGCCGTCTGGTTTCCGTGGTGGACGGTAACAGAGAAGTGAGTGGTCCTCTGAGACCAAGAGGACAGCGAGTCTGGTAGCGCCAGGGTGGGCTCCACCGGGTAGTAAGCCAGCCCTGAGTGTCCCGGACCACCACTCACAGAGCAAAGGGCCTTGGCAAATGGATGTCTCCCAGTAGTGCTCATTGGCCGTGGGGCTCCATGCCGTGACCAGCAGCCCCTACATGCCCCAGTGACGTCCTGGGGCACTCAAGCAGCCAGGGCTATTCCAACCCTGGGTGTGCTAAAAAAAAAAAACACAGAACTGAAGAATGATCAGTAGAGTGTGTTCCTCCATTTAATTAAGTGGTTCCCAGACCTGGCCAGTCATTAGGATGCTCTAGGAAGCGTCTTAAAAATCAGATTTCCAGGCTCCGGTCCAATCAGAATTCCTGGAGCTAAGGGCCAGGAATGTGCATGTCTTAAGGGCCTCCCAAGTGATGAGCTGGTGGGGACCCCTGCACTAGGGTCTCCGCTGCTCAACTGAAAATAGCACCTGGCACATTTAATGATCCTGGAAACAAAGGGCAGGACGGGCAGCCCAGCTTTCCTCTGTTCTCTTGTTTTGGGAAAAAAGAGAGAAGGTGTCAAGGGCAGGAAGCCCCTATTAGAATAAGAACAGAGCTCAATGCCCTTGAAAGCCCCATATCAAAATGTAAACAGAACTTGAGAAATTCCTCCAGCTCTTCTGAAGATGCCCTAGACCAGCCTATAAAAAACTAAGCTTGAAACCCACCTCGGGGGTCCAAGTCCCTGCTCTGCTGTGTCGGGTACACTTGGACCCAAGCTCGAGCTTGTAAATAAACCCTCGTGTGTTTGCAAAAAAAAAAAAAAAAAAGATGGCAGAGGTAGAGCTTCCTACCGCCCCAAATTCCTCCTCCAGAACCCTCCCTACGTATGACAGAGGACACTCCTAGTCTAGCCTGCTACCTTATGAGACGACCCTGCCCTTGCTGAGCACCCCCTCCTAGATCCCCAGCTGCCACCCTGCTGGTCCCAAACCCATAGTCCTCGGCATCACCAGGCTGGGAGTGAACGAGCCTAACAGTTCGAGGGGGTATCTACCCGAAAATGCCTGGGTGCTCGCCTTACATCCCGGAGAAACCTACATTAGGAAGCCATTCGCACACAACCCACGGGCATCGTGTCCAGTGGCTTCACGCTACCGGAAGAGAATTTAATGATCACCTGGCAGCTTCCAAAATTATAAAATGTAAAAATGGTTATTTTTGTCAGTTGACACTCATCAGAAGAAAATTCAATGTGCTCCGTAGTAGTTAAAAGCTGATATACAGGGCAGCCCCCGTGGCTCAGCAGTTTAGCGCCGCCTTCAGCCCAGGGCGTGACCCTGGAGGCCCAGGATCGAGTCCCGTGTCGGGCTCCCTACATGGAGCCTGCTTCTCCCTCTGCCTGTGTCTCTGCCTCTCTCTCTCTCTCTCTCTCTCTCTCTGTGTGTGTGTGTGTGTCTCTCGTGAATAAATAAATAAATAAAATCTTTAAAAAAAAAAAAAGCTGATATACACATCCCACGACTAAATTATCCCTTTTAAGTATCCAGGTGAATACTGCAGGCCCAGATACTCAATAGTAAGCAACTGAAGACTTAAACATTTGACCTGGTCACGTAACTACTCAGGGAACATCATATTTTCAAGGTTTAAAAGCAAAAAAAGGCAGATCTGAAAGTAATGCGTACGTTAATAATTATTTTCATCACTTTCAAAACCGTTCCTGTTGAGAACTAGTTCTTTGAAAAGGGGATTCCCCGTCTCTCAACATCGTATTGTAACAGAAATTCATCTGGCTATCCCAAGCTTGCAAAAAATGGTCATTGGCCTTAAATCAGCCATGCAATTTTTAAAAATAAGAAAACACGCAGACCGTTGAAAGTGTCCCCTTTGCCACAGGTCTGACGGCGGGCCTGACCGCATTTCCAAGGCTGGCGGCTAACGACTTCTGCCCTCCTCTTTGTTCCCGGGGTGGATACTGTCTCAGGAAATGGCTTTCATTTCATGGAAGATTCAATCATCCTGACAAGGCCGTCTTCTTTCCCCCTCCATTTATGACAACAGGCATAAAATAAAAATTAGAGTGAAAAATGGATTTTGACTAAAAACTAAATTGGCAAATGGAATTAGCATCTCAAATGCAGGAAGGGCTTGGACGTCCTCTGCTCCCATCTGTCTAAAGCATCCCGGCACTCAGCCCTGGCTGGAGGCCGCACCCCATGAAAGGTGACCCAGCGACACCCGCCTGCGTGGCCCCAGCATGGGCAGGTGGCCCCACAACATGCAGGAAGCACTTCCTGAGGAGGATAAGACATCCCCGGCGCACTGCGAGCCTGGCCCCCGCCAACGGCACCTCCCGACTCCCCCTGTACACGCTCTCCGTTCCAGGCTTCTACGTGCAAGCTTACCTCAAGCCTGAGACACAACCCTGCCCCATTTTTTATCCACGCACACGGTTGAGGATGCCGAGAAGGGAAGGAAATGTCACCTAATAGTGTTTATTGAACACACGGCAAATCCTGACAACATCTGCAGGCAGTTCACACCTGCCGTCTTGCAGAAAGGTAGGCAGGCTCCCGTCCCTAACCTGCGCCCAGCCAGCCCGTCCTGCAGGCAGCGAGGCCCCTGCTCCTCATGGCCCCACCTTTCACATCCCAGCGCCCCAGGATGGAAGGGGGCTCCGGCCGGGGGCTCTGTAGCCCTAGATATGAGCCCTGTGCACCTGCCGCTCAGCGACGGTCCCAGGAAGCCTCGTGCACGCGCTGCAAAGGCCCAGGGTAGGGCCGGCCGGGTGGACGCTGGCGAAGGTGCAAACCCAGCCCTCGACCGCGGGGGCTGCAGGCTCGGGGGGACCCTCCCAGGGAAGCAGGACGCTGCCGAATGAGTCCCGCAGCGCGACTGAAGCACGGGGAGCTGAGAGCCCGACGTGCGGGTGACCCCATGCCAAGCCCGAGAGCAGAGCAGGGACAGTGGCGGGAGTGGGAGAATGAGCAGGACAGGGCCCAGCGACACCGGTCCACCCTCCCCGGAGGGGCAGCAGGCACTGGGAGGAGGCCCTGGAGGCAGGTTTTCGGGAGAACGGAGTGTCGGGCCCCTGCGGTGGGTGGGCTTGGCCTCCGCCTCAGTCTCCAAGCCCCAGGCCCCAGGCCCCCAGGCCAGCCCCGAGCTCCACGCCCAGCCAGGGTGGCACCCCCGGTGGCTCCGGGTCTCACTGCAAGGAAGGGCCCCCCACCTCCGCCAGCTCCCCAGGCCCCCCAGGCTGCTGGGTGCGGTCAGCGCAGCGGGTGCTCAGCGGGAGGCAACTGCCCCTGCCCTCCTTCCGCCAGTGCAAGTGAAGCGATGCTTCCAGAACCCCCGGGGTGTGGAGGGAAAAGACCAGACAGACGCCCATGAGAAATGAGGATGTGACTCCCACGTGGGGACCAGGGGGAGACAGGAGAGGAGGCTGGGGGTGGGGGAGAGACGGCCTGGGGGGGCAGGGGAGAGGCAGCCTGGGGGTGCAGGGCAGAGGTGGCCTGGGTGGGGGAAGGGCGGCCTGGGTGGGGGAGAGGCAGCAGGGTGGAGGGAGGCGGCCGGGGCAGGGGAGAGGCTGGCCAGAGCTCCTCCCGGCCGCTCTGACACCCCTGCTCACAGCTGCTACAGTGGTTACGAGCAGGGCTGCATGAGGCCACCCAGGGGTGCGTGGAAGCCCCTCCTGCAGCGGCGCCCGGGCATGGAGGAGGTCTGCACCCCGTCCCCTCTCCCCCAGGAGCCACCAACGGCGGCCAGCAGGGACACCGAGGATGGAGCAGCTTGTCCCGGGGCTCGCCCCATCCCTGGGCTTGGAGGAGAGAAGGGTGGGCCGCCCCCCCACGCCCCCATCCTGGGCGATCGTTCCCACGCGGGGCTGCCACGCAGGCCGACTGCGCCCGGACAGTGTCTGCAGACCCAGGACGCCCCGACACCCTGCAGGCACCGCTGTGTGCTCCCGGGGGCCCTAGCTGCTTCACGACACGGTGACACATGGGCATCGTGCAAGAATCCTGAGAGAATGACAGAACCAGCTCCCCCGGGAGCAAACAGTTGTCACCGACGCTTCATGTCATGAAAAGTAAGTGTCCCCTCGGCAGCTCCCGGGACTCGTCAGTCTCACGGGCTCCCCCTTGCGCTGTCTCCGCTGCTGTGGCCCTGTCCCCTCACCTGCCAGGACATCCGTGGGGACCCACTCTCTGCCCTGGGCCCTGCAGGGGTGCATCCCGCCCCCGCAGCCAGTGCCCTGCTCATGCCCTCTGGGCGCCCAGCCCACCTCGGCGCTCCAACCCCTTGGGGTGCTCCAGCCCACCTCGGGGTGCTCCAACCCCCTCAGGAGACTCTAGCCACCTTGGGGTGCTTTAGTCCACCTCAGGGTGCTCCAGCCCACCTAGGGGAGCTCCAACCCCCTCGGGAGACTCCAGCCACCTCAGGGTGCTCCAACCGCCTTGGGAGACTCCAGCCACCTTGGGTACTGCAGCCCACCTCGAGGTGCTCCAGCCCCCCTAGGGGTATCCCAGCCACCTTGGGGGACCCTCACGACTTCAGGGTGCTCCAGCTACCTCAAGGTGTTCCAACCCCCTCAGGGTGCTCCAGCCACCTCAGGGTGCTCTAGCCACCTTGGGATGCTCTAACCCCCTCAGGGCGCTCCAACCCCCTCAGGAGACTCCAGCCACCTCGGGGCACCTCAGCCACCTCGGGGGACTCCAACCACTTTGGGGAGCTCCAGCCACCTCGGGGCACCTCAGCCACCTCGGGGCGCCCTGCCCCTCCTCTTCATCCTCTTCCCCCGCCACCCACCCGGGGCTGCTGGCGCCTGTCCCCCCACGTCCCCACCCGCTCTCCCCTCTCCTAACCCTGGACAGAGAGCTGTCCCGGAGGTCAGATGACACCCCTGCCCTCCCCGGAGGCCGTCTGTGCTTTTCTGTCCCCAGGCGGGAGCGACACAGGGCCTCGCGGCTTGGGTGCAGGGCCTTCCTCGCAGCTCACTCGTTACTGAAACACCGGCGGGGTGTCTGCGACCGGGTGTCTGCGAGGGGCCGCCCCGGATGCCTGGGATGCAAGCACCACCAACAAAAAGCCACCGGCAGGTGCCCACCGCAGGACAAGCGACACCGACGAACACAAGCGCCGTGCCACGGACTGAGAATCATCCTCCCGGGGTCGAGGGAGCACCCGGGCAGGATGACGGCGGATCGGGGCCCCCAGAGCTGTGCAGGCACCGGGGCTCACGGCTCCTCTGAAGAGAAACCTGGTGTCGATTGTGTGGCTCCCGGCAGAGGGGACGCCGAGGCCACGGAAGGACATGCCCACTGCTGAGCGGGCCACCACTTTGCCGCTGTCCGTCACCAGCACAGAAGGGCCTGCTTTCAGTTCTCGTGACGGTAAAGGAGCTTGGTTTATAAAGACTGCTCCACAGTAAAAGCCTTTCATCACAGGCCACCGCGGCGGGAGCCCGTCCCCGGCCGGGGGGACCCGACGCCCCGCTGCTCCCCCCCACGGCCAGGCCCGCACAGGAGCGAGCACGGCCGCGGGGAGGGACCCAGGCAAACCACCAGGAGCAAAACACACATGAAACACCTGTGGCCGTGGATTCGGTCGCAACGACTTTCCACTTCATAAATGCGCTGGAAGGAAAGGCGGCAGGGCTGGCGGGAAGATCAGAGTCTAATCCGCGGGGTCCGGGATGCTGCAAGTCACTAACGTTCTCGTCTTTATTTTAGTTTATTTAGTTTATTTATTTTCTCCTCGTGGAGAAATTGGAGGCGGTCTCGGCTCCTCCTCCAGTTACCATGAGACTCCACTTAATCCTTCACTGGAACCTCAAGTGAGATGTGCGGGTGTCCTCGGAGTTGGGGGGCGCAGTCCACACGGGGGTCACGATAATTAGCCCCGGGAATGAAATAAACCTCACAGGACAGACCCGTTGGTCATTATTCTGGTCACCTGAAGCCTGGCCAGTGTGACGGTTAAGTTTAGGGGCCAAACCGACTGGCCGCGGGGGCCCGGATCAAACATTATTTCTGGATGCGTCCGTGGGGGTGTTTCTGGGTGAGATTAGGGTTTGAATCTGTGGGCTCAGGGGAGGGCCCTCCCCAGTGCAGCTGCTGAGGGCCTGGGCAGAACGAGATGCAGAAGAAGGGAGTAGTTCTCCTGCCTGCTTGAGCTGGGACATTGGGTTTTGCACCGCTGGCTGCCCGGCTTCTCATCCTTTCGGGCTTGGACTGAATGGCACACCACGGCTGTCTGGGTCTCCGACACGCAGATGGCAGATCACGAGAGACTGCATATATACAAATATATACGTGTTCAACCATATATATGTACGACCAGATATGCATGTGCCATCAAATAATCAATATATAATGAAGTCATAATACTAAAGCTACATATACATATGCATGTACCAGGTGCTACCCCACCCCTGTCGTAATTTCCGGACAGCTGTGTAGGTTAGTTTTCTGTGCCATGTAGATCCTTACATTCTTTTTCAATAAATTTTATTTTTTTAGAGCAGTTTTAGGTTCACAGAAAAATTGAGTGGATTTCATATAAAACGCTTAACCACACGTGTGCACAGCCTCCCCCATTAACGACACCCCCCAACGCCAGAGTAATACATTTGTTATAACTGATGAATCTGCATTATCACATCATTACCGCACAAAGTTTTTTTTTTTTTTTTAAGATTTTATTTATTTATTCATGAGAGAGAAAGAGGCAGAGACACAGGCAGAGGGAGAAGCAGGCTCCACGCAGGGAGCCCGATGTGGGACTCGATCCCGGGTCTCCAGGATCATGCCCTGGGCTGAAGGCAGCGCTAAACCTCTGAGCCACCCGGGCTGCCCACCTGCACGAAGTTGAGATGAGGGTTCACCCTGGCTGTTCCATTCTAGGAGTTTGTTTTTGTTTTTGTCTTTTTTCATTCTAGGAGTTTGATCAAGTTTATAATGACATGAATCTGCCGTCACAGCGTAACACGAAACAGTTTCAGTACCCGAAAAATCCTCTTTCTGCCTATTTCTGCCTATTTCCCTTCGCCTCCCCACTAACAATTGCCTATTTTACGAGCTGTTCAATTAGCGGGCTGCTTTGGAAATCTCTGGCTCAGCGAAGTTTGCAATATACATGCTCGGCTCACTGCAGCCCTTTTATGTGTCCCTGAAAACTGCTGGTATGTGATAGAGGAGGAGGAGCTAAGCAGGAAATTTGGTTTCAGTTGAAACTTTATGAAGTTGGAATTTATGGGAATATCAGGCGTTGAAGGGCAGAAATAATTTTCTTTGAAGAAATTTTCAGAGAGAACACGGCATTTTGGCATCCCTTCTGCACAGTGACAAGACTCTGAGGCCAGGAGCGCATTTGAGGGGGGAGGCCAGGACTGCGCTCATCGGTGGGGCTCACCGCAGATGCTGGGGCCCCAGGAGACACGAGGGAGCCCTCGGCCAAGAGCGGGGGCAGAAAGCAACAATGCGCGGCCCTCCGGAGGTTGGGCAGCTTGCATCACGCTGGCCTTGTCAGTAAGGCCGACTCGGACACTCATGCACGCACGCTCAACGCCGTGCTGCCTTCCGCACAACTGCCGGAAGCAACGGGCAACTGACCAACCCAAGAGTTCATCAGCAGACGCGCGGGGAACAAAATCCGTGCGATTCATACAACCGAGTGTGGCGCGAAGCTCTGACACCAGCTGCAGCATGGATGACCTTGCAGACGTTACGCTGAGCTGAGTACGCCAGACGCAGAAGGACACACGTACGATTGCACAATATGGGAAATATCCAGAATGGACAAACCCACAGAGACAGGAAGCAGGCTAAAGGTTCCCAGGAGGTCAGGGAGAAGGTGAAACAGGGGGGGTCATGGTTTTATGGGGGTGGAGTCTTTTTTTTAATTCAATTTGCCAACATACAGCATAACACCCAGTGCTCATCCCGTCAAGTGCCCCCCTCAGTGCCCGGACACCCATTCCCCCCCCCCGCCCTCCTCCCCTTCCACCACCCCTAGTTCATTTCCCAGAGTTAGGAGTCTCTCATGTGCTGTCTCCCTCACTGATATTTTCACTCATTTTCTCTCCTTTCCCTTTATTCCCTTTCACTAATTTTTATATTCCCCAAATGAATGAGACCATATAATGTTTGTCCTTTTCCAATTGACTTACTTCACTCAGCATCACTCCAGGTCCATCCACGTCAAAGCACATGGTGGGTATTTGTCGTTTCTAATGGCTGAGGAACATCCCACTGTATACATAAACCACATCTTCTCTATCCATCATCTTTCGATGGACACCGAGGCTCCTTCCACAGTTTGGCTATTGTGGACACTGCTGCTAGAGACATCGGGGCACAGGTGTCCCAGCATTTCACTGCATCTGTATCTTTGGGGTAAATCCCCAGCAGTGAAATTTTGGGTCGTAGGGCAGGTCTATTTTTAACTCTTTGAGGAACCTGGGGGTGGAGTTTTTGTTTGGGGTAATGAAAAAGTTCTGGAAATAGATACCGGTGATGGTTGCACAACACCTTGGATGCAATTAACGCTACTTTCAAGTAGTCACAATGGCAAAGCTTGTTACATGTGTTTTGTCATCATTCCTAAAAGTTAATCACGTTCTATCCTGAACACACTGACTTCCACACCTTCACGGACGAACCTTGTGACGAGTCTCGTGCGTGACCTCTCACTGAAGTTGCCATACAGAAAGGAGAAGCTGACGCTGGGGGTCCAACATGAAATACGGTCATTACTCATCACCAGGTTCTGGGCGCTGGGTGTGAAAATACTCCACTAGTTTTCAAAGTAACGAGGACATCCTTACAAGACGTGAGCATCAGTTGGCACATCTCATTTGCTTTTGTTTTTTTTGTTTGTTTGTTTGTTTCATTTGCTTTTGGAATGAGTGAGCATCTCACAGAGAGGCGATGCTCTGCCCCCGTGGTGGACCTCACCGCCCCTGTGAGAGTATCCCACAGGCACACACTGAGCCTGAAAGAAGCTGTTAGTGACGAGTGAGAGTAACTAGTAACCATTACTGACCGAGGGGACTGTTACAGTAAGATGGAACGGTGACTAGTAACTGGTACTCAGGATCCTGTGTTACATACCTGACTCATTAGAAGAAAATATTCTTCAGAAATTCTAATAATCAGTGTAGAGTCCCCGGGGAGACTGCGTATCCCTGAAGGAATGCGATGTCTCGCGAACACGACCACGGGAGAGCTGTGGCCCCACGCTCCTCGGAGTGCATGCAAAAGATATAAAATATGAGCAAAAGCAAAGGATCAAAATACAAGGAAAAGAAACTAAGTCCTGAGACCAGCGCCTAAGAAGCCCGGGGAAAGTCCAAAACCAGAAGTTTCCCCTGGAAAAAAAAAAAAAGCACTGTGCTGCATCACGAGCTGAGCGCGTGGCTAGTGTGTGCTCTCTGACGTGACCTCCCCAAAGCTCCCACCACGCCTTGGCGGTCCTTACCTTGGGGTGCTGGATATTCACTCATTTTCTATGACCTGAAAGGGCAGCCTCCTCGCATGAACAAATGCACGCTCTGCAGGCAGAGCCATTTGTGGGCACAAAATGGAAATTGAATCAAGCCGCTTGCAAGGACCGGTAATCTCTTGCCCTTTATTTTATGGGTTCCAGATGTGTGCCAGCATAATCAACCGTAGGAATAATTATTTGCACGTGCAAATTGGCAACTGTAAAAGAGCAAAACGGTGGAGGTGCTTTCGCCGCCAAACACCTAACGTCGGACCACTTGTCCGCTGACGTTCGCAACCTGGCCTTTCTCTCTTGGTTATTACATCGGAGTAAGTTGTTTTTCTGGAGCCAGATTTCATAGTGAGTTTTAAAAATAGGACGGCGACAAACATAAAGAATCTCGGCTGCATAATAAAACGTTACCGACGTGACTCCAGTAGGTTGTGTGGCTGATTCCCCGAACACGTAGGCCGGCTGTGCCCCTCTTGTCAACTGGGCCAGGGGAGGTGGGTGAGAGGAGGCAGCGGGGGCCCGAGCAACAGAAGTGCCAACAAATAGGGACATCCTCACTTTGGGAAGTCATTCCCACCCCGGGAAAGGTCCAGGGAGGGCCCGGCAGGGGCAAAGAGCCCTGGACGGAAACAAAGAGGGTTCTTGTAAATTTTTCTGGAAGCAGTTCTGCTGGTTCTGAGCAGAAAAGTGCACATAGAGCCACCTGGGGCAGGACAGCTGGCACCCCGGCGACTGTCGCTGGGCACCCCAGAGCCATGCAGCCCTCTCCTTACCAGTCCCCAAGAGAAGAGTCCTTTCCCTTCGTCTCCTGCCCTACCTCCTCTTCGGGGTCCGAGCACCGACAGTACACCTGACTCTCTTCTAGGTGTTCGGATACAGCAGGAATAAAGTCCTGGCGCCTGCGAAGCTCACACTTTAGTTGGAGAGACCTAAATGAATAGCAGGCACACGGTGCAGCTTTATGAGCTGATTCATGCAGAGAGGCCAAGTGACACAGGAGGGGCGTGAGGCAGCTGGGAACGCGCTTGAATGGCTGCGTTTGCAGCAGGAAGCAGCAGCCTCCCTGGCTCAGGGCCACCCACCTCCCCGGGCTCCCCTGCAGACGGGAGAAGGGCCCAGGAAAAGCAATCTCCTTGCTGATGACTAGGAGCGGATGAAGGCCAGCCAGTGGGCGGCAGGCCGAGTGGACGGCAGACGCTCCCTGGGCCAGTGGAAGGCGTCCCGTGGGTCAGTGACACAGGATATTGAAATCCGGGGAAGTCCACCGCTGAGCTGACATCGTCAGGAACAGCGCTTCCCAGATCGCAGAGTGAAGTCCCTTCCTGTGACTGGCAGGTAAAAATGTGGGTCCCTTCCAGCAGTTTTCTGAAAACCGCTGCTGAAAACCGCTGCTGAAAACCGCTGCTGCCGGCAGGCGGTTTCCCCCCTTGTCCGGCTCCCTGAGGTTCCCCGGGGAAGAGCCGAGCCGAGGGCACGGAGGGCCGCGCCCTGTCCCGCCGCCATCCAGAGTGCCAGCTTCCCTCCCGCCCACGTCTCCTGCCACCACCCCCCCCCCCCCGACCCTTCAGGGGGAACCACCCGGGCTTGAGATGTGACTCCCCGGCACCTGCCGCCTTCTGGTCCTTGTGGTTTTGCTCCCCGTTACTTATTCACCAGAGGCCAGGAAAGCCAGCAAAGCTGCTCTGCTGAGCGATGGATCCCGGTTCCCAACTTCACAGAGCTTAGAATCTAAGTGGGAATTTCCAGCCCTGGGCACATTTTAAAATCAACTGGAGAACACTTCTTTTTTTTTTTTTTTTTTAAGATTGCATTTATTTATTCATGAGAGACCCAGAGAGAGAGGCAGAGACACAGGCAGAGGGAGAAGCAGGCTCCATGCAGGGAGCCCGACGCAGGACTCGATCCCAGGACCCCGGAGTCACACCCTGAGCCCAGGACAGACGCTCAACCGCTGAGCCCCCGGGCATCCCTGGAGAGCATGTCTTAAAATATGTCCTGACAGCACACCACGGGATGGAATCAGCATTCTTACTGGTAGGACCCAGGCATGGGTGTTTTTTCAAACGCTCCGAACTATTCGAATATACAACCAAATGACCCACAGGCTCCCCTACAGGGAGTGCACAGCGGACGCCTTTAAGGGAACCCGCCCTCACACCCGCAGCTTCTAAGTGTAGCGTTTCCCCACGTGGAGCCACTTGAAATCAAGCCGCGATGCTCGGTTTCCATCAGTTCTTCAACGATATTCTCCTGCTCCCGGAAGGCAAGCACGCCTCCCTGCCACCAGGGTGGGAAGGCTTCCAAGGGTCAGGCTAAGGGGCAAACCTCAGCATCCGCGTGGGGACCGAGAGTGACGGGTTCTAATCACCAGGCAAGGAATCCTCGGGCACGGATGCTGTCTCCCGAGCCTTTGCTTTCAACAAAATTAATAGGATCTGATTGAGATGTTACCTGATAGATCATCATAATAATAAATCTGGGCTCATATATCAGTCATATGATTTTTTGGCTTCTGATAAGAAAGACTTCAGAGAAGTGAGTAGCGTCACTAGGAAAAACTGTTGTCATCAATTTATTTCTATGGACTGCATGTGTCACTATCTACATGTATAACAATAAAAATGAACAAAATTGATGGCAAATCTTACCTCATTCTAGCAATAAGTAATATCATATATGAATCCACAAGCCGAAGAGGGAAAAGTAAACAGAACAGACACACCCATCAATCAATAGAGGCATTTACAGGATGCCTGGGGGGCTCAGGGGTTGAGTGTCTGCCTGTGGCTCAGGTCGTGACCCCGGGGTCCCACATCGGGCTCCCCACAGGGAGCCTGCTTCTCCCTCTGCCTATGTCTCTGCCTCTCTCTTTGTGTCTCTCATGAATAAATAAAATATTTTAAAAAAATAATAGAGGCATTTCTAACACTTTACTTTGTCTATTTAATAATGAATAAAATTACTATCTTTACACTGTCTTGATTAACTTTGTGCCAATAACTATTGAATTTAGAAAAAATTAGTACTTTCAGACTTAGAGTCAAAGGAAATTTTTAATCAGTCTATATATATTTTTTGTTGCAAATAAACCGGTGTGATCAATAAAAGAACTTTGTGCTTTAAAATACTATATTAAATGTAACTTTATGAGGAAAATAGAATGGAAATATGAGTTTGAGGAGGAAGCAATATGTAATATTTCTAATTAAAGAAGAGATTGTTCATGTGTTTTTAAATCAGCCGATGGTATCAAATCTCAATGGTATTTAGATTCCCTTGGAAAAAAGTCATATAACATTTATTTTTAACATGTTAATATTCCTAGACCTTGGAAATTAATTCCTTCATAAAGGCTTAAGATTATGATGAAAAATTTTAAATTTAAACCTAAACACATATAAATGTATATCTTGCCAAATTACCATTAGAGTATATTCGAAGCCCCCTGGTTCTGACCCTCAGCCACCTACACCCCTTTCTGACTGAGCACTGCTGATGTTTCCAAGACCTAAACTGCTGACCCCTTGCTGGCACTTCGATTTACCTTTCATGTAGGGCAAGTGCAGCCCCCTTTTGAGATATGATGACTTATCTGAAATCACAGGAAACCAGGGAATTAGAATGTGAACTTCTGGTGACCAAAGCCCAGAGGGCTGAGTTATTTCTGCCAGAGAATAAGAAAGACCAGTGGAGCCTGACTGAGGACCCACTTTCTCTCTGCAGGGCTTTCACCCACCTTCTGAATATAAGATCCATTTCCCAGTTCACCAGAAAACTGCCTTAACAGTAAAGCAACAGACTTCAAGTATCACAAATCTGAATCAGAGACTGCTTACAAATTCTCCAGAATTTCATTGAACAAAAGCAAGTATCAGGGAAAAGCAGGGCAGGGATTGTGTGTTTGTGTAGGAATGTGCCAGGATGGCAGCATCGTGGTGACCTCAGCACACACGCAGATGCACACACTGGGGGCACAAGAGCCCATCGTCTGCTGCCACTTGCCCCTGCACTCAACATCCTTTGGTACCACCAATAAAAATACGTATGTAAAAGTTTACATCACTTGTATCAACCAAAAGAACAAATTTCAAATCTGAAAAAGAGCAGACAAATAAGACGCGCTTGAAATATTGAGAGGGAAATGTCTCCGGAGAACCTCATTTTCCCATCATTAACGACATGCGCAGAATGGGAAGGCTGGCTCACAGAAGCATGTGTAAGCCCCGGGAATCTCTTCCTAAGAGGAAAGTCCTCCCTGCTCCCATTGGGGATCGTATGGGCAGAAAATGACTAGTAAAGCAATGGAAACAGATTAGATACCCACGCGGGCCATTCCTCGGGGGGCAAAAGTCCATGAAAATGGAGAAATAGAGTGGAATAAATCAGTTCTGAAATGTAATGAAGAAGATCCAAAATAAAACAAAACATCTTCCTGAAGCCCAGAAGGGTAACTGCCCTAGGGTCGGGGAAGGAGGCTCTGAAGCCTTCGTCAGCCATTTGATCACTGGGGGATGCCACCAAAGCTCCAAGCAGCCATGGAGATGCCATCTCAAACAGCCTTAAGGCTGTCAAAGGCATCCCTCAAGAGTCACAACTTTGGAGTCAGTGGCCTGGTTCCAATGGTGACCTTGGACCCATTATTAAACCCTACCCGGCCTTAGTTTCCCTGTGTGTAAGATTGGATAACATAGCACCTGCCTTACAAGGCCGTGCTGAGAATTGTGTTAATATCGTAAAACAGAGCTGTGTTTGGCATAAAGAAAGTTCTCCATATGTTCTTTCAGTATTAGAAAGACTCTTACTTTAGGGTAAGTTTTGAGAAGATCAAGCATAAGTCAAGAAAACATTCTGTGTGAGCATCATTATAATGGTGGATCCACGTCATTATCCATTTGTCCAAACTCATGGAATGGACAGCACCAAGAGTGAACCCTAATATGAGCTATGGACTTTGGGTATAATAATGTGTCAGTGTAGGTGGAGCACTCGTAACAGATGTCCCATTCTGGTGGAATATGTCCACCGTCGGGGGAGACTGGGTGTGCGCAGAGGCAGGAGGTAAATGAGAAATCCCTGTGCCTTCCTCTCAATTTTGCTGTGGACCTAAAACTTCTCTTTAAAAAATAAAGTCTTTTTTTAAAAAGTAAGTAAGTCAAAGTCACATCTACTGAATAATTACAATGCCAGATCAGAATAAACTGAGATTAATAAAAAGTACTGAGGCTGGGTGTGCATCTGTGTGTGTATGTGTATGTGTGTGTGTGTGTGTGTGTGTGTGTGTAAGACAAAGACAAAGACAGAGACAGATTCATAAATGGACTCAGGGATATTTCAAAGGAAGGGCCCCAAGACACCTTCCCTGGTATGGCTCCTCCAAACAGTGGCAAGCCTGGGAAGTCTATAAAGAACATGAGCATTTGGCAGTCAGGGTGGAACCGAGGCCATGAGGTGAGTCTTCAGCCTGCCATTGCTCTGTAAATGTTTTTATTTTGCCTGATGCTCACCGGGAGATCCCTGGATTCTAGTTTAAGTCCTGACGGACAAGGATGCTGATGAGGATAAGGATGGGTTGGGCCCTCTCTGGTTGCAACCAATGGAAGAATTACTTGATCTCATTCATCCATTCAACCACCTTTTGGGGCATTTGGTATGACTTGGCACTACCCCTTGCAAATATGGAAATGAAAGTATCAAGCCTGTGCCTTCAGAGAGACCTGACTCGGGAGGCAGACATTGAGAACACACGCCCTTGTGGATCAGAAGGCTACAACAGAAGCATATAGTGTGCCCAGAAGTAGCAAGAGGAGGATAGAGAACAGTGGTAAGGTTGGGTGCAGGAAGGGAGCAAGCAGGGGTGGAGGTGGTTCGACTCAGGCAGATTTTAGGGACGCTGGAGAAGGCAGAGGTCATCCCTGCAGGAGCAGGGATGTGCATGTAGCAATCAAGTGGATGGAATTATAAGTGCAAAGGCATCAGGAGAAAACAGCCCGAGGGCAGCGAAGAGCCAGGCAAGGTTTGTAGGACGGGGAGCTCCCAGCAACACGAGGAAAGCCCAGCCCAGAGAAGCCGAGCGAAGAAGCCAGGCCAGGAAGAAAGCAGGGAGGTTTGCTATGATTGTTTCAAAGCAATTCGTTTTGTTGCTTTAGAGTCACACCTCCCTTTTTTTTTTTAATCAGTAAACTACTTGATAAAGGGGCTTTCCTATGTGACTATTGAGAATATTACTAGTAAAAGTCCAGTTTTTTGTAAGGTGTTTTTCTTCCAGACACCACTTCATTTTTTCTCATTAAAACCACTTTCCCTTTTCTCCTACGCTCCATAGTAATCTGTACCAATTTGCATGGCACCTACCTCCTCATTAACATACAATGTTAAATATTCCTGGGTTGGCTTCTGGTTCTGCAATCTCAACCAAAACGTCAGTTTTGCCCATAACTAACAATAATGAGCACGTTTTGTAACGCATACTTGCTGATGGGTTTATAGCAGTCATCATTCAATGAAACTATTTGCAGCTTACCAAAACGCTTAAATCCTTAGGTAGTATAAGTGAGGAAATGGAGTAAAATTGCCACATAGTTTTAAGAAAATGCTTCTGATAGTTTAAACCAGTGTCTCAATGACTTCAGTCATTCCTGTTGTCATTAACTTTGTACCTTGCAGTTTAAAATAATAATCACTTTCCATACATCCTTAGGCAGCGATAAAAGTGAACATTAGATGGAAGTATGTGGAAAAACACTATGCGACATATACGGGCACCCCAAATTAGTGTGGAAGACTCACTCCTGGGAGCTGATCCAGCAGCCACCACTC
This sequence comes from Vulpes lagopus, assembly GCF_018345385.1. Lineage (NCBI taxonomy): Eukaryota > Metazoa > Chordata > Mammalia > Carnivora > Canidae > Vulpes > Vulpes lagopus. Next base: position 131,406,354 of record NC_054828.1, read on the forward strand.
AGGCCTTTTCATCGATGCTTCATGTAGAATTCTCATCAACCTGCTTATGTGGTTCCCAGAGAAACTGAAAGGAAGAGAGGCTCCTGGGAAAGAACTCTGGAGGAAAACAGAAACCACCACAGGAAGGTTGGAAGAAGGTAGGTTAGGAGGATAGTACCAAATACAGTAGGTTCTAATTATCCACTTATTTGGAACACCACACTCCCAAGCAGTGCAAAATAACTGGGGTAGCTCTCTACGTGCGTGTGTACAGATGTGCATTTGTAAACAAAAGGTTTACACAACTGCCTGGCCACAGGGAGGAAAACCAATTAGGAAAATTATTAGAGTCTGTTGTCTTACCCCGGTGAGTGTTAATTATTTGTTTGCATTCATTATTTGCTGTCACTTGTTTGCATTCACAAATATGCTTGCATCACACCATTTGTCATCATGAGGACTATTCATATGTTCACAGACTTCCACCTGCAAATAAGACAAAGTTGTATTTAAACTAAGAAATATTTTCCTGTTCGAGTAGGCCTGGACTAAGACTCCAGTGTATGAGTATGTGCACTGTTCTTCCCTCCCATCTTTACTTAGGAGACTGCCTTTATTTTAGAGCCAGCTGGGTGGGTGCTGTCCACATTCCTGAACCAGCAAAACCCACAGGATTGTGCTCTGCTCTGAAGCCGAGTGGGAAGAGAACGCTTGGAATAAGGTCGGTCTTGTCCTCTAGGGCCACAAGTGGGCACAAGTTTATGTGCAAGATGTTATTCAGAGGTAGAGAAATCAAGACCCAAGGCAAGTGCCTGTACTCTTCAGGACAAAAACCACTCCTGAGGCAAAGGGACCCACAAGCACAGCGTGGGAGCAGGAAGCTGGAGAGAGATGAGGCTGGGCCATGTTCTCAGGGGATGTGAGGCTTCACCCCTGTAACAGAGGCTGCTGGGAAGGGGCTGGAGCACCAACGCCAGGCTGGTTTGGCAGAGGCTGTCACACCCTGGGATGTAAAAGGAGGGACAACTGTGGTCAGTGCTGCTTTCTGCGATCATGTCTTCTCCATGGAGAAGGACAGCCCCTGGCAATAATGTAAACAAGATTCTGAGAACCAACTCATCCCCTGCTCCTCGTGTGATCACCTAGCTTCAATGCTGGCATCAGGGAAGCCATGCTGGTGACAGTAGAAAGCAGAGTCATAGAGAGAGATGTAAAGTCATAGAGTGGAGGTAAAGTCACAGAGAGACAGAAGTGGGAAGACAGTGCGAGGAAGTAATCTGTACACGCTACAGACTGAACGTTTGTGCCCTCTCAAAATCCATATGCTGGATTTTGATGATGTGATGTGAAGAGATGGGACCATGGGGGTGATTGGGTCATGAGGGTGGAGCCCCCATGATGGGATCGGTGCCCTTTCAACAGAGGAAGAGACACAAGAGTTCTCTCTCCACAATGCAAGGACAAGAATACAGCCATCTGCATCCAGGAAGAGAGACCACACAGGACACGAGACCGCCAGCACCCTGATCTTGGACTCCAGCCTCCAGAACTGCGAGAAATCAATTTTTGTCATTTAAGCCCTCCAGTCAGTGGTGTTTGTTATGGCGGCCCAAGCATAAGACAGTGCTCAAGGCCACAAATTTGGGTGGAAAAGAAACATAAGAACATTAAGATGATTTGAATAGGTAAGACTATGTATGGATGTCTCTTAGTTTTTTATTTGTTTGGTTGGTTTGTTTAAATTTCTACTTTGTTCCATAAAAGTTGTTTGAAACAGCTTAAGAAATACAAAATGACTCACTTTTTTATTTGACAAAGAATCATGGCTAACTGCACATAGACTTACCATCGTTAGTCTCGGGGAAAGGTTGACGTAGCAAGGTGGGTGTTCAGGATGCTTCATAATCATTAATATGAGGCAGTTCTGAACTTCCTCAGCAACCAGTGAAGAAAAGCATACTCACATTTGGGGTGTTACTCCACTAGGTTAGAAGTGACACGTCATAACCATCGATAATGAGTGACTGTTAGCTACTTCTCCTCTCCTAGTGTAGCTTCAAAAACTCCTCTGTGACAGGAAGTCACTGCCACACTGGTTTTATAGTAAGAGCAGCTCTTTGTGGAGACTCCTATTTCCACCTGTCTCCTGTCATTTCATCAACTGCACCTCTTGAACAGAACTTTCGGAGAGCATTTATATTTATCACAGCATCTCCAAGGTTTTCTGTGGGACCCACCCTGAGAGAAAACCTAATAAAAAACAGTCCCATGTTCATATGGGAAACTGCCCACAAGACCCTAGCTCATGGAAACCAATCTTGGTCATTGAAGTCCCACAACAAAGAAATTTTAATTAACTTTGTTTAACCTTATATTCAAAAGGTAAGTCAAAGGCACTTTGATTTAAATGCTATTAACTCCCTACCTACTAAATATATTGTACAGTATCTTCCCTTTCCCACAGTATTATGTACCACAAATATTTTAGGAAATATCATAGAGCTGCCAGAGAAATCAGATCTTCCTAGCCTCAAAATACATTATAATTGATAATCTATTTCTCCTCAGAATGTACTCTTTTTTTAGATTTTATTTATTTATTTATGAAAGACACAAAGAGAGAGGCAGAGACAAAGGCAGAGGGAGAAGAGGGCTCCTCATGGGGAGCCCAGTGTGAGACTTGATCCTGGGACCGTGGGATCACACCCTGAGCCGAAGGCAGACGCTCAACCACTGAGCCACCCAGGTGTCCCTCTCCTCAAAATGTTCTTGTGCACACAGACAAGTCATAATGCTCTATGGAATTATTATTTTCTGCTTATTTTATCAAGCACAAAATACTCAAGCATACTCTAATACAATATCCTCACATCAATTGCATCACTGAGAGAAGTTAAAGGGAAATCCTAAAGCAACCCCTAAAGTAAAAATACAGAATTCTAGCTAATCAACCAACAGAAAAAGACAATTGAATAAGAAAAAAATGTTCAATTGCCCAAAAGAAGACAGTTAAAGGGAAAAAGGGTAATAATGGCATAAATAGAAAAGCAGGTAGCAAGATGATACAGTTAAAGCAAACTGTCAACAATAATCACATTGAATATGGATGATCTAAACTCCCTAGTTAAATGATGGCAATTGTAAGATTGAATAAAAAAGCAAAACTCAACAATATACTGCCTACAAGAAACTTGCTGTACAAATAAACATTCAATATAATAAAAGGATGGAAAAATATAAAACATGGTAACACTAATCAGAAGCAAGCTGGGAGTCTTATGGTTTCGTTTCATATCCAAAGTGTGAAAAGCTTAGAAATTGTCACTCTTAACTTTACAATAAGAAAAAGCTAAACAATTAAGCATCAGTGACTTTTCCTGGACCCACTGGACAGCTGGGGTTGAAGAGAAACCTGCTACCATGAAATCTGGAGAAACTGATGACTCAGGAGGGTCAGAGCCAAGATCTGGTAACCAGAAGCAAAAGCCACAAGAGCCAAAAATTGGCAGGAAGATGTAAGGTCAGGCAAGTAAATCTAGTGATGAGCTAGGTGTGGATTATGAAGTAGCTGGGGCCACAGTCTTAGAGGGCACCCCACACTCTCATGGGTTTTAATTCAGTGAACTCCACCAAGTTCAGGGTCAAGGTCTGAGAAAGATCCTCTGTAGCACTGGTGGGGGGGTCGGGGGCTCCTAGTCAGATGAACATAAATCCTCACACTGAAGGACTATTTACTTTGGTTCCTATTACCTGACACATGTCTGGCTTTTGACCACCACTACCAACAACAACAAAACAAACAAACAAAAAAAAACAATAAGTTGTTCCCAAAGGAAAGAAATAACAATTTAAAGAAAAAAGGGAGTATCAGAATAAGATTCAAATAAGGCACCATTGTAGATGTAATTACATAGAGAATTTAAAATGACTAAGATTAATATATTAAGTGTAATAAAGGAAAAAGTAGATATAATGCAAGAACAGGTGGGTAATGTAACGAGAGAGATGATAATTCTTTGTTTTTAATAAATTAATTTTTTATGGGTGTTCAATTTACCAACCTACAGAATAACACCCAGTGCTCATCCCGTCAAGTGTCCCCCTCAGTGCCCGTCACCCATTCACCCCCAATCCCGCCCTACTCCCCTTCCACCACCCCTAGTTCATTTCCCAGAGTTAGGAGTCTTCATGTCCTATCTCCCTTTCTGATATTTCCCACACATTTCGTCTCCCTTCCCTTATATTCCCTTTCACTATTATTTATATTCCCCAAATGAATGAGAACATACACTGTTTGTCCTTCTTCAACTGACTTACTTCACTCAGCATAATACCCTCCGGTTCCATCCACGTTGAAGCAAATGGTGGGTATTTGTCGTTTCTAATGGCTGAGGAATATTCCATTGTACACATAGACCACAGCTTCTTTATCCATCATCTTTCGATGGACACGAAGGCTCCTTCCACAGTTTGGCTATTGTGGCCATTGCTGATAGAAACATCCGGGTGCAGGTGTCCCGGGGTTTCATTGTATCTGAATCTTTGGGGTAAATCCCCAACAGTGCAATTGCTGGGTCGTAGGGCAGGTCTATTTTTAACTCTTTGAGGAACCTCCACACAGTTTTTCCAGAGCGGCTGCACCAGTTCACATTCCCACCAACAGTGCAGGAGGGTTCCCCTTTCTCCGCATCCTCTCCAACATTTGTGGTTTCCTGCCTTGTTAATTTTCCCCATTCTCACTGGGGTGAGGTGGGATCTCATGGTGGTTTTGATTTGTATTTCCCTGATGGCAAGTGATGCAGAGCATTTTCTCATGTGCTTGTTGGCCATGTCCATGTCTTCCTCTGTGAGATTTCTCTTCATGCTTTTTGCCCATTTCATGATTGGATTGTTTGTTTCTTTGGTGTTGAGTTTCATAAGTTCTTTATAGATCTTGGAAACTAGCCCTTTATCTGATACGTCATTTGCAAATATCTTCTCCCATTTCTGTAGGTTGTCTTTTAGTTTTGTTGACTGTATCCTTTGCTGTGCAAAAGCTTCTTATCTTGATGAAGTCCCAATAGTTCATTTTTGCTTTTGTTTCTTTTACCTTCGTGGATGTATCTTGCAAGAAGTTACTGTGGCCGAGTTCAAAAAGGGTGTTGCCTGTGTTCTCCTCTAGGATTTGGATGGAATCTTGTCTCACATTTAGATCTTTCATCCATTTTGAGTTTATCTTTGTGTCTGGTGAAAGAGAGTGGTCCAGTTTCATTCTTCTGCATGTGGATGTCCAATTTTCCCAGCACCGTCTATTGAAGAGACTTTCTTCCAGTGGATAGTCTTTCCTCCTTTATTGAATATTAGTTGACCATAAAGTTCAGGGTCCACTTCTGGATTCTCTATTCTGTTCCATTGATCTATGTGTCTGTTTTTGTGCCAGTACCACACTGTCTTGATGACCACAGCTTTGTAGTACAACCTGAAATCTGGCATTGTGATGCCCCCAGCTCTGGTTTTCTTTTTTAAAATTCCCCTGGCTATTTGGGGTCTTTTCTGATTCCACACAAATCTTAAAATAATTTGTTCCAACTCTCTGAAGAAAGTCCATGGTATTTTGATAGGGATTGCATTAAACATGTACATTGCCCTGGGTAACATTGACATTTTCACAATATTAATTCTGCCAATCCATGAGCATGGAATATTTTTCCATCTCTTTGTGTCTTCCTCAATTTCTTTCAGAAGTGTTCTATAGTTTTTAGGGTATAGATGCTTTACCTCTTTGGTTAGGTTTATTCCTAGGTATCTTATGCTTCTGGGTGCAGTTGTAAATGGGATTGACTCCTTAATTTCTCTTTCTTCAGTCTCATTGTTAGTGTATAGAAATGCCAGTGACTTCTGGGCATTGATTTTGTATCCTGCCACACTGCCGAATTGCTGTATGAGTTCTAGCAATCTTGGGGGTGGAGGCTTTTGGGTTTTCTATGTAGAGTATCATGTCATCGGCGAAGAGGGAGAGTTTGACTTCTTCTTTGCCAATTTGGATGCCTTTAATGTCTTTTTGTTGTCTGATTGATGAGGCGAGGACCTCCAGAACTATGTTGAACAGCAGTGGTGAGAGTGGACATCCCTGTCTTGTTCCTGATCTTAGGGGAAAGGCTCCCAGTGCTTCCCCATGGAGAATGATATTTGCTGTGGGCTTTTTGTAGATGGCTGTTAAGATGTTGAGGAATGTTCCCTCTATCCCTACACTCTGAAGAGTTTTGATCAGGAATGGATGCTGTATTTTGTCAAATGCTTTTGCTGCATCTAATGAGAGGATCATACGGTTCTTGGTCTTTCTCTTGCTGATATGATGAATCACACTGATTGTTTTACGAGTGTTGAACCAACCTTGTGTCCCGGGGATAAATCCTACTTGGTCATGGTGAATAATTTTCTTAATGTACTGTTGGATCCTATTGGCTAGTATCTTGTTGAGAATTTTTGCATCCACATTCATCAGGATTATTGGTCTGTAATTCTCCTTTTTGGTGGGGTCTTTGTCTGGTTTCGGAATTAAGGTGATGCTGGCCTCATAGAACGAATTTGGAAGTACTCTATCTCTTTCTATCTTTCCAAACAGCTTTAGTAGAATAGGTATGATTTCTTCCTTAAACATTTGATAGAATTCCCCTGGGAAGCCATCTGGCCCTGGACTCTTATGTCTTGGGAGGTTTTTGATGACTGCTTCAATTTCCTCCCTGGTTATTGGCCTGTTCAGGTTTTCTATTTCTTCCTGTTCCAGTTTTGGTAGTTTGTGGCTTTCCAGGAATGCGTCCATTTCTTCTAGATTGCCTAATTTATTGGCGTAGAGCTGCTCATAATATGTTTTTAAAATTGTTTGTATTTCCTTCGTGTTGGTAGTGATCTCTCCTTTCTCATTCATGATTTTATTGAGTCTTCTCTCTCTTCTTTTTAATAAGGTTGGCTAATGGTTTATCTGTCTTATTAATTCTTTCAAAGAACAAACTCCTGGTTCTGTTGATCTGTTCCACAGTTCTTCTGGTCTCGATTTCGTTGAGTTCTGCTTGAATTTTAATTAACTCTCTTCTTCTGCTGGGTGTAGGGTCCATCTGCTGTTTTTTCTCTATCTCCTTTATGTGTAAGGTGAGCTTTTGTATTTGAGTTCTTTCCAGTTTTTGAATGGATGCTTGAATTGCGATGTACTTCCCCCTTAGGACTGCTTTTGCTGCATCCCAAAGATTTTGAAAGGTTGTATCTCCATTCAAATTAGTTTCCATGAATCTTTTTAATTCTTCCTTAATTTCCTGGTTGACCCTTTCATCTTTTAGCAGGATGGTCCTTAACCTCCACGTGTTTGAGGTCCTTCCAAACTTCTTTTTGTGATTTAGTTCTAATTTCAAGGCATTATGGTCTGAGAATATGCAGGGGATGATCCCAATCTTTTGGTATTGGTTCAGACCCGATTTGTGACCCAGTATGTGGTCTATTCTGGAGAAAGTTCCATGTGCACTTGAGAAGAATGTGTATTCAGTTGAGTTTGGATGTAAAGTTCTGTAGATATCTGTGAAATCCATCTGGTCCAGTGTATCATTTAAAGCTTTCATTTCTTTGGAGATGTTGTGCTTAGAAGACCTATCGAGGGTAGAAAGAGCTAGATTGAAGTCACCAAGTATAAGTGTATTATTATCTAAGTATTTCTTCACTTTGGTTATTAATTGGTTTAAATATTTGGCAGCTCCCACATTCGGGGCATATATATTGAGGATTGTTAAGTCCTCTTGTTGGATAGATCCTTTGAGTATGATATAGTGTCCCTCTTCATCTCTCACTAGTCTTCGGGGTAAATTTTAGTTTATCTGATATAAGGATGGCTACCCCTGCTTTCTTTTGAGGACCATTTGAATGGTAAATGGTTCTCCAACCTTTTATTTTCAGGTTGTAGGTGTCCTTCTGTCTAAAATGAGTCTCTTGTAGACAGCAAAGAGATGGGTCCTGCTTTTTTAATCCAGTCTGAAACCCTGCGCCTTTTGATGGGGTCATTAAGCCCGTTCACGTTCAGAGTTACTATTGACAGATATGAGTTTAGTGTCATCATGATATCTATTCAGTCCTTGTTTTTGTGGATTGTTCCATTGAACTTCTTCTTAAGGGGAATTTTAAGAGTCCCCCTTAAAATTTCTTGCAGAGCTGGTTTGGAGGTCACATATTCTTTCAGTTCCTGCCTGTCTTGGAAGCTCTTTATCTCTCCTTCCATTTTGAATGAGAGCCTTGCTGGATAAAGTATTCTTGGTTGCATGTTCTTCTCATGTAGGACCCTGAATATATCCTGCCAGCCCTTTCTGGCCTGCCAGGTCTCTGTGGAGAGGTCTGCTGTTACCCTAATACTCCTCCCCATAAAAGTCAGGGACTTTTTGTCTCTTGCTTCTTTAAGGATCTTCTCTTTATCTTTGGAATTTACAAGTTTCAGCATTAAATGTTGAGGTGTTGAATGGTTTTTATTGATTTTAGGGGGGGAATCTCTCTATTTCCTGGATCTGAATGCCTGTTTCCCTTCCCAGATTAGGACAGTTTTCAGCTAGAATTTGTTCAAATACATATTCTGGCCCTCTGGCCCTTTTGGCGCCCTCAGGAACCCCAGTTAAACGTAGGTTTTTCTTCCTCAGGCTGTCTTTTATTTCCCTTAATCTGTCTTCATGGTCTCTTAATTGTCTCTCTCTTTTTTCTTCAGTTTCCCTCTTTGCCATCAACTTGTCTTCTATGTCACTCACTCGTTCTTCCACCTTGTTAAGCCTTGTCTTTAGGACTTCTAGCTTGGATTGTATCTCATTCAATTGATTTTTAATTTCTGCCTGATTGGATCTAAATTCTGCAGTCATGAAGTCTCTTGAGTCCTTTATGCTTTTTTCTAGAGCCACCAGTAGCTGTATAATAGTGCTTCTAAATTGGCTTTCTGACATTGAATTATAATCCAGATTTTGTAACTCTGTGGGAGAGAGGGCTGTTTCTGATTCTTTCTTTTGAGGTGAGGTTTTCCTTCTAGTCATTTTGCTCAGTGCAGAGTGGCCAAAAACAAGTTGTATTGGGAAAAGGAGAAAAAGAGAGAGAGAGAAGGAAAGAAAAGAGAAAAAGAAAAAAGAGAAAGAAGAAAAAAAGGAAAAAAGAGAAGAAAAAGAGAAAGAAAAAGAAAGAAAGGTGAAAAAAGGGGTGGGGGGAGCAATCAGAAATCAAAAAGAAAAAAAAAAACAAAAAACACGGGGCAGTATCTTCCGATTCTGTGTACTTTAAGTACCTTGACTTCCTCTGGAACTGGTCCGCCTCGCTGGTCTTCTGGAGGAGGGGCCTGCTGTGCTGATTCTCAGGTGTTAGCACTTGGGGGAGCTGCTCTGCCCCTGCCTGGTGCAGGGCTCAGTGGGGCTTGTTTACCCCGTGAGGCCCCAGGAGGAACAACCGCAGTGGCAGCGCCAGCTCTGCAGCCCTGGAGTCAGCCCCCGCATTAGCTCCAGGGCTCTCCGTCTGCAGGGCCTGGAGGCTCCGGGGCGGGCCGCTGATCTGCTCAGCTCAGGGCAGGAGCGTCCTTGGGGTCCTGGGCCCTCCCGGCCTCTGCCTGTCCCGGGGGAGGCCGGATCCTGGGCTGTGCCCGGCGCCCTGTGCTCCGGGGCCTGCGCTGTTGGATTCGAGGCTCCGGGTCCCGCCGTGCGCGCTGCAGCCCTTAGGGAGCTCGGCGCATCTCCCGGGGCGCAGGTGCCTGTTAGTGTCCCGGGGAGCCCGAGGGCATCCCCGCCCTCCTGGGTCCTGCTCCACCTCCCTGCGAGCCCCTTTCCGCGGGGAAGGTTGGTGCAGCTCCTGCTCCTCCCGGACGGGGCTCTCCTGTCCTGGGGACACTCGCCCCGGCCTCAGCCCGGCTCCTCGCGGGGCCCCTCCCTTTTGGAGGCCTTTTGTTTCTTTATTTCTTTTTCCCCATCTTCCTACCTTGATAGAAGCGCGAACTCTTCTCACTGCAGCATTCCAGCTGTTCTCTCTTTCAATCTCAGGCCGAATTCGTAGATTTTCAGGATGATTTGAAGGTTATCTAGGTAATGTGGTGGGGACAGGTGATTTGGGGACCCTACTCTTTAGCCATCTTGCCCCTCCTCCAGAGATGATAATTCTAGAACGAACTAAAAATTCATTGCTAGATATAAAAAACACTGTAACAAAAACTAAAGAATGCCAGTGATAGGCTCATTAGTAAACTAGAGATTACCAAAGACAGAATGAGCAAGCATAAAGATAAGTCAATAGAAACTACATGATCTGAAATGCAGAAAAAAAAATAAAAATTTTAAAAATAGAACATTCAAAAAAATAGAACATTCAATAACATAGAATTTCAAAAGGTGTAACTTACAAATAACTGGAATATCAGGAGAGGTAAGAGAGGAACGGAAATATTTAATATGGGCTGAGAACTATTCAAAACTAATAAAAGACATGAAACCAAGGATCCAAGAAGTCCAAGCAAAAAAACTACCCCAAAAATAGAGATAAAATATTCAAAATGTAGAACACAAAAGACGAAAAGAAAATCATGAGAGATGCCAGAGGTAAAACAAAAATAAAATAAAATCTTATCTATAAAGGAATAAGTATAAGAATTATAGATTATTTCTTGCTAGAAACCATGCAAGCAAGAAAAGAAGAAAGTGAAATAAAATATTTAAGCTTCTGAAAGAAGAAACCACTAATCAAGAATTCCATATTTAGTTAAATTATTCTTCAAGGTGAAGAAGAAATAAAGACATTTTCTGACAAATCAAAAACTGAGGAAATTCATAGCTAACTGATGTTCCTTGAAAGAAATGTTAAAAGAAGTTTCTTTAGAGGCAGAGGAAATGATTCAGCTAAGAGATTTGGGGTCTACATGAAGAAAGAGGAATATCCGAAAAGAAATAAGTGAGGGTAAGATATTTTGTTTTTCTTACCACTGATTGATCTAAAAGATGACTTTTTGTTTAAAGTAGTAAAAATACCTTGGGTGACTGTAGCATGCAGACAGGTAAAAGGAATGATAGTAATGCCACAAAGGATGGGAGGGTATCTGGAATATTCCATGAAGAGGAAACTACACTGCACGCAAGTGGCGTAGTGTTATTTGACAGTGGATGCAGATTGGTCAAGAATGTACACTGGAAACTCTAGGGCAACCATTAAAACTTTTAAGCATAATCAATAGGCTAAGAGAAGAGATAAAATGGAACAATATAAATTGCTCAATTAATATCAGAGAAGGTGGAAAAAGAAAAATAATAAATGCAAAGATTAGAAACAGGGACAACTGTGGTAAACATTAATCCAACTATATCAATAATCACTTTAAATATTAATATTGTAAATATATCAGTTCTATTTAGAAGTACCCAGTTCTTCATGGTGGATTTAAAAAACTAGACTAAACCATACTTACAAGAAATTCACTTTAAATATAAAGGGTCAAAAATAAATAAATAAATAAATAAATAAATAAAGTCAGTATGTTAAAGGTAAAAGAATGGAGAAATACATACCAGGCCAATCAAAGGAAATATTAAGAAAGTATACTATTTTTATAAAAGTCAGACTTCAGAAGAAGGAAAATCTATGGGAAAAAGAGTGGCATGATGACATGATGAATGGAACAGTTCTCCAATAAGACATAACAATGGCAAGAAGTAAGCACCAAACAAGAGAGCATCTAAATACACAAGGTGAAAACTGAGAGAACAAGGAAACTGGACAAATCCACACTTCTGGTTAAAGGCTTCTCCACCCTTCTTTCAGTGAGTAATACACCGGCAGGGAGAAATCAATGAAGATAAAGTTGCCCAGAACAGCACCATCGATTGACTTGATTTAACTGACGTGTAGAGAGCGTTCTATCCAAAGCGGTAGGATACACATTCTTCTCCAGCACAGTCTGGAACATCCACCAAGATAGACTACATGAGCCACAAAATACACACCAACAAAATTAAAAGAATAGAAATCACACAAGGCATGTCCTTGGATCACTACGGAATTAAATTAGAAATTATAACCAAGGGATAGCTGGAAAATCCTCCCATATTTGAAAAACTACACGCTTCCAAATAGCACATAATTCGAAAAAGAAGTCTCAAGAGAAATTGTAAGACATTTTCAAGTGAATGAAAATGAGTGTATAAATTATCAAAATTCTCAGCAGAAGCAGAGCTAAGAGGAAAATTTATAGCATTAACTGTTATGTATTTCAAAAGAAGAAAGCTCAAAAATCAATCACCTAAGTTTCTACTTCAGGAGACAAGAGAAAGGAAAACAGTTTAACCTGAAAGTAAGCAGACAAGAAAATCATAAAATGAAACACAGAACAGGAAAAATAGTTAACAAAACCACACGCTACATCTTTAAAAAGATCAATAAAACTGATAAATCCCCCCAAATGGATAAAGCTCTAGCCAAACTAATCAAGAAAAAAATGAGAGAAGACACATTACCAACCCTGAAACTGAAAGAAGGGTCACCAGCATTGAGTTCACAGATATTTTAAAGAATAATAAATACTAGGAGCAACTCTAGGCCTGCCAATTTGATAACCTAGATGAAATAGACCAATTAATTGACAGATTAAAAACTACCAAACCCACAGAGGTGAAGCAGATCATCTGGGTACGTTGATTACCTACTAAATAAATTCACTGGTGAATCCTACCAAACTATTAAGGAAGAAATGATACCAATTCTCCCCAGTATCTACCAGAAAACAGAAGCAAAGAGAATACTTCATAACTCATTCTATAAGACCAGCATCACCCAAGTACAAAAACCTGATAAAAACAGGGGGGAATAATAAATAAATTATTTATTATTAATAAATAATAATACTTATTATTATTATTTAATAAAAGGGGGAAATAAATTAAAATATTTTATATAAAAATAAAAGGGGGAAACTAGAGACCAGGATCTCTTATGAAGGAAGATGCAGAAATTCTCAATAAACTACCAGCAAGTCATGTACAACAAAACATAGGAAAAAATTATAACAGCAAGATCAAGTGGACTCGCTGCAGGTGTGTAAGCCCAGATCCACATTTGAAACTAAACCTCTGCTCTGTACCACACTGACAGGCTGACACAGAGAAAGCACATGAACATTTATCAATTAGCATAGAAAAAGCATCTGATGAAAATCCCATATCCATTCATGGTAGAACTCAGCAAACACAGAAGAATTTTCTTAACTTGTTAAAACATCTACAAAAAAATATAGTTACTGTCATGCTTAATGGTGAAAACCTGGATAATTTTCCCCCTAAGTTCAGGAACAAGACAAGGGGGCCCTTCTTACCACATCATGCTGGAAGCTCTAGCTGGTACGGAAAGACAATAAAAAGAAATAAAGAAATAAGAAATAAAGGAAAATAAAAATCAACTATGGCCAAGACAGGCTTATTCCAGGAACACAACATTTCTCTATCACTTAGAAATCTATTAAAGCAATTAATGACATTATTAATAGATTCATAACAGGCTAAGCGACAAAACCCACATGATTGTCCCAATAGATGCAATGAAATAATTCCACAAAATTCAATACATTCAAGATAAAAACCCTTAACAAACTAGGAATAATAAAAAAAATTTGCTGCAAAGATAAATCAACAGTGAAATATTTAAAGCATCCCCTTTAAGAGCAAGAATAAGAGCAGAGTACCCTTTGTCACCACTTCAATTCAATATTGAACTGTGAGAGGGGGGTGGAAAAGGAAGAAAGAGAAAAATTGAAAAGATATAAAAGAAAGAAGATTGCACATAGCGAGTCCAAAAGAATCAACAGTTAAATTATTGAATTAATAGGAAGAGTTAGCAAGGTCGCTGGACACAAAATCAATACACACAAGTCAGTGACATTTTTGTAACCGGCCATAAATGTTAGAAAAATAAGCCCACGAATCTCCGTAGCAACAACAATAACAAAGACACACAGAAAAAATTCTAACCAAAGATGTAGCAGATCTTTGGGGACGATATTAAGCGCCGTTGAAAGACATTGGTCATCTTGTGTGTGTGTGTGTGTGGGGGGGTATTTTTGTGTCTATCAGGGATGAAATGTTATTTAAAATGATAGAGTCTAGCATAAGGAAACACCTAATAGGTGGAGGGAAATATCCATGCTCCTGGAGAGAAGCTGCAGGTGCAAGGTCACAGGTTCTCCGTCATTACTCTCTCTTCCAAGCAGTCTCCGTCCAACCCCCAGCAGTGTTTCTGGAGACCTTGGACGGCCAGTCATAGGGTGTGGAAAAGCAGAGGCTCGTGCCAGGTAGACGCTTACGACCATTAAGAACAAGCGCCACGGCCCACGCGGGGGCAGGGGCAGGGGCACGGCCCTCGGAGACGCCAGCCGTCGTGCAGGTGGTCGCAGCGGAAACCACAGACCAGGCGCGGAGCAGGACGCCCGGGAGCAGGCTCTGAGGCGTTGAGCATCGCGCTGTGGCTGTGTGTCTGCTGTGTGCAGAGCTGGGCCTGCAGAGGGAGAGGGACAGACCGACCACTGGTTACGTACATGTGACAAAGCGCCACTGGGTCCCCGCCCCAATCAGGCCCAGGAACCCAGCTCGGCTCACCACGCTGTGCTGCATCTCAGGTGCCGCGATGTTCACCTGTCAGTTACGATGAGGACGGTTAGTCGTGTTGCTCGGGGAGCACACTCTTATCTCATGAAATGTGTGTGTTCGTCCACAAAAACAAAAACAAAAGAATCCAGCTCCGTTGGACGATCCCCGCAGGCAGGCAGCCTCCAGGCCCGGGAGCTGACACCGAGGAAAGCCCAGAGGATCTGCCCCCGGATGAATGAAGGTTCGGAGCTGCCGAGCTTCGGGGTGGCTTGTCCCACAGCCGCGACCAGAACGACGCTCTTGGCCTTTGTGTCCCTGAGCCTGTCACATTCAAAAAAGAAAGAAAAAAAGAAAACAAACAAACAAACAAATAAAAAAAAAAAACACCCTTGGGTTATGTCTAACGGAGTTGCTTTCCCTTGGAGCTAAATGCCGACCTTTCCAGCGCTGAGCCTTCCCGCCAGGATGAGGCCACCCCAGCCCTTCCCGTGTGTCTACCGAAGCCATATGTGTTTTCTTCCCATGTCACCACTGAAAAGAGCTGAGCTGTATATATTTTTCCTAATGACAAACGTCTTTGTATTCCTATGATAATCCCACTTTGTCAGGAGGTACGTGGACACGCACTCTGGAACTGGTCCGCCAATACTGACATCCTTCAGTGCGTGTCCATAGAGAGATTAGCGTGTGACTCTTTACCATTCCCCGATTCTGATATCAAGATCATATCAAACGCATAAATGAATCATCTCCCATCTCCCCCGACTCGGCTCTCTCATAATTGGGATGCATATCCCCGAAATGTTTCCTGGAATCTCCATACAAAAGTCTTCAGGTTTGATGTTGTTGTTGTTTTTTTTTTAAGATTTTGTTTATTTATTCATGAGAAACACAGAAAGAGAGAGGCAGAGACACAGGCAGCGGGAGAAGCAGGGTCCCTATAGGGAGCCCAAGGTGAGAGTTGACCCCAGGACCCCAGGGTCACGCCCTGGGCCGAAGGCAGACGCTAAACTGCTGAGCCACCCAGGAATCCCCAGATTTGGTGTTTAAACTACTGATATTTACAATAGTTTTAATGTTAAAAGTACATATAAGTTGTCTGTTCTTGTTTAACGTTTTAGGTACATTCTATATTTTCCCAGAGGCAGACTAAAATATCTTATTTTTTGTGCCATTCTCAAATAACAAGTTCACCCTGCATAAATTCCTAAACTGGTTATTATTTTCCCTTAGCATTTAGGTGTTTTCTTTGCCTTGTAGCTCCTGTAGCTCCCGTTGATCCTTGCTGTCCTTCTGGCTGTTTCTCCCTTTCTCTCTCCTAAAACTGACTCCTGTCTTTGGCCTTCTGCTGTTTCCTTGTAATGCATCTGCCCGCAGATTTGTAGGGTTGCTAATCCTGCATGGGGCTCATTAAAATAACTGGATGTGACTTGTTTGGGTTCGCCATATACAATACATTTTTCTTGCATTGTCCCTCTTTCCCAGCTCCTTACCCACCCACCCTCCAAGGAGCTGTGGTGGAATTTGTGACACATGTGACGTTGGCCAGGACTGAGGCACCCAGGGAAGAGCACAGGGACCTCTCAGGTGGGCCACCTACAAGCAAGTCTAGGGACGTAGATTCACTGGTGTGTGGTCACCTGGACATGACGGGCTGGAGGTCCGCGGGCTGTGTGAGGAGCACCACGCAGGTTACTGTCCCAAACACGGACGATATGGGGTACGACCATAGGCGTGTGCGGCCCCAGCAGACCTGCCCTTGTCCTGAACGTCTCTGAGTTCTTCCAGACTTTGGGCAAGTTCCAGAATAAAGTCAAAACCATCATCTTCTCTCCAAAAATTGCTATTGCCATGAGTACCTAATTGGCTGGGGGGATTCCAAAGTGGATTCCAAAGTGGATTCAACAGTAGATACGCCTCACTCACCCAACTCTTGGGAATGTGGGTTATCAGAATTAAGAATTTGAGGGAGAGGCAGGGAACTGGCACTTGTCAAACACTGACCCTTATCGCGCCCTGCCTCCGATACCAACCTGACCACAGACGCAGCTGTGTGCAGACCGAACCCGGACAGGTGGCCAGTCTGAAGCGATGAACCCGGTGCAATTCCAGCCCCCGCAGCACCAAGCCCCAGGCCCCATCAGGCCCAGCTCCTCCACCAGAGCCACTCTGACCTGAGACTCAGGGCCTGGGTTCTGGTCCTGCTTCTGCCACTGACCAGCCGTGCCACAATTTTTTTCGGAGCCTCAGTTGGCTCATCTACAAAAGGGAAGAGGAAAATCCGCTGCAGATCTCCCCACGGGGCTGTCGTCAGAATTAAATGAGTCCCTAGATGAGCAAGTCCAAGATGAGCTCTCAAGAGCCACACGAGGAAAGCATTGCCGACATTGCCAGAAATGCCTGCTGGTGCTTCCCAGGTCTGCTCTGAATCCGATTTTAGGAACAATGTGCCAGCTCGGTCCAGGAAGGCAGGTAGGGGACACAGAAGGCAGGGATGGCAAGCCTGGAGAGTGGTAATTGTGTAGCTGTTGATTTTACAAATCATTAAACATAAAAGCAAATATAAAAAGTGTTCCCTGCTTTTTATGATGGAAAGTGGAGTCAGAGGGTGACGTCTGATGTCCCCATGTGTGGCCGTTCGATGGCCCTTAGGTGGTCAGCAAGTGCAGAACTGTTCCTGCCTTGTCCCTCCAGGAGCAGGTGCACTGCTTGTTGCTGGGACTGAAACCACCAGGGCCCCCTGTGCCTGGAACCTCAGGTCTCCCCAGGACGAGGATCCCCATGATCATGCCTAGAAAACGTCTGCAAAGCTACCTCAGGAGAGCTGGGTGGACGCTTGGCAGAGCCATCCCCTCTGCTCTTTGGCTCATAAATCAGCAGAAAGACCGTGATTTCCATGTCTGTCAATCCAGTTTCCAACCATGAATAGACCCTACCAAGCTGCAACCACAGAGGACACCTAATCTGAGTCCTTGCACTTGTCTATCCGATGCCTCTGACTCTTTCCCGCCCTCACCACCGAGGACTGTGTCTGCCACGCAGCTGACCCGAGAAATGTGTATGAAGGGGAGCAGAGGGGAGGAATCACGTCTCACTTCCAGCACTTGGCTCACACCCTATAGTCCTCTGGTTGCCATTTGGTTTATCCAGAAGAGACAGACTGCCCTTTCCTGTTGCATCGCTGACAAGGTCCGGAGACGGTCCGAACGTCCTGCAGGGATCTACGCACCAGCCCCTTTCCCAGGGCTTGATGGAAACATTTGCTCCACACCCTGGGTGCCATCTCGGGTTCCCAGCACTGGAGTTTTAAGTACTTCGACAACATGGAAACTTGAGAGGTGGTATTTCTTTTAGATCAAGAACGTGGGCTAAATTGAAGGCAGAGGAAAAGAAATGCACAAACCCTTCCATAACGTTTTCTTTCTTTTTTTTCCTCTTTGTCTCTTTCCAGTGGTCCTAAGATATATTAGGCTGCTTATTGGCCATGATGTACTTATATAAAGAGCTTTCATATCTTGTGCAGCTCACAGTGGCTCCAGTAGAAATCTATTTGTTGTGACTAAGTAAGAGTGATATTTTTGCTAGGGAGTACCTGCTACATCGCGTTAGTTTTATTTGGGGAAAAAGCATTTTCGTCTCTGAATTGCGATACATTTGATTTCTTTGGTTAGACTCAAAAACATAGATTGACTGATTTGACTTAAAAAAACATTCATGGAAGCTCACAGGATTAAAGCAAGAAATACCTATAAGTTCATTCTATGAGAAAACTCAGTAAAATAAAGAAAGGCATGACATTGGCTACCTCTGAATTAACAAACATTTCTGGATTTTTTTTTGGAAATTTTTTTTAATGGAGACTGAATATATACAATTTACATCAGATAATTTTCCAAGAAGCTTTTTCTGACTATAGACTCTCAGGCCTCATACTTGATAACTCTTTCTAATCTCTGCTATTCCTCCGCTATCACACAACCACTCCTGTATCTTTAAGTGTCTGGGTCATTTTTGCAGGCAAGGTGGCTCGTAAAGTATTAAAATAATAAGCAGACTGGAGAAGATTTACACATTTCTCATTTGCTAGTTTAGATAAAATGGATACCTCGCAATCAGCTCTGAGGCAGAGCCAAAGAATGTGCTACCCAAGGTAACACAGGTACAGTAAGTCACTTAATGAATTACAGCCGAGACTTTGGCCACATGAATAAGGCACTTGTGGTCTACGCTGACTGCCAACAAGGCATCAAAGTGTACTTAAGAGTGCGGATGCTGTTTTCTTTTCATAAATGTTGATCTGTCCATCCATCCACCATCTATCTCCTATCTATTATCTCTCTTTCCATTCATCTATCTACCCACGCATCTACCTTCTATCTGTCCGTCCATCCATCTGTCCACCCATCATCTATCTCCTATCCATTATCTCTCTTTCCACTCATCTATCCATCCATCCATCCATCTAGCCATATTTTCCCCAAATCTATCATCTGCCTATCAACTCATCTAATTTTTACCTGCACACACCGTTTGCACAGAACACTGCTACACATGATCAGACAAGTACTATCCTGAAACAAAACCTTTTCAACAGTGAGCAGTCCCTTCACCTCTGGAATGTGAACCCATCAGAGGCGACATGACATTACTTAGCTAGTGTTCAGCACAGTACCCATGGCACAGTAGGGTGGGGTCGGTGTGCCTCAGTACATTTCCTCTTTTAAAAAGACTGAAGGAATCATTGCAGTAGCTCAGATGACAAGAGTCAGTCAACAGCTGGTTCCATGTAGTTCATGAAAACATGAGTCATTTGCCAGGTTTATCCTGCAGTGTCGCAACCAGGTCTTCCCCCATGTGATGGTTCATGAAATGGGTCACTGTCAGAGGTTCACAGAAACTACATGACATCCTCAGGACATCTGCGATCTTCTTGGACTATAATATTAGAAAATTAGATCTGAAACTCAGCCAGCAGTGCATCCTTGATTACAATTATGGTTAATGGAGTTAAGGAGAAGGCAATTCCAAGTTTCTGCCCTTGCCTGGCTTAGAGCATCCTTCTTTACAGCCATGGAACTTAGATACCAGAGTAAGTCCTAATGTTCCCTCAGACCTCCCAGGGACTTGAGTTGCGCTCACACCACGGGGTCTCCAGCCAGGACACTTGGAGAATGGGCGGCCCTCCCATCTGCCCAAGTGGACCTTTCTTCTTTCCAAATATCAAAAACCAAAAGGAGGCACTTGGCCCCTTTGCTGATGAAGACACAGCATAAGCACATCCATACAGCTCTACCTCCATCTGGATAGAGATCTAGGAAACTTCATCAGCAAGACAGAAGCAAGCTCTAAAGAAAAGTAGTTTCAACAGTTTTCCCAAGTGTGCAAGGCTGGGGAGCAGCAGCCCCAGAAATGCACAGCGGTTTATGACGCTAGGGATGATGGGCAACTCCCACAGTAAAGAGGGAGCAGAGATGCTTTTCAAATGTAGAGAGAGATTCAGAGAGAGACAGAGAGAAGACTCGAGGTGAGGATCTTCGTTTGTCTGGAATGCCAGGACAGAGTACCCACAGGGGCGGCTCACGCAGCAGAAATTCACACCTCACGGCAGTGGAGGTGGAAGGTGGAAGGTCAAGGCAGCAGCGTGGTCAGGTCACAGACTGCTGGCTTCTCATGGCCCCCCTCACGAGGCAAGAAAGGGGGTGGCTCGCTCTCCAGCCGCTTTTCACAAGGACATGCCTCCCACACGAGGGCCCCCCTGCCCACGACCTGCTCGCCTCTCAAAGGCCCACCTCCTAACACCATCCCCTCGGGGCCTGGGGTCTAACACATGAATTTGGGGGGGACACATTCAGTCAGAATGGCATTATTACTCTATCACCCCCTCTATAGACTACTTCTGTACCCCTAAAATTCATGCAGGCTCTTAGCCACCCTAGCCTGGTGGCAAAGAGCAAAGAATAAGCCTGGCCCGGAATCCTCTATGGCCCACCCTGCGTAGGAGCAGAGTCAAGGTGAACCTTCCTCCTTTGCCATGAGGTCCAGGACGTCCCCCGGACACCCCGGTGCCCACCCAAGCCCGTCCACCGATGGTGCCGGGAACAGGCAGCAGCTTTCACATGCACGAGCCCTTCCGGGCCCCCCAACCCCCGGCCCCCGGACCAGTTAGAAAGGCCCTCGGGCTCCGCGCACCCCAGCACCAGAGCCCAAACCTCCGGGGCCCACGGGAACTGTGCTTCAGCGAGGAAACCATCTAGAATAGAAACCAGAGCTTGGGCCACAGAGAGTGAAATTGCAGATACTTGTTTCTTTTTGGGATAAACATTTAAACACAGCAAGACCCCAGGGCTCTGCGTAGGCGCACTACCCACCCCTGCGTCCTGTCTTCCTTGGCCCACAGCCAGGTGGAACCGGCAAGTGGACCCCACTGCACGATGTGGCAAATGCAGAGACTGTCACCACGTGGTGTGGAAGGTGCCAGGCTCCTGCTGTCAGGAGCCACGCGGCCTCCTCCACCCTCCAACCTGCCCCCTGTGGGCTCGACCCCCAGAGCCCTCCTGCGCGGTCTTCCCCGGGCACAGAGAATCGCCACCTAGGACAGCTGTGGCTTGAACTTGGATCCCTGAGGAGATCTGAGACGAGCGTCCCCGGTGGCACCAGAGGTGCCGTAAGGGATATTATAGCAGAACCGGTTAAGACATGTCTCGTGGCTGGAAGCTTCCAGCCCAGTTCCACGGACTCTGACCCCTTCCCACACTGAAGAACACACACAGATAAGCATACGGGTGGACGGATCAATAAAGAGTCAGGAAGATAAAACCAACTTTTGATTATCTGTGTGAATGGAAGGACAACACAGATAAGTCAAAACCACAAAGCGTCCGATCTCATTTGAAGATTTTAAGTTATTTGTCTTGACTGTATTCCATCAGCCTTTCTCTGACACGGCTTAGGAGAGAGAGAGAGAGAGAGAGAGAGAGAGAGAGAGAGAGATGGGCTGGGGAGGGAGGAAGGGAGGAGAAAATTAAAATGCTATCATTGTTAAGAAATGTTTAAATATCTCTGTTTCCCCATCTCCCCCGGAGGTGCAGCCGCGCAGTGAGATCCGGTCGCAGTGGACCTGCCACGTCTGGGGCCCCGCGGACCTGCCCGTGTTGGCCGAGCGGCTGGGCAGCTTTGGAGAAGCCGGCGACTGGCCCTGAGAGAGGAAGGACCAGCCCCCCTTCCAGGGTCGCGGGCGTGGGTGGGCGCAGGCAGGTGCTCGTGACTTTGGCCCCAACCCGAGGAGGTGGGCGGTGCCCGTGCGCCCCAGCAGACATGCTGCCTGCACCCCCCGGGGTCCTGCTCCCCAAAGCTGAGCCCTATGCACTGCGGTGCATCATCCTCCCCCTTCCTCGCAGACCCCAAAAGCGGCCCCTTGAGGCCTTCTCCACGCCCGGCTGCCCCAGCCTTATAAAGTGGGGAGCCAGGGAGCCTGGGGCGTACCCCCTGGGGCCCACACATGCTGTGGGGACAAGGAGGAAGGGGCCCTAGGCTCAGGCGACCTGAGTCCACACAGCCGAAGGTGCCCTGTCAACCTCGGCCGCTCAGAGCCCCGCTGCCTTCTGTGCAAAAGTGAGGAGGGATAATCCTGAGCTGCTAAGGCGCACCCGGAGGCTTGGAGACCCTGGCCCGGGCCTTGAGGTGAGACGGCACGCTCTGAGCTGGGGCAATGGTGCCACCTGCCCACGCCTCACTCTCCCCCCAGGGATGCCCCCTACCTTGTGTCACTGCTGTGGATCAGACGCCCAAGGACAGAACAAGCACTGGTGCAAGCACAGCTGTCACTTCCACCTGCGTGATGACGATGACGATGACGATGACAATGACGATGCTCCCAAACTCTGGTAATAAAGCAGAAAAGACGCTAGCCCGAGCCCGACCCCTCCTGGGTGTCACTGAGCACTAATGGTCATGGTGGCTGTGACGGCCCCCCAGCCCCTCCTGCGAGGCCCTTCCCTGACGCTCTGGAGGCTGGAATTTCCTTTACAAAATGACACGAGTCCTCTCCCAGAGCCACCTGCCTGCTCTCAGGGAGATCAGAGCCCGGAGGACCGGCCAGTCACCAGACTGCAGGACAGCGGCAGCCCTGGAAGCCCCGGGGTTGCCCAGCCCCATCGCAGGGGGCGTCCGCTCGGACTCACTCTGCACCCGACGCCTCCCTTCCGTTGTGTCTTTCTCCTCTTGTCCTCTGTCCTGGCTCTTCTGACCTGAGCCCTGGCCCCCGCCCCCGGGCATCCTGTCCCGCCCGCCAAGCCTCTCCCACCACTTTGCTCCCTCCTGCTCCACCGGGCCTCCTCTTTTCTTCTCAACTCAAGGGTGTGGTGGTTGGAAAACACAGAAGGTCAAAGCTCAAACGTGGCTGAGACGAGTCAGGAGCCGCGTCGGCTGCTGGAACCCCAGCCCAGCACCACGCCTGGAGAACCGGTACCTGGGCCCGTCTCCCCAGCAGCCCACAAGGGCCTCCTGACGGCATCCGACTGTAGCAGTAACAACAGTCACAGGCACCATGGACGTCGACAGTCTACGCACTGACTGTGTTCCGGGCACCGTCCACAGCTCTTTATGTGAACTTCTCGAGTCCTCGCGGGGGGCGGCTGGACTGGGACACCCCCAGGCCTGGGGTGACTGGCGGTGTCACCTCTGCTTGGCTGCTCGGCAGGAGGCTGATGAACAAGACCATCTTAGCAGCAAGATCTCAGGCCACTTTCTTGCAGGAACAGGAGGAAAGCGGCCAGAGCCCGTCCAGGCATCAGCAGCCCCGACACGAGTCCTGGAGACGCGGGGCACGTCACTAGACCATCTTTACGTCTGTTTAAGGCCTCCGGGTCTTTAGGGGCTTTTACATCAAGAGAACGTCACCTAATTCAATGGCAGGGCTGTCCCATGAAGTAGGAACAGGTCAAGCCTCAGCATGATTCAGTGAACATCAGTGTCACGTCTCTGTCCAACCTGATGCACGTCTCAGGTGTGTTAGAAATCCGTGCTTCTCACCGACACATCCAATTCTGTCCCCTCTGGGGACGTAGGACTGTGTCTCCTTCCTCTCTGAGGTTCGACGTGGCCACCAGCTCACGTTCACCAATGAAATATGAGCAGAGGTAGCTGCGCTGCTTCTAGACAGATGCTTCTCAGAAGCCGTCCACAGTTCACCATTTCCCTTCCCCTGGCTTCATGGCAGGGGAGGTTCCAGAGACGCTGCCCACTGCAAAGGGACATATGCATGAGCCACGGACACGCCTCTGACAGTCGGCTGGGGGGGTGTTTGTTATGCGGCACAATCCGGGCCCTCCTGGCTGATACACTGAGCACCTCGCGGGTACCAAGCACAGCACGAGGCTCTGGAGATGCAGCCATTCCTGGAGCAGCTCGTCAGGGCAGCTGCGGTTCACAAGTCCTGGAAGCGAGGCCTGCCTGAAAAGAAAACCAACAGCCAAGAAGCTAAAGGAGACCAGAAGCGACATCCTGAGACGACTGCTGAGGAGGGCTGTGGTCCGGGTGAGCTGGCTCCGTGTGCAGTCAGCAGAGTCCATCGGGCAGCATGGCCAGCACACCGCTTGTGGAAGGGACCTGGGCGTGCATGCACACCTCGTGCACCTGCCAGTCTTGTGCACGAGGTGGGCAGTAACGACCCAGAGCAGGCAGGAGCGCAGAGCTGCAGTGAGCTTTGGCCCCTCTGTGCAGCCCAGAGGGGTGCACACCCACCTCAACGACCGCCTGCACCCAACAGACGGGTCCTCAACACACGTTTGGGAATGGAACTGTCAGCCAGTGTGACGCACTCAAGCGCCGGCTCTTCCTGTTTCCAGGAAAGCGTCCACCCTGCACACTTCTTGGCTTGTCCAGTGGGGTCAAGACGTGGGGCAGACGGGGGCGGGGGCCGGCAAGATGACCAAGGACACCCAGTGATACGCAGGGCGACCACAGCCACAGGGGCCTCATGCCCCCGTCTTCTCCTTCCCATCCGCTAACCCGAGGGCCCCCCACCTGGCCACACGCTCCGGGCTCCACACACGACACCACACACTGCGGACGGAGCAGCCAACAGCGAGCATTTCGCGTTCCGAAATGAAATTTTTTTTAATGCACAGTCCTTTTTAATTCTGTTTCTAATTACTGCACTGTCTACAACCCAGAATGATGGTGAATTGATAAAATATGCAAATGAGCCAACAATTCATAGAATACATTAAAATTTCCATTTAAACTGTTAGTTAAGCTGTACACATTTGTAAATGTAAACATTAACCCTCAGGAAAAATATTTTTTGAACTACAGCGTAATTGGAAACTCCACAATAATATATAACAGAACGGGATCGTCGCACAGAAGGGCAGCCTCTCGCTGGGAATCCAGAACGCGCATTCCACGGGCTGGTTTCTCCCTCTGAGCTGCTGGCGGCCCTTCCCGGGGTCTGCGTGGAGCGCCGCGCTCCGTCCCCGTCCCCGAGGAAGGCGGCCGTGCCTTCCCCCCTTAGCCGAGGACAAGCCCCAAGCCCCTGTGTCCCGCGCCTCCCCCCGCCCCCGCCCCGGTCTCTCCTCACTTGGAAATCGAACGACCTGGAAATGGGCTGAAGTGAATGGGACTGGACGGGATCAGCGTCCGTGCGGCGCTATGATGCCTGCGGATTTCCATTCTAGGAGCTCAGGGAGGGCACCCACATTCCCTCCCTGTCGGCCGATCGTGGAAGGGCCTTGCCCACGCAGGGTGGGAGCAGGCCTGAGTGGGCTCCCGGGCGTCCAGGGCTGGAACCATCCAGGGGCTCAACACACAGGCTGGGCGTCTACTCCATCTTCCCACCTGGGGGGGCTCCGCGCCCCGGACCTGGGGGCAGGCAAAGTGCACCTGAGGGTGCTGGCGCAGCGCCCTCCCAGATCCCCCCGGCTCCTCCTTACTGGGATGCTCTGTGCTCACGGGGACCCAAGCGATGGCAGGGGATGACCCGAGCCTTCAGGAAGCCTGCCGCTACCCTTATTTCCATCGGTTAGAATTTGCATCAGGAAAACGTTGGCTGCCGTGAAAAGCCAATCTGACCACGAAAGACACAAAACCCAGGGACGGTCCCTACCCCAGCTCCCCCGAGCCGCTAGGAAGCGTGGCGCTCAAGGTAACGCCCGGGAGTGTGATCCCCCATCACCCGTCCTTGGGCCATTGCCGCTCCTCTTCTCTTGGGCCCCTTATTGCCCTTTTTCACTATATTCTCTGCTGGCGTGCGTGGGAAATAGACCCAAGCTCCTTTTGATAGTGGAGAGAAATGATTAATAATCGAAATAGAACGAGCGTCCGAACGGCAGTAAAATCGCTGAGTGACGAAAAGCCGGGCGCCCACCCCGGGGTTACGGCGGACCCCGCGATTCCCTCGCGCGGTGTCGGGGCGCACCCACACCGCCGCACGTCCCACAGACCACACTGGGAGCGCAGGCCTCGCTTCCGATTGAAAAAAGACAAATGGTCTGGCAGACAGCGTTAGTGATTTTCCCAAAGGCCAACGAATTAATGATCTATAAATAGGAACCGCACTCCTGCGCTTCATCACATTCTCTAATCACTTCCTCGGGAGGCTGATCAATTAATAAGGGGGCGGGAGGAGGGAGCTGAAGGCAGGCAGGCAGGCAGGCCCTGTGCCAGGTGATGGGACGCTGGGGGGGGCGGGGGGCGGGGGGCGGCGAGGGGCTCAGCCGCGGTCCCCGTCCCGCGGCTCTGGTCACCTGCGGCCTGGAGAAGCAGATGACCCTACTACTGACGTGGGGTCAGCAGGTCACAGGGCCTAAGGCTGCGTCACCTGCCTACATCGCTCGCTCACCCCGCTCGTCCCGTGGGCGCTCTATCACCTCCCATGGTCGCACGAGGAAGAAGGGGGAGCACAGAACGGTAAGACATCTTGAGAGGAAGCACCTTCACATTCCTGTCGTTTGATAATAAAATCAATCTCTATCCTGATATTACTTTTGTTGTTGATCTCTTACGGTGCCTCACTTATAAACTGAGCTCCATCACGCGTGTGTGCATATATAGGAGGCACAGAGCACGCGCGGGGGTTGGCTCCGGCCCCGTGGTGTCAGGCATCCCTGGGCCGGGGGTACAGGTGTTGACACGTTCCCGCTGCAGACACAGGGCACTGCTCCACGTGTGGTCATCTCCACGGAGCAGGTGTCACGGTCCTTATTCTATAGGTGACACTCACAGACGGAAGCCCAGAAACGGGCGCCTCGGCCAGTGTCACAAAGCCGTAAAGTCGTGAACAGTCCGCAGGAGAGCCAGCCGCGAGGCTTTCCTCTAACGGAGGCCGGGGATGCTCAGGAAAATAACCTCCGTCCCGCGTGGACGTCCTGGTGCTTCGCATTATTACACGTCGTTGCCTCGCTCACCGTGGGCGGGAGCTGACGTCGGAGCTGCCCGTCCGGACGTCGAGAAGTTGGGGTCGAGGGGTTTAAGCGCCTAGTCCGGGTCCAGCCCGACGGCGCGCGCCGAGCCAGGCTGGAGGCTCTGTAGCCCTGGGTGCAGCACCCTGGCCGCCCTCACCCGGGGCCCTGCACCCGGCCTGGCGAGACACGCGCGTGTGCCCCAAAGCTACGGGGGCGAAGGCGGCCGCTTGCGGGCTATCCTACGCAGGGGCCAAATAGGACCTTCCGAAGCTTTGAATAAGTCCTTGGGAACAGCTCCAGAAACCTGCCTTCTCTCAGCTGCAGCGTCGCCCTTCCTAGCCGTGCCCCGGGCTCCAGGCTCAGCAGCCCCCCCCCCCCCCCCCGCCTTCTCCGGCCCGTTTAATGAGATAGCGCAGGCGAGAAAATCTAACAACTCCTGCAAAGAGGAGGTTAAGTGAATGCCTGGTGGCCTCCGAGAAGCAATTAAGCCTGGAGCAGAAAGTTGGAGCCGGCGCTGCCCCTGCGTGTCCCTGGGCCCCTGAAGTCCCAGCGCCCCCGCCTCAGGCGAGACTGACATATTTCCAATGACAACGATGATGAATATTCAGCAGCGTAAACACCATTGGCATTTCCAGATCGATATTAATGGAAACCCTCAGGCAATCGATAGGCTGAGGGTAAACCTCCATCGACGCGGCTTCTGCTACAAATGGCAGGTGCCTGCCCCCCCCCCCCCCCCCCCCCCGTGCCCGACAACCCCAGGTGTCCACCTGCTGTCTTCCCTGAGGGGAGCCAGGCCCTGAACGCGCACAGGTAAGATTTCCTTCCTTCCGTATCTAGTAGTTCCCGCGGGTAGCCCCTCCCGGCCCCCCGAACACAGACTCGTCCCCCCGATACTCATCCGAGACTGTGGCTGAACGAGAGGATGCTGAGTGGCCGCGCTGGTGTGGCCTTTGAGCTGAGCTCCGTGGGTACCTCCCCAGGTGCCCCCCCCCCCGCATTCCTGCGAGCCGGAGAGGGGCTCAAAGGGAAGAAGGAGAAGCCCGTGTTGCTAGTGAACCGGCTGAGCGGTTTGCAGGAGGCATCTAACCGCCCCGGGCGGCCTCCTCGCCGGGAAGTCAGGGATGCCCCGGCACCTCGGGCCGCGGTGAGGACCCAGGAAAGATAGAGGGCGGAGGTGGGGGGGGGCGGGGAAGGACGCGGAGACCAGGGGGCCTTCTGGGGTCCACGGGCCTTCCTCATCCCCTGGTTGCTCTCACACCTTTGGGAAACTGTAAGAAAAACCTGTTCCCGAGGCCGCGCAGCTCCCCGTGGAGTATTGGAGAAAGAATAAAAAGCATTAAGGGGAAGAATTAAACCCTAAGGCTCCTTCTAATTAAGATCATCCTTTTCTGGGCTCCCCGGGGCAGCCGTGAAACCCACCAAGACAGGAAGGATCGGGCGATCACGTGCCTTTCTCCGTGAGGTTCTGACTTAGGGATTCAGGCTGTGTGGACCCGCCCAGCCTAGATCATGTTGTCGACACTCGGCAAACACATTCGCTCGTCTCAGGGAAGAGCAAGGGGAATGTGACAGTCCCCAGACCATCCATCCGGTCGGCCCAGACTCTAACGGAGGGCCCCAGGGAACGAAGGAAGTTTAAGAAATTTAAGAAGGGGCACCTGGGTGGCTCCGTCGGTGAAGCATCTGCCTTCGGCTCAGGTCGTGATCTCAGGGTCCCGGGATCGAGTCCTGCATCGGGCTCAGCGGGGAGTCTGCTTCTCCCTCTGCCTCTGACTCCAGTCCCCAAGCTTGTACCTCTCTCTCTTTTTCTCAAATAAATAAAATCTTTAAAAAAAAAAAAAAGAAATTTAAGAAATTTTGAGATTGAATGTTATACCTCCCTGCCACCCTAGCAGGTAGGATTGGAAATCCTGCCCAAGAGTGAAGGACACCGGGATCAGAGACGTTGAGTAACATCTCCGAGGTCACACAGGTAACAACTGGCAGCGGCAGCAGAGGAACTCAAGTCTGTTTTCCCTGCGCCCGGCGAGTAAGAGCGACCCTGGCCTGGCCGCCGAGGAGATGGGGACCCGCAGAGCCTAACCAGGTGGGAATCTACGCCCGGTGGCTGTTAGAGCTCAACAACCGAGTTCCGCATGCAACCTCGCAGACTGGTGCGAACCAATATTCCTGCTCCCGAGATGAATTGCAAGATAAAACCCTGCGTTTGTGCAAGCAAGCGAAAACTTCGGGTGCGTGCGGAGTAGAAGAAGGGGAGAAAAAAAAATACAAAACATCAGTCCTGGACCTAAATTGAAGGAAGGAGAAAATATCCCGACTTGAATAACCCAGGAATCAGTCTTCTCCCGAGAGAAAACAGGTTACTTACGAGAAACAAGCTTGAAATGTCTGCACCTGGAGCAGCTTCCAGAGGCTTTTGTCCTGACCAGGTGGGGGGGGGGGGGGGGGGGCCGTGTGATGCTCGGTTGGTGGGTGAACAGTGACATCTAGCGGCCTATTACATTAACCAATCCCGGTCTCCAGCTACCTGCCCAGGAAGGAATCCGCGTAGAAGGTACTTTGTGATTCATCAGAACTTTTACTGAACACCCAGCGCAGGGCAGCTGCCGTGCTCCACGCCGCATAGCGTCCTCAGGCCGAGTTCCTGCCACCAGAACCCACCCCTGAAAAAGAAACCAAAAGGCACCTAGAGCCTTAGGCCCTCCTGCACGTGCTCGAGGTGGCCTAGCCCGAGAGGTCAGCGAACTGCAAGGGAAATGCAAGGCTGCCCAGGCCCCCCTGACCGCCCAAGGGGGGATCTCAAAGCCTTCGCTGCTCAGGTGCCAACAACAGTGCCATCCACGGCCACGCGGCTCCTCCAGGCTTCCCTTGACTAGTCTCCCTACCCTGGTGGACCATGCTACCTCCCTCTTTCAGGAGCAACGAACTGTCGCTTCCATAATTCCTTAGACCTGGATTTGGGGAAATTAAAGAGACCCCGGAAGGCCGGCAGGAGGACTTGGCTGCACCTTGGGATCCTCAGGCCAGTCGTCGACCTCAGGGAGGCTGTGACTTCATCCTAAAATGAGGTCGCTTTACTCACGTCCCCAAACTGTGAGGCCTGAATGAAATCTTTCTCTGGGAGTTCCTGAGCAAGCTCTATGAACTGAGCCCAGGCCCGCCCCGCTGGGAGCTTCCCCCACAATTGAGGCCTTCCCTTCCCTTCCCATCTGCTCCCCAGATCACCGATGGCAGAGCCAGGGGAGGGTGGGACAGGGTCCCTCCAAGACTCCTTCCAAATGGACCAGTCGTGATCCTACAGAATTGCCTCACTTCCTGCTGCAGCTCCCAGGCAGGAGCCGGGAGCCTGTAAAGAACAAGTGGCTTCCGTGATTTGCCATTAAATTAGAAAGCTTATATTTCAAATGTATAGATATAAATTATGCCCGTGACACAGGCATTCAATCACAACGTGCTGCCGTTCCGAGGCCTTATTTATGAATTTAGTCTTGCACATGACTTTATCACTTGCGTTTTGGATGGGATTCTTCTAAATATCCAGGAGTGCCTGGATGAAGACTAAAGCAACAAAGTACCAGGACGATCCCAACATGAGAGTCTCCGGCTACAGCACTCAAAACAGCATCCAATTCTAAATAAATATAAATATTACCCTTTTCTCTGGTTTAATTTTAGCCAGTGGCTCGACTGGACTCATTTTTCAGAATGAATTTACGGTGTTTGCTGCACGATGGGTCGTGTCCCCTGACCAGACTCAGCCTGGCCTCCGAGAATACACGAGCATTTTGCTCCCTCGGACCTGAAAGTAAGGGAGCGGGAAAGATATAGTAACAGGTATACGTGGCATTTAATTGTGATACGTCCCCCCACCCCGTTAACTAAATAAAAACATCATTTAAGACCCCATCTTGGAAAAGATAAGTAACAAATGATCACAGTTCAGATCCCATTCTTGTTGGACCTCAACCAACATCTTGTAATTAAGCCTGGGGCGGGATCGAGTCCCGCGTCGGGCTCCGTGCATGGAGCCCGCTTCTCCCTCTGCCTGTGTCTCTGCCTCTCAGTCTCTCTCTCTCTCTCTCTCTGAATAAATAAATCTTAAAAAATACTTAAACCTGGGGCATGGCCACCCTAGAAGCAATCAGTATTTTCAAATAAAGCCACACTTGCTCTCAGATGCAAAGCATTAAAGATTCATGTTGTGTATTGTACTTCCTACAATAAGAAAAACAATAGAGACTTTTACACATTAAATACATAGAAGGCTCAGAGAAAGGGATTCTCGGTGAGCAAGTTAACCCGAAATTAGGTGTATTAGAATATCCTAGTCTCTGAGCGTTTTACAGACTCGGGATATTTCCACCTTGCCTTTCTTCGTGAGCCCTCAAATCACGCGGTAACAGGGTCTTCTTAAAAATGTAACATTTCTCTTCTGAAGTGAAAAAATAGCAGCAAGGGAATCTGTGAATTTAATTGTTTTACGTGATTCCCTATAAAGGCCGTGAACAGGCCTGGGTTTCGTATCCTAAACACAAAGCCCCACCTTGTGTTTACGCAGCGTCTGCAATTGAGAAAGTCCTTGCCCACCATCCAGGTCAAGTTTTCTTGAAATCGAAGAGTAGACAGAGAGGTAGGACTAGCTTGGTTCTTGGGATGAGAAATGGAGGCTCCGAGCGGTGTGGACGGAGCAGGAACATTGGCACCGTCCTCCGGGATCCGACCAGCACACTCACTACAACAGAAAAGTGCAGTGAGAGGGGATGTGCTGAGGGCTGGTGGCTGGGGCCCGGCCAGCCGCCAAGGGAGCCGGTCCTGCCCGGTCCCAGCCAGGGAAGCGTCCGTGCGGCGAGGAGGAGGATGCCCAGGAGAGGAGGAGGATGCCTGGGCGAGGAGGAAGAAGCCTGGTGAAGAAGAGGATGCCCGGGCAAGGAAGAGGATGCCCGGGCAGGGAGGAGGATGCCCAGGTGAGGAGGAGGATGCCCAAGCGGGGAGGAGGATGCCCAGGCAGGGAGGATGATGCCCAGGCGGGGAGGAGGATGCCCAGGTGGGGAGGAGGATGCCCAGGCAGGGAGGAGGATGCCCAGGTGGGGAGGAGGATGCCCGGGCAGGGAGGAGGATGCCCAGGCGGGGAGGAGGATGCCCGGGCAGGGAGGATGATGCCCAGGTGAGGAGGAGGATGCCCGGGTGAGGAGCAGGATGCCCAGGGAGGAGGAGAATGCCCCAGTGGGGAGGAGGATGCCCAGGTAAGGAGGAGGATGGCCGGGTGAGGAGGAGGATGCCCCGGGCGGGGAAGGCAGGAACCTGCCCGATGCACTTCTGGTCCAGAGCCTGGAGGCCAAGAAAGGTGGGGGGTTACAGAGGAGACAGAACAGTTCACCGTGAGACTCGGCCCCCACGTGGGCTCCTCCGGAGGCTGGTTTTCCTGTGCGGCTGACTGTGCGCACCTGCTGGCACACGGGGGGCTTCGCAGGCCCCAGCAAAGAAGACCCCGAGTTTCACAGGACCTCGAGGTCACAGGGGGCCCTCCGGCCGGCGTGGTCAGAGGGAATCCCAAGGAGTACGCGCAACAGCGTAGACCCTGCCCTGGCCACGCTGTCCTGGATGCGGTGAGAGTGAGCGTGCCCAGCGGAGAAAAGCCGATCGATCCCTGTCCCGCTCGGTCATGGAGCCTACTGAACTTTCCTTGAGGTTCCAGGAGCTCTCGCTCCGTCTCGTTTTCCCATTTCGGGTTCTGCATTCACTTCAACCTGCTCAGGACATTAAAGCACTCGAGAGTTGAGATATTCTTGGAGGCCTCCTTTCAAATCTCGTGCCAAGGCTTCCAGCCGGCTTTTCCATATTTAATCAAAAGCACACCAGAGCCTGCTTTCAAAGGAGTGAGCGCCACGCGCCCTGCCCACCAGCTGGAAGCTGCAACCCTTCAAAGCAGGGGGAGGGGGGTGTAGGGGATCAGGCCTGGCAGCAGGGCCCAGGAGCTGGGGCGCCGGGTGGGGCGAGGCAGGAGTGCGGGGTGAGTGCTCAGTGTCCTGTGCTGAATGCACCCATGTCGTGGGCACCGGGGCGTCATCTGGGATTTAGGAAAAGCAAGACGAGGAGCTTCCTTCACTCCCTCCCTGCTGAATTCTAATCTCATGGACAGAAAGCCCCAGACGTGCGGCACCAATTCCCCTCTGGCCAGTGGATGAAAATACGTGACCTTCCGGGAGAACCAGGCGCGCGAGGCAGCACGGCCGGCCGGGCTGGCGTGAGCTGAGCTGCTGGCGCCAAGGAGGCCCCGGCGAGATGCGGGAGATGATCAGACCCCCCGAGTCAGGACGGAACTTCCTGGGGGGCAGCAATTCAGCTCTATGGTTATGAGTGGGGTCACTCTGAGCCTCCGAGTGTACCGGTCTTCCCGGAGCCACGTGTTTCTCCTGCACTGAGCACACGGGCGAGTCACTTTCGGTGCTGGGGCAGCGAGCCCCGGAGACGACGCCTGCTCAGGCGGGGACACCAGCTGGGGACGCGCCCCCGGCCGCCGACCCGCCAGTGCCCAGGACAGCTGCAGGGGCCGAGCGCCCTTCGCTAGCTCCAGACGGTTCGTGTTACGGCTCCCGCGACCCTCCCACGCAGCGACCCCAGAGTCAGCAAGGGAGGAGGAGGAGGAGGAGGGTTCTCCTGGGGTCTCATCACAAGCGTGGGCCACTGAGAGCTCATTCGCGTGCGACCCTAAAACAAGAGTAGGGCTAGAGAGGGAAGCCCTGTGCTGGCTTTTGTGAACGTCCAGTAATGACCTTGCTCGGTAGCTCCTGGAGGAGACCAGCGTCTTCTGTAAACTTGGCTGCTGTCGGCTCGGCCGGGCCGCGCTAGCGGGTGACGCTGGTTTCTAGCCTAGAGATGCACGAGGATGATCTACACCCCACCCCTGCAGCCCCAAGAACAGCCCCGGGGCCCGTGTGCAGGGGGTGGGGGGAGAAAGGACAGTCCCAGCCGACGGGAGGCTGACAATCCAATCGGACTTTCCCATAAGGAGGCGTTTTTCTCTCCGGCGCTTCTTTGTACTCGATGGCGCATGCGACAAACCAGTGCCTTAAAAAATATGCACATCTTAGGAAACGCAGCGCTACCGACGGACAAACATCCCCACAAAGCTGTGCTTGCAACCCAGTCAGCTCAGGTCGGAAGACTAGCAAGTATGTGCTCAGGTGGAGCCGCTTACACCTGTGTGCACGTGAGCACGGAGACGGAGGGCTCGGGAGGGAGAAGAAAAACAGAAATGGTTTATACTTTTCCAAACCAAAGGAGCTTCTTTTTTTTTTTTTTTCACAGTAACAAAAATAGCAATACTTCAGGGAGTCTCGTATCCCGTTGCTCACGGGAGAGGCAGAGAGGGAGTGGAAAAATTTTAACATATTTACGTTTATTAACTTACATTTTATTCGTTATTAACATGTATTTTATTGTTAGACCTCGCGCACAGAGCGAACGAGGCGAAACAGCATCAAAATGAACACAAAAGATGCCAAGTGATGGGGATTTTAAAGAGCCACCTGCGGACAAGGGCAAATGTCCCCTAAGAGCCTGGAGGCGACCTCCGGCAGGGACCGCCCCTCCCTTAGCGAGGGAAAGGCTCACAGGACACCATCAGCTTCGCCACGAAGACAGGCCCCCCCTCACGCCCCTGACTCAGTTTCCCGTTCTGTAAAACTGGACCAGATGACCTGAAAGCTGCCCTCCAGCACCCCCGGAGGGGGGCACCGCTTCCACGGAGAACGACGGGGACACCCGTGGGCGCCGGGGCTGTGCGGATCCACACAGCTGCGCCCGCCGGCCGCACGTCCCCGCGTCCCCCACATTTATCTGCGTCTGATTACCGAGTCGCAGGCTGGACCGGTGCCAAATGGCAACTTCTGCTACGATTTCTCTGACATTCGATTCCCACGCGCAGAAGGGCACCGGGGACCCTCTGGGCGGCTCCGCCCTCCGCCCCGGCCTGACTGCAGAGTCAGCGTCTGTCATGCAGACACCCACCCTCCCGGCTGCCGCCGCACCCCGAGCGGAGCAGCGTGGAGAGGCCACGGCCCGGGGCCCACAGTCGAGGTGGCAGGCGCGGGCCGCACAGGCTCCCACGCGGCAACGAACCATCTCTCTCCCCGGCCAGCGAGCGTCCACGAAGCCCGAGCGGCCGTTTCCCAAGTCCCCGAGGAGGTAAGCGAGGGGGCGAGGCCTGCCTGTCGGGGAGTCCGTGCTCGCCCTCCCAGATGCCCGGGGAGCCTCCCCACCCGTCCTCCCCACGGGCACACCTGCTTCTTCGGGGATCATTCCAAGCAAGAATATCACGTCGCTACCGACACAAGCAGGGAGAAATCACGTCCGTGCGTTTCTCAGCGTAAAGCACATCGTCAATGGGCCGATCAAAGTGAAAGGACGTCGTCCATCCGGAGGAAGGAAGGGGAGAGGGAGTGCTCGGTCTTCAGGGGCCCAGACCACGCGCTGGGTGGGAGCCTCCCTAACCGCGCTGGCCGGAGCGTGGGCCACGGGCAGGCCTGGTCTAAGGGAAGCCGGGAGGGAGTCCTCAGTCCCCAGTACGTGGTTCGCTGATTGAAACCCGGGATGATTCCAGCTGCAGAAAGGGCAGGAGTACCAGGGCCTGCTGCGCGCCGTCTGTGGACATGAGCCCCCTCCCGTGACTGTGGCTCTGAAAGCCCGGCTCCGGCGCATCGTCTGGTGAGCCCCGGGCCCCTCGGACAGCGTGGCTTAGCATCACGACGTCCTGAACCGAGTGAACCCTGTGAATCTCCTGCGTGCAACTTGAAGACGTAAGTAGTGGACAGTCGTAGGTCATCACCGAGGAGCGGTGCCCTGTGTCGGCCTCCCGGCCCCTCCCCTGCACCCCGAGCCCCGGGCCCCGCTCCGTCCCCGCTGTCCAGGGGAGGAGACATCGTCATCCTGGAGGCTGCACCGTCTCACCTGCGTCCGCAGAGCAGGAAACCCACCTGACTGTCCTAGAGACGCCGCCGCACGATTCCAGTCGACCCCTGCGCTCGGCCCCCGTGGTTTGCCGCAATGTCAGCCTCATCCTGGACCTTCACACAACAGCTCATCCCCCAAAGTCAGCGGCTTCACGGGTGGGTGAAGCCGTGGTCACCAGCCCTGGAGCAGGGACGACGGCCCAGTGTCAGCCTGCCGCCAGCCCTGCGGCCTTCCAATCGCTCTCCTACCACGATACGAATCAGCTTTCCAGATCTGCTGTAGATGTCGCTTCTCTGTGGCGGACACCTGCGTCGTTTTCTGCTATCTACAGAGACGAGCGATTTCTCCCGACCTGCAAGGCCCTCCACGTGGGGGCCCTGCCCTTGCTGTCCCAAAAGATCCTCTGTCGCGCCACCACCCCTCGGAATATCTGTGTTGCTGCAAATGTTCCTCCCTTGGCCTAGAGCACCATCCTTCCTCACCTGGGTCACCTGAGGAACTCCTATTCAACCCGCAGAACCCTCTCTGGAATCCTCTCTAGCTTTGAAAACAGTCTAACACGCCTCCTCCTCTGGGTCAGTGCCAGGCCATGGGCAGACTTCACACCTGAGCTGTTATGATCATGTTTGCCTCCCGTTCACCCTACTGAGGTGCGTGCACGTGTGTGTGTGCACACGTGGGCATACATGCTTCTTCCACATACCCAGTGTGTCCAGGCTCGTAATATGTGTTCTGAGTGCTCAGAAGCGTTTCTGGAATCTGGAGGTTTCTGGGCAAGCCCTCGGAGGATGTGGAGGGGCTGAGGAAAGCTGAACATTCAGCCTGAAGACCAGCCCGGATGCCGGAAACAGGACTTCTGTCCCAGAGCTCAGGGCGGCGTGGGGCAGGGATCAAGCGCAGGAAACAGGAGACGAGCCTGAAGAGTCCAGTGGGATTAAAATTTGGAGACACCTGCAAGGCCGGGGAAAATGTATGGACATCTTTTTTACAAAATCTACATCGACACTTTTAAGAAAAGCTGCATGTGGGAAACGGTGCTGGGAGGATGGGAGCCGCATGGGTGCACCTGGTGGGCGTCCCTGGCGTCTCTGGGGGGGCAGAGGCTGGGCCCCCCGAGCAGAGGCTGCAAGATGCATTGCCCTGTGGACAATGCTTCAGCAGCAGCGCTGGGTACCTCGAGGGCACCACACGTGCCCTGCAGTAAGAGGCTGATGACTGAACCAGCATAATGTGTGTTCCGAACACAAGGGGGAAATGTGTTTACTACAACAGGGCTCCCGCCATCCCGATGGCTCGTCCCACTGCCATTTCAACGCAGGACAATTTAATTTAATTTTCTTTGCAGCGCCGTCAAGACCCCTCGTTATTTATGGGCCAGCCCTCTGGATACACTGTGGCCATGCACACATTTCCATATTGAACAATTGCATTTTGACAGGGATGGTACTTGGATATATATGCTCTTTGTTTATAGAAAGATCCAATCGGCGCGTGAGGGCCGAGGAAGGCAGGCGTGAGCGTGCTAGGCGGCCCTGCTGTAAACCAGGCCATGATACACCGCGGTTGCATGCGCTTAGCTCTGAAGGCAATTTTTCCAACGCAGAGTAATCATGATGAGCCCACGGCTTGCAGCCAGGAAGCTAAAAAATAAACATCAAATTTATGTAGTGTATTTAAGGGCTTTCATAACAGAAATTATTTACGTGTCAGGTAACATCTATCATAAAAGCCCGTGCTTAGCACGCTTTTAAAATGCGTATTAGCTACCGGATAGGCCGACGACGATAGCCCTCTCGAAATTACTGTAGTCTGTCATGTACACGGGGAGCTTTGGGTCTTTCTCAAAAGGAAAATGTATGTTGTTTTCAGTGGAGTCAAGCAGCTTCTCTGAGCCCTCTTGGTCTGTCCTATTAGTCCCTGTAAGTCAACAGCCTAGGCTCTGTTCCGAGACACGGCCCCAAGTGTGGCACGAGAACGTGATAAAGCAAAACAGGTCAGGCCTTGGACATGGGAACTGGCAATGGCTCAGCAACGCTTCACTTTCTGTCTCAAAGTTGTGCTGCGATGTTTGCCCATCCGGCCAGTTAATTGTCCTCTGCAGATCCCCCCTACGAGGACACCTTCCCTATGAGGACGCCTTCCTTACCAGGACTTGGAGTCCCGTGGATTTGGGCCTGTTTGCCTGGAAACGCCAAAGACCTAGGAAGGATGAGAAGAACAGGAAAGGGGCCCATCCTTCGGAAGGTGGTCTTTGAAGAGTCCCTGACTGAGGGTTAGTGCGTGTGTGTGGCTTGGGGGGTGGGGGGACGGGAGAGGGAATACCAACCACCTTTCATCCACCCCATGCAGAAGCTAGAAGCTCCTTTGGAGTTTCTTAAGGCAAAGGCAAAGAACTCCTGGCATGTCCTTTATGTTGAGGTAGATTTTCTAAAGGTAAAGACATACATATTTCTACATTCCGATTTCTATGCACCAATATAAAGGAGCACCATTTTTTTCTTTTCCACAGACTTTTTTTTTTAAGAGAGAGAGTAGGGGGAGGGGCAGAGGGAGAGCAAGAATCTCAAGCAGACTCCATGCCCAACGAGGTGCCCCTGACATCATGACCTGAGCCGGAAATCAAGAGTCAGGACACATAACTGACTGAGCCACCCGGCACCCCATGGAATTTGGGGGGTTTTTTAAATCAAATTCCAAAACCACTCTTTCGTGGCCCTGAAGCACAGAGCGGGAGCTATCATGTATTTGAGCAGATCTGGTCTAGACGGTGTAGCCGTCATGTCTGGAGAGCGTTGGGGTTGAACAGGAGCACTAGCACTGCAGAATTTTGTGCCAAGGAGCATTTTTGTCTTGGGCTGTGTCGCTGGGTCTGCAGGGCCTCACAGTGTGATACACACATTGGAGACCAGCTGATAGCATGTGACTACTAGCTCAAGTGCTGGAGCCTCAGGACCGTGCCAAGGGGTGGAGGAACCCAGTGGTTAAGAGTATGTGTGCTGACCTAGACAACCCAACACCATCTACCCACCGCACACCTACTTTAGGGAAGTTCCTAGCAGCTCCTGGTCTCAGGGCTAAAAATCACTCCTGCCTTTGGGGAGCAGAGAGGAGGAAACAAGGAGATGCACGTTGGGAGTCCCAGCTCCCAGAATCTACCTCCTGCGTGCTCAGCAGGTGTCTGTGGGCTCCCGTAGAAGTCATGGTTTGGGGCCGCATCAGACCGGAGATGACAGTGAGGCATGGGCCAATCCCACCTGCCGCTAGTGGGTTCTAATTCAGTCTCTGGTGAGAAGCAGACAAGCTCATTGTTTTCTCAGTTGTCTTACCCGAGGAATGCAGGGTTACCTTGGAAAAGGCGCCAATGAGCTCCAGAATGGCATTCCTAAGCCTCACGTGTCATGGATGCCAGTGTAATGCACGTGATCCCGTGGATTATTGCCTGTTGATGTTTGCTAATGAAAACGTAAAGCACTGAATAATAAACTCAGCATAATAAACAGATGCCTGTTCTTGCCAGAAGTTCATCCTGAATGAGCGTGCAACCATCGATCGGATGAGAGCCTGCAAAGGGACGGGGGGTGAATGACCTCTTTTTAGATGGAGCTCTGCTGTTAGTCTTCTGGAGACACGTAGATATGTCCTTTGAATTAATTATATTCTCTAGGGGATCCCCGGGTGGCGCAGCGGTTTGGCGCCTGCCTTTGGCCCAGGGTGCGATCCTGGAGACCTGGGATCGAATCCCACATCGGGCTCCCGGTGCATGGAGCCTGCTTCTCCCTCTGCCTATGTCTCTGCCTCTCTCTTTCTCTCTCTGTGACTATCATAAATAAATAAAAATTTTTAAAAAAAATTTAATTATATTCTCTAAACCTCCACTAAGAAATATCAAGTATTATGCATTTTAATAAATAACAGCATGCTGACTACAGTCTTGGAATTCAGAGGCCGACAGATGTCACGTCTAGTGTAGACTCCACCCCGACCAACACCAGCTTCACACACTGTGCTTCAGGTTCCCTGCCTGTGAACTTGGAGTTTCTACCTCGTGGGACAAAGTTATACACCCAGCCCTTACGCACGGCCCCTAACAGGCTGTAGGCACCCACTGAAGGGTGTAAATAATTAAATTTAATAGAAATGGTGAGCCA
Organism: Vulpes lagopus; assembly: GCF_018345385.1. Lineage (NCBI taxonomy): Eukaryota > Metazoa > Chordata > Mammalia > Carnivora > Canidae > Vulpes > Vulpes lagopus. The sequence continues at coordinate 131,446,431 of NC_054828.1, forward strand.
GCCCTGAAAGGAATTGGGCACAGATTGCGATTCTCAACATTCCAGTACACTTTAGAACGTGTTTTTAAGAAACAACAGATCAGGGGACATGTATGCAAAAGAAACAGAATAATAATATAATATGCATGTCATTACATATAATACATAACTCCTCATGTAAGTTGGGTCCAACTTATACTGGGTCCATATCTAACAGAAGAAATCGCTTAAGAAGACTGCATTAGGAAAGAAATACAGACTACAGGTAGCTTGATGGCGTGTTAGCTACTAACGCAACTGCTGTTGATGAGTCTGCTCTCCGTAAACCGTGCGTGGGCTGCCTTCCTTGGGTTCTAAAGGCCCAGTGGTCTTCACGCTACAGCATCACCCACTAAATTATTCGTTCATTCGCTCAACAACCAACCAGGATTTATTTGCAGCAACCGTGGCCAAACATCAGGGGAAATTACAAGGTGATGGTAGGGACCTGGGGTGGGGGGGACACAGCCTCGCACCAGAGAAGTGAGAACACGCTGCTTCCTACATTCGCTCTGAGAGCCCAACGTGGGCACTTCTGCATTTACATTTCCACCGTTGAATCTGGAAATACTTTACAAATACAAAACAAATGCTCTGCTTCTGGTAAAGGAAGAAAGGAAGGAAAGGAAGGAGAAAGAGAGGACACATTTCCTTTGAATTTCCCTGACACCGGGCAACATCAGGAACGTTCTACCAAATCTGAAATGAAACTAGCATTTCAAAAAGAGTCTCAGCTGCTTGGACAAGACAGTAATAACGGTATTTCCCTTCTGCTTCCCCAAAGAAAATTGCTAAATAATCTGTTAAAAATTGCACACATCGTATACGCTGTGCTATATTGGTGTTTGACTTGATAAAGCAAACTGCACGTATAAAATTATAGCAAACAGAGAATTCCTGATCCTGGGCTTTCCCTCGGGGAAAGGAGCCTGCAGAGGGCTGGTGAGGACAAGAGGCCAGTAGGAAGTCCCCATGCTGGAGACACTTGGAGGACAGAGGAAGGGAAGCCCATGAACATGGGTGCACCTGCCCACACAGGACAAAAGTAGCACAGTTTTGTGATGAGGCTGATCCGGGGGAGGAGAGAAGACAGCCTCCAGAAAAAGTGGTGAAGAAAACTAGCCAAATTTTTAGCCAACATGAACCAGCTAGCAAAAGCTTCAAGGATTAAAAAATTGGTGAAAAGGGAGATTTTCGTACAATTGCCAAATTCATGTTGTCTTGTTTATTCAATTCGCATGACTCTTTGTGCAGTTCCTTGTCCCGTATTTCCGTTGTCCCAGATGGCTGGGGAAGTGGGCTGGGCTGGCCAGTGCTAACTCATGACACTAACTACCAAGGAGCGGCCAAGGTCTCTCCCTAAAGCCATCTGAACCCACGACCAGGAAGCGGTATGGAGCGGGATGGGGGCTCTGCAGTAGAAAGTGGGATGGTCTGAGCCTTGCCCCGGGGCTGCTGTGTGGCCTCAGGCGTCTCACTGACTGATCTGGGCTTTTGTTTCCTGGGAGGAGCTGGTTCTAAAGACAGGCACTGAGGGGGGCACTTGACGGGATGAGCACTGGGTGTTACACTATATGTTGGCAAATCAAACTCCAATAAAAAATATATATACAAAAAAAAAAAAAGACGTGCACTGAAATAACTTGCACAGCTCCCCAAGCCCTGCTGACTGCCAGGTACTGAAGCGAGCGCATTGACGGGGACGTTTATAAGCAGGAAACAAACACCATCCTTTGTCTATTTTATAGATAAGACATAGTCACAAAATCTCTGCATCAACACTGTAGCTTCACCACTGGAATAACACTGCCAAACAGCAATGTTCGAAAATCCTACCAGGAAACTCTGGAAATGGTGGGGCACGAAACTTAAGCGAGTTCCCCTCCTCTCTCCTGGATACTCAGCTTCACGTCTTAAATAGGCTCTTCCATCAGGTTCTGAGCACACTGCAGGGTCTCTCCATTACAAGACAAGAAGACGGGAGCACGGCCCCCGTAGCAGCTGCCTCTCCCTCCTCGTCTCCACGGGCAAACCTCCTGCAAGTGCCATCCCACTCAGTCCACCCCCAGACCTACAGCGTTACCCCCATCTGTGCACACCTGAGACACACACAACACACGCTTCCACCTCTACCCGAAGCTCACTGTCCTGAGGCCCATGCAGCTCTGTCCAGATGTGCGATGGAAATGCTTGACACGGCCACTCCCCCATGTCGGGCCACCTGGAGCCCCGCATCTCCCCACCAGATCCATGTTCTGCCCAGACTTGTTCCTGCCCTGTCTTCCCAGCCCCACGCAACGGCAGCACCACCTGTCCACACACACTAGGAACCTACACATCACCCCAGACTCCTCCATCTACCTCAGCACGTAAATCTATTCACTGCCAAGATGTGCAGGTTTACCTCCTAAAATAACTCTCACATCCATCAACTTCTCTTTATTTCCACCATCCCTAGTCCAACCTGCCATCACGTCCCACTGGGACATTGAAAAACTTCCTGACTTATCTTTATATCACTCTGCCCTTTCTTGATAGATAGATGATAGATAGATAATAGATAGATAGATAGATAGATAGATAGATAGATGACAGGATAGATGGATAGATAGATGATGATAGATGATAGGAGTGATAGATGACAGATATAGATAGAATAGGATAGATGACAGGATGGATGGATGGATGGATGGATGGATGGATGGATGGAGATGTAGTTACAGATACACAGAGAGAGGGAGGGAGAAGCATCTCTATACTCTATACTCATCTGTCTCTGTATTTACATATCAAATCAACCTGAGGAAACTTTCAAAATGTATATGTCATTCATCTCCCTAATGGGCCCTAATTGCTTTCAGGGTAAAGACCAAAATCCTTTGAATTTTCAGTTCCTCCAAAGCACTAGCCTCCCCTCCTTCTGTCAGGTTTCTCTACTTACCCCTTCCACTCTGTTAGCTCACCTTCCTCCCCACCCATCAGATCCCAACTTGACGGCCACTTCCTCCATGACCTTCCCTCCCGACCAGAGAGAAATCTGCGTCTCACTGCCCTGCGCTAATCACAGACCGCAGTTAGGCATCTGTTAGGGACATTATCTGATTAATGTCTTCCTACCCTGCTTGACCACTGGTCCACTAGAACAGAGCCCATTATGTCCTTACTGCGTAGCACAGTGCCTGGTACCCGAGAAAAGCTCAATGCAATCTTTAAATAAACATTTGTTAAATAAAACGTATGAATAAATACATGTTTGTTGATGCATGATGGGGATCGACTCATATTCTGATTGAAGAGTTACCACAAAATACTTTGTTTCATCCATACAGTGTGTGACTCCACTGTCCTACCTTAACACACAGCACAGAATGAACTTAATTGAATCTGTTTAAGAATCCAAGATCTTCCAGTGAGGTCATTGTCAACCTTTTCAGGGCCCCGGGTCCTTTCGTTGATTTTTGAGGGCTGCATAGCCTCTCCCAGCAAATGCACACATAAACATGCTGCACATCAAATGGGATTCACTGCTCTACCCAGAGCGTTCCTGGACGTCAGGTGAAGGATTCCTGTCTCAGAAGAAATCGCCCTCAACAAAATGTGACAGTCCAGGACTCCAGCTGCAAAGAGAAGAAGGCAAGGCAAAGGGGTTGAAATCATTGTCTTGAGGCCAAGACCTACCCTTCAGGGTGTTTTCACTTCCTTATATGACTTCCTCGCTCCCAATAGGCTTTTTCTCATTAAAAATCAAAAGCAGTGAAAGAGTCTGAGAGTTCTAACGGGGTTTATTTCATAGTCACACTCTTTTCAGGACATGGCTCATATAAGGAACCCCAACCCCTCTCGCCCAAAATGATGCACACATTTAAAGGTGAGAATTAACCCAATGGAATGTTTTTGAGTCTGATAAGTGGTCACTTTATCAAGAAATGATTTTAGCCTAATTGAAAAGGAAAATGTGAGCATCTTGGACTTCCTGATCCATGATTCTCCTTGCAGGGAGAAGCTGCCAGTTGTTATCAATCCTGTAAATAAACACACTGATGAGAAAGCTGGTCCCACTATGTGCTAAATGAGTCCTTTTTGGGAAGCCACAGAGGCTCTGACAGTCTTTACCTCTTAGAGTCTGAGGATTGGAAATAATACGCAACATTCCTAGCACAGTGCTTGGCTCAGGATGGGGACACGATAAAGATGAGCCAATACTGAATCTTGCTAGTTAGTCTTTATTCTAAATAACCAGTTCCAAATACCCCTTTACCATTAAATGTCTACTAAGCTAAATAGCATTGAAAAGAAAATATGGCAAAACTCTACTTTCTTTCCAAAAATGCAAATTAAAAGCAACCATAAGACAAATAATTTTCATACACACAAAATGTATGTATACACACACACACACACACACATATGAACCGGTTAAATGAACCAGATGAAAGAATTCACAGATGGTACTTTTAACCATATGCAGAAATGACAGTGTGAAGGGGAGTATGTCCTCTCCAACAGTCTCCAAAACGGGGGAAATCTATCAACAAAATGAGATGGGGAGACAAAAGAAATATGATATTATTGTGGAAATGGTCAACTTATGGGTTTCTTGACTATTCATGTAAGTTTGGAGAAATGACTAGCATGTTGGTGAAAATGCATAACAACAGGGGAACAAACCTGGAAAACGTTGTTTGTGAACTGATTGGCAACTTAATATTTCAGAGGGCAAAGGGGATGTTTCAGCCACATGTGAAAAAATGCCATCACTGTGACAGTCTTCATGCACCCTGTGAAAGCTCTGTGCTCGTGTCCCTCAGCCACGACAGCGAGCAGTGGGGGTGCCTCTCAGTTGTGCTCCTAGAAGACAACACATTTCTTCTCTCAGAACGTAAAGAAGCAAAAGCAGCTTTATGACTTAGGTCTAAAGCATTGGCTCCGTTACCAAAAAAAATTACATTTATTCAAAATAACCGATTGGGAACTCTGCATATCAACTGACCTACACTCTCAAAATGCCCATCAAGAAAGATAAAGAAGCCAAGGAGCCATTCGATTACCAGAGAGTGGAGACCCAAGAGCTAGCGCTGTGCAGGGACTTTGATTGTTTTAGGTCAGCCTGAAGGACATCATTGGATCGACTGGGGGGAAAGAGTAAATAGTTACAATAATGCTAAATCTCCCAAGTCCGATAGAATAATATTCTCCCAGAAAAGGTTTTCAAACCCTAATCCTCAGACCCCATGCTGGATCACACAGCCAGGGGACGGAAGGCTGTAGATGCTCTATGCACTGGCATGAACAGGTCATGGTTTACTGGACCATCCAGGTGGATCCAGTGTCATGCCAGGAGCATCAGTGCCGGCGTGGTGTGCCTTGAGAAGTGTGCTCCATCAGCCACTGATGGCTTTGAAGACAGAGGGGGCCACGAGCCATGGGACGCAGGCAGCCTCCAGAAGCCAGAAAGGCAAGGACACGGATTCCCTCCTGGAGCCTCTAGAAAGAGCACAGCCCAACCGACACCAGAATTTGAGTCCAGCTCTACTCGTTTCAGACTTCCGAGGTCCAGAACTGCAAAATCATAACTTTATGGCTACTTGTTACAGCAGCAGAAGAGACCCCTACAGCAAGCATAGGAATTCTGTTGAAATTCTGTAGAAGGCTGTGCTTGTTCCTGGGAAGTGCACGTGGAAGCATCTAGGATTAAAATGGCAAGCTCTCTGCAACCATCGCACTGACAGCTCAGCAAGAAAAGAAGGGGGCTGAGGTCAGACATCAACACGATGGTCTGAGCAATCTCCTGATCAATCTCCGTGAGGGGAACGTGGGTGCTCATCGCACCGGCAACACTCTTGAGAAGGTCTACGAGTATTTCAGAATTAAAGTTCTGGGAATACAAAGAGAGGGAAAAAAAAGGAAGTTGTAAGATTATGGATTATGTCAAAGTTCAGTCAGAAGCAAGGTTTTAATCCATCAGCAAAGTCTACCATTGGCAAAGGAAGAGAGTGGCACCACCCACCAGGTGTCAGAGGATCCCAGACAGCCCACTGAGGGGGGGTGGTGGGTGATGGGACCAACCCCGGGTCCCCTCCAACCTCCCCTCCTTAGCAGAAATGAGAAGTTTTACTGTCTGGAGAAGAACAGAGGGTCTTTGGGTGGGGGCGCCAGGCCAAGTGAAGGTCGCTATAGCCATACCAGTCAGACAACGGGGGTTCAGTGAGCGCTGCTTCCTGCACCTCGCTCAGTCCCTACCCCCACCCCCCACCCCACGGAGCCCCTAGAGCGGGAGCTCTGGGCGGAGCCTGGCTGAGCCAGCCACAGCGGAGACGTCACAGCAGTGTTGGCAGGGTCCCCGCCCACCAACCCTGCGGAAAAAACCCCAGGAACACAGGCCTTCAATCCCTGTTTCAGTGCCACTCTCTGAACATTTTAATACGAAACACACAGCCAAAATAATATACTTCGCTTTGCAAACATTGAAGACATCCCCTAAGATTTTACTAATAGTAAAAGAGAACAGGAAAAGGTAGTGCCTCCATACAACAAACCACTAAAGACATTAAAAAAAAAAAAAAGAATATTTGGAGAACAAAAACATTTTGAGAAAAAAACAACTTTTGGGAGTTGATATTATGAAAGAGCAGAAAACGTTTAAATTCAATGAAATAGTTGGAAGACAGAGAGAGTGGAGAAGACTTCACAGCAGAAGAGTCCCCGTGGGTCCCCATTTTCCCGTTTCCGTGGTGACCAGTCACCTTCTTACTGGCCTCTCTCAACGTGGCCACAGCCTAGATGCTCTGCCCCGGGGGCTGACCAGGGTCACCCGCTGGGGAATCTGTGTTCTAGAAACGCTGCACCAGCTTCAGCCAGTGCACGAAGCACGAGGCCACCAAGGGACGAAGCTCAAGGTGTCAAAGTGTGAAACCAGATCCAGAATGTGGCAGGAGGGTAAAGGTGATGGGGACGGAGGGGCGCCGTGAAGCAGGACCCAAAGCTTCTCCCAGGCGTCAGGGCCGGGGTGGGCGCCCCTCCTGACCCTTGAGCAGCTTACTGGGAGGCTCTTCTCTGTCTTTGCCTGTCTGATCCGATCCATTCTGTTTTGGGTTTAAGGTGTCACTATCAAAGCCGACCTGATTTCGGATGCTTAACCAGCATCTAACTCTTGATTTCAGCTCAGGTCCTGACCTCAGGGTCCTGGGATCGAGCCCCATGTCGGGCTCCGTGCCCAATGAGGAGTCTGCTCGAGGATCTGCCCTCTCTCTCCCTCTGCCCCGCCCCTGCTCGGGGTCTCTCTCTCTCTCTCACACACATACATACATACATACATAATCTTTTTAGAAAAAGAAAAAAAAGAAAAGTCAACCTGATTTTAGCCACTTCCATCCCAATATCTTAGGATATTCTTAAATTTTCTGAAAGCAGAGAATCTTACACGTATTGATGAACAAACGCCTCTTCATTCTAACCTCACTGAAATAATAGTTTAGTCCGGGACCCTCCCCCGGGGACACAGCTTCCCTTTCCTCCGGTATCTGTTCAAAAGTATTCGCCCTACTTCAGCGCGCAGCGCGCGTTTCTCCTAGGCGCCCTGGGTCTTGCCGAAGATAAAGGGGCCAGCCCTTATCTTCACATTTGGGATGCGTTCCCTCTTCCATCCACTGGCAATAATTAACATTTCATTTAACAAGGACCTATCATCGGCACGGGTCATATTCCCATTTCACAATTATTTTTCCAATTAAAACCCATTCTTAATTTGTCAGGTTTGTAAGGAACGACAACAACGTTCCCATTAAGTACATGCTACTAGCAAGTGCCCTCATTGTGGAAGTCATCACTGAAACAGCTTAAAGCTACGATTTCCATCACTTTACAACAATGCTTAATTTTCTTCTGTTTGATGACGTTTCCTAAGCATTCTCTCGTTGGAGACACTGACATCAAAGACAGGAAGGGCCGGCAAGCTACATTTTGAAAATTCCCGTGTGACCCTCGGCCTGCCTGGGAGCCCTGAGGGCTGAACAGGGGGTCACCCGTGTCGCCCCCCCACACCCCCCGATTCAGGAGCTCAGCTGGTCCCCTGCCAGGCCGTCCCCGTTTCCAAGTCTTCCCGAGTTCTCGGATGAAAAGTCAGTCTTCCCAGGAGCCTGATTGGCGCAGAGAGCAGGTGCCGAGCCCGCGTTGCCCGCACCCGCTGTGGCCGCAGGGGCGCCAGAGAGCAGACACCGGGTGTCCCCATGCCCCGCGCTCGCGGTGGCTCTGGAATTTCCACCTAACTGGGTGCCTGCGTTCCGTCAAAACCAAACTCTTGGCCGTTAAAATCGATGTGGGCACGTGTGCTTCCAGCCACGAGGCAGTAACAGGGCCCAGACCCGCACACCGTCGGACAAGCGCGGGAGCGTGTTCCTTGAGATGGAACAGCCTCTGGAAAGGGAACCCGACAACCCAGCAGCAGCCAGGCCAGGGTAGGCCCGGCGGGGGGCGCTGGAGCTGGCGGGCCGCTGGGGACGCTCAGAGCCGGCAGCGGGGGCCCCGCGGGGACGCTCTCCAAGAGCACAGACGGCGGCCAGCCGCGCGGTCTCCACGGCCCACACGGGGCCCGGGTGCAGAGGACAGGCTTCAGGGAAGGCGACGGGCATTCAGAAGAAATCCCAAGGGTGGCCCCGGGTCGCCCTGCAAAACCACCACCTGGATCCCCACCAGGGACCCGGGGGCCCTCTGGGCAGCACCGCCCGATGGCCTCGGTGGCTGGCCTGCCCTCGGGCCTCCTGTGGAAAGGGCTCTTGGGTGGGCTGGCTGGCCTCCGCCGACCCTCTCATTCCAGGATGCCCACGCCCAAGCCCGTTCCTCCCCCGTGCTCCGACATGGGGTCCTGGTAAGTGGGGTCCCTCCCGCGGCGCCGAGCCCCCAGTACTGCGCGGGCCCAGCATGCCGTATCCCTCAAGGTCCTGGACGTCAGCCGGACAGAGCACCTGCGGGACGGTCCTCCCGCTCCTTGCGAGCTTTGAGCGTCACTGTTCACATCCCCCCGGTGAGGATGTCATTCCGAGGCAGCCGAGTAGGAGGTGCGCTGAGGACCGCAGTCGGGCCCGAAGGCCAGGCCTCCAGAGACCGCTCCCCCCCCGCCCAGGCACGGAGGTGAACGCCAAGCTGGTGGGTGGCCAGCCGTCGCCGCTTTGCACTCCTGAAGCCCCTCCCTGCCCCTGATGTTGCCCCTCGCGCTGGGTTCTGGATCTCTCTTCCTGAATGGCTCTCTTCTCCCCTCCGGCACCAGCTCTTACCTGGGCTATTGCGATGCTGCTAACCTGGTCTTTCCTCCTCTCTGCGTCATCTCCTCTGCACACTGCGGCCGGAGGATCCTTTTTTTTTTTTTAAGATTTTATTTATTTATTTATTCATGAGAGACACAGAGAGAGAGGCAGAGACACAGGCAGAGGGAGAAGCAGGTTCCCTGAGGGGAGCCCAATGCAGGACTAGATCCCGGGACCCCGGGGTCACACCCTGAGCCAAAGGCAGACGCTCAACCACTGAGCCACCCGGGCGCCCCTGGAGGATCTTAACAAAACACAAATGTGAGCCCTCAACGCCTCTTGTCACCCTCTGGGTAGAGACCAAACTCAAAACTACACAGCGTGGTCCCTCCGTGACCTCAGCCTTACCCCGTCCCGGCCGCACTGTCCTTCCAACGCTGGCCCCGTGTGCCATCCCCACCCAGGCTCCGAGCCCTTCCTTCCCTCTGGAATGACCCTCACTGTTGATTATCCCTCGTCCTTCAGACCCAAACCCGTCCCAAGCCTCATGGCCGTCCACCCCGCAGCAAGTCCCCCTTAGATGCCCCGGGAGCCCCCGAAGCTCCCACCGCAGCATTGGCACTTTGCACGTGTCCATGTAATGGTTTGACGAATGTCTGTCTAGAGGAGGAGCTCCGGAGGGCAGGAGGGCACAGGGACTGACACGGGGGGAGTTTCTTAAGAATTTTGGGAGGAGAGAAAGGGAAGAGAGAGTGAGAAGAGAAGGAAATGATGAGGAGAGGAGAGGAGAGGAGAGGAGAGGAGAGGAGAGGAGAGGAGAGGGGGAGGATGAAAGGAGGAGGCGAACCAGGAAGGGGAAGAAGGAAGGGCGGAGGAGGGAGGAGGGAGGAGGGAAGGGACAGGAGGGAAGACTCACACCTGAGCCTGACTGTCATTCACATTTCTGACTTCGGGGCGGTGGGGGATCGTCCCCAGGGAGGGCGAACGGGGGACCCGGGCTCAGGGCAGGACCCTGATTCTTCCCAGGAAAAAGCTGCGTCAGAGGAGAAAATTGCCGATGACCACAGGTTCACAACGTGGTGCTCACATTTCATGTTCCCGGACCCCGGTCACTGGTGTCTGGTTGGGACCTTGGGAGCAGAAGTAGGAGGGGGTGAGGACATCCTGGCCGGAGCTCCCGTCCTGCCGCTGAGCAGAACCGGGCACCCGCTCACCCGTCTCCACTGAGAGTCTGTTACGTGCCAGGCGCTCTTCTGAGTCCTCGGGATCCGTGAGGTTAAAGCAAAAAGCAGACGAGAGCCTTTCCGTTGTGCGATTTACATCCTAGGGGAAGTAGACTTGGCATCTTCTCATCCGGCCGGTGGAAATAAGTCATTTTCACAGGTCATTGTAGAGACGGGGCCCCAGCACTCACCGATCTCAGCGGCGGGACTGTCCTCCTTCTGCCAGCAGCTCTGGGCTCTGCGCCTGGTCCCAGGCCGCGACGCTGGAGAGACAAAGTGAGCCCGGCACCTACAGGGCACCAGGGTACAGGACAACCCGCGGCGAGGGAGACATGGGTACGGTGAGCTTGGTGCCGTCTCCCGGGCCCATAATGCATGGGAGGCCCTTACATAACATAGGCACGGGGTTAATTTAATCCTAGCAACGATCTACTTTAATTTAACAACAACGCTGCGAGCAAAGAACGGCCATCAAGTCCATGCTCCAGGTGGAAACAGGGCAGGGGTGTGAAAACACTCGCCTGGTGCACACAGCTAAAGGGGGGGACACTGAGATCCAAACCCAGGCAGGCGGAGTCTGAGACCCCAAGCTAAACTCATTTCCACACTGTCCCCATGGATGCCTCAAGAGTCCGTTCCAATGCTCAGCACACACCTGGAGCATACCTGGTCCCTAAGAATGCTGAGTGATGGGGCACCTGGGTGGCTCAGCGGTGGAGCCTCTGACTTTGGCTCAGGTCATGACCCCGGGTCCCGGGATCGAGTCCGTCAGGGAGCCTGCTTCTCCCTCTGCCTGTGTCTCCACCTCTCTCTGTGTGACTCTCATGAATAAATAAATAAAATATTTAAAAAAAAAAAAAAGAATGCTGAAGGGCAAAATGGCATTCACAGGTGAGTCGTCAAACCACAGCTGCATTAGCAAAAGTGAAGAGTGTGGAACGGTTTTACGTGTAGTGTCTATTCCTCCGAGAGAAGCCCAGTCATCCTGCCGGGCTGGCCTGCCCCCGTAGGAGCGCGGTGGCGCACAGCCCAGCCCTGCTGTCCCCGTCGCTGCAGCGCCTGACGCACGCCTGGCGTGGAGCGTGTGCCCCCACGTGTTGGCCCCGGAGAGTAAACACACAGCAGATAATCGCAAACACAGCCGTGCTGCGCCGTCAGCTCTGGAAAGCTGACTGCTCCCACCCGCACTCAGTGTTACGGGAGCCCTTGAGACGATCTGACTTTGTTGCATAAAGCCCCAGGAATGGGGGCGCCTGGCTGGCTCAGTCAGTAGAGCGAGCGACGCTTGCTCTCGGGGTTCTGAGTTCGAGCCCCACCTTGGGTATAGAAACTACTTAGAAAAATGAAATCTTAAAAAAAAAACCAGATGAATGGATAAAGAAGCTGTGGTCTATGTATACGGTGGGATATTCCTCAGCCATTAGAAACGACAAATACCCACCATGTGCTTCGATGTGGAGGGACCTGGAGGGTATGATGCTGAGTGAAGTAAGTCAATCGGAGAAGGACAAACATTATATGGTCTCATTCATTTGGGGAATATAAATAATAGCGAAAGGGAATAAAGGGAAAGGAGAGAAAATGAGTGGGAAATATCAGAAAGGGAGACAGACCATGAGAGACTCCTAACTCTGGGAAACGAACTAGGGGTGGTGGATGGGGAGGAGGGCGGGGGGCGGGGGTGACTGGGTGACGGGCACTGAGGGGGGCACTTGACGGGATGAGCACTGGGTGTTATTCTGTACGTTGGCAAATTGAACCCCAATAAAAAATAAATTTATGAAAAAAAAAAAAAAAGGTTTAGGGATCTCTGGGTGGCGCAGCAGTTTAGCGCCTGCCTTTGGCCCAGGGCGCGATCCTGGAGACCCGGGATCGAATCCCACATCGGGCTCCCGGTGCATGGAGCCTGCTTCTCCCTCTGCCTGTGTCTCTGCCTCTCTCTCTGTGTGTGTGACTATCATAAATAAATGTAAAAAAAATTAAATACATTAATTAATTAATTAATTTTAAAAAAAAAAAGGATTAAAAACACCAAGAATGAAGAAGAAACTCCTGGGTGGTACAAACGGACAAGCATCACCGGAACTGATTTACGAGGTGTGCTTGTAATGGGCAGATATTGCCTGCCTTCAGGAGTTCACGGTCATTTCCGTTATAAGCATAGGTCCCTAAGGGCCTACAATGATGAGAAATACGCGAAGGAAAAATGTCATATCTTATTCTCAGAATTGGGCCAGTTGGGTACATAGGCCGGAGGAAATCTGCTCAGGAATGCGAAATATAAAACCATGAGTACGCGTCAAACCTGCGTGAGCAAACGACGGAACAGAATTGCTACCGTAGAATATTTCCATTTCTTTAAAATTTTCACTAATAGCCTTGGTAATTACACTTATAAGACTATAAGGCACTAACGTGGACTCACTACTTGTAATTCTATGGACACAATACGGACGTCGAGCGGCAGGTGCCAGGTACACATTTCCGCACGCCAACTTCCAGGCTTTGCCCACAGACCTCTCTCTTTTTCACACCATCTGAATAGGGAATTAAAATTAATAACATGTTTTTTAGCTGATTTTTCTAACTGGTGTTTTTTTTTTAGATTTTATTTATTTATTTTTATTTATTTATTTATTTATCCATGAGAGTCACAGGCAGAGGGAGAAGCAGGCTCCCTACAGGGAGCCCGACGTGGGACTCGATCCAGGACCCCAGGATCACGCCCTGGGCCAAAGGCAGATGCTCAACCCCTGAGCCACCCAGGCGTCCCTCTTACTGGTGTTTTTAAAAATCATAAATGCTTGACTATTAAGAAGTGGCACATTTTTCCCCACCTTTCCAATAACTGGCATGATTGGATCACGAAATAATCTCAAGTATTAAATTGCTTCTCCTTTCCTCAACGTCATGCTTTACGGGAAGCCCCCACCCTTGGGCTTCCAGCCAAGACCCCGATGACAATGCACGATTCAGGCCCCAAAGAAGCTAAAATGTCAGGGCGCAAAAGGTACCCGGTTTTAATTTGTGCAAAGAGAGACATAAATGAGACCAACCTAAAAGCTGTGCCACGTCCCACTCAGGGGGCTCCTGTGTGCACACCTGCAGGCAGCGCCGAGCTGCACTTCACGCCAGGCTGCATTTGCACACAATTAACTTTCGGAGTCCCAGTTTATCGTTTTTTAGAGGTAATAAATTGCACCCCTTGATTTTTTGGCATGCCTAGGCATGTGTATTTGCTGTTGTGTCTTTTTCAAGTGCCTTTACATTTGAGTGCACATAAATTCCATCTTGCTGGAGGTCAGACCCTCATTAATTCACTTGACCCGGCTGCAAACTGCTCTTCAGAAAGAGCGGAGGGGGAGAAAATAAAACATTTTCCCTTGGTGCACCAACAAGGAATCAGCAATATAATAAATACCAGGGAAATCAGAGCAAAGGAAAACATAATTCAGCACTGACCGTACAATTAACATCCAGGTCCTACCGCGATTCCAGTGTAATTGGTAAGAAGTAAAGTTAAAACACTTTTTTTAAGATTTAAGTTTTTCCTTCAGCTACAACTAAGAAAGCTAATAAAACCACAAGCTGCATCCACTGTCCCAGTGAATCCTTAGACTCGGACAGACTTTAAGTCATGAAAATAAATGATGACATTGAATCTCCACGTGCTTGTGTAACGTGATGTATCCTCCACGAAGACCCCAAAGAAATAAATATTCCAAGCCGAGGTCGCCCTATTGATTGAGCAGGAAAGGGCATTCTGAAAGGCAAAGCATTTTTAAAAATTAACACTACACAGATGCACCTTAATGCTTTTAAGAAATGTCTCTAGCAGATGGAACATCAATTTAAAAAGCTCAAAAAAAAAAAAATCCGCTCCTGACGGAGAAAACGCAGACTGGTATTTAGAAAGCACAACGCACCTCCCTGCCCTGCGGTCCTGCCTCAGAGGAATGTGAGAGACGGTGGGTGACAGGAGGAAGCAAGTCCCTTGGAGGGATGACAGGACCAGGGCGCTTTGAGGGGCGCTGAGTTCCCGCGGTGATCTGAACACGGGATGAGAGGGGCCAGCCAAAGGTCGTGAGGTCGGCCCGGGAGGTCGAGACCTCCGAAGCACTAGTTCCATTTGTGAATAGCAGAGGTTTGGAGGGAAGAGAATAGAAACTCATTTATATTTTGGAAAATGTCATTGGGCCTGTGCCGCAGGGGAAGGGGGTCAGGAGGGCCAGGAGAGGTGGGTCACAGCGCTCTGGTCCCGGGGCACCGCGCGCTGCGTGGACGGTCCTCCTGCAGGGCGGCGGGGCGAAGGCGCAGTGATCCAGACACCGTAAAGCCCCTTTTGATGCCTCCTGCTTCAGGACTTGGGTTTTGGCATCAAATAGCAACTCTCTGGTGCGCGAGGAGCTCTGGCTCTCCGTTTTCATCTCTGGTTCCTCCCCCGATCAATCGTGCTCATGGATGTTGACACGGGATTCCAGGCCTGTGGTCTGCAGGGCACCCCTGTCCAGGTGCAAGTGGTAGGAGCGGTCGCCAAGGCCATCCCCTCAAAGCCACAGCGGGATCCGCTGGCTTCCACTCTGCACGGCCCCCCCAGCCCCTGTCCCATGACCACGGGCATCACCCTAAGTCTCAAAACTTTAGGCTGCAAGAGACCCAGGGCGTGTTTACTGGAATACGCTACTCTGCGCTTGACTGTGATTCCAGTTAACATTTCCTGACTCCAGGAAGTGCCCCGAAGACCCCAGAACCCATGGGAAAGCGCTTCCTCTGTGCCCGCGAGGACTTTGCCGATTTATGCTCCCCTTTGCAAGTCCCAGCTCCGCGATCACCAATCTAGCGCAGGTTTGGGGATCCCAGAACGTCGAAACCCCGACAGAGAGGCCGGATAAACTTCAAAAGTCCGATCTGCAGAGCGACAGGGACCCGCTGGCAGACCATGGCATGCCCACACCCACCTGGGCCCACAGTCCTCTGCCAGCGTTTGTTTCCTTTGACCTTGAGCTCTGAGCCAAAATGTTAACAGTTGGTTTGGGAAACTCAAGCACGTACGTAGCAAACGCTCTCATTTTTAGGAACCTTGAGGTTCCTAGAGTTTCCATCAGCTGTTCCCAGCAGAGAAGTGTGATGTGGGGCCCGGCAGTGTCCAGGGGTCTCAGACCTCGCACACAACCCACGAGGCGCTGGGGCTGGTGCAGAGCGAGGCGGGTCTCCCTCTGGTGGCCCCAGGGGCCCCGGCCGCCACGCCCTCCGTGAATCCTCCCCGAGACCCGGCGGTCACCCTCCCAGCTGCTCCCCTGCAGGGAAGAGTTGAAGGTGACAGACGGCCACGCGGATGAAATTGCGTGCACTTAGCCTGACCCCTCGCAGCGACTCCATGTGGTGACCAAACCCTTCCGCACATCAGGGGTTTGCTCTCACTCTTCACCATCCACACCTCTCTGCTCACCTGTCCCCACGCCCACGTCTCCACCCGCGTGTCTCCACCTGCGACACACGCCACCTCCGCTGGAACACCCATTCTGATGGCAAAGGACATTTCCAACGTCTCGAGTTCACAGGCCCTGTCCCTGGGCTCCCAGGGATGCGACACTTGAGCATCACTGAGGACAAAAGGACGCGGGAAAACCTCAAAGCACAGGCTCTGTTTCTGCCCCGAGCACACGCCGTGCACCTGCTTCACTAATGAGCATAGGCAGGAAGCAGCACTTGGAGACTCCCTGGTTCCCACAAGGTTAAGGTCCTGCAGCCCTGCAGGTCCTGGAAGCTTGACTTAAGGTCTGCAGCTTTCTGAAACGTCCTTTGTCTCGTGATTTGTGACTTTTTGTGTAAAAACTGAACACAACCCTCCACCAGAAGCCCCTCTGCTGGAGCAGGCTTTTCTTCGTGAAGACCCCGCGTCCCGGCACCTGTCCTCACTGGGGCTGGAAGAAAACTCTCTGCCTTTCTTTCTGAAGTTCTTAAAGGTTTGTTCATCACGTGCCGACACTGACACGAATCTGCGCCCATTGACGTGCCCCACGAGGCTCTGCCGTCCTAAAGTGGCCACGAGGAATCACCAGGAAGACGAGAAACGAGGAAGACATCACGCGTCGCCTCCTCTTCTGTGTCACGAGCCGCACGGCTCCCTTGCCGACCGACTGTTCCTGCGATGTGACATCGACACTTTCCTGATGCCGTACAAACACGATAAAGGTTTCTAGGCTAAACTAGGCTTCCCCATTTAACAACAACCAAAAAAATAAATAAACAAAGATAAAGTTCAAGAGGCTCATGTAGGTTCTCTGCGTTACTGAGTCGCCGAGCCGTCCGCCGGGATGCGTCACGCTTGCGACATCCTGCAGAGCTGAGCTGAGCTTCCCAGAGGCATCCGGGGGAGGCAAGGGCTCAGCTCCGACATCACCTCTTTAATAGAATTGATTTGGGTTTTCATCGTGGCAGGAGACCCCCTCTGGGCCCAGCGGACAGTCCTCTGCTCCCATGATGAGCCCCTCACACCTTCCCAAACGCACCCGTGGAAGTGGGCGAGCTGATGGCCACGCTTCCTTCTGCTCCGGTGGGGACCGCGTAGGTGGAGGGCGACAGCGCTCACCTGATTGGGCCCCCGCCTCCCTGTCCGCCCCGGACCCACACCCGTGCTGGAGAGGAAGGCCCGGGAGGGTGGAGGGGCTCGGGCCGGAGCAGCCACTGGGCCCCCGGCGGCCCTGCTCTGTGCCAGCCCCGCAAAGAGCACAGAAGAGATGCTCTGAAAGCTGCCATGGGGCTTCACACCAGGAGTGGTTAGAAGACAAGAGGGTACGTCAGGAAGTATCCAGGGCTCTTCTCCCCACGGGGAAGCACCTCCCGGCCTCCAGGGCTAAGCCTGCTGCGGCTCCAGAGCCACCTGGACACACGCCACCTGACGGCACGTGAGGGGCAGCAGGCCGCCTTCCACACTCTGAGCTCACCTGTCACTGCATCGTCTCCCTCACGGCGCCGGGAAATGAGCGGGTTCGAAGATCCAGTCCCCGACAACGATGATCCCAGCGTTACAAGTTCTGCTTGGAGCTTCCAGGAAGGAGTCACCAAGTCCACAAGTGCCCGCTCGCTTTTCCCACAGACCCGGGATCCTGAGCGGAAATGATTCCTCGTGGCGTGAAGGTGGGCAGGGAGCGAGGGCGGGGAATTCCCATCGCCCAGAGCCGGAGCGTGTCCTCCGGGTTTCCAGAGCCGCCCCCCGCCGCTGGGCCCCACGCAGATGCTCCGTAACCTTCAGGACCAGGTCGGTGCTAGATGTGCTCCCGATCGGCCGTGAACGCCGGAGCCAACACGGGGTGGTCGGGAACCAGAGCGACGCCGGGAACCAGATCAGGGAAGAAGCAGAGAAGGGGAGAGCAGGGGAGGAGGGAGGAGGAAGGATGAGGAGGAGGAGGAGGGAGGGGAGGAGGGAGAGGCAGGGAGACACGCAGGAAGCCTCGCCCACGTGCCTCTGAGTTAAATCCAGGCAAGCGAGTGTCGCCGGGCAGTGCCGCTCGGTCGGAAGGCCGTGAAGCGCCCTTGCGCCACACTTTGGGAAAGGGTAAGAGGTGAAGTTAACTGTAACCACACGGTTCACTGAACTTGATATGTGCAGACGGATTTTCTTTTTTTTTTTTAAATTAATTTTTATTGGTGTTCAATTTACCAACATACAGAAAAACACCCAGTGCTCATCCCGTCAAGTGTCCGCCTCAGTGCCCGTCACGGATTTTCATTTGAACATGAAATCATGTAAAAAAATGATTCATGAGCCGTTTTACATTCTTTCTTCCTACTAAGCCTTGGAAACTGGGGTTTTGCACTCGCCTGCGGCACCTGAGGACGAGCCGTACTTCACACACTCAGAGGACGATGCCGGTCTGGACCCCGTGACAGTTCATCACAGGCCCTCGGGGCAGGTGCCCCCTTCCCCCCCGCCAACCCCCGCCGGGGAAGTGTGATGTTTTAAATAAAATCCACGCCTTGTTGCTAAACTGGGCCAGGTTCTTTTTTTGGAACAAAAATCCTTTTCCTCTGAACCTCCAATGCTGTTCTACTAGGACTGGACTGCAGACCTTATGGGCACAGGGCGAGGCTCCGCGTCTCCTTCAGCGCGGGTGGGAGGCCTAGAGCTCAGCACACGGCCGGTCGTGAGCCCCCGAGGACACCCGGGGCCCTGAGCGGACCCCCAGCCTCGAGCTCAGACCGATCCCCGCGTGCGGAGCTGACCCCGCGGCCCGGAGAGGAGCGCACCTCCCCTCCCTTGTGCTCTTCTCTGCTTTTGCACCATGTCACTAGGTCACTGGAGATGGTCACGGTTTTCCCTCCTCTCTAGCGAACCAGCGGCCGCTCTCTCTTTCGCGGGTGGTGACGAACAGGTCTGCTTGTCTGCAGGTGGTTGAGGGGGCTCGGTCTCTTCCGGGGGCCTGTGGTCACAATGGAGCCACCATCTTCTTGTCCTCAGATGTCACTCGTCTTCCTCCTCCCACGCAAACGGGCGTGGGAAGCTCTTGTGCCCAACGTCGCCTGGAGATAATGCCACCACATTGTCCCAAATTTCAACAGTAGTGGATGTGATCAAAGACTTAAAACTCAACGAAGGTGAACCCAACTTCAACTTCTGTGGCTGGAGCCCCGTGAGGGCAGCCGGCGGGCAAGTCCTGAGGGACAGCGAGGCTCGGGGCCGCCCGGCCTGGAGGGGCCTGAAACGCCTTCACCGCGCAGCCAGCGGGGGCTTCGTACTGGGCCCGAAAGGAGCCCGCAAAGATACACTACGACAGCGACAGCGGGTCCCCAGGGATCCTCTGATCCGCCAGGCCCCTGGGGGCCTTCCCACGCCAAACCGAAAGCCTGAGCCAGGGCGGACCCTCGGCGCTTTCTTTTTTAATTAAAAATGATTCCAACCCAGAGAGGAGGACGGGTTCCCCGCGAACGACACTGCACGAGTGGCTGCGTTGAGCTGTGTGCAACCAGAGCGTAATGTCTAAGGGATACAGTATCTGGAAAAAACTCAAATCATAATTTCTGCTATTCCCAACTGAGCCATGCAGTGAGATAACAACCCCACGTCCGTCTGAGGTCAAGAGCAAGCAGCACGACGCCTTTTACATGTTTTCTCCCGCGGGGAGTTGGGAACTGAGTGGGACAGGGCGTCCAAAACTCTGTCTCGATTCTTCGCTGAGCTCAGCCTCTCTGGCTGGGAAAGTAGATCTTGAGAATCCGGAGTCGCAGAGTCTACAAAGGCCAAAGACGATGACACGGTCCACACCCTCTTTTGTATTTTGCTCCTTCATTGTGATGGAATAACCCACGGTTTGGGATGGCGGCTCGGGAACAACACTTTACGAGCATTTCTCAGGAGAATCCAGTCTGTGGTTCAAGGGCACGCTGTGTCCCTGTGAGCAATATCCACTTAACCAGACCCGTATGAGCCCCACGTCCAAGGGGCCGTGGACACCACCCATCACGGATCTCTGCTGGGAGGTGCACATCCTGGATCCTGGACGTGCCCCAGGAGTGCTTAAGTTGCCAGGAGAACACATTCTGACTCTACCTCCCCTGTGTCCTTCCTTTGCATTGTCATCGTGGTGGCATCATTATACACAACAAACAGGGCAGGGCAAGGCCGGCGTGGGGAAGCCAGGTCTTACCACTTTTGGGGTCCTTTTTAATCATAAAGTAAAGGGATTTCTGGTTGCTATTTCCTTGCTTTTTAGGGCTAGGTCAGGCCTAAGTCGGTTTCTCAGCAACAAAAGATTGCCTTTGGAAGGCAGCCCACTCAAGAATCGCTTTTTTTTTTTTTAGATTTTTATTTATTTATTCATGAGAGACACAGAGAGAGAGGCAGAGACACAGGCAGAGGGAGAGGCAGGCTCCCTGCAGGGAGCCCGATGTGGGACTCGATCCCGGGATCCAGGATCACGACCTGAACTGAAGGCAGATGCTCAACCACTGAGCCACCCCAGGTGCCCCTAGAATCACTATCTTTGTTTATTTGAAACTGCTAATCAGTCCAGTATCTTTCTGAAAGTGAAGGTACCATCCCATGTGTGTGCACGCGTGTGGATACACACTCGGTGGTAGACGATGGTCATTCACAATGTCCCAGGAAGCGTTTGAATACCTTTGCCCTAAAACCGAAGCAGAACATGTGTTTCCTGGTTGCGTTGCACGGCACCATAGAGCAGTCACCCAACAAGTTTCTTCCTCAATGTGTGTGGCAAGAAGTAAATGAAATAAAGTGCTGGGCTCCGGGTCTTCCTGCCACAGACATGCCCTTCCTCGTACCCAGGAGTCGTCCTTACCTGGCTGCTCACCTGGGAGCTACCTGGCCCCTCCGCCCGGGGTGATCCGTGCCGTATGCCATCCTGGTCCTTCCAGCCCTGCTTGGAAGAAGAGGAGGACAGCCTTCCCTCACCTACGGCATCGAGGACCAGCAGCTGGAGGCACACATCAAGACACAGCACGACTTGCACATGAGCGCAGGACAGGGCCACGGGACGACCACAGGGGATATACTGGCAGCATGAAGATACTCTCTAACCCAGAGATGCCTTTTGTGGGTGGTGAGGAATCACGGGACGTCGTGGATCTTGGGTAATTTCAGCTACCTAGAAACTAAACCTGTCATGTTTGATGATTTGTCTTGTTTTTAAAAAATAAAAGAAACTCCTGATATATTATGCATAGCTGATTTGCAACTGAAGGGCTCAGGGCTATAGAATATTCTCAAGATTTCTGGGTAGAGGCTTTGATTAAAAGGAGGATAAACACCAGGACCTCCCAAGCACTCATGCTGGTGTTTGGGGCCCTAAATTATCTTAACCTGGTTCGTTTACATGACTAGCTTTCTTTCAACTCCCGAATGTTCTACAGGCACGGGTAGCGGGCCCTAAGAGGCTGGGGTTGGGGCTCAGAGGCAGGGCGACCCGTATCGTCTCCCCTCCGGGGACGAGGAGACCCCGGCAAGGGCGTCGTGCAGACTGGCACGGGCAGGAGTGAGGCCGTGTGGGTGCAGCTGGCTCTCAGGTGTGAGTGGGAGACACTGGGGTGGCAGCTTCGACCTCCTGCTAACCCAGGCTTGTGTGGGTGAGGTCCAAGCGCTGTCAACCTGCAAAGGAGGAGCTGCACAGCGCACGGGGCCAGGCCCTTCGTGCGCCGGGTCCCGGGGACACGACCGGCAGACATGAGCTGTTTGCCCCCAGCGCCCGGAGCACCTCTCGGACCCTCGGACTGTAGGAGCACGTCACTCAGGAGGCCCAGGGACCACACGCAACCATGCAGCGCGGACGTGCAGTCCCCGGGCTGCGCGCATTGGCGAGCGGGCACCTGCCAGGCGCCTCCGGGGGCCACACACGAGGACAGGCCAGCACGGCTTCCGGCGGCGTCGGGGATCCACACCCCGCCTCCGGCTGGTTCCAGGCAGGGCTCATCCCGGAGCATCTCTGCACCGACAATGCTGTTTTCTAAGGCGGGTCCCCTCGTCCCCACCGTTTAACGCTGTCCCTTAAACCATCCAGGCAGTGACAGAAATTCGCTACTTTCTACAAAGCGTGGCCGTTTCCCCTCCAGTTCCACCCTCCGTTCCCACCAGCGTCTCTGTGCATTTGCGCGACCCTCGGCTTCCCACGAGAGGCCCATCTTTCTGCTTCCCCCATCTCAGCCAACACCAAGTGTTCCTGGGCTCACAAGCAGGTCCCACACCCACTCTCTTATTCAAGCAAGAAAAGGAGAAATATTCACTACGAGTCAGGTCACACATATGTAATGTCCATTCCAAAAGTCTACGTGAATTGTTAGAAAGTTGTAGGATACCAACTCTAATTCTTCATTTCTCCAAATATGACATCAATCTCTACCTTAGAAAAAAAAATCTTAAGCCTTTTTTAATTTTTTTATTTTTTTGCTATTGTTTGTTCTGCATCTCAGGAAGGCTTCATAATGAGATAAAAATCCAAGATTTTTTTCTTTTAGAAATGTATTAACGTATACCTCTTATGTGTCTACATCTTTATTATTTATATATTTTTCTGAAATAACTGAATAACCTTTGAACCTTTTCTAGGTAATCATCCTCTTTCCATATGATCATTACCATTTAATGAAGAAATACTCTCTCCTTCTGAGGTATTATCTACAATTCGGTTTAAAAAAAAATTAACACTCAACATGCCTCAAAAATAATAAGTTCCCATGGGCAAAGCCCTGCCGTGAGATATATATGAGTGTAACCTGGCTAAAACAAACAAGAGTGGCATGTCTGTCTCTAAGTATAAAATTGAGCCTCAGTGAATTTTACTGTCCATGAACTTGCTCTGATGTTACAGAATTTACATTGCACCAAATGGGAACAATTAATCTAGGCCTAGCTGGTTGGCTGGACAATAAAAGAAGAAACTTCTCTTGATTTATTGCCATCCCTTTATTTATTCCATAATCATTTTTAATTTAGTCTAGAAACGAAATCTAGACTGAGTGGCTCAGCTATTGAACGTCTGCCTTCGGCCCAGGACGTGATCCTGGGTCCCGGGATCAAGTCCCACATCAGGCTCCCTGCACGGATCCTCCTTCTCCCTCTGCCTGTGTCTCTGCCTCTCTCTGGGTCTCTCATGAATAAATAAAATCTTAAAAAAAAAAATAAAGAAACGAAATCCAAAGAGCTTCTAGGAATAGATCGGCTACCAAGGTAGGGTCACAGGGTCTACATGGACGGATGGCCCCTCCCGCCCTTGCGACTTGGGCAGATGATGGGGATGGTGAATGGGGAAGGCTACATGGGAGTGGACATACCTGAACAGGTGCTTCCTTTGTGCAGGGCACCGTGTGGGATCACTCGAGAAGGAAGAAGTGTTGGCCGCAAAGGGCTCGCACCCTGGTGCCCTCCTAATCCTGTCCCTAACGAGGCAGCCTTGAAAGATGGACTGAAGAGAGGAAGGGCTCAGAGCCAACGCAGACACATGCGTTGTCAGGCTCTGTGAAAACCCCACTGAAGCGCACACAACGTCCTGCAGAAACACATGCACGCACGGAGGAGGTGAGCCCCGTGGGCCTTAAGAGGACCGTGGGTTTTGACCAGCCAAGGACGGGGGGACGGAGCTGGTGAGCGAAGCCGCACGATGTGAGAACACAGAGCATATTCAGCAAACAGTAAGAAGTCCGCGATTAAGCCCAAATCGTTGAGATCAAGTCACCTCATGTGTTATCACGCGGAGACGAGAGCTGTGTGGCTCCATTCCGGATCTCATTAGTTCCAAGAAGCTCCGTGTCACGCTTCCCGATTCGCGTCTCATTAGGTGGCGATGGCAGGAGCCGCGAGGTGAGGACGGACGCCTCTCGTGCTGGCCCGTGGGCTATTGGTCCAGACTTGTGGTCCTTTTCCTGTGGCCTGACGGTCGGGGTCCACACCACTGGCTACAGTTTCTGGCAGCCTCTAAATGAACTTGGAGTCGCCATGTGCTGACGACGGTCACTCTAAAAATAGCAAGGGGAGTTATTGCTGTGGTCTGGGGTTTGGGGTCACCTGTAATGATTCTTTCTATATCTACGGTTGCTGTTTTCCCGCTCAAAGATTCATCTTCTTGGATGATTATCATGAGAAAAGTCAAGAAGAAAAGTAAAAACAAGGACTTGGAAAAGTATTTGTGTCTCCAAGTCCAGATGTAAGGAACGTGGGTGAAGAACATGATCTTCCAATAGGTCGGAGCCCAACAGTCTTACACTCAGCAAAATTATCTAAACACGTATTGCTCGAAGGTACGAATCATCTTCCAAAACCCACCACCTAGTTTGATTGTAGAGCTCCGTGTGCAGTTGCAAAAGGAGTTAACTCTGAAGACTTCAAATAAATGTTCATCGTTGCCAAATCATTTAGGGATCTCCAGTGTATATGTGTATACACGTCAGTCCTTCAAAAACAACAAAGAATTGAAACATGTGCCCAGGGGAAGCCCAGGGGCTCAGCGGTTGAGCATCTACCTTCAGCCCAGGTCGTGACCCCGGGGTCCCGGGATCGAGTCCCACATCGGGCTCCCTGCAGGGAGCCTGCTTCTCCCTCTGCCTGTGTCTCTGCCTCTCTCTCTCTGTGTCTCTCATGAATAAATAAATAAAATCTTAAAAAAAAAAAAGAACATGTGTCCAGAGCTGCTAAGAAAACATGGGAAAAATCTCCCTCCATGGGAACAGCTTTCTTGAGTTTATCAATTAGCAGAATCAGCAGTGGGGAGAGGGGAGGAAGCAACAGGTTTCACTTTAACGGGACATCTAAAATCCCACAGGAGCATCTTAAACACACACCACAGTCTTGCCTTGAAAGACCCTAGCCCCACGCCATCTGACAGCTGTGGGGCAGGAGCGGTGCCCGCTACAGCCCCCGGCAGCGTTCTCACTCCCAAAGAAGTCCAAGACTAAGGAACGATCCACCTCTCCCTCTATCAAAAAAAAAAAAAAAAAACAGTGATTCTCTGCATTTTCTATCAAACTAAATGACCCCACTAACAAAAGGCTGCCTCACATTTGGGAATTTCTCAGGGTTCCAGCTGTGCCCAGGAAGCCTATCCTACTCTCAAGTCGAGGAGGAAGTGCTGCTGCTCCGGGTCCAAGGGGAGACTTTGGGGAGCACCTTCCAAAGCCACAGGCTGGTGCTTGTAAATATGACCTCGCATAACCTTGGGGAAGCCCTAGGACATGGACACTATGTTAAGAGGAGGAAGCCGGGGCTCTAAAGATACCTTTATGGCCCAGAAAGTCATCTTTGTTTTTTGGGTTGTTTTTTATTTTTTTATTCATGAGAGACAGAGAGGCAGAGACACAGCCAGAGGGAGAAGCAGGTCCCCTGCAGGGAGCGGATGAAGGACTTGATCTCAGGTCCCCGGGGTCACACCCTGAGCTAAAGGCAGATGCTCTGCCACTGAGCCACCCAGGTGCCCTAAAGTCACCCCTTTGTAACACTAAGATGCCCACTTGGTGCCTTGAAAAGTGGCCTCCGCTGCCAGCCCCGTGGGGTTCTTAAATCCCGGACACTCACTGCAAAGTGAGGTGGCCCAGAGTCCCGCAAGGAGGGGACTGGGACACAGCCTGGGCCGGGAGGCAGGGGGACCCACGGTCAGAGGCCCTGCACACTCCCTTCCACGTCTCCACGACATCCCGGGGAGAGAAGTGGAAGCAGAAGAGCCACCACTCGCAGAACCCCGGTGTGCCCGGCCTGGCGGCTGGCCTGGGGTGACAGTGCCATTCCCAGACCGTTTCCTGCCCTGCCCGATGCCGGGCAAGCACAAAGCCAAGCCCGGAGCTTCCACCCCTCACCCAAGTGGTACCCGGGGTCCAGCCAAGGCTCAGTGTGGGAAAACCTGCCGGGGTGTGCAGGACACTTCCTCTCCCTCCCATCAGGGCAGGTGACCCCAGAGCACAAGGGACAGTAGGATCATATCCACGAAACCTCAGATTCCCTGCAGGGGAACATCCAGACTCAGCCTCTGCAAAGTCTTGTCTTTTATGATTATCTGTGCAAAGCAGAACCCACCAAGGGTTCCAAGAGTCCTCTCCTTACCTGCACCTGCTGTCCCCAGTCCCGGCCATTGTCTCGGGTGGCGAGATGCGGCAAATTGTCTTTTGTTCTCAACCGCGGGCTTTGGCAAATAGTTTACACAACGAGCACACATAATTTTTATTTTCAGAGGAAAAGAAGGTTCCGCTTCTTGAAAGGAAAACCGCCTTGTCGTGTTTGTATCCTCGTCCAGGGGCATGCGGAGGCGGCGGGATCTGCGAAGTCTTCGACCACTTTTATAGGTGAGTGAGCTTCAGCAAATCCTAAATATGAGGACTCCTAGGGGACCGATGGCCAGTGAAACAGTCCACACGGGGACGAGCACAGGGCTTCCCCTCTATTCCTAGGGCGGCGTCACACGGACGGAGGTGACCTAACCAAGTTCAGTCAAACAGATCAGTGGCATTTGTTGAACCTGTACTAAGGGCAGAGCATTAATACCAAATCCTGGGTCGCCGCGGCTGGAGCTGGGGCCCTGCTCCGTGGTCCCCGCCGCCCGGGCCAGGGAAGGCAGGGGCACCCCGAACCAGCGCGATCTGAACGAGAACTGCGTGCCAAGACGGCGACACCGGGTCAACGCCCCAGCAACGCCCTGGACAAGCGTCCCCGCCGCCCCCTCCACGGGTACATTTTTGCCCACGTGCTGTGTCCACGTAGCAGCGGACTTACAGTGACTTAAAGCAGATGGTGACGTGTGTCCCCTGCTGAAGCCGTGTCATCTGCAGCTCACTTCCAAAGATTCCCATGTGTAGGGCTCGGGGCCCGGGACCGCGTCTTCGCAGGTGCCCGCACGTAAGCGACCCCGTGGTTTGGAGGTTGGGGTGACTACGTCCCGAATGCGTTCTGAGCTTTTGGAGCAACCGGGAAAAGAGCACATGAAATGTCCCCGTGAGTGAGTTGAGGAATGTTTTATATGCTGAATGCTGGGGTATAATTGATAGAAACACAGCTCATCGTGTTGAAGCAACTGAGAAAAACACATTCAAAAGAAGTAAAACAATATAAAATAGAGCTGGAGCTCGCGAGCGATAAGCCATTTATTTTCCTTTCACACCATATTGGAGCACAGGGAGAGTGATGTCATTGTTTTATTATTTATCACTACTGGGACGTAGCCATGTGAGACTTGGCTGAGGGATCTGGATTTCAGACCATTTGTTTTCTGCTTTTATCATTAATCATTCCTCCAGCCAAACACTGAAGCTATGGAAATGCAGGCGTCCCCAACCCCCAGCTGTTACGGTCGTGGAAGACTTACTGCCACATGCCAAACGGCACGTCGGCATGTACATCGTTGGGCCAAAGACGCTGCTGACACATAACGTCTCCAGGGCTCGCGCTGGAAGGGGCGTCCGGAGTCATCTGGGCCCCTCACTTCCCAGGCTCGGGGTCGAGGCCTGGGGAGAGGCGGCTCACGTCGGAGAGCAGCCGTTCTGTGTGATTGTCATTTCCAGATGGGTGACTTCGGGTGACTAATATACGTGCTTCCAGCCGATTTTCTTATTTGTAAAATCGGTGCCCCCCCCACCCCTCCTCTTGCTCCTCATCATCCTGGCTCCCCTTCTGAGAGGCGCGCTGCTGAGATGGGGAAGGTTCGCACCACACGTTCTAGAAGTGGCATCAGTCCACGGAGGGTGGCTCAGACGCTTGGCTCCACATCACAGCAGGGTCCCACCATGATGCCCAAACCCGGCACGACCTCCCATGGCCATTGTCTCACTCTCTGCCCAAAACAGTGGCCACTGGCCACGTGTCACTACTGAGCACTTGAAACGTGGCTACCCAAGCTGAGATGGACTGTGAAGGTAAAACACCCACCGGACTCCAAGGCTTACTACAAAGAGTCCACAACCTCCTTCCTATGTTCCTAGAAGTGATAACATTCTGGAATACGAGGTCCAATACAATATATTGTTAAAACTAATATATATTACCTGTTTCCTTTTACTTCTTTTGATGCAGCTACTAGAAAACTAGAAATTGTACGTGTGGCTCCCACGTTCACTCTCTCTCGGGTAGTGCTGTGCTAACAGCCCCACGCGGCCCACGTCCCGGTCAGCAGAGTCCGCCTGACACAGCCACCCTGCGGGGACGCGGGGGCTTCACCCAGGCAGCCCAGTCCTCGGCCTCCATCTGGCCTGGCTGTTCCTTCAACCTTCACACAGCAGTGGGAACTCAGTCTATACCCATTCTTGCCTCCTGCTCTCAATGTTCACGTGGTATCATTTAAAGCAGGCACCCCCCTCGGGGATCCCAGGGTGGCTCAGCAGTTTAGCACCTGCTTTTGGCCCAAGGTGTGATCCTGGGGTCCCGGGATCGAGTCCCGTATCAGGCTCCCTGCATGGAGTCTTCTTCTCCCTCTGCCTGTCTCTCTCTCTCTCTCTCTCTCTGTCTCTCACGAATTTATTTAAATATTTATTAAATATTCAAATATATTTAAATATTTAAATAAACATTTAAATGAATAATAAATAAAATTTAAAAAATAAAACCAGCACCCCCTAGATACTTGCACTCCCAGGGCCAATGACATAGCTGAGGGTTATGGGTTCATCGTGTCCGGGTCCTAACCTCCAGTGCCATGCATATGAACTCTCACGGAGATACGGTCTTTGCAGATGCCTTTAGCTAGGCCAAAGTCCTACTGGATTGAGGTGACCCTAAGTCTAAAGATTGGGGTTCTTCTAAGAAGAGGAAATGCCTGGCAAAGACAGACCCACAATGAGCATGCCCTGAGACAACAGAGGTGGGGGGCAGGGTGATGCCCACCAGGACAGCAAGGACTGCTGACCACCACCAGATGCTGCAAGAGGCAAGGAAAGACCCTACCCGGAGTCTCAGACGGAGCGTGGACTTCCGGTGTCCTGCGAGAGGATATGTGTTAGTTTTAAGCCACCCTGTTTGTGGTACTTTGTGACAGGAACCCCAGAAAAGGAATTACAGTGTCAGGGAAGGATCTCCCTGCAGAGCTCAGGTGTGCTCCCGTGATGAAAACAGTTTCTTTTGCAGGTTCATAACCAAAGAGCCATCATTGTAAGAAAAAAAACATATTTTAATAGTAATCATAAGACATAACCTCTAGAAAACAAAGCATAAAGAGTACATAGTGTCCAATTCTACTTATAAAAACACAATTTAGATGAATGCCCACTATTTGCTTCGACATGGTTGGAACTGGAGGGTATGACGCTGAGTGAAGTAAGTCAATCGGAGAAGGACAATCGTCATATGGTTTCACTCATATGAGGAATATAAGAAATAGTGAAAGGGATTATAAGGGAAAGGAGGGGAACTGAGTGGGAAAAATTAGAGAGGGAGACAAACCGTGAGAGACTCCTCACTCTGGGAAACACAAAGGGTCGTCGAAGTGGAGGTGGGGGGGGGGATGGGGTAACTGGGGGATGGGCACTGAGGAGGGCACGTGATGGGATGAGCTAGATGTTGGAAAATTGAATTTAAATTTTAAGAAATGTGAAAAAAATAAATTTAATTAATTAAATTAAATTTTTAAAAACACCACAATTTAGCAGCAGAGACCTGATCAGTGGTTGCCTGGGCCAGGTGTGCAGGAAGAAAGGGACCACCAAGGAGTGGCAACTTTTGGGGACGATGGAAATGTTCCATATTTTGAATCAATGGCGGGTCCGTGGGTCTATACATTTTTCAGAATTCTTGAAAACGCACGGCTCAAATGATGCAGTTATTGCATATTTCAATTAAGTTGATAAAAAGCTAAGCAAGGCATTGTAATAGAGACATTTTACCAGTGTCAGCGGGACCGTCTCCATCCTTACGTGGCACTAGCAAGGTCCCCGCTACGCGGCACCACCGACACCGGTTCAGTTTCCCCGACAGGCTCTGTGCTGTGAAATCTTCAGCTGCGCTGCCCATGGCGCTGGTTTTATTATTTTTCATTTAAGGAAAGGTTTTCACACTGAGACACAGTGAAAGGAAATGGAAAATCGAATGTTAACAAAGAACACACTTTTAACGATCACATGCAGGTCAGAGTTTTTTTATACTAACATTTTTAACATACTTGTCGTTGCGGTGCTTTTCACTTTTTAAATATTTCATGCGACGTATTGTGTGATTCTGTTGGGTCCCTTCACATCTCCTTTGCACTGTCGGCGCGTCTTTCTCATGAGTGATTTTTCACCCATTTGAAAGAACGGGCAGAAATAAGAATGCAAACAAATAAATCATCGGATGTATGAGTCTTTAAAGTCTTGTCTAGATGCGTCATACTATTGAAGTCACGCCGTGAAAAAGGGTGAACCACAAACTCTTCACGGAAAGCAACTGCTGAAACTCAGAGGCTAATCACATATGTTCTTGTCATTAATTACACTAAGCAAACAACGGAAATAGTATTTTTTTTTCAGAAATAGTATTTTAAATACCATTGGATCCTAATAAGGTTTTAGGTATGTGAGGGACATTTTTTAACATGAGACACACACACACTAGTTTTCCTCTAGCCTTAAATTATGGTGTCATCCACCATTAATATAAAATCCAAAAACAACAAAAAAAAAAAGACAAAAAAAAATCCAAAAACAGGGAGGCCTGGGTGGCTCAGCAGTTGGGCATCTGCCTTGGGCTCAGGGCATGACCCCGGGGTCCCGGGATCGAGTCCCGCGTCGGGCTCCCTGCATGGAGCCTGCTTCTCCCTCTGCCTGTGTCTCTGCCTCTCTGTGTGTGTCTCTCACGAATAAGTAAATAAAATAGTTTTTAAAAAATAATAAAATAAAATCCAAAAACAGTTTTGGTATCCTTTCCACTAAAAAGTGACGACATAGACAAAAAAGTTGCCAGGTGCCGTGGCAAGACTTTGTGTCGTCAACGCTCACAGAAGAGCTCTGATTCCTTTCAGCCGAAGCTGGAGGTAAAAGGCTGACAAAGACCCGAGAGTTCTCTTAGGGCTACTACACGTCCTTGGAAGCCGGGTAGACACTGATATCATCTCCCCACGCATCACCATAACCCAGGGATTCCAGAGAGTCAGAAATCCTTTAAAATAGTCTAGGAAAAAAAAAAAAAAAAACAGAAAACATCTAGATGGGAAAGGGCAAATGTGACCGCCATAATGATGGTATTAATTTACGTGCCTCTCTTTCTGTTTCCCTCCATACCATACAGCTTCATCATGCACCTGCTTAGAGATTATGAGAAGGTGGGACTCTTACCTGGTAATTGGTAAAACGACTGTTGGCTCCAAAAACTGTCAACAGTATAGACAACGACACTCTAACATTTATAGGATTTTACCAATCTGTCGTTAACCCAAGCCCAACACTAGATAAAA
Source organism: Vulpes lagopus (assembly GCF_018345385.1). Taxonomy (NCBI): domain Eukaryota; kingdom Metazoa; phylum Chordata; class Mammalia; order Carnivora; family Canidae; genus Vulpes; species Vulpes lagopus. Next base: position 131,477,757 of record NC_054828.1, read on the forward strand.
CCTATGTGTCAGCCTTATACAACGGTCATCAGACTGGGAAGGGGAGCCAAAGTTGAGTTCTTTCAAATAAAAGTGTTAGTAACATCATATTGGATTTTTAAATGCATTAATTTTTCAGTGATAAATGGAGCTTGTTATTAACAGAGAGGCTCCTCCGTCTACTACGTGAACCACTGAGTTTTACTGAAATCAGTGAGAGAATTTGCCCAGAATTGTATGTCTTCTGACATTTATTTCAGAGGACGTGTGAGGACGGCTGTAGCTGCCCACCCATCATCTTAAAAATTTCTAAAAGCAGGGACCCCTTGGTGCCTCAGTCAGTTGAGTGTTTGACTCTTGGTTTCAGCCCAGGTCATGGTCTCAGAGCTGTGAGATCGAGTCCCGAGTCTCCCTCTTCCTCTGCTCCTCCCCCTGCCCGATCTCTCTCTCTCTCTCTCTCATAAATAAAATCTTTAAAATAAAAATCTTGGGATGCATGGGTGGTTCAGTGGTTGAGCGTCTGCCTTCGGCTCAAGTCCTGGGATCGAGTCCCGCATCACCTCCCCGTGAGGACCCTGCTTCTCCCTCTGCCTGTGTCTCTGCCTCTCGTGAATAAATAAATAAAATCTTGAAAAAAAATACAATTCTAAGGACAGAACCAGCTAGCTGCAATTCTTCAACATCTAAACAGAAAGAAACTCCTCCATCAGGCTGACAGCCGGTCCCAGGGCACCTCCAGGGCTGCACCCGGCGCCAGGCTGGCCTGACGCTCAGACTTGGCACGACTTGGCTCTGGGAGGCCTCTGGCCTCTCCTATCTTTGGAAATAAAAAGCACAGAAGACGACAGTGCAAACGGCAACAAAGAGATCATCGTTCCAGGATGGGGCCGGGCGCGAACCTCGTGGCTACCGACTGTGGCGCTTTCTCTCCACCGCGAGCTCACTACCCGTCGGACACACGAGGGTGAGCGATGGTCTTGTCGGGCACACGTTACAATGACCGGTGACTAGGAAGAACTATGTGTCCTGACTCTGTCCAGCAAGGCCAAGCGCCCTGAAAAGCCAGGTGGCGCGAGCCCAGGGAGGCGATTCCTGGGAGCCCCTGCCCCTCCGCCTGCTGGAGGTCAAGCCCCCGAGGGCCCGCGTCTCGTCCCGTAGGGAAGCAGGAGGCCACGAGCTCACTGCGAACTAACCCAGCTTTGGTGTTTAAAATTAAAGACGAGTGTAACAGGATCCCTGGGTGGCTCAGCGGTGTAGCGCCGCCTTCAGCCCAGGACGTGACCCCGGGGTCCCAGGATCGAGTCCCGAATCCGGCTCCCTGCATGGAGCCTGCTTCTCCTTCTGCCTGTGGCTCTGCCCCCTCTCTCTGTCTCTCATGAATGAATAAACAAAATCTTAAAAAAGGAAAAAAAACACTAGTATAACCTCAAGGACTTGGAAATGCCACACGGTTTTGGTCATCAATCAGCCAGTTCCACGTATAAATCACCCATTTTTGTGGATTATGAACAACGAAAAAACCCAAACGAGTACGCTGAGGCTCACCGACTTCGGGTGGGCAATCAGGGCCATGGGCTGGGTGTGCAGGGTCCGGGATCCCGGTCTCCTGACCCCAGGTCACGCTCCACGCCCAGGGCACTTCTGACCCGGGCACGGAGTGTCGGCCTCCCCGTCAGCACAGTCCCTGCCGGGTCAGCGACGAGGAAGGACCTCGGCCTCGGGAGAACCAGCGGACGACGGCTCCCGTACTGGAACCAGACACAGGGGCTGCTGGCCGCTGCGGGCGGGAACTGACGCCCCTGGATTATCCGCTCCACTTTGCTGACTGTGGCTTCCGCCCACGGGCCTCGGGCCTCGGGGACATCAAAACACACGCAAAGTCGTGGCGCTCTGCTTGTGCCTCGGCACACTGGATTTCGTTCGTAGCTGAGCCCAGGTACTGTGTCTTCGCAGTAAGACACGAGCAGTACAAGAAAGCCGCTCCCCAAGTGTTAGGGAGGGGGGTGGGGGAGGGGAGGGAGGGGGAGGGGAGGGGAGGGGTAAATAGACACAAACGATGGACCTCAAACCACTACTGGCATTTCTCAGTGTGCAAATTATTTCAAAATCTTTTCATTTGTAAACTACTGTACCCACAGCAGCTCACGGCACGGATTTATGTTTCGAACTCTACCTTTGCCTCTCTGATCTGACATTTCTAAAGGCCTAGAAGGATTAAGTATTTTGTGGTGAGGGGGATCCCTGATTGGCTCAGTGGTTTGGTGCCTGCCTTCGGCCCAGGGTGTGATCCTGGAGTCCCGGGATCGAGTCCCGCGTTGGGCTCCCTGCATGGAGCCTGCTTCTCCCTCTGCCTGTGTCTCTGCCTCTCTCTCCCCTGCCCCTCTCTCTCTGTATCTCTCATGAATAAATAAATAAAAATCTTTTTTTAAAAAAAGAAGTATTTTGTGGTGATGTTTTAGAATAGGAGCCACAACAAAAAGCCGGTGGGCCACCGGCGAGGAAATCCTTTAGGCTTCATACTCGCAGCCCTGAACGGCGGCGGCGGCGGCGGCGGCAACACCGCCCGAAGCCCGCTGCGGGGTCCGGAGAGCCGTCGATGCTTCCCCGAGCCAGGGCAGCCGCAACTCCAAACCCCACGTCGGAGGTCCCTGGGAGCTGCTCTCTGGTAGGCGGTTTCCTCGAGGCCGGGTTTTCCTGCCCTGCCTCTCTAGAGGCGCCCGCGAGTGCAGCACCTACGGTAGAGAAGGCGAATTTGGAAGAGGGTCCCCCATCTCCTGCCCAACCTCGGTGCAGATCTTTCCAGCAAGCGCTTTCTGAGAAACTTCTCCAGAGATGCCAACTGCCCAGAGGCCTCCCCCTCATCCTGCTCCTCAATTTATCCTTTGCATCAACAATCCACACCACCGGCTGTCGAATGGCAGATTAAAAATCAGAATTAACCATCGGAGGGGCTAAACCAGATAGAAAAAAAATTAGAAGTAAGATTAGAATTAACTCACATTCCTGCAAGGGGTGCAGTGGGTAGGTCCAGGCGGAGAACAGATAGACGGAAGTTCAATGGGTCAGAGCACACGGAGGCCTGGCCCCTGGTGGGGGGCTGGGAGGGGGCCACAGGGCCACAGCTCTCTCCAGCCTGTCACCCTTCCACCCTGTGTCCCCAAAGTGGTGCAGGAGAGTGCTAGGAAGGCCTGTGGGGTGCACCGGGGTGCCGCTCCAGAGCAGGGACCAGGGCCATCCAAGCATTAGGTCACCCCTTCCCCTCAGAGGGCACCAGGCAGCCAGTCGTGACCTGGGGGGGGGGGTGCCCTGCCCGAGGCCCCTCCCCTAGCTGCTTCTAGCATCCTGATTCCTGCTGCGTGAGGATTAGCACAGAGGCATCAGCAGCAAATATGCAGGGGGCTGGGGAAGGTTTTATCCTGTCTAGATTAAGACCTTAAAGGTCTAGATTTATCACAAGTGAAGCATCATATGGATTCTGGACACAGCATTTACGAGGCATGATCGTGATTCTTCACAACCAAAACTAGATAGACACTGAACAACACGAGTTTTATGAAATACTTTCACTGTTAAAAGCAATTAAATCTTGCATAAAGTACATTTCAACTATTAGCTTTATTAAAATATTTTTTTTTAAGATTTTATTTATTTGCTCATGAGAAACAGACAGAGAGGCAGAGACACAGGTGGAGGGAGAAGCAGGCTCCCTGCAGGGAGCCCGACGTGGGACTCGATCCTGGTTCTCCAGGATCAGGCCCTGGGCTGAAGGCGGCGCTAAACCGCCAAGCCACCCGAGCTGCCCATATTAAAATAATTTTTATTTAGTCTTTTTATAGTCACTCAGTATTGTTTCTATTTTGCCTCTTAAGTTGAATAATTCTGATTATTTTACCAAAAAAGCTCTCTCAAAAACATCCTTAAAAAATACATCTAATTCAACTTTTATTTACCTTAGTTTGTATTTTATTGGTAACATGTTGAAATTTGATATTTTGCAACTGCATTTCCCTTTCTAATCTTTTAGATCAGGGGTTGATAGATTTTTTTTCTACGAAACCCCTGTGTTACATCATTAAGAATGATGAGAGTTGGTATTTTGCTACAGGTAGAAAACCTGAAAATGGGGTGTAAAGACAGAGAAGAAATAGGAACAGAAAACATTCACAGAGGCAGCCTGCCAAAAATTTTAACAACAGTAAAGACGAGCACACTTTTGTCAAACGTAACCCACATAAAATTTGTGGATAGGCACCACTAGTTTATTTTATGAAAGTGTAATTATTGATCAAAACAGCAAATATGAGCAAGAAAATTATTCTAAATCAAATCCACAACTTGGACAACTTGCTATTTTGCCAACTTCAATCATAAAAAAATATAACTTCACAAATATTTTGATTTTGTTTCTATGAACCAATATTGATTACAACAAACATAAAGAATTTTTGTTGTAAACATTCATAGCTTATTTATAATTTTTAAATGCTAAAAAATGGAACGCTTGGGTGGCTCGCTCAGTTGCGTAAGCAGCCAGCTCTTGATTTTGGCCCAGATCATGACCTCCTGGTCCTGGGATCGAGCCCCATGTGTCAGGCTCTGAACTCGGAGGCGACTGCTTGAGACTCTCTCTCTCCCTCTCCCTCTGTCTTTCTCTCTCTCTCAAATAAATCAATATTTTAAAATAAAATAAAATAAATATTTTTTAAAAACCATAGTGCTTGGGTCTCCATTAATCGCAGGCACTGCCAATGTCGGGGCAAGCCCAAATAAAAGCACAGGAGGTGCTATTTTCTGGGCAAACATGAAAGAGGCCTACACACCCTCATCAGAGGTCTTCCTGAAAGGCTGGTTTTGATCATGGAAATCTCATATCAGAAGCCGTATCCGCTCCACCCTCCAGCACCTTCATCTTCAGCCCAAGATCCTTAGGCCAATGTACAATGATGCCCACACTTCTTCCAGAGTTTACTTTTCCTCCCTTATTTCCCAGCACAATCTAACCAGTCTCCTCTCCAGTGACCAGCTGCCAGGGCCTACTGCCCAGCCGTTGAGAATCATGCCATGTGGAAGAGCTACACCAGCCCACTGCACCTGTCTCAACGCTCGGGTCACATCTGCCACCTTGACGAAGCTTTCCCTGACTATTCATGACAGTCTTATCCATCACCTTGGATGGCACATTCATTCTGTGCCCCAGGAGGAAGGCGGCCTTGAACTTATATTACCAGTGAATGCTGCTTTCCGCCCCAACCGTGAGACCTGACATTTGTTGAGGCGCTGCTACTTGCCAAGTACTGGTAGGTATTTTACATTCACTCTCAAAGCGGCATTAAGTGAACTAAATTGACAACTCTTCCTCCCCCTGATGCTGCAAGTTCTGAAATTTCCTCCACACTCTACGTTTTCCAAATTCTTACTGGTCACGTTCATATTTTATGCAAACCAACATACCCCCACAGTATTTCATTAAATGTTCAGAGCAGAGTAGAACAGTCACTCAACAAAAATGCAGTACTGGGGGATCCCTGGGTGGCTCAGAGGTTTGGCGCCTGCCTTTGGCCCAGGGCGCGATCCTGGAGTCCCGGGATCAAGTCCCACGTCAGCCTCCTGGCATGAGGCCTGCTTCTCCCTCCTCCTGTGTCTCTGCCTCTCTCTCTCTCTCTCTCTCTCTCTCTCTCTCTCTCTCTCTATGTCTATCATAAATAAATAAATCTTTTTTTAAAAAATGCAGTACTGTTGCTGTAGATGTCAGAGAAAAAAACCATATCGAAGCTTTAAGTAATTATGCAGAAGCCATAGCTTATATGTACATATTTCATTCATAAAAATAACTCTAGCTTAGCCTTACCCACTGTCTATACCATACATACAACATATTTATTTTTTTCATATCCCAAATAAGGCAGGTTTTAGAATGATTTTTTTAATGGTTGAAAAGATGACCAAGAAAAAATTATTTCACCCAAAACAAAATTACCACTTCTCTGATAAATTCATTGGAATCCTAGAAAGCATACCGAAAGGTTAACTGATAGCATATAACTGTTACATTATTTTTTTCAAATATCAATATAAATAGATGAGATCTACAAGGAAAGAACCTACATCTGGTTGCTCTTTCTCATTAACTGCTTGGCTAGCCGTGGCACAATAAGAATGGGAATCCATTGGACTGTTCACAGTTTTTATGACTCTATTATCCTGTATAAGATCTGTTTTATCTAAATAAAAAAAAAAAGATCTGTTTTATCTTTTTCTAAAAAGGGAAGGAAGCGCTTGGGTGGCTTGGTTGATTAAGCATCTGACTCTTGGTTTCGGCTCAGGTCACAGTCTCAGGGTCCTGGGATGGAGCCCTATGTTGGGCTCTGTACTCAGCAGGGAGTCTGCTCAAAATTCTCCCTCTCCCTGGGCACCTCTTTCCACTTGCACATACACACTCTGTCTCTAAAAACAATAAAATTAAAAAATAATAAAATAAAATATTTTTTAAAAAATCTGTCTTCACTACAGAAATATGAGAACTATGCTCTCAGAGTAAAAAGATCTTTGAGATAAATCCCTGTTTGTAGATATCTAATCCAAGTGTTTTGCTTGCCCCAGATTTCATGGTTTTGAGAAAATAGTTCTAGGAACACATGGACCTTTGGGGGCTTAGTACAGGAAGCTGAGTTTCCATTAAGCTCATTTGTCTGTGCAGGGGTGGGCTGGCGCCTCCTTGCACGGGGTCACAAACGCTGATTACACACAGCTCTTCCCAACAGGGCGGTCAGGGTGTCCCCGTGATGGCTGGAAATCAGCCATGGTGGGAATAGTCACAACTCGGAAGCTGACAAATGTTTATAGTAAGGGCTGCCCCACCCCATCCCAGAAAGCCAATTGTTCAACATTTACCAGCACACCACGGCCTATTAGCTAAGATTCCCCCACCCTGCCAACCCCCAGAATGTTCTCAGTAAGTATAAGGGAAGAGGAGAAGAAATAATGTAACTTTTTTGAAAATATAACCACAGACGCGGGTCCAAAGGCCCAAACTTCAGTTGTAAGATGAATGAGTGCGGAAAATCTAATGCATCGTACGGCGATTATAGTTCACCCTACTGTATCACAGACTCGAAAGTTGCTGAGAGTAGATCTTCAGTGTTCTCACCCCAAGAAGGAAATGAAGGAAATGGTGATTGTGTGATATGATGGACGTGTTCGCTACAGCTACAGTGGTAATCACATTGCAGTATAGAATGGATCAAAGCAACACTTTGTGTGTCTTAAACTCCTACAGTGTTATATACCAACTGTATCCCAATAAAGCTGGAAAAGTTTTTTCAAAGAAAAGAAAAGAAGAAAGAAAGAGGTTACCTGGGTGGCTCAGCTGGTTAAGCGTCTGCCTAGGGCTCAGGTTGCCATCTCAGGGTCCTGGGATGGAGCCCCATTTCCGTCGTCGAGCTCCCTGCTCAGCGGGGAGTCTGCTTCTCCCTCTCCTTCTGTCCCTCCCCCCTCACTCGTGCTCTTTCTCTCTCAAATGAATGAACAAAATGAATTATCTTTTAAAAAAAGAACATTTAACTCCAAAACTCCTAAAAAAACAAAAGGAATATAAAAAGAATTATCATGGAAAAATTTCTACAAGGATAATGAGGAGTCAGTGATTTTTGGCTAACAAATGAGGTAGCTGATGTTGATCATTACGAAGTCGGTCTCCCATACTTTTCCTTAAATTTTCTACCAGTCTTGTATTAAAACTTTAATAGTACCATTTAAGGTATAAGTGATATGGGCCTTAAAATTTTTCCAAAGAAATTAAAACATGCCGAAAATCAGCATTTCATGAAAAGTCTTAAGTTTTCATTGGACAGATTTAAAACAAAAATAAAAATAAAAGAAGTTATGACATCTGAGAGCTGCAAGTTACCAACCAGCTCATAGCACCTGCACCTCTAGGAGGTAGGTGTTCCCTGACCTTTCTCCCATGGCAATCTGGAATTAGCCCATTATGCAGAATGCCGGAAATAGGTCAAAATATACCACTATGAGAAATAAGAAAAAAAATTAAGCTCACCAATTCTCAAATTTTAAAAATTTTGAATATCTTATGTATTCTTCCCTCTGCCTCCAGAAAATAAGTCATCTTGATGAGCATGTAAACTTGTTTTCACACCAAAAAAATATGACAGGGAAACTTTATTCAAACTAATGTGTGTTGGTGTTACCCGTGTACAATGAAGACTTACCACATCTAACATGTCTTTTAAAATTCTCTGAGTAGGCCATTCTAAACCTCAAAGTTCACATTCAAATCTGTTCTAAGTGCTTTATTCCAACATTTAAAATGAGAAACAGGAGCTGAGGAGCAAACAGAGCATCAAATGAGTCCATGATGTGCAGTTAAAGCTGGCTTTTCACTGAATTTTCTTTTCAATCGTTTAGCTGAGTCACCAACACTGAATCATTCTGCATATGCCTTATGAATAATAAGCAGAGATACTGGCTTAAAAGCACCCCATAATCTTAGTGATGAATGGCATTCTTACAGCCAAGATGCCATTTCCAGGTACAATTTGTGCCCACCTTGTTTCTAAATGGATTTCCACATCACTAATATTTTATTAAAAGATAAGGTGCACCTCTGGCCAGCCCCAGAAGAGCCGTAAGAAATGACCAGGGAGCCAAGTAAGGGGAGCGGCCTATTTCAGAATGAACAAAAACATATCACTTCTCTATCCCACCTGGACTCATCCAAGACCCATAAAGCAAGTGCAGGAGGCTGGTGGCTGGGACTTGCCTGAATAGTCTGTGCCTTGAACTCATACATTTTCCACAAATGAAAGCCCACAGCATTCACCCATGGTCTTCAGCACTCTTGACTTGTACGTCCTTATGGCGTCTTGTTATCTTGTTTCTGGTCTACAGTAGATTGAACGTAGTGAATTACAGAGGGGAAGAAGTGTTTAGACAAGTTCGGCGGGGTAGTGAGAAGAGCTCACTGACAGGGAAGAGCCAGAAAGAGACACTAAAGACCTATAGGGGTCTTGATTCCATACACTGTCACACAGTGATGTTTTCATAATGCTCATCTTGAGTCGTTGAGACAATTATGTTGAGTGAGAATACATGATGCACTTTCATGCAGATTTACCCTCCTAAGGTGGGCACACAGGTGTGTGAGCACTCTGCAACCACAGCTCAGTGAATAGCCACACCTCACCCTGGTCCTTGCAAGGCACCTGCTGCCAGAGTTACTAAAATCCTATTCTGGGTCTGATGAGTGTCTGTTCACTTATATGGTGCCCCTGGGTCAAGTGGAGGCATACATAACACCCTTCCCTTCCATCTCCCCTTCATACAGCTTCAGAAGAAAACTAGTCCACTTGCCCCTAGAAGCATGAGAAGCCTGTAGTCTACAACTGTTTACCATCACTGGGCAAAATATCTCTCCTCACTTTCCAAGTATCTCTCCATCAAAATTATTTATTCTCCCCAAAATTTCAAAAAGGGCAAAAAGGCAACAGAATGTTCTATCTCTGATACAGAGAAATTCTAATAGAAAAAAATCCCCTCAAAACTATGAAACTAAAGGCAAAACCCGGGACATCTATTTGAGGCCAAGATTTAGTAACAGGGACTGGATTCATTCTCTTTGCTTAAACAACTACAAAACCAGACAAAACATATGATTTTCTGACACTGGACAGCCAGCATCACTGTGGTCTCTGAAGAAGGGAAATTTAAAAAAAGGAGTCACAATTTATTCGCTTTCTGCCTAGAGACAGTTTCCAGGCCACAGAGCAGACAAGCCAAGAGAACCCAACAAGACTGAGAATGGGGGAGAGGGGGAGGGGTGGGCTGCAGGGGCAAGAGTATCAGCGAGGAGGGAGCTGCCCAAAGAGCAAGCTCCAAGATCTGCAGACAACTCTGGTGAAAAATTTATCTGTATATCCAGGAGAAATAACAACCCAAGGAAAGACCCACCATGAAGACACAGACAGACAATTCCCAAAGCCCACCTAAACTAGAAATGGTTGATGTTCCTGCCAGCCATGAGAGAAGACCTCACAGCACTTGGGATGTCAGCCTCCCCCTAATGCTTCCTTCCCCATGACCTGGAGACCAAGGCGAGTGCATGCCCCCTATGCTGGGATCCTCACCTCAATGGACACAGCCCACTCAACCAAGGATGTGAAATGAACCCAAAAGTTTGTCTCATGGGCTCTGAGGTGGTCTGGCTGGAGTTCAGCAGAGCCAGGGTACCCCAAACCAAATAGAAACTGGTCGAGTTATCAGATCTTCTCCTTCTGCATTACGCCAAATGATGGGTTTTGTAAATTTATGTGGCTCATTCTGAGCTTTCTTGTTCAAGTACAAAATGTGAAGCAATAGCTGTCAATGTCCTGGCTCCAGAAGAATACTGCGGAGTTAAATTATGCCAGTTTCACATCAGCGTCACCAGATACTGAGAATAGAAAATTTAACTAATTCCGGTGATTCAGTTTTCCATCCAATTCATAGAATAGAGTAAAAGGTTTGGGAATTCCGTTCTGTTGAGGATGAAAGCATCTGACGTTGCTGTGAATGCTACTGCAAATTCAGTTTAAAAAATGAATATTAGGGGGATGCCTAGGTGGCTCAGCAGTTGGGTGCCTGCCTTCAGCTCAGGTCATGATCCTGGGATCTGGGATCAAATCCCACATCAGGCTCCCTGCAGGGAGTCTCCTTCTCTGCCTATGTCTCTGCCTCCCTCTCTCTCTCAGTCTGTGTGTCTCATGAATAAATAAATCTTTTTTTAAAAATTGAACTTTAGGCAAAATAATAGGTTTTGTGGGGATCGCATGAGTCCACATTGAAACAGGGCACTGTGTTGTGGTTCAGTAATATTCTTACTAAATTGAGGACTTAAACAGAGCAGAGGGTACTTGGAATGGTTGTGCTGTGCATGCGACATTCCACCAACCAGAACAAAAGCTGTCATTGTCAAAATTGATATTTTTATATATCAAAGAGCATGTGAACTACAATGTTTTTGTGATAATGTGGTTAAACAAAAACAATTTCCCCATGCATGCCAATAGGCTCTTTTCTCTCTACTTCCTGCCATCTGCCATTGCAGAAATGCTTGAGCTTTGAAAACCCACTTTGTACATCAAACTAAGGATTCTACAATCAATTAAATATTTCTTACATCTTTCTAAATTTTTGTTGTAGTTTGTTCAAAATTTGTTGTAAGCTTTGATCAGATTATTCAACCCAAAGAGCCAAATAAACCTACCTTTGAAATCCGGGCAACTTGCAATTATTGGGGGGAAAGCTTGAAAACAGGACTCATTGACAATAATACTTACCAAAAAAAGAAAAATGCCCAATATTTTGAATGATGAGAGGTCAACCGGAGAAGAATATTTCATTCTGAAAATCTGTAATTTTGCTTGAAAATAACTTGCAGGAAGAATTTGTTGATGAAGCATCTATTTTTAATTGTATGGATTTATATACTGTATTATAATAAGATAAAATTCAGAAGCATTGTGATTCTGCAGCATACAAATTTAACAAAGTATTCAAAGAATCATCAAAAGAAACAACTTCTCTGATGAGTTTATAAAAATATTTGTCAATGAAAGGGGCCCTAAATGGAAGCAACAAAGACAATAACCACAAAAGTATTTGCTTAAAATATTTACAATTTCAGTATTTTTAAATACTATTGATAATTTTTTTTGATAATTTTCTATACTTAGCAAAATTTGCTCAGGGTTTACCAGGTCCCTAAGCACCTCTGAGAGAGTATATTCTCAATTAAAAATCTGATAGTACCTAGAGAAGAGTTAAATGAAGGTGTCAAAAATTTCAAATTCATGAACTACAGAATGTTATTTGGAGACAATTGCTAAAATTTTATGAAAAATTAATAATTAGACTATATTAAAACATACATTTTTGGGAAAATTATCAAGGACATGGTATTAAAGATAATTTTAAGATGCATTAACACATATGAACATATACCAAGATTATTTTGCTGAAGTTCAGACAATCAATATCAAAAATCTCCATGTTTTGTTTTAATGCACATAGATATTTTGTGCTTATTTTATATAAAAACTTGTTTTAAGAACAGTTTTTCTAGGAGAACTATCTTCAGTTGCACCAATGTCATAAAATTAATTTTCCTCTGTGTGTGTCTGTGTATGTCTCTTCCTCTGTGTGTCTTTCTCTACTTACCTTCCTTCCCTCTTTCTCTCCCTCCCTTTATGCACACATACATATACTAAATTATCTTTAATACCCTTTTTTCTATTAAAAATATCCTCATTCAGATAATAGATTATATGAGCATCTTAATCATTGGCTCAGTGGAGAATGCTTCAGCTCTTCCTTCCCTCCATCCCTTTAAGTAGAGGGAGAAAAGTGCTTGCTCCCACACCCACCCAGTCAAGTGAAGGAGGCTGTCATATGTACCAATCACAAAAAAATTGAGGGTTTGCAAGAAAGACAACCTGATGTGCCATTCCCCAGCTGGGAGCCTGCATGGCAGCTGACTTGCTGATTTGCCTCTCTGTACTTACGTGAACCAAAGGAGAACAGAACTAAGAAAATATGGCAGGTGCAAAACTGGGGAAGCACACACTTCTAGCATTTCATGAGAGAAGCACTTCTGAGATGGCAGAGTAAGGGCCATCAGAAGACCACCCCTCTATATAAGTAATTCTGACACCAAAAAGCATCAAAATTAACTTTTTCATAATTTATGAAATTATCCTAAATGTTGCAGCTGTTCAGGGGGCATTTATTAAAGACAATAACTGCATCTCACTAAGAACAGCAAACCTATTCCAATCTCCATCTCCTCAACTTAACAGGAGCCATGAAAACTAACAGTCTCATAACTGCAGCAGCTGTGAAAAACTGTGGCTTAGCATCCACTGCAGAAAGAATGGGTTAAGAACTCCCCAGAAGTTCATACCCAGATATCTGTCCCTATTCGACCTGTCTGGCAACATTGTAAAAAGCCCTATTCTCAGGGCTTCTCTTTGTTTAACCTGACTCAGAGCTCACTCTGTACAGAGCCTTATCCCCTGGGGCATTTCTCAAAAACAATCAGTGGCGATTGTTTAATATCACGGCTGCTTGAAGTGGCAACATTAGTTAGAGCTGACGAAAAATTCTTAAATTTCAGTTTAAAGGAAAAACTAGGGAATGAGATGTCAATATGGGGTTTTTGCAAAGTTCTGACATATTCCTGAGAAGCTAAAAGGCCACACATATGTGCAGTGCCACATGTATACCAGGAAAGACCTGGGAAGGCCCTAAACTCTCACCTTTGGCTGATCTTAACACTGTGCAAGCAAGATGTAAAGGCAAAGGCAGAGCTGCAAATCCCCCGCTGGAGTACTATAGGCTCCCCAACACACACATAGAGCCCTTCGAGAAAGGCTGGAGACTTTCTGGGTTGAGGTGTTTAATAAAATCTCTGTCCAATCAGTAGCTGAACACTAAACAAACATCAAATCAGATCAACTCAAAGAGATCTGCAGCTAGACACATCATAATCAAACTATCCAAAGTCAAAGGCAAAGACAGAATCTTAAACTGTACCAAAAAAAAAAAAAATCTTCTCACAATACAACTAACACCCATACTGCTAAAAACTACAGTAAAGATAGAAGCCCAGAGAGAATCACCACTGGGCCAGCAGTCATGAGAACAGTCATCCCTGGGACAAAAAGAAGAAATACCTGAGAAGCAAGAACCCCAGCCCCTCAACAATGATCCCTTGGGATGATGTGTGCCCTTCCCACAATTTTGTCAGGGGAAGCCAGTCACAGTTTTCCCGGCCTTGAGTAACTTACCTGTGCTAGCTGCTTCCACGGAAGCAGAATTTTTTCTTTTGCTGTGTCTTTCTCTGTAAAGGAGAAATAAGCTCCCACTGTACCTTTTCCTCTGGTTTCCACCACGAAGTCCAGGCGGTTCAGCAGACGTCTGCAAACGCTCCTCTTTTGCTTACGTTCTCACTTTTCCTCATGTGCCCCATTAGGGTCTGACACTCTCAAGCCAGCATGCTTTCCTTGGTTCCCTTTTTCCCCAATCCAGATATTTGTTTTCTGACATTCTTCCATAATGTTACCCTTGAGGGAACTCCCATGGCAAAAGGTATAAAATTAATAAATTTTTATTCTGCCAAAGCATTTATTATTTGAACAAATTCTGTGCCTCCTCAACTCCGTGTTGTAAAATTCCACCTGAACTATTTGCTCCCCAGTCCACCATGTAACCCACGTGCTAGGAACCTGCCTGCCTGTCCCCAGCAGCCTCATGTTCTTTGTACCTTCCCTTAGAGAACTAACTCTGGAAGCTACCCATGCAGTTTAGATCTGCTTCCCTGCCTAAAAATACTGCAGCATCTTCATTCATCTTGTAGGCCCTGAAGTTCTCTCTCTTACCTTCTTCTTCTCTCATCTAATCTTTCATAGTCCTGAGTCTTTAGGGGATGGTTATCCAATTGCCCTTATTAATGAGTCCCTATCAGCATCTTTAATGGGTTTCCTGTCTCGAGGTTCACGACTCTAGGCTCCCTTTAAGGAAATAATTCTATTTCACTCCCTTAAACTTCATCCTCTCTCCCTGTGTTATATTTCTTTAGGCTCCAATAATTCTTTCCTGACATAATAGCAACTATTATTCCTTTTCCTAGTTTTATCTTTTTTCTTCTCCCTAGTTTTGTCTTTTAAGAGCAGTTTTATAACTCTCTAGCCTGGCCTCCTGTATCAAAGTATTCCTTAGGGCCTGAAAGCATCAAGTCTTCCCTTGCAAGGCTAAGCTATCCTCTAAGATTGCAAACTTTGTCCCCCCGCAAAAAACATTTCATCTCCCACCTGAAAGAACTTACCATCCTTCCTTTTTCTTCTCTTCTCCTTTTTTAATCTCAAGATCCAACCCTGAATTTGGCATGTATCACTGCCCCTTTCCTAGTAAAGTGCATTTTATCCTCCTGCCTTCTCTTACAATTTCTTATATCCCATCTTCACTCTCCATTGCTTACCCCAGTGCATATTTCATTAAAGCAACCAAAGATTCCTGCTAGAAAACCTACAACCATGAGTACATCTGTATCAGTGTCCCACTCACTCTTGTTACAAGGGAAGTGTGTGCAACAGTCCATATAGCCCACCGTCCACCTGGTCTTGCTTCCTTTCCCTGTAGTTCCTTAAAACTGGCCCATCTCACTCTTTCTGTGGAATCACTCTAATAATGACCTGCCACATTTTGAGTATCAATCATCTGAAAGGAAGTGAAAGGAAAGGAGGGGGAGGGGGGAAGAGGGGAGGAAAGAGGAGAAGCAAAGGGAAATTAAAACCTCCCTGCGCCCTCCATCTCCCTGCTCTTCCTGACCCACTTCCCTGTTGCCATTAACAGGATTACTTCCCCCCAAAGTTCTCCTGCCACATTCCCTCTGTCCTCTCCTTCTGAGACCCACCTTCACTGATTGTAAACCTTCCCACTACATCATGCATGCCCCTTAGGGTCATTTATGCATTTTCTGTTCTTTTTTCTCTCTGTGCCTCAGTCAGGCACAGTTTATAGTCCTGTTGATCCTGTTGTAGTTCTGTTGATCAGTTTATAGTCCTGTTTTCTGCCGTATTTGACACGTTATCTCCATTCATTGCTACTTTCAGATATCATATGGCTCTGTTCTAAAATTTCCCTTCGACCTCTTTTTGTAGATTCCACATCTTTGGTAAATGTCTCTATTATTTTCCTTCTATATTCCTGAATATACTGATTCTTATTATTGTCAAGTTCTTTGTTACTAACATCAGCACTCCTGTGAGATCACTGTATCACCTGTGCTTCCTCTGCCTGCTTAGTCTCTGGATTTTCAGCAACAGAATCCTGCACCTTATTGAATGCAGGGCACTGTGTAAAACAATGTTATTTCTCCAGGGAAGATTCCCCTTTTCTGCTAAACTTTAGTGGGGGTGATATTTTTGTTTAAGATTTTGTTTTATTTGAGAGAGAGCGAGAGAAATCACAGAGGGAGAAGGAGAAGCAAACTCCCTGCTGAGCAAGGAGCCTGACATGGGGCTCGGTCCCAGGACCTCAGGATCAAGACCCGAGCCAAAGGCGGATCTTAACTGACTGAGCCACCCAGGGGCCCCTCAAGGGGGGTGATAATTGAACCCAATTAAAACTAAGGAACGAACTAAGAACTAAGTGAAATTGGGACTGGACTGCAGTGCTCCTAAGACTCAACCACCCTCTTTCTCCTACTAGAATGAAAGTTCTGTGAGCAGACGGCTTTTGTGGGTTTTGCTCATCATTTTTCTCTTATGAAAGATACACAGAAATATTCCACAGGGCATTGCAGAGGCTCAGGCCAATTAGAGCTTTGATTCTCATTATATTTTCAAAGAGTGGACATACAGGAAAAAATAACTGTTCATCGTTCTAAGCTTATAATTACAAGAAAAAGGAGTCTATAGGTGACTTTCACCAACTTTGTCTAATTAATTTAGTGATCAAACTGATTCTTGAAATTGTAACTACATTACATGTAGATAGCCTGCTAGTGGGGGCTAACATATAGCAATAATTCATCAGATCATTATGAAAACATTTAAATTTTACCAACATAGATTTATGTTTTTATTTTTTTCTATTCACTTAATAGATAAACCCAATCAAATGTATTTAGTAAATCTATCAAACAACTTAAAGGAAGAAGGTCACATATTCCAGAAAATTGGCAGACATAATTGGCAATTTGTAGCTTCATTCTGGAGGAAATCTTTTTGATAGTGGCAGGGGCTCAGTGTGATGATAAGATGCCCCCATGTTTTAAACTGTCCCTCCATGAAAAGACCAATACAAGAGAAAATGATTCAAAGGGGGAAATGTGCAAAATATTCCTAATGCCCAAGCATCAGCCCCAAGAGCCAAAGTGGGTGATGACTCACCCGCCACCGGTCCAGTGTGGAGTCCCAAGCACTTTGAGGAGATCCATCAGTGAAATGATGGGACTGGGACTTTTAGGTCCGTGCAGCTTGCAGAGATGGTCATTAAACTGAAGAAAACAGCAAACAAGATGCTTGGGTAGAGGGGAGTAGGGGGGGGATATATGTGTTAATGTTTCTGAGGGCATTTCTGCAACTCAAAAGAAAGCTAATTCTCTGCAAGTGCTTGTTAGTCAATGTATCTGAAGCAGATGAAAAAAGGAATACAGACAACTGAGTTCCAATCTGCTCCACTCTCTGGCTCTAATAAAAACCAAACAAGACTTCTCTTAATAATCTCTTTCCCACAAACACAGAAACACACAGTATATCTAATTAACAGAGAAACAAATGGATCTTACCACATTTTAAATTTGCAAAAACATCCCTGAAAACCTTCATATGTTTCCAAGTGCTTGAGACCTTCAGCCATTTGGGTGTGCTCCAGGGAAAGACTCCACCCCGAGCCCCGGCAGCATGGGGAATCAGCACAGCAACCCTGAACAATTCCAACCAACAAAATCACTCTACAGGGAAACTAAAGTTCATATTCAACTTTCTATCAAAGACTAGTTTGATTTAGTGGCACTTGGGAGGCTCCATCGGTTCAGCGTCTGCCCTTGGCTCAGGTGGTGATCTCATGGGATCAAGCCCGATGTTGGGCTCCATGCCTCTCCCTCTGCCCTTCCCCCTGCTCCTGCACAGTTTCTTTCTCTCAAATAACTAATCTTAAAAAAAAAAAACTAGTTTGATTTAGAGTGTATGAAAATGGGATTATGAATTATTATAATTCTTTGAAGGTTTTGAAAATGGGCCCATATGGCACATAAAATCTGGCTGTTTTCAAAAGGCAAACATAAGAGACTTAACTCTAGGAAACAAACTGAGGGTTGCTGGAGGGGAGGTGGGTGGGTGGATGGGGTAACTGAGTGATGGGCATGAAGGAGGGCCTGCGATGTGATGAGCGCTGGGTGTTAAAAGCAGCTGATGAATCACTGAACTCTACCTCTGAAATTACTAATACACTATATGTTAACTAATGTGAATTTTAATTAATAACAAAATAAAATAAAATAAAAAATGAGCTACACTCCAGGAAAAAAAAGAGCCAATATGAGTTTCAGAGCAATCTAGGAAATTGACATTTAAAGTTAAATAAAAATAAACTTTAATACAGACCAACTTCAAAAACAGAGTGATGTGAAGGCAGATGTCATTTGCTGACATTAAAATCTTTGCCAAAGAAAATTTAAATCTTCATACTTAATTGCATGGGTATTATGGGTATGGGTATTATGAAATACCCTTTACGAAAATGAATGAATATAAATAAATATGAAAATGAGTAAGTGAAAATAAATAATTCATAAAATAAATAAATATGAAAATAAATAATAAATAAATACATTAGTAATATCCTTTTCCCACCTAACCTTGGATATTTTTTTTCATTTTGAACTGATCGTTCAGAAGGTAAAAATATTTTCTCACTTAGAACTTCATGTACCAGTTCTAGATAACTCTGCGAAAACTTCTAAGCTGTATTAAAAAAATTCAACAATAGGGGCATGTGGGTGGCTCAGTAGGTTAAGTGTCTGATTCCTGATTTCAGCTCAGGTGGTGATCTCAGGGTCATGAGATCGAGCTCCATGTCGGGTTCTACACTAGGTGTGAAGCCTGCTTAATATTCTCTCTCTCCTCCCCCTCTGCTCCTCCCACCCTCTCTAAAAAAAAAAATTTTTTAATAAAAATGCAATAATACCTTCCAATACACATTCCAAAAAAATAAATGAGGGGAATATGTGCAGTTTATTCCAAATCCCTCTGTTTTTTGAATGATTTTTATGAGGTTTAATTATAAAGAACCACATTTCATTCTTTTAAATGTTTACTAAAAAGAAGTACCACCAAGAAAAGGAATTAGAACACTATGGAATCCATTGGAAAATCTTCCTCTTTAGCTTTTGAGAAGACAGAGTGTACGGGCTTATTTCAATCCAGATGTGATTTTTCTCGCTGTTAAAATGTCCATATGTGAGATGGAAGCACGATGATTGAAGAAAAACTGATGTCAAGTAGATATAAAGGTGATTTTTTTTAGTTTATTGGTTTCCACTCCCAGGCCATCTGAAACACATTTTTTAAAAGCAGGTTAAAATGGAACTTCCCAAACCTGTTATCTGGTCACATTTAATTCCCAGATCCCAAGAGCTGATATTCCTGTTAGAGTCTAGATTCTGGGTGTTTTTCTAGACAGCAGCCTGTAGCATGTTGAGAATCTACAATATGGCATGAAAGCTAATCACAGGGCATCCAAACAGCACTTTGCTTCCAGGCAGGTACCGATACAGAAACACCCCTGAAAACCTATTTTGAAATTATTTCAGTAGTCCTCTGCTATCTCATTAGTTCAGTGGTTGCTCTAAAGAAGCCCCTTCCTGAAATGCTAACCAAAACCACCACGAGACATCACCTCACACCTGTCAGAATGGCTAAAATCAAAAACACAAGGGACAACATGTGTTGGCGAGGACATGGAAGAAAAAGAACCCTCTTACACTGTTGGTGGGGAATGCAAACTGGGGCAGCCACTGTGGAAAACAGCAGGAGGCTCCCCGAAAAGTTAAAAATAGAGCTACCCTACAACACAGTAGTAACGATTGCTACTAGTAGGTGTTTACCCAAGGAATACAAAAACACTAATTTAATCCCTATGTTTATAGCAGCATTGTCTACAATAGCCAAGACGTGGAAGCAGCCCAAGTGTCCTTCAACGGATGAATGGATAAAGAAGAGGGGGTTTGTATATACACAAGGGAATATTATCCAGCCATAAAAAAGAAAGAAATCTTGCCACTTGGAACAAAAGGGTATTGTGCTGATGAAATAAGCCAGAGAAATACAAATACCATAAGATTCTGCTCATATGTGGAATTTCAGAAACAAATGAACAGACAAGGAAAAAAAGAGACAATCCAAAAAACAGACTCTTAAATACAGAGAACACATGGACGGTCACCAGAGGGGAGGCGGGTGGGGGTATGGATGAAATAGGTGATGGAGATGCAGGAGGACACTTATCAGCCCCGGGGGTTGGAGGGAAGTGTTGAATCACTGTATTGTATACCTGAAACGAATGTAACACCGTGTGCTAATGACACTAGAGTTAAAAACAAAATAAAGATGACCCTTTGTCCATCTTCTCCCCTCCAACCTCAGTCCCACTTCTTCAAATGTGCTGAGACACCATTGCATTGTTGGGGTCTGCATTTTTTTTTATTTTAATACTTAATAACTCTCTGAAGGAACTAAGCAGTCCATCCCTCTGGCACCTAACCCTCCCTGAAACTCCACCCCATGAACATCATCCAGATGTGGTATTTTACATGAAGACCAGTATTCATGTATTCATTAAAATTAAATGAACCTATATTACACCAGGGTAGTACTATGAATTTCAGAAAGCTTAATTTCATTTGACTCATATGATAATTCTGTACTAAGGTAGACTGAGTATTATGGTGGATTTAGAACATTTTTTTTTTTAAGGAAGAAAGGAAAGAAACACATGATTCCATGCCCTGCCCCTGCCACCTAAAGCTACAGTTACACATGACTCAGGACCAGCCTCCAAACCCCTGTGGTGACCACGGTACATGCCCGCTGTAACCTCTGCCATCTCTAGATTTGTTCACGGTTCTAACATTCTCATCTTACGGAAGACAACTGATGCTCAGAAAGGACAAATAAATGTTCAAGACCATACAGTCAACAAGGGTGGCACACGGACTAGACCCAAAGTTCTCACTCCCAATCCATCCTCTTCCCATGCCAGACATCAGGACATGGGGACAGAAGCCTCTGGCAAAAAGGAGCAGGAAATGCCGTCCTAAAGTTATTTTTCAAGCACCAAAATATGCACTAAGCATGAAGTTAGATCAGAATCGGTGGGCTCTCCACCAGAAACGTATCAGTTAACCAAGAAAAGCTACAGATAAGACGGAGGTGGTTTCCATGTGATTACAATTCCCTCCTTACGGTGTCGTAAATGCTCCAGGCACGTCCAACAAGAAATCAAGAAGCCATCGTTACCGTGAAGTGGTAGCTTTTCCTTCTCCATCGACAAGTCAACACTGTATACTAACAACGGTAAAGACCTTGACGATCCCCAAATCCTTGTTTCCATTTTTGTTCTGGCAGCCAAGAAGCTTGGTTAACCGTAGGAGTCAAGTTCACTAACAATATTAGCAGAGAATCTGGGTAGAATAACCTGCTTGTCTTCTCTCATTTAATAACAAAGAAAAAACAGCCAAAATGAAGTAAAACTAACTAACATTACTAACATAGTTTAGTACCCTCTGTGTGTCCAGCACTGTTCTTATAATAAGCATTATTTAAGTTATCCCAACAAACTATGAATTAGGTATTATTATTAGCCCCAGTTTATGGATGAGTAAACTGAGGCACAGCCATAGTTCACACACTTAGTGTGTATAATCTGTATTTTCTTAATCGCCAAAAATGTACCTTTCCATGGGTTCTACTGTCAATCTCTGACACATAAGGCATATGTGTGCGTGTGATGTATATATGTGCTTGGGCGTACGCATATAACGTGTATAATTATAAGATACCTTTACTCATTTTTAATCAATGATTGATCACACTATGTAAATACATGTCATTTTCAGGGCAGATGAGTCACTCTGGAATACCAGATACACACCAATATTGTAAATAATGAGGGTGGGAGCCAGGTGGGGATCTACATGACGTCTCACTAGTCACTTCCCCCACCCCCTTCCAGCTTTACATTCAGGGAACACAGGAAGGAATTCCAGACGAATTTAGTCTTAGTCATTCTTTTTTAACTTTGGCCACCAAAATATGAAATGCACAATTTTAATATTGTGCTAGCATACCTCTTCAGTATAACATGAAAAAAAATGTCTAATTTTATTTTCATTTGCCTTCTGGTCCTTTCTAGCTTCTGACTGTTGTTCTTTACAACATGGCTGATATTTTGTTTTCATGGTTTCTGTTGTTTAGTTTTTTTCTCCCTGGGTCATCTCTTCTTGTCCCAAGGATGGCTGTTCCAGGGATTCTTGTTCCTTGGGCCCCTGTTCTTGGGATGCTTGCCACAAGGATGGCTGTTTGAGCAATTCTTGTTCCTCATATTCTTCTTCTGATTGTCTTGATGATGATTCTTGTGGTTCTTGTCCCATGGGTGGTTCGCTTTGGTCTTCTGTTTTTACCGCGGGTTCTAGTAGTGCAGGTGTGTTTTTTCGCTCTAGAATGCCGTATGGTTCTTTTTCTTGTTTTCAGTAAACAAAATAAAACAAAATCACCAGTAAACACAGTAGCCATCTAAACCAAGTGAAATAAATCATAAAATGACAAACGTTGCCACTATATCCTTGGACTTCATATTGATAGTGATAATATTAACAAAAACAAGTCTCACGCAGGACATCACATTTACATTGTGCTTTACTTACAGTTACCACTTTCGTTCCCACTTGGAAATATCTTAAACAAGCATAAAATAGGTAGAATGTAATAGTATCAGAGAAGCTTAAGAGAAGCAAGTATAATGTGTTACCAGATATTAAATAGATACAATCCTTTAGTTGTCTAAAAACTGAAAAACCATAGGAAAGGCTCTTGCTTCTTCTGCAGGTCACTGAGGTTAAAAAAAAAGGAAAAAAAGCACTTTTAGTAAAATTCTAAAAAAAGAATCAGAGCGCAGGAGCATCCAGAGCCACTGTCTTTCTCCAGAAGAGGCACCAACAGAAGAAAATGACCTAAAGAAGCAGAAAGACTATGAGGGACTTATCAACCTATCACTTGCCAAACCACATTTGTCGATGCCAAGACCCGCTATTCCTGGGGTGACACAGGCCACCGGGCATAGGGACTGCAAGGCCGGCCCTGGAAACTGACAGGAGAACCCTTGGAAGTTACCCCTGGAAGGACATCTTCACCGAGAGGCTCACAGAACCGCAGAGCAGCCGGGAACTTTGGATAATGTGCTGGCCTGATGCCTCCCCAAAACCGCTTCTTTCTCTCCTTGGCGGAAGCAAGACCGTGACCCCCGTCCAGAAGCCCAACTCCAACCTCATCCCTGCCACAGGTGTTGACCTGCCGCCAGGTCTGCTCAATCTACTCACGTCCACAGGTCTTCCCGAAAAGACCTTTCTCCGCAGCCCCTGCCCCTCCAGGGCCTGTCCCCTCAGGGCACACTGTCCCCTGTGCAGCCCACACCCCTCCAGGGCCTGTCCCCTCAGGGCACACTGTCCCCTCCAGCCCATGCCCGCCCCAGGGCCTGTCCCCTACAGACGATGTGGGTGAAGGCAATGCTCTCACCCTTCCCCTCCTGCCGCCAACGTCACATTCACATAAGTCGAGCACGTCAGCCCTGCCCTGCGTAGCGGCAGGATGACCCCAGCCCCTCAGAGGGACACAGCAGGCCGCAGCGAGGCCGGCCAGTCCCCTTCTAGGGCCGAGCCCGGGGCCCCTCAGCCAGGCCACCCCACCCAGGCCCCCCCGGCCCAGGCTGCAGGCTGCTGTGTGGGGTGAGCCCCAGTGTTGGCACCGTGTGCGGGAGACGGCAAGCCAGACGCCCCGCGGGGAGGGCACCCAGGGGCGCCGCGGACAAAGGACCACGTCCTGTGCAGTCCCTGCGCCCAGCCCACCCGCCGCCGGGACCCCCGACGCTGTGACCTGCATCCCCGCCTCCACCTCCCACCGGGCCTGCCTTCCACTCGGTGTCCCCGCAGGAGGCCGCCGGGCCACGGTGCTCAGGCCGACTCAGCGCCGCCGCCGGCATCGGCACCCACCTCCACGCTCACCTGAGTGGACCTCTCCTGTGTCACACGGTGCACACACCCCCACAGCCTCTGTCCTGGGCCCGGCAGGCAGCCGTTCACCCTCCCGGAATGTTCCAAGGCTTCTGCACCTCCCCCACCTGTGTGTACCTGCGCTGCCCCCACCACACTGAGCTCCCCACGGGCAGCAACGCTGAGCTTCCTCCAGCCTCACCCCTCGGCGCCCAGCAGCAGCCAGCACCCAGCACGGGCCCAGCCAGCACCCAGCACACACCCAGGCAGCATCAAGCACACATCTGGCCAGCACCCAGCACAGAGTCAGCACCCAGCACACACCAACCAGGTGCCCAGCCACCTGGCCAGCACCCAGCACAGACCCAGGTAGCATCGAGCACACACCTAGCCAGCACCCAGCACACACCCAGCCAGCACCCAGCACAGACCCAGGCAGCATCAAGCAGACATCCAGCCAGCATCCAGGACATACCCAGCTACAACCCAGCACACACCCAGCCCACAGCCAGCACACACCCATCCAGGTGCCCAGCACACACCCGGCCAGCACCCAGCACACACCCAGGCAGCATCAAGCACACATCCAGCCAGCACCCAGCACATACCCAGCTACAACCCAGCACACACCCGGCTAGCACCCAGCACACACCCAGACAGGTTCTCATCATATACCCAGCCAGCACCCAGCACAGACCCAGCTAGCACCCGGCACAGACCCGGCGGCTCCACACTGCTTCCTTCTGTGTTCATGCGAGTCCTGGCTCCCTACATTATGAATAATATTGGACAAGTCTCCTTCCCTCCCTGGGTTCCAGTCATTTCTTTCTTGAAACCCAGGAGTAAATGTATGAATCTTAAAAATGTAGGATTACGGTGGTGAGTGAATGAAAGCAGACAGTGAGCCTTAAAAACTCATCATGACCAACTCGCTACCATATACAAGTGTAAACAGCAAGGGGGAGGACTAAGAGCCACCACAGGGTCACATGATCATGTGCCCAGTGACAGCAGAGCAGTGGGAGGCACACGGCCGCGGCCGCCCTTTGCAGACCCCGGGGAGGCGTGCAGCGCCGGGGCTCACTCGGCAGCATGGGGCCCCGCGCGCTCCTCCTGCAGGGGGTGTGATCCCTGCTCACAGTCCACCTGTCCCCACACGCAGGCAGGGCTGCCTCACTCCGCCTTGTGTCTCCAGCACCCAGCTCAACCCGGCCCATGGAAGGTACTCAGAAAATGTTGGAAAAATGAAAGAATAAGGTAATAAATAACGAATGAACTGGCCATCCCCCAGTCCTACACATAAAGCATTCCTAAACATAAAGAAAATTAGAATATGCAAGATTAAAAATAGAATTAAGGCAATAAAGCATGCTTATGTGAGTAACAGATTGCCGTAAAATGTATTATAAAGTCACGTTAAATATTAATATAAAATAATATAGGCATTATATTAATATAGAAAAAAACATATTTCCAAACTCCCTGAGCTCTCTTTGCCTTTAAGTGCAGCCACCAGTGAGATGCTGCTGGTGCCACACACACGTGTGCGACATTTCTTACCAGAGCTGAGCCCACAGCCAGGGCACCTCTTCATGGGGATAAAGTGTGTCATCTGGGTGCGCTTATCTGTCTCCTGAAACCTGTACTCTTTGTCACAAGTGTCAGGAGCTTTGGTTTTTCCTTTCTCTACTCCTTTTTTTCTTTTTTACAAAATATTAGAAGGGTATGCAGTGTAATATTAAAATATTAGCATAACGCCTGGACTGAACTGTGGGCTGCCAGACAGCACCACCGTATGGTTGGGTCCAAACCCATTCTTACCAACGACCAAGAAACCGGGCCGTACAGAGTGTGGCTTACAGGGGTCCCTGCTTAGTGATGAAAGAGTCATCTGTTCAAAGCCACACAGTTCAAAGCTGCCAGTAGACGGAGGGCCGCTGGGTGCCCGGGCTGGGGCCATGCATAGAGTGACCCACTGGGGACATTTTCAGTGGGAAACTCCCAAACGGACAAAGAGAGCCCAGAGCATGCATCTGTGCATGTCACACACGCCCCACAAATGATCACCGAAAATTCACTCTCTTACCAGGAAACGGAACCACTTTTTTATTCTCGCTGAGGTTCTTGAGAGATGCTGAAAAAAGAGAGAAAAATCCAGATATTAACAAACTTACCAGAAGGTTTACATCCCATGGGGTTTAGATGTAAGACCTACGGCTAAAGGAATCGCTGGGATATAACCATGCTGACCAGCGTAGACGGAGTTTAGAGCCAATTTGAGTAAGAGGATAATCGTGCATCATAACACAGAAAGTCCTGCCAACATTATGCAAATTGTAGTTTCTGAGATCGCAGGGCAACTGGCAAAATTGTGATCTTTTTTTTTTTTCTTCCTCTAAAGAAAAGCACATTTTTCATAAACTGCTTCCTCGTGCAGTTTCATCGAGGGAAGTCCGGGGCATATGGTGGCACTTCCTCCGCTCCACACAAGATTTAGTAGGTAACAGAGTCTCTCCGGTTACACCAGTAAACCGTAAAATGCAGGTGTCGGGTGTACCCTACGAATAACCAGAAAATGTAAACCAGCTCAACTTACACAGCAGCTGCCTTTTGAAAAGCCCAACAGTAAATAGCAATAAAAACAGAACATTCAGTCTAAAATGAAAAAACCCTAGAAGTAGAAACGCATGAGTTCGCATCAACGCCTGCAAGACCGAACACGCCGATGCACACGGCACGCTGCACACAACGCAGCAGCTTGTGCGGATCCGCCCCATTTAACAGCTTATCTGGCAATTTCGCTTTGACTTCAGGTGCTGTGAGGTTTTTATGGAGTCCCTGCCAGCGCAGGAACATAGCATGAAAACACGGGCCCGTTACAGATACGCGCCTCTGCGCGGACCGGTGGGGCCCCTGCACCCGGGATGAGTAACACAGGAACACTTTGCTGAGAAGCACGTCCGAGACCTTGAACCCAGGAGCCAAACGGCTGGACGGAAGCTGCACTGGGAGGCCTGACGCTCTGGCAAAGGGGGATGGAAAGGACGCACCAGAGCAGCCGGGGGAGCTGCCAGCCTCTGCAGGAAGGAACTCGAGAAGCTGTCACAAGACTTGATGGGAGAGATTAAACTGCCAAGGGCAGCAGCCGGGGAATCTGAAAACCGGGGCCGACGAGAAGGAACGAGGGACCCGGGGATTCCAGAGCAGCGGGCTGGGGGCCACCGGGGGGCCGGAGGGGCTCAGGATGCCCCGCCACTGCCCCCTGGGGAGCTCCAGCACCCATCCACTCTCCAGCACGCGGGGCCCGGAAGCCGTGTGTCCACTGCCACGGACTTCTGTGACTGCCAGGCTACCCGGCAGCCGCTCCTGATGGATTAAGACGTCAGGCTCAAGTTGGTCAAAATAAACCCAACGTTTTGGTTCAAGGTATAAATCGCTGGCAAAAAAGAAGCCCAGAGTTAGAGAGCAATTAATTTTCGTAGTCCGTAACTGTTACCTAATGCGTCTGGTTTCTCTGTGGGCTAGAAGGTTTGTTTTATTATTTATTTATTTATTTATTCATTTATTTATTTATTTATTTAGAATATTTTTTTTAAAAATCGGCAAAGACATTTCCCAAGTCCTTGCAAATTTGTAATTTGCAATTACAAATTCCAAGCCAAAACGTAGTCTGGATTCGCAGCCTCTCTGGTAAGTGGCTTGAAGGAGTCGTGCCCCACGGGGGACCTAGAATAACGGGGTGGCCCAACGAGCCCACCCGCAGCCAGGATAGACCGTTTTGTCCTTAGAATAATTTTAATCGTCCGTATTCAAACGTGCTCACGATAGAAAATTCTGAAAAATAAGAGAAGAGCCCCTCCTCCCCAAACGGAAATAAATTTAAGTCACAGACGCACCGGCTTGCTGTTTTAAGTGGGAATCTACAGAATAAGAACTTGTCTGACTTTACAGTCTTGGGGTGAACTTCCAGATGCAGGCCGCTGGCCCAGAGGTACGCTAGCTTCCGAGTGCCCTGCAGGACAGATGCCCCAAGTTGCACCCTCCTGAGGACACGGCCTCCCCACTCATCTTCCCAAGTGATGGCAGCTTGTTCTTCACATGCTCGGAAGTGGGGACGCACTGCCGGTCAGGACCTCCAGGCCTCCCCCCTCCCCGCTGAAATCTCCGAGCCCCTCTGCACACACCTCGTGTCCTCAGAGTCCACCCGCCGCCCACCCTCCCCTTGGCCACGCCCATCTCCCCCCAACTCAGGCCACCCCCTCCCTCCCAGAGCCCCCGGGTCACCCTTGGGGATCTCAGTAGCCACTTGCCACACACCTTCCCATCCTGGTCTCTCAGCTCTGACACCTCGTCACATCCAGCGAGCCTGTTCTCCAGCCTCCCCCCGAGACCACACCTTGGACCTTGTCGCCGCCAAGCAACGTGATGACCTGTGTCCACCGCCCTCTGCCATCCTGACAGAGTCCCAACACGCCCTTCACCCCGCTCCGTCTGGAGTTAACCTCTCACCTAACCGTGGTGCGGTCACGAAAACTAAAATTAGCGTTAGGACGGTACCATGTAACTACACGCTTTATTTGGATCCCAGTAGTTTCTAATGTCCTTCTTCTGTTCTAGGATCCGATGCGAGACAGCACCTTGCAGCCACTGGTCGTGTGTCCTGGCGTTCTCCAAACTGTGACAGCTCCTCAGGCTCTCCTCACTCCCCATGGCCAGGACACTTCTGAAGACTCCTGGTCGGGTTCCGTGGAGCGTCCCCCAGGCTGAGTGTGGCTCATATATTCTCATGAGTGGACAGGAGTCGCGGATTGGGGGGCAACACAGAGGTGCAGTGCCTTTCCCACTGTGTCCTCCCAAGAGGTACATTAGGTCGACGTTACTTCATCCCTGGTGGTACCAGCCCTGACCCCGCGGTCTACACTCTACAACATGCCCCAGTGCTTCCTTTCCAAGATTAAAAACTGATTAATTTTGCCCTTTAGTCTACACCTAAAAAATAAGATCCAGATCTGAGAGTAGGACCTCATCAGAAGAGAAACTGCAGAG
The DNA here is from genome assembly GCF_018345385.1 of Vulpes lagopus. Classification (NCBI taxonomy): domain Eukaryota; kingdom Metazoa; phylum Chordata; class Mammalia; order Carnivora; family Canidae; genus Vulpes; species Vulpes lagopus. Next base: position 131,506,600 of record NC_054828.1, read on the forward strand.
GAGATGAGGGGTCCGGCTTCTGGATCTTTAAGGTCCCTTCGTAGCCTAAATTCCAATCATGATATAAGCTGTTTATTCTTCTTTTCTTCATGCATCGCATTTGAAAGGGACAACGGCACATTATGCTACAGGTATCATTCCTGTGGGACTGGCCAAGAAATTCAACAAAACTATACAGCGGAAGCAGGAGAGGATGCCTTCCTGGATCATTTCAACCTGAAGAGTCGCTCGGCACACAAGGACAATAAAATGCCACCTGGAGGACCTGTCAAAATCAGGTGTGCAGAGATGGCTGGAAATTAAAGGGAGGCACTGCTGAAGGCGTGCCACGGCAGGAGAGGGACCCTGGGCCCAGCTGAGAGATGCAGGTGCCTCGGCGGGACATGCAACCAGACGTGCAGGATTCAGGGGCTCCACGAAAAGGAAGTGCAGAATGAAGAACCGCCTTGTGTTGGAACCCAGTGTAGAGCCCCCAGCACGTCTGTCCTCGCGGAACATTACAACAGGGCCATATGTTATGGATTCTATGGGTGAGGAAAGTAACGCTCAGAGAGTCTCAGTGACTTGCTTGGATGCCGTAGACCCCGGGAGCAGGGCACGTACTTGCCCCCAAGCTCTGGGTCCAGCACGCTTCCCTCCACACACACAAGGTTCATCCGAATGCTCAGTGCCTCTGATGACTACTTGGCTTCTCCTTATCAATTCTCGAATCGTTTTGATACGACTTAGAAGTAATTACACATTGATGTTCCCTTGTCAATTTTATTTTATCCAAGGACAGCCTCTCCAAGACCACTGGGGAGGAGGGATGCCCACAAACAGGAGAAAGCCCACACCCTGACCTCATGGCTCTCGGGAAAGGCAAGGGCAACAGCGCCTTCTCCCCGTGTATACGGCACGTAGTCTCCCGTCACTGAAGAGGAAAGCGGCCATATAAACTCAACTTGTTGCACAGACGCCAAGAAACAATTTTTATGACCTTGAAGGATCACTTAATCGAGCTAACGTTATTGATCCTACCAAACTGGAGCAGGGCTTCGTATGCGGGCGGACCTCCTTTTATTGCAATTTGCTTTATTGCACTTTGCAGATACGGGGGTTCTTTTATGAACTGAAGGCTTGTGGCAACTCTGCATCAAGCACGTCCATCAGCATTGTTGTCCCAACAGCATTTGCTCGGGTCTCCGTGTCACATTTTGGTCATTCTCGCCATATTTCAACCTTTTTTCATCATTGTCATACGTGTTACGGCGAAGTGTGAGCAGTGATGACCACTCACCGAAAGCTCAGACGATGGTATTTTTTGACAATAAGGTATTTCTTCACTCAAGGATGTGCGTTGTTTTTTTTAGATGCAAGGATGTTGCGCGCTATTACACACGCAACAGACCACAGTGTAAATGCAACTTTTCTGTACGGTAGGAAACCAAAGGCTTCGTCTGACTTCAGTTTATTGCAATGTTCGCTCTACTGGAGTATTTGCTTTATCGTGGTGCTCTGGAAGCAAACCGCAGCATCTCCCGAGAATGACTGCAGATCAAGTGCTGTACAGGACCCAGGTTGTCCGGCTCACACAGGAAGGAGAGATCTTAGATGCTCAGGAACGACTGAGGTTTAGGGGTAAGGAAAGTATCTAAGGAGAAAAGTATAGCGAAGACTCTTCTCTAGAATTACTTGGATCGAGTTCTGTCTAAAGGTAAAGATCAGATCCAAACTCAACCCCTACGTCAATCCCATCATACAGCCCATGGGGCCACTGAGCTCTTGTCCCCCAGGGCAGCTGTCCCCACAGTCACCTCCCGGCCCTCCACACAGCCTCGGCGTGGGCAGCCTCATGGAGGCACGGGGCAGCGCCTCACACCCTCACCAGCTCAGAAAAGCTAACAGAAGGACTTGAACCACACTCAGATTTCACAAATTCAGCCCAACTTGAACTGAAAGGGAGACGCTGATGCCACTGCCTCCTCTGACCAGTGAGCTCAGGGCCCCCGGACTGGTCTGAGCTGACACAGCGGGAGACAGCAGGCTGCGGGGCTACTTGTGGATGCTCAGCGCTCACCCCCCTTTGTACCACGTTGTCGTCCTAAGCATCATTTTCTACCTACGTAAAAGATCACAGGATATCACTAAACGAATTTGCCCAAAAAAAATAAAACCTCTCAAATAACAGCGCTCGTAAGGTACGGAAAGGGAAGAACTGCCAGCTGGCCGAGTTCCTGCCCACCAAGTACCCGGGCCCGCACGGAGCACTCGGGCACGCCGCGGGTACACGGGGAAACCCAAACCAGGGCCAGACTCCAGGCCAACAGCGACCACTTGCTTTTCTCTCACTTTTCCCTCTCCTTTGCTAAAGTAAGATGCACGTTCAGTGGAATCGTTTTCTGCGTGAACACCCGCCCCTGCCACCCAGGGCTGGCGCCTCACAAGCCTTAGAGCTCAGCTACTTCCTTCCCACACCTACTTACCAATAGTCCACTTCTTCAAGCAAAGGTGGCTTCCAAGCATAAGGGAAGCTGAGACAGCAGCTTGGCCTCACTCTACGCTGTAGAGAACTGGGAGCAGCTCCCTGGAGCAGAGGCTCTATCCTGTGGCCTCCTGATAGGAAGAGAGGGAGCCAGGATGCACCCACTGAGGGGTGGGACACGGGGAAGGGGGATGAGGGCCGACAGCCCTGCAACCAATCACCACTCTGCTCGGGGCCGCTCGATGACACCCTTAAGAAGAGCAGAGAAGTGCGCAGAAGCCTGGTTCAGGCAAGTAAGTCCCCTTCACACTCGGAGACAGGAAACGAGTTAAACGATGAACCGTCATAATTCATTTTGCCGGAGCAGGCTGTTGTTGCCACAGGTCAAGAGAGGCGGGCAACGCAGCCCACGCTTAAGAACAGCCCACAATGGGCAGCCCTGACGGCGCCACCTCCAGCCCGGGGTACGGTCCTGGAGACCCGGGATCGAGTCCCACGTCGGGCTCCCCGCACGGAGCCTGCTTCTCCCTCTGCTGTGTCTCTGCCTCTCTCTCTCTCTCTCTCTCTCTCTCTCTCTCTCTGTGTGTGTGTGTGTGTCATGAATAAATAAAATCTTTAAAAAAAAGAAAGAAAAGAAAAGCACGCAAAATGGTGATGTGCTTTTGAACTAAAAATGCGTTGAGCCAAAAGACAAGGTTGGACGCTAGGAACGTGTTCTCCGCTCTCTCTGAGGCCATCCCACCTGCTGGACCCACAGTCTCACCAACTGTTAGCAGCTCTTTGAATGACAATCAGTAAGTTACAATTTTTTTTTAAATGAGTCCTAAGTTTCCAGATTGGCTAAAATCATAGGAAGAGGGGAACAGAGCCACCTAATGAAGCCTCTGAAGAGCCGAAGAGTCTGGCCTGGCCACGCTCTGCCAGGTGGCTGCGAGCCCCTCGGCGTCCGGAGGAGCAACAGGTGAGGGCCCCTGGCACTGAGGCTGCAGAGGGGGGTTCGAGCCAGGCACCCGGGCACAGGGCGGCATCGTGCTCGGTCCCTTGACTTTGCCCCTGGAACTGTGAATACTTTGAAGCAAAGTAAAAAGGCTGAAAATGACAGCGGGAAAAATATTGGTCTTTTTTTTTTTTTTTCTGATTCTTTTGTTCCTTCACTTTGAGCGTCCCTCGACTTCCCAGTTCTCAAAAATAAGCAAAAATAACAGCAAGGGTTACACAGCCAAACACCACTCCGAGGAACAGAAAACAAACAAATGAACTTATCACCGCCTTGGATTAAACCTCGAGGACGTGGGACGCCCGGGTGGCTCAGCGGTTGAGCATCTGCTGCGGCTCAGGGCGTGACCCCGGGGTCCTGGGATCGAGTCCCACATCGAGCTCCCCACAGGGACCCTGCTTCTCCCTCTGCCTGTGTCTCTGCCTCCTGCTCTGTGTCTCTCATGAATAAATAAATAAAATATTTTTTTAAAAAAAGAAAAAACCCTCAAGGACTTAAAACGGCCTCCTTGCCCCAGAAAAACAAATTCCGCAAACACTGAGAAAATGCCAGAAGGCACAGCACCGCTCTGGAAACGGGGCTAGAGCTGCCAGGACTCCAGGACTGGAAGCACCTGCTTCCTTGGCATTTGCAGGACAGATGGCCGCTGACAGCCGTGCGCGCTTGGTAGGAAAGGTGACATCTTTTAAGGGAGGTTGAAAGGGGCTCATTACCTTTTCCCAAATAAATCTTTGCGCCAGGCCGCAATCTCCAGTGGCCCCTGACTGGCGAGCTAACCCCAACAGCCCCATGGACGGCACTTGAGTGGAAAAGGGCCTGCGACCTTGAAGGCTGTGACTGAACCACAGCTCTATGCAGTCGAGCCCACAGGGAACCGGACCTTGGAAATGGACTGGACAGGTCACAGTCACCCACAGCCACCTCATGGGGCAACAACATTAAATATATATATTTAATATAATTTAATAAAAATTAAATTAAAAAATAAAAAATAAATAAAACTACAAATCCAGGGGCACCTGGGTGGCTCAGCAGTTAAGCATGAAGAGCAAACCCTCCATCCAGCGGGGGCTGGTTGGACCAGGCTCAGGGGGGCGACCCCAGGCCCTCGGGGCAGCGGCTTACCAATGACGGGGAGGGGAGGGGGGAGTGGATTTGCTTGAATTTCTGCTGTTTCTTCTGTCACCTGTGCCACCAAGGACAAGGTAGGTCGTCATTCCACTCTCCTCTGAGAAAGGAGGATTGTCACCTGGCAAGGTCGTTGAAAGGAAAATAAAACCAAAAGGAAATGTCTACGGAGGTGTCCTGGAATCTGTGCGTATTTTACAAGTGCCCTTAAAGCAGATGGTTCAGCGTCCGTGTCCTGCACTTAACACTCCACGGAAGCCCCTAGCGTTCCATGGGATGATTTTTTAAGTGTTCCAGGTCTCGAGCGCAGGGAACGGCCCGGGCGCGGCTGGCAGGGGGAGACACTTAGGCTTGGCCACTGGGATTTCTCTGGCGTGACCCGTCACCTGAAGAGCACCCTTCGTTAAAAATCAAAGAACAAATAAAGACGCCGTGGTTGGGACCCGTTCAGCTACAACTGCATAGGTGCTGGGGGCCCACCTACCAGCCTGCCCAGCGGGCTCGCTCCCTTGTGGTCACCAGGCGGCCACTGGGGACCCTCGTGTGGGCCCCACGCCGGGCATGCCCCACCTCCCAGTTGTACCACCTGGGGACGTGCTTTGCACATCTCTTTTCTTCCAAACAAGACAAAACAATCCTCTGATCATCTTGTTGGCGGACTGGATTATCCTACGGGGATAAGGATTGAGGATTATCCTACCGAGTGATGATTTTCCCAAGTTGCCGGGAAGTGTCGAAAATCAAGAGGTGGGCATTCCCCCGACATTCGCTGGAGACTCTCTTCCCCAGCACCCAATAGAGTTGTTGAAAGATTTCCATCATGGAGATGCAAGCAGTTAAAATGAAACTTTAAAACTTGAAGCCCCCAACATGATAAGGCGGGATGGGTCCCGAGCCAGCCGGTGCCCACCCCCAGCCCACAGACGGGAAATAGTGTAAAGACTCAGCCACAGCACAGAGAACCTCACTACCGTCTCGGAGCCTGAAAAGCAGCGACTGTCCTCTAGCCTGGCCTCACTGGCCCGCAGATGCCGTCCCTCTGCTCCACGGTGGCTCCGCCCGACAGGGACCCGGTGCTCCTCACCCACACATGCTCCAGGCTCTCCTGGTGGTCAGTGAGATGTGACAGGTGACAGCCCGCCCACGGGGCCAGGGAGTTTGGGCGCACCTCCTCCCCATGAGCCAGCAGAGCTCCCTTCAGCCCCTCCTGCACAGACACCCCACTATCTTTTCCCAAGGGGGACAGTACACGGGTCCACGGAAGGAGCGGGGGGCAACCAGCAGAGCGAGGCGATCCTGACTACGAGGTAATCTCGGAAGACCCCACCGTCTCACGGAACTGTGTTCACTCACCAACTTCCGAGAGCAAAGGGGCTGCAGGGGCTCTGTCTGGGGGGCTGGGTTCCATCCAACGAGCACAGTCGTTGCTGATAAAGATGCAAGTCATGATGCAAGGCTGCGAACTGCCCCCTCCCGCCCCTACGAGACCCTCGGACCCCGGAAGACACGCCGTCTGGGTTCTGCTGCAGCAGGAGGATTTGGAACAGGAAAGAACACGTGACCTTGGAAAGAACACCTGCCCACTCTGTGCCTCAGCCCCCCACCTGTAAGGTGTCCCACTCACCTAATGAAAAGACAAATGGTGCGTAGGTCCGTAGGATCTTTACAATTTGCAAAGCTTTTCCCAAGTTCCCACTCCTCGTGGCTGACACGTTACAGCAGAAAGGCCTACACATCAAACTGCTTTTAAAACTACAAATCCTGGGCAGCCCGGGGGGGCTCAGCAGTTTAGTGCCGCCTTCAGCCCAGGGCATGATCCTGGGGTCCCGGGATCGAGTCCCATGTCGGGCTCCCTGCATGGAGCCTGCTTCTCCCTCTGCCTGTGTCTCTGCCTCTCCCTCTGTGTCTCTCATGAATAAATTAAATCTTTAAAAAAAATGTTAAATAACTACAAACCTAAAAAATATATGATTACAAATAAACAGTTGTGAAGCAATGTAGGAAAGCATTTATACTCTGGTGATGTTATTGTCATTTTATGGGGTTGGTGGGGGGGGCCAGAGAGGGGTGGTGGGCAAGAAGTAAGACTTTTGCTCTATGGAATGTTCTCTGCATATTTTAACCGTATTTCAGGAGACAAGCCTGACTAGCTGTGTATAACAGGATCGTACCAGTGTCCTCACCCATGGTGGAATTACGACAGAGTATACACATTTCTATTTCTTCAGCATCTACATGACATACCTTTTTTCTTTGTGTTCTGTCTTAAGGGAAAGCTTTTCTTAAAAGACATTCGTGAATTGTCTTCCTGAAATAGAAACCATCAGTGTTAGCAGCTGGAACTTTTTTCTCTAGCCTATAACCAGGAGTCCCAAGAGCGGGGCGCTCAGCCACAACCGCACCCTGAGAACTAAGGTTTGCAGCAGGCGTTAGCCCACCGGAGACACGACTGCACTCAACACTGATTTGCAAAAACGTGACAGCCGCGCTGGAAGGCTACCTACCTTTCCATGAGACGGCAGGTGCCACCTTCACTCTGGCCGGGGCCGCGAGTCCAGACCAAGATCAGTGAAGCCCGGGGGTCAACATGGATGAGAAAAGCTGCCCTCGTCTGGTCTCAGGGTCCAGCCCCAGTGTGCTGGAGCCTTCGCTCCGGGCAGTTCAGGGACTGAGCCAGACACTGGGACCGACGGACCCGGTTCACACGGATTCCCGTGGGCCGCTCCAAGTTTTCTACCACCGTCTCGTCCTCCCCAACATTTCATACCAGAAATGACCCAGCTTCACCGTGAATGTGGAAAACTGGAAAGAGAGTCCCTCCTATCCTAACAACAAGCAAACGTGAAAAAAAAAAAAAAATCTATGACACTACAATCTTCTTGAGCTCATCAGAGAGAGTCGAGGCCACCGGGAAACCAGTCAGCCTAGAATGTAGGACAGACGGACGCAGCCACGGAGGGACAGGGCCTGAGCGAGCGCCCACCGGCTGCCCTGCGGCGGAGCATGTCGGGGGGCCGAGCGGCAGGAAGATTTCAGAGCAAGTGCAGCAGCCTGAGGGCGCACAGCCAGGGCCCCCGGAAGGTGGCCGATGCCAGGGCGGAGGCTGAGACAGCAGACAGGCCTGGAGGAGCTCACGGCAACGGGAGAAAGCGGAGTTCTTCAAACAACAAAGCACGTCAAAGGGCCCGGGGCCGGGCTGAAAGAAGGACAACGAGCCACGCCGGAGCCACGAGGACCGCGAGCAGCGTAAACCTGGGTTAGAAGCCAGAGCAGAACATGAACGTGCAGAAGTCCACACTGACACGAGTACACGGCTGTGGAAACAAATACCTGAATTGGAGACAAGAAGCAAATATTCCCAACGAGGTGGTGGTGAGTTCACACTTCACGTCCTCTGGAGGCGAGACCTAGGGACTGGCTTCCGACGCACAGAGTAGGACGTTCCCGGAGGAGAACCTGATGAACTCCACGCCCCCGAGGGACGAAGGGTGCTGACTGGGGACGCCACACGGATGTCCCCCCATGTGGTAGGAGAAGGGCGCTTTGCCTCTCGGCGCTCTTTCCGGACCGTCCCCCTCGGGGGCAGGTTCTGGGCCCTCCTGGCCCTGGTGGCAAACCCGTCAAAGTCAAAGGCATCGCAAGCTCATGACCCTCTTGAAATCAGACACTAGGATCCTGCACAAACGTTAACACACCAACAAGGGGGCTCCACGGAGGGCGGAGTGGGAGCATGTGCCGCTCTCCACGTGACGAGGCTACGTAGGCTTCGCAAAACCCAGCACCCTCGCCCCTGGGTACTTAGCCAATCTGAGCGTGGAGCCCACGGCAGCTCTTTTCAAAACAGCAGAAAACTGGGGAACCACCCAACGTCCTTCAACCGGCGAGTGCACAACACGCAGTGGTAGATCCACAACGTGGAGCACTGCTCCGCAGGCAGAAGGGCAACAGGGGTCCCTCTGAGCCACGGGTCCCGTAGACGCTGCCATCGGGCCGCAGACGCGCCGTGGGGCCGGAGTGAGGCCCAAGGGCCCCGGCGACCTGGGCTGGGAGTGAACAGACCCAGAAAGCCACCCCCTCCCATCGCCCAGAGGCCCTGGCTGACCGACGGCTGCTCACAGCGGGGCCCAGGGACCCAAACGGGAAAGTCCCATCGGTTCCCATAGGTCCTCATCTTGCCCCCGTCACTGCTGCCCCCCACCGCTGCCCCCCCGGCAGACAGCCTCCCCTCTGCGGCCCTCCGGGCTGCCCCCTGCAGCACAGTCAGTAAACCCCTCTCCTGCCTCTGATGAAAGCTCTCACCGCCCGGGTCACCCCACGAGTCCCACATGTATCACCGTGGGTGGAAGACTCCTCGGGGAACACAATGCACAATTCCTGTTCCACGTCACCATGGGAGAGGCGGGACCTCAGGACAGAGCCCCCCAACCCCCCACCGAGTGGCGACCAGGTCACAGGGGAGCGAGGAAGGGCCGGTGGTGGAGGACGAGGGGCGCCAGGGACCTGGGGGCGGTGGATGTCCCGTCCTCGTCTGACTCGGTAGGAACACGGCTGCGTGGTTCCCAGACTCCACACTGCGAAGGCGGGGTTCACCGGACTTAAGCTTTCAGTCTTTACGAAGGAGGTAAACGGACCCGAGAAGGAACGATGGTGCCAAGTGCTGAGTGGGGTGACTCTTCCTGCCCATTGGAATTATAAAACAAAAGAAATCATTACAGTCCTTAAAAACAGCCACGACAGCCCTTGAAAGCACCAAGGAAGGGACAGAGACACGGGGGGATTCTCTGCCCACGGGCAGTGCTGGTCCCCGACCCCCGCGGGCCTGGCCAGGTGCTCCTCGCCCACCGTGGCTCTGGTGCCAGGAATCACGGCCTCTCTGCCCACGTAGGCCGGGGGGCCGCTCAGGGCAGCTGAGCACCTGGAAATCTCAGGTGAACTCTCGGAAGTGAGGAAGTCGCAGAAGAACCGAGAACCACCGTCTGGTTGGAAAGCCCGCCCCGCTCTCCTGCGCACCGCTAACTGGGCGTTCGGATACATTTGCCAAAGCCCCCCAGATCCCAGGGTTTGAAAATTAGACCTCAACGATGCTGCTAAAATCACATTAGCTTTCAAAGAAAAGAAAAAAAACCAGGACCACCCTCTGGCACTGGTGTACCCCACAGTTCCCGGCTCTGCTAAGGCGAGCCTGCGAGAAGCCGCCCAGACAGACGCCCAGACAACAGCAGAACGAGCAGAGGCACAGGAGTCCGGGGGCCTGGGAGCAAGCCCTCCTTGGCCTGGGATCTAGAATGCCAGGGACGGCCCCTCAGGTGGGAGCCAAAGGTGAAGAGGAATCAAAACCATTCCACGAGGCCACACGTGGAAGTCCACGCGCTCTGTCCGTGGGAAAGTCCCAGTCTCCCCCCGGAGCCCACAGGTGCACGTCCAGCAAGCGCCCCTCTGCCTCCCGCCCACGAGTGAGGCCGGAGCGGCCACGCCAGCCCCAGGAGGCACTCCTAGTCCCACGGTGAGAGAAAGCAGGAAAAACCAAAGTTCGCAGGAGAACCCGAAAAGCACGGCAAGCGGGAGCCACTCTGCAAAGAGACAGAAGCCTGGGAGCCCCGTCCTCTCTGGAAACATCAAACAACACAGCCAAGAGATCTGCTGTGTGCAAAACGACGACGGACTTCATCAGGAGACATATTTTTCAAAACGAAGAAATCGTGGCTTATCTACAAGTATACGGATCACTTTTGCAAAACTCAGCATTGCTTAAAAATGAGAGGTAAATGAGGTTTTTCTGTCCTTGCACTTTATCACTGTTCTCACTGGAACTGTTTGGCTTGGCCTGCGGCATCGTGGAAAGCATGTGGTAACCCCTTCGTACGGGCTTACACCGTCTCTAAGATGGAACACTAAGAACAACAGTTGCAAAAACCTAGTTGCAAAAAACAAAAACAAAAAACAAAAAAAAACCTAGTCGCCATAAATACTTTCTAAAACATCTCGCACCGGACACCTGGGGGCGAGGGGTGGGGGGGCTCAGCGGTTGAGCGTCTGCCTTCGGCCCAGGGCATGATCCCGGGATCGAGTCCCACGTCAGGCTCCCTGCATGGAGCCTGCTTCTCCCTCTGCCTGTGTCTCTGCCTCTCTCTGTGTGTCCTTCATGAATGAATGAATGAATGAATAATAAATAAATAAATAAATAAATAAATAATTTCTAAAAAAATAAATAAATAAAAATAAAACACCTCACAGATGCGAAGAACTGAAAACACAGGCCCGAGATGACACATTCATTCTTTGTCATTTTGCAGGGTCACTAGTGGTGCACATGTGGCTCCTCCCCAAGGCACCAGCATCACCGTGATCCTGCGTGCACCTTTCCTGGCTTCCCCTACACGTAAAAGCCATCCTCTCTTACCCCAAATGCCTTCCAGAGAGTAAGCAGAAAGGATCAAAGGTGTATTGTTTGTCATCAGCCTGTGCGGGTCCTCATGGGGTTGGATTAGGGACGTTTCACTTTAGTGAGGTTATTTGGGTTATTTCCTTGATTTTCAGTTATCCATATTTTTGATAAGGAAAAAAAAATTTAAGTTGATACAGGTCAGTGACTGCTTTCACCCTCACTTCAGTTTATATTTCCAAGTTTTGTTCTGTTTTGCTTAAAGATTTTATCTGAGAGACAAAGAAAGTGTGCACGAGAGAGCACAAGTGGTGGGGAGGGAGAAGCAGGCTGCCTGCTGAGCAGGGAACTCCACGCGGGGCTCGATCTCAGGACCCAGGGACCATGACCTGAGCTGAAGGCAGCTGCTCAACTGATTGAGCCACCCAGGTGCCCCTATATTGCCAAGTTTTGAAACTGAATCCAGTCTAGTCCAAATAGATCTAGAAAGAAAATGTCACTAATAATTCAATGGAAGGTAGACTTTTCCTAAATCTACAATTCCCTGAGAAGCCAGAATGGGGGTAGAAGATAACACCATGAAAATCTCACTGCAAAGGCCCTGCAGTTGTAGTACAGACAGTCCAGGTAGGCGCTCTCTGAAATTAGGTTAAGAACATTTTTTTTTTAAACTTCCTGCATAACAATGAACCTCCCTTACACATCATGGGTGTGTTCCCCCTTTTCTGCGGGATAAAGGAAATGAGATATTTTAAATAAATGTTTATTTTTGATATCAAAATTATTTACTGGGAAAATGATAGAATTTGGGTAAATACTGATGATCATGTAATAGCTATGGCCTCATGGAATAATCGAGTACAAGCAAGGTAAGAAAATGTTTCTTAAAAAAAATGAGGTCACGGGATACAAAAATCAAGGTACAGGAATCCACTGCATTCCTGTACATTCATAATGAAGCAGCAGAAAGAGAAATTAAGAAAACACTTATGAGAGAGCAAGATCTCAGCAGGTAAAAGAAAAAAGAATAAGAACAGGGACACGCATAAATGGCTACAGCTCTATGCATGTGCAAAAGCCAAGCATTCCTGCCATGGGTCCGGACTGAAAATAGTACATGCCGAAAACAGCAACACTGGTGGGTAGATGGTCAGGCCTGCTGGGTCAGGTCTCCGTCACCCTCGGCCCCCTAGTTAATGCCCGCCCTGAGATCCATGCACATAGTTCCCTGCTGCCCCTCACGTGATTGGTTTCTTGAGTCGTTTATCCTTCCTTGTTCCCACATACTTTACATTTTACGATAATAACACCGAGAGCCGACCCAGGCTTGGGGCTTGACCTCGGCACCCACGCTTCTTGGCGGTGTCTGATGGTGTAGCCCCTTCGGGCCTCTCTTTGTTCCAAGATACTGGACTCTGAGTAATCATTTCATCTTTCATCAGAACGTACCATGTGGCAAACAGTACCATTTAGAATTGCACCAAGAAATAATAAAATATCTAGGAATAAAGCTAACCAAAGACATGAAAGACCTGTCGACTGAAACTATACAACACTGATGAAAGAAACTGAAGATGCCACAAAGAAACAGAAACACATTCCGCGCTCGTGGACTGGAAGAACAAATACCGTTGAAATGTCTATACTACTCAGTCTACCCGTTTAGTGCTCTCCCTGTCAAAACACCAACAGCATTTTTCACAGAACTAGAACAAACAACACTAAAATTTGTATGGAACCACAAATGACCCCAAATAGCCAAAACAATCAAAACAAAAAGAAAAGCACAGCTGGAGACGTCACAATTGCAGACTTCACATATTACAAAGCTGTAGGGGGCGCCTGGGTGGTACCGTTGGTTGAACGTTGGACTTGGTTTCAGCTCAGGTCACGATCTCAAGGTCATGAGATCGAGCCCCACGTTGAGCTCTGTGCCCAGCACTGAGTCTGCTTAAAAGACTCTCCCTCTCTGTCTGCCCCTCCCCCCAATAAAATAAATAAATCAAAAAATTACATCAAGACAGTATGGTCCTGGCACAAAAATGGACCCATAGACCAATGGACAGAATGGAAAGCCCAGAAATCAACCATGATTATGTCTTCAACAAGGGAGCCAGGACTATGCAATGGGACAAAGACATCTCTTCAACAAATGGTGTTGGGAAAACTGGAGAGCCACATGCAAAAGAATGAGACTGGACCACATGGGGGACCCTAGCATCTGTCTTCGGCTCAGGTCATGATCCCAGTGTCCTGGGATGGAGCCCCACATTGGGATCTCTGCACAGTGGGGAGTCTGCTTCTCCCTCTCCCTCTGCCTGCTGCTCTGCCTGCTTGTGTGTGCGTGCCCTCCCTCTGTCAAATAAATAAATAAAATATTTTTAAAAAGAAAAGAAATTGGACCACTTTCTTACCCATACACAAAAATAAGCTCAAAATGGACAAGGACCTAGATATGAGACCTGAAACCATAAAAATCCTAGAAAAGAGCACAGGCAGTAATTCTTCTGACATCAGCTGTAACAACTTTTTTCTAGACATGTCTCCTGAGGCAAGGGAAAGCAAAGAGAAAAAAAAGAAAAACAAACCTATTGGGACTCCATCAAAATAAAAATCTTCTGCACAGCAAAGGAACAATCAACAAAACTAAAAGGCAGACTACTGAATGGCATATCTGATAAAGGGATAGTATCCAAAATATATGAAGAAATACAACTCAACACTCAAAAAACAATCCAATTAAAAATGGGCAGAAACCCCAATATTCACAGGAGCAATGTCCACAACAGCCACACTGTGGAAGGAGCCACGATGTCCTTCGACAGATGAATGGATAAAGAAGATGTGGTCTATATATACCAGGGGATGTTTCTCAGCCATCAGAAAGGATGAACACTACCATTCACTTTGACCTGGTTGGAACTGGAGGGTATGATGCTGAGCGGAATAAGCCAATCAGAAAAGGACAATCATCATTGGGTCTCACTCATACGTGGAAATAGTGAAAGGGACCATAAGGGAAAGGAGGGGAACTGAGTGGGAAAAATGAGAGAGGGAGACAAACCATGAGACACTCCTGACTCTGGGAAACACACAAAGGGTTGCAGAAGGGGAGGTGGTGGGGGGATGGGGTGACTGGGTGATGGGCACTGAGGAGGGCGTTTGATGGGATGAGCACTGGGTGTTAGACTACATGTCAGCAAATTGAATTTAAATAAAATATTTTAAAATGGGCAGAAGACATGAATAGACATTTTCTAAAGAAGACATACAAATGGCCAACGGACACATAAAAAGATGCCCAACCTCCCTGATCATCAGGGAAATGCAAATCAAACCCACAGTGAGATACCTCACACCTGTCAGAATGGCTAAAATCAACAACACAAGAAATAACAAGTGTTGGTGAGGATGTGGAGAAAGGGGAGCCCTTGTGCACTACTGGTGGGAATGCAAACTGGTGCAGCCACTGTGGAAAACAGTATGCAGGGTCCTTAAAAAGTTAAAAAATAGAACCACACTATAATCCAGTAAGCACACTGCTGGGATTTACCCAATAGACAAAATCACTAATTCACAGGGATACGTGCACCTCTATGTTTTGCAGCATTATTTCCAGTAGCCAAATTATGGAAACAGCCTGGGTCCAACAATTGATGAATAAAGAAGCGGCACACATAGGCAATGAAATATTACTAAGCCATAAAAAATAATGAAATCTTACCATTTGCAATGACGTGGATAAACCTAAAGAGTTTAACACTAAGTGAAGTCAGAGAAAGACAAATACCGTATGATTTCATTCATACATGGAAATCAAGAAACAAATGAACAAAGGGGAAAAAAGAGACACCAAGAAACAAACTCTTAACTACCAAGAATAAACCAATGGGGAACAGTGGGCAGATATGCGAATTTTTTTAAAATTATTTACTGGGAAAAGGGCAGGATTTTGGTCAATACTGATGATAATGTAATAACTATGACCTTTTGGTTATAAAATCAAGTACAAGCAAGATAAGAAAATGTTTCTTAAAAAAGGTGTCTGATCCTACTGAGTCCTTCCTTTACAGATTTGCTGTCAGCCTTAAAGTTTTTAAAAATCAGAAGCCAGGAAACAAAATAAGGGGTGGCACATACAACAGAATAGAAAGTAGCTCCTCAGTAAATTGGGCAGAAAGGAGAAAAAGGGGGAAGAGCTCCTCTCTAAAAACGGAGGCACATCCCAGCTGCAGGGACAGAGGACAAATTTTGATCCTCATCTTACACATCTGCTTCCTGAAAATCTCAAATGTTAGCTAATCGCCAATTACCTTTCGAGTGCCTACTATGTGCCCTGGGCTCTGCTGGCCACTGCTGAGGGCCACGGGGAGCGTAAGACCTGGTCCTTATGATGAAGGAATAGATGGTTGTCCTGAGACTCTCGTTTTAATTCCTATTTGTTAAGAGGAACCACATGCCCCATGAGATGGTGGGTAACAAATCTGCAAAATGCAACGTTAATAACCGTGCACCCCAACCCCGTTCACACAGAGCAAGTTGTGCAGGATTTCCAAAACTGCCAAAGTTTGGAGCATCGAAGATGGTTTCACAGAAGCGGTCAGCCCTGGGTAGGGCTCTAAAGGTTTGAGAACAGCAGGGCTAGAGTTCAGGGAGAAAGGGTGGACAGGGGTAAACAGAGTCGGGAGAGCAGCGTGATGCCAGGAGGTGACCAGCACTGAGGCACAGAGCCAGAGGGAAGACTCTGAGCAAGGGACATTGGGAAGCCGGCACCAAGTGGTGCCTAAATCTTTAGGGAAGAACAAAGTTGCCATGACAGAGACAAGGAGGAACCGAGCAGCATTCAGGACGTGTCCTGTCTGAGGGGACATCTTAGTGGAAATGCAGAGGCTCACGAACATCACAAGGCTCTACGTGCTCTGAGGGTCTAGAAGAAGGGAAGTCGTCCAAGCTTCTGTTAAAAAGACAAGGGCCTGGGGATCCCTGGGTGGCTCAGCAGTTTAGCGCCAACTTCGGCCCAGGGCGTGATCCTGGAGTCCCGGGATCGAGTCCCGCATCAGGCTCCCTGCATGGAGCCTGCTTCTCCCTCCTCCTGTGTCTCTGCCTCTCTGTGTGTGTGTGTGTCTCTCATGAATAAATAAATAAATTAATTAATTAATTAATCTTTAAAAAATTTAAAAAAAAAAGACAAGGGACTGAAATGGCATTTGGAAAGAGGAGGGGGACCAGCGGGGAAGGTCAACACAACTCAAATTTCAGTCATCAGGGTAAACTCCCCATGAGGGCGGCCACAGAGAGGGGAACCAGAATGACAGAGGTGTCTGCTGGGGACGGGCCAAACCAAGACAGAGACATCAACAGGCTGTTGGGACAAAAGAGTGTCACACCATGGAATGGAGGGGTTTGATGGCCAAGAGATTGATATGCTATAGTAAAAAAAAAAAAAATGTTTTTAATGAAGGATGGAGCAGCAGATGAGAAGTGTTCACAGAGCCTACCCATCATGAGGGGGCAGCTACAGGACAGCGGGTGGGCCCATACCTCAAGGGGTCCCCGAGGAGAGACAGGGAGAAAGTGGAATGATTTCGTGTGGACACCTGACACAACAGCAGCCGTCATCACGTGGGGCTGTGCACAAAGCCGACGAGCACTCGAGGTTGGCCGGCGAGGATGGGCAAGGTCACCTGCTGGCCGGCCATGCTCCGCCACCGCCACCGCACTGGGCCACCAGGACGGCTCTTCCCAGTGGGCAGCCCTGCTTCCTGGAGAGCAGGACAGATGTCCCCTGGCAGGGGAAAGACAATGACACAGACGAGGCAGACAGAAATGATAGACACAGCGCCCCGCACAAGTGGGGGAGAGAAGACATTGGGGAGAAGGGTGGAGGGTGGGCCCATTTAGGAAAGAAGGGGTGTGTGTCTCTGCCTCCGGGGCTTGAAGCCACATCTGACTACAAGGCAACCTCGGGAGGCTGCGCAAGGGGCCATCCTAGGAGAATCCCCAGGACGAGATGGCCACCTCCACCTTCTCACATCCAGAGGTGCCCTGACTCGTCCCAGAGTTCCAGATAGTTACCAGAAGCCACTGAAGGGCCACCTTCATTTACCTCTAGAAACACACGGGCTGGAAAGAGTAGAAAAGTCAGTCCTGGAACGTACAGATGAAGGTCTGGGCCAGATCGCTGCAGCCAAAGAGGCGGGTGAGCAAGCCGAGCATGCAGGGGCTTGAGGAAAAGCAAGCAAACCTGCGTGGAGCACACGGCGCCCTTGGTCCCCACAGGCCGCAGCCTTTCTGCGGGACCCACCGCCACCATTCCTGCTCCGATGACAGAGCCCCGTCCTACTGTCTCTGAACCTTGCCTGGAGTCTCGTGCTAATGAACAGGCTCTGAAGGCAGAGAACACCCCCACTGGGATCTGGGATTGGGTTCAGGCATTTCTCTTGCAATAGGGAAACTTCTAAAACTCGCATTATGGAGAGAAGAGATGTTTCCATTTGCTCCTCAGTAACGTGAAAGGATTGGAGAAGAGACATTTCTAGGGGTGCTTCTGGCTCAGACTTCTTTTTTAAGATTTATTTTAGAGAGAGAGAGCGTGCGTGCACGTGAGCAGGGGGAGGGGCAGAAGGAGAGAGAGGATCTCAAGCAGACGCACGGCTGAGCGCGGAGCCCAACATGGGGCTCAACCCCACAACCCCGAGATCATGACCTGAGCCAAAATCAAGAGTTGGACAGTCAACCAACCGAGCCACCCAGACACCCCTGGCTCAGGCTTTTAAGATCCCAGAGACCTGCATCCTCCAGCGACAGACTGTCTGGGCCGTCGGTCAGTGGCAGGTGTGTAGGTTCATGACACATGTTTGGACAACAGTGACAAAGAATGTCGAATGTCGCACAGGCTCTGATTTAGAGGGTGGATCCGAAGGATGTCTAGGAGCGTCTCACCCACCCCGGATAGACCCACGGTTTGCTGGAATTCACTGCACTCTGTGCTCGTGACCTTTACCGATTTCTGAGATGCATTAATTGAGGCATTTCAGTGTGAAGTATATGTTTTTTGACTTATCACACGTTTAAAAAAAAGCCTATTTTCTCTGTATTCATCCTATTTACAAGCAGAAAATGTGCATTTTATTTATAGAACTTTTTTTTTTTTTTTGCACCACCATGGATTCTCCTCCTTTGGTACCAATATAGACAAACCCCGAAGACGAATAAAGAACACGCCTTGACTTGACTCGATATCACATGGCTTCACAGATGGCATCTCCCAGCAATCTTAAGAGCAGACCTGGGTTTGGAGTTACGGGTACCCGACTATTTCTCATCTCCGCTTTCTCTTGGGGGAAAGCTGCCAGGTTCACAGAAGATAACATAGAATCAAGAAAAAAGGCCCCTGAACAATCTCCTTGTCAATTCAAAGTGCCCATGGCCCTTCCAGCTCCCTCCTTCCTGTTTTTAATTTTCTTCTTTTGAACCTACTCACAGGAGAAAGTATTTTTTTCTCCAAAATATGGCTATCTGTTGTGGATAACTAGGTAATAAATTCACCTAAAAGTACCTTCCCGGAACATGGCACAGGCCGCCAGTAAAGGTTTCTCATGAAGCTTTCCCAGAAATGAGAATTTAAAATGTTACTTTCTGCGTCCAAAAATTATATTTGTGGCCCTATGTTACCCAAACCTAAACTCCAGGTTGCTTGGTCCCATACAATATGTTGTCAACTGTCCATGTATACTTTCACAATTAAAAATAATTCATACATCTTGAAAATTATACATGGCATCTCCATAACTCACGTGGAAAACCAGGGAAATATGAATAAAATGCTTTCCCTTTGTGACTGCGATGCTTTGTGCCCTATGTGGGGATATTTTGATAAAGGGGCGCCTGGGGGGGTGGGTGTGCAATGAGTTGAGCATCTGACTCTTGGTTTCTCCTCATGGGTGGTGAGACCAAGCCCCACGTCAGGTTCTGCACTGAATGGGGAGTCTGCTTCTCTCCCTCTGCCCCCCGCTAAAATAAATAAATAAATCTACAAAACAAAAAACAAAAAAACCACTCTGCCCGCCCGAAGACAGCAGGAGTGTGAGAAGAGGACCACCCATGGAGAAGAGAACCGGGCCGCGATGCCCGCATGCCAGGCTGGGCTCACAGCTGCGAGGACCACCTTGCTGAGCACAGAAAGACCCTCTCTCAAGTCCGGTTTCTGCTACTTAAACATTATAAGTTGGGCATAAAGTTCTATTAAATTCCTTGCTCTCACCCCCGAGGAGGTACCTCTGCTGATGCTTTTCATCAAGCGTTTGCTCACAGTAAAATCCTGGTGCTATTCTTGGCTGTGTCCTAACAGATGGCTCCAAGAGTTTTGTCCATCTGCTAAAAATTCATTTTCTATAACAGAAAGCATTGTAGACAGCAGGTGAAGGAGACAAACTACGGAGTGAACAGCCAAGAACCGGCTGATGAGGAGCAGGGTGCCTGCCTACCTGAGCATCTAGACTGCCTCCCTCCCTCCCCGCACAGCAACAAGGGTCGCAGACACATCAGGGGTACGTGGGGACCCAGCTGGGAGCCAGAGAGAGTCGGGAGCTGGAAGGAAATCACCCTGCTGTCACCTTCCCTGGAGGGGAGCCCCGCTGCACACACAGGGCTGGGAGAGGGGCGAGGGGTGAGGGGTGAGGACCGAGGACGGGCAGGCCTGGAAGGCTGCGGAGGGTCCCCAGCCCGGGAGCCAGGAGCGAAGTGCGGACGCTTCCGAGACAGAAGACACGGGCCTGCACCTGCTGGTCTGCTTTCCCAGCCTCACGGAGGTATGAGGATAAGTGACAACTGGACGTATTCGGGTGGTGCGACACCGTGGTTCTTAAGAAGTGGCGACCACAGACAAGGTAAGGAGCCCATCCACCTCGCAGAGCCACCTGCTGTGCGTGCGTGGTGAGAACAGGTGAGATCTGCTCTCATCTAAACGATACACACTGTTCACGAGACATCCCCGGGCCTTGGTCCTCTTATATCTCACCGATCCTCTTTCACTTGCTGCTTCTCTGGACTGGAACGAAGCCTTTCATCAACTCCTCCAGGTCCTTAACCGAGATTTCTAAAATTGTCATAAACTCAACAAAAGTGTTTCAGTGGAGCCCCCATATGAAAAAATCAATTGGTTCATCCTACTATAAAACATATATTCAATACCTCCATTTTATTAATGAAATCCATTACACAGAATATATATATATATTCATATATATTGAATATATATATTCATATATATACATTCATATATATTCATATATATAGTTGAATACCTATATATTTTGGAGACAAAGCATCTCTTCCGTTTTAAAGTGCAAATTTCTCTTTTTGTTCTAATCCAAATGAATCTCCTATGTAATAGGGAAATCCAAGCCTTATTTTTCTCCAACCATGTAATTCTCTAAAAATTTCATTACTTAATATCTAATGCACCGTATCCCACTTAGCATTATTGATGACTTACACTTAGCTTTTGAGACTCCAGTGTTGATCAATACGAACCTCGTCTCTCAGGGAAGCAATAAAATACTTAGCTGCAGCGACAGAATGGTATCAAGATAATAAAGAGGGGGGGGAAATGGTAAAGATACCAGGCAGGCAATGAATTTCAAAAATCAATTAGAGAATCAATGCCGTTTTCATTTTGTCACAAAACCCCTGAGTCAGAGACAATGCTAGATCAAAAGCTCCCTGGTTTTATTGGCATTTCTGGCAATGTTAATTAAATGAAAACCGTCTCCTGATTGACTGATAAAGCATACAATAAGACGGAATCACAGTTACAGGCCGGGGCCCCCAGTTACCGTCGCAGGATGCTCACACAGGGTTTCCAGCAGTGGCTGCAAGCGAAGGAAAATGCCTCTTGTTCTGAGCTTGGCATTTATTAAGTATGTTAAATCATTTAAATACGATTTATGTCAGTTGACATAAACCATTACTTTGATTACTTTTTAGGTCTCGTTGTTTTGTCACTCATTTTATGGCTAGTGACACATCAACTACTCAGTCTTCTTGTCTGATCTTGTCAGCCACGAGGACCACCGTTTCCAGCCTCGGCGACCCCACTTAGGGCGGGTGAGCTTGTAAGGTGGGGAAGTGCCTGTTTCCTTCAAACCCCTCTTCCTATGAGACCTGATCCTCAATGAATGTCTCAGCACAGCATGATTTGGGGTGGAGTCATGACGACAAGAAAACCAGAAAACAAAACGAAACATGACTCTTTTTTTTTTTTTTTAAGAAAATGAACCCACAGCATTTGCCAATGACACATAACTCCTATTCCATAACTATGGTATCAAAACTACCCACTGTTTTGCTCTATTTTTTTTTCAATTTTCTTATGACTTCACTCAAATTCATATTGTGTTTTGAAATCTCCAACTTTTTCAAAAACCTAAGCACTGAAGATTGGAAGTGTGGAGAGGGCCCAATCCCTGCCTCTTTCTCCTGCCAGATTCTAGCCCCATTTTGTGAAGAATTTTTCGAACAAGCTGTGCTCCTGGTGGGTAAGGAAGGGAAGCAATAAAGCTTCCTTTATTAATAAAGCTACACCCCCAGCCAAGGGGCGGACTGTTCAGTAGGGAAAAATGAACAAAAGGCACAGAACAGGGAGTTGTTGAAAATCCGAAAGCACACACAGAGTAACTGGGAGGGATTGGGGGCAGGGACCTATGACAATAGCCAGCACAGTCGCTAAAAGCAGAGAACAGTAAGAAGTGACCAGAGGGGCGGTTCAAACACGTCTTGGAAGAGGTGACAGGCGAACCAAGTAAAGATCGTCACTGGAGAGAGACTGGAGTCGGGCCAGACACCTAGGCTCAGAGGTCAAGCGTGAGAATCGGTGCCACACGGCATGACGTTCCTTCAGGGGAAGCGGGGCCAGCCCTCTGCTGCAGGGGAGGGTGGGGCTCAGGCCTCAACACCGCACCTGCACCCCACCGAGGGCCTCACACCTGCACAGCCAGGCATCCTCTGACCATCGCCGCTGCCGTCCCTCACCTGGGTCCTGCTCCTCCCCACTGCCGGCACGAGCAACATCGCTTCTGCACAACCTCTTTGTGCAGAAGACACAAGACCTGCCTCTCAGAGATGCGCTCTCACGTTAGCCAACGGCAGATGACCTGCCCGCAGAATGATTCTCAACGCCTCATCGCCAACTCCAAGACCGGATGGCAGATTCTCGGTGTTCATTTACATTCTAATTGTTTCCGTTTATAGACGTCAAGATTTTATTAGAACAGGTGACAGATATATAAAAGTCTACATGTATCTCAAGGAATAAGTTTAATAACTAACAGACGTTAAGTTCTATTCGTATGTTGCGTGATACCATTTTTCTTGTTTTTCCAATGGGCTACAATATAAATGCTTCAAAACCAGACAAAACCTGCTATTTTCCTGTCACACTGATGGCATTTAACACAGATCTGAGGTATGGTCCACAGTTGCCATCACCATGCATTTGGAGGAACTTGGGCTTGATCTCACCGTACATAACACTGTCGTAAAACCCTAAAAGGTGATAGACCATTTTATAAATTGATGAGTACCTATGCCAAAAATCTTACTTCAAGGTACTTTTTCCTACTGGTAGCACGCTCATCAATCACTTTATGCTTGGTATTTGAAGTCTTTGAGGGAAAAAAAAGTGTCGCAATTATCATTTCATCATCTTCCTTACTCTGCGCCTGGAACGTTCACTATGGCAATCTGTCTTCTGAACCAGAAGTGAGGTGCACGTGTTCTATCCTAAAATGAAAACCTAGACAAAACCACCAAAATGCACAAGTGGGGCATTCCAAAAGTTCTTTGGCACATTTCAGAGAGTTACTATCAAAGACACGATGGAATAATTCAACCCCTGGATTCATGGCTTCTGTCTCATTTTGCATTTTTAAATGTTATCACTGGGTAAAGTCTTCCTTCTGTTTTCGTAAGCCTCTCAAGTTTTCACCACAGTAACAAAATAAACCTTGTGAGAAATCAATGGGATATTTATTCCAGTAAAAGAGAAATGGAATGGTCTCTTTTGATCCTGATATGAGATCAAAGGGTCAAAACAGATAATGCCCAAAGCAAAACCTGTAACACTACTCTGTAGAACTCCACATATGCATGATCCATGTGTTGTCTTGCTAGTTGATGGGGTTTTTCTTAATGTGAGTGGCATCTCTGATCAAAAACGTTTAAATCTATTTCCAATAAATGAAATCAACATTCTGAAGTATACCAAGAAAAACCTTAAAATACCAAAAGTATCCTAAATATTGATTCTACTAATATTGATTAGTTTTTTTATTATCAGCAAAGTCAAGATCCCTTTAACACACCATGGAAAAAAATTAATGGAAAATAGCCCTTAAGAATATACACAAAAGTGAAGACAGATTCTAAGCAGAAGAATTCAGGGTTTTTACTATTCTCATCTGTATTTATAATTCTATAATAAATATTATTTTTTCATAATTTGATAAAGTGTTCTTAATTTTTAAACCTGTGAAATTCAATTTCACAAAATAACGCCAACAATGAGTAAGGCACTGTGTGTGCCTGGTGCTAAGAAAAAATGATAATATAGGGGTGCCCTGTGGCTCAGGCTGTTAAGTGTCCGACTCTTGATTTCAGTTCAGGTCACAATCTCAGGGTCGTGAGATCAAGCCTCGCATTGTGTGTGGAGTCTGCTTGAGATTCTCTCCCTCTCCCTCTGCTCTTCCCCCTTCCCTCTCTCTGTCTTTCTCTCAAATAATTTTTAGACAAAGAAAAAGAAAAATGAAAATATAAATAAAATGGAATTCCTCCTCCTAAAGGACCTGAGCCTGTGGTAGGCACCACCATTAGAAAGAATAATCATCCCTATAATTTACTCCCCACCCTCTGGAGAAGGCACTTTATGGATATGTCTAATCTCTGTACGGATGTCACAGGTTGGACGCTTTCCCCAATTTTGCACCTAAGGCAGCTGAGCCTCGGGGCAGGAAACTGCACCCCAGACACAGTTTCCGTGTGTCCAGAGTTTGTCCCCCTTCAGTCCTTCATGTTTATCAACACTTTCAGACTAAAAGAGCAAGGAACATGTATGCCAAGCAAATGATGTATTTTCCAAAGAATTACCCGGCCCTGAAGCCTGAGAGGGTGTTGTCTGAGCTTATGGGGACATCGCGCTGATCACCCACCCATTGCCCTCTCCCCGCAAAGTGCACACGCGCTGCTGGCTGGGATTCCAGGGGATGGAATTCGAGATAAGAAAATTGATGATGCTGATTTTAACGGGAGGGTTACGAGTGGGAACAGCCAAGTGTCTAGTTTCCATCTGAAACACACTTTTCTTAAAATATTACAAACACAGATATGGTGCTCTTTTCAAGAACTTTCAAACCCATGGTCTCGATCGATTCCTGGGAGGCAAGTACACCCATAAATGTGCAATGTAACTGCTGATTGGGTTATTGAACGCAGTTGAGGAGAACTCACTGCACAAGGGGCGCCTCGCGAGTCTGCGGCAGAGCTGGGACGGGAACACCGCGCTTTCAGGTGGCCGCACGCGCCTCCGCACGCGACAGGTGCACCGGCAGCAGGTTCTGCAGCTCATGTGCATACCCCGCCCCCGCTGCTGTCATGATGCTTTTACAATTCAGTTATCTCTGAGATCATAAATAAAAATCATAACATCGAGCAAACTTCGTACATAGCATCTCTAATCCTGGGGGTTAATTTGGCTGATAAATAAACCATCAAACAAACTTCAGAGGAAGAGACTGAGGCTCTGATCTCCTACAGGGTTATGCCAAGGTTCACGTGGCGGGAAGCGACGGACGGGGCATTCCAGTGCAGGTGGATCTCATGTCAAATCCCAGGTGCCTTCCCCAATATTAGTATTTATGGCCCAAGTTCCTCAAGGAGCGATGAGGAAGCTAAGTGAACTAAGGAATAAGTAAAATCTTGCATACTCAGACAAAAATCATTATGGCCACTTAATCATCTAACAAATAACAGTGAGCCTTTTTAAGTAGGTGCCACCCTCAGCACGGAGCCCGACGCAGGACTTGAACTCATGACCCTGAGGTCAAGGCCTGAGCTGAGATCAAGAGTTAGACGCCTAACTGACTGAGCCACCCCAGCCAGGTGCCCCACCAGTGAGGCTGATTCTGTGTAGGACGGAGCTACCACTGGGAGGGCAGGACCATGGAGATGGACGTGTCCCTGCCTGCCACATGGGGCCAGCTGTCCAGCCAGAGCCACACCTTCCCGGGGGCTGTGAGTGGTGCAGCTGTGGGGAGCCCATCCTCCTCCTGCACCCTTCCACGCTGACACGCTCACCCTGAGCCTGACGGCCGGAGCCCAAAGTTGCATTCCTTAAAAAGCATCCAGTGAGATTTGGGCATCTCGTGAGGTCTTCAGAACACTAAACACAAAAATTACAGAACTGGTTGGACAAACCTTTCTTTCATTATCTTCATAAGGACTTTCATCTTCTTTTTCCTATTATTAAAAAAATACGTAATCAACTCTCTGCAAGCAGGATAGTGTCAAACAACTTACCCTCCTGTCGCCCTCGCCTTCCCGGTTGGTAAGGAGGCCCTCGGCGGCTTCCCTCCTCCCATGTCCTGCCCCGCTCCTGGCCCCACACCTCTCTTACTCTAAATTGTGCATTTTCACGCACTTCTAGTTAAGTACTTTATACAAAACAGGACACGTTATCTTCTCTGGGGCCTTCACTCCTTGGACGTGCGTGCAGGTCCACCTGCTGTTTGTGCGGCACCTGTGCTTCCCGCTGGCGGCCAGAGCCCCAGGGGGCCCTAAGAGTGATCCCACCTGTTTCTATTTGGTGTTATCAATGTGTATATTGTGGGATATTGGATTCGGAGAGTTCTCAAGTACCCAGGTCAGTTCACAGAGGGTGCCGTGCACACAATGTGACACAGGTAAGACGTACACACATCATTTCTATCAGTTCACAGAAGAGCTTTTCAAATGAGCTAATGAACGATGATGGTCCGTGTTAAGGTGAACGTATGACTGAAGCGTCAGATACAGTAGGGCCGTCACCGCTGTAGAATCAATGTCATCGAAGCATCCCGAGGAGGGAGTGTCGGGTGAAAGCACGGCTCTATTTTCTACCTCTGCTCTTGGTTTCACCCACTTCTGTGCCAGTAACGTGCATAAGGACAAAATAAGACACGTGTCCAATTCCCTGGGCTGGTGGCGAGCATCTCGTCCTGACACCTACACTGACGTAGCTCCTCCGGCCCCAGATTGTTCTAGTGGCAGCAGAGGGGAGGTGATGAGGAGTCTGAGCTCAGTGCACAGAGTTTCTGCTTGGGACAGTGAGACGTTCGCACATAGATGGTGCTGATGGCAGCGCAACACGGCAAAGGGACCTAGTGCCACTGAATTATACACTGAAAAATGGCTAAAATGGCAAGTTTTCTGCTTTACATATACATATATTTCACCACAAAAAATTTTAGGTGATAACAGACACCCTTATGATCAACAGCAGAGATACATATTTTTTAAATGATGTTCACAATCACATGCTCTCTTACAACCTTGCAAGGTGATTTTCATTTTACCCCAGGGATTATATACTTAAGTTTAAGTACCTTAGCCATTGGTAGCTCAAAGCAAATCCACAAACATTTATGGGACGCCTACTGTGTAGAAGGCACTGTCCCAGACACTGTGAGGGACACGGGACGTGCCAAGGCATGTGCTCGGCTCCCTAAGGATTTCACAATTTAAGGGGAAGGAGGAGATAACACACCAAAAAAAAAAACCCTAATATAGTCAGTGTCTAATAAATATCACATGACTCATTTTTCAAATCAACAGGGAAATGAAACACAAAATAAAACTGCAGTTCCCTGGGGCTACTGGGTGGCTCCGGCCCTCAGCTCAGGTCATCATCTCAGGGCCCCGGGATCAAGTCCTGTATCAGGCTTTCTGCTCAGCGGAGAGTCTGCTTCTCCCTCTGCCACTCTCCTCCTGCTCGTGATTTCTCTCTCTCTCAAATAAATAAATAGTCTTAAAAAAAAAAAAAAACTATAGTTCACTGAGAGCAGATATGGATCACTGTGGCCAACAGCCAGGAAGCGTTAATTATTACTTTATTATTATTACCAGCTGTTATATTACACATAAGATGCTTGCTCTCCTTCTTGCCTCAAAAACACGGGCTAGATTTTCATGTCAATAATGAAAAACACCCACAAAGTTCTATTTCGGTCACACAAGAAGCAAAGATGGAGTGGTGTGGACCTCATAGAAGTAAACACTCCTGGACAGGAGTAACACAACACTTCGCATCACAAGGGACAGACCTGGAGCCTGACACAGTAAACGGCTGTCCTGAGACATTAGGCACGAGTAGTAGAGCTCACCGTGCAGACAGAAAGCACAGCCCTGGATTGTTCAGAACTGAGTTCAAATGCAAACCCCCCCTCTTCCTGACTGTACGGTGGTGGCGGGTTACTCAAGCTCTCTCCTGTCTCATTGCTTCTAGGTCGACAAAGTTGGGTGCTGACACCCAGGTGAGGAGTGCACGTGAGGTGAGGCGGCCCGGGCAGCAGGGCCAAGCACAGTGCCCAGCAGAGCAAACCCCCAGCTCCCTATGCCCTCCCTGCCCCCCCTCACGTCTTGCCGTTGCTCCATATCACCACCTTTCCCCAGAAGCTGAGATTGCAAACCCGGATGTTTAAAAACTAGGTGAGGGGATCCCTGGGGGGCTCAGCAGTTTAGCACCACCTTCAGCCCAGGGCATGATCCTAGAGACCCAGGATTGAGTCCCACATCGGGCCCCCTGCATGGAGCCTGCTTCTCCCTCTGCCTGTGGCTCTGCCTCTGTGTCTCTCATGAATAAATAAATAAAATCTTTTAAAAATAAATAAAATAAAAATAAAAACTAGATGCTCAGGTTTGCCATTATTCCGATCCTGCATTAAGAAAGACACTCTGATTCACTCTAAGAAATTAAACCTACTGATTGATGTCAAGTTACTAACACCCACAAACTCCCAGCGGCCCGAGTCGATTTACATAAAGAGTCAATAAGGCAAGGATGGCAAAGTCCCATGGCCAGTCCACGCAAGGTGCTCAGGCGTAGCGCGAACTCAATGTCATCATGACGTCTGTGCCCTCTTTCTAATAAAATAAAAACTGACACACATTAGTGCCCTTCTCCGCTATGCCCCCAGTGCAAACAGGTGATTTCCACACCCCTTCACCTGACGCTGCAGGACAGACATTCCTCTGACTCCCAGAACCCAGTCTCACGCTCTGACACCAAAGCAACTAAACATTCTCTTTCCTCCTCAGTTGAAAGTCTTGCCGGCCATCTAGATACACACCGTACGCTTTCACTGAAATCCGCCTCCCAGTCAAAACTATGGAAGAATATAAGGAAGGAGAATTGTTTGAAAGCCTGATCCCTTTGACCGTCTGTTTCAGATCATAAATGCCACTGATGTTGGAAAAACCCAAACAGACCTCCCTTCCCACAAATGCCCCTCCCAAGGTGGGCGAGAAGCCGGAGACAGTGCCGAGTGGCTCCAGCCCATCCCGGCGGGCCCCGGGGCTCACCTGCCTCTGTTCTTGAATGTGGGAACTAGGAGGCCGCCTGGTAGGTTGAAGAGTGGGGAAGGACGGCTCGTAAGGCCATCCCATATCCCCAGGTTTACTGGTAGTTCTGGAGGCTTTGGCATTAGAATGGACTCAGATGTGATACCCCAGACCTACTATACAACCCCCTGCCTGGAGCCGAAAAATTTAAAACGAGAGGGGTGGCTGGAGGCTCAGTCCGTTGAGCACCTGACTTGATTTTGGCGCAGGTCATGATCTCAGGGTGGTGCTCTGCACTCAGCACAGAGTCTGCTTAAGATTCTCTCTCTCTCCCTCTGCCCCTCCACACCATCTCCCACTTGCGTTTGCACGCTCTTTCTCTCTATAAAAAAAAAAAAAATTTAACAAGAAACTACTCTGAAAAAAAAATCTAGAGATGGAATTTTCAAAACAAATTCTCAAAAATCTATCTTACCCACGTGAATTACGTAAAGTAAATTTTGTCTTAAACGTTCCCCCCATGTTAAAGAAAAAAATGGAAATGGTAACTACCTGTGGTGGATATGTTAATCAGCTCTAAATGCCAGATATTCCTCAAAAAAAAAAAAAATAAGATCAAAGCAAAGTAAATTTTGTTTCCCCAAAACACGTGACCTCATAGAGGACCACAGGAACACGCTCCCTGCTCGGACGGCACATCTTCAGCATCTGGACGGGGAGAGGAGCAGCACCCGGACACAGACACCCGCAGCCAGGGTTCCCCCCGCCTGGCTCATGCTGCCATCTATGGAGCCTGCGCCGTCCACGTCCTGCTTTGTCCCACAAGAAGACTGTTTACACAACACGTACACCCCACAAAGCAGGATGACCATGGTGTCCACAGACGCCTACGTACCTACACACCTGCTGCTAGTCACCTTGAGACTCTTCCCTCTAAAAATATATCTTCAAAGTTGTTGTTAAAACAGTTTTAAGTCTGTGACTGGGAACACAGTAAAACGTAACTGGGATAAGTATAGAAGCCATTAAAATTACTCACGTAATTTCTGGCACCCGAGAGACCAGATCTAAGGCACAGCCTGCCTGGGAACATGCTATGTTTCTAATTCCATGCTCATCTCTATTCTGGAATGGACTGGACTTTTAGATTCTTTCTTCATCAAACGTGAGCTCCACCCAACGTGTTAAAAAGGAATAAGGAGGTGCCTTCGGCCCACACCATTAAACTCAAAATAAAAGTAGAATTGGCTCACCTTGTCGCTTTCAAGATCAGGGGGGTTATCGTGGAACTCTTCATCTTCCTTAACTATCTCAGCTGGTGTCTAGAGAGAAAACACACCACGTTTGGATTTAGTGGGAGTCAAGCTATGTCAAACCCCATGAAGGAGCAAAGGGCGGAGAAATAGTGCAACTCTGTGAACCACTTCTGTGGACAGAGCTGAAAATACCACCGGCTTTTCCACGGTGGTTACTTCAAACCCAAAACTGTGTCTGCCTTTTTACCTTTTGTTCCACTTACGAAATGCTAACCTATTTAACAAAATTGTTGGGGAAACCTTTAAGGAGGAACACTAGAAACCCCTTTCATGTAAATAGGAGTGGCTCATCCCTCCAGATGCCTCCGGCCTGCAGGTAATAAATGCCCGTGATCCTCCGTCTGCTCCTGAGGACCCCAACCAGTGTCCTCTTTCCCTGTGTTCGAGACCCACCTGCCACCGCCTGGGTGGTCCCGCTCCACACACAGTGGTGCCGCTCACATCCTCACATATCATGCTCCTGGTTTCATGGCACTGGCTAAGAGCAGTGAGCTCCGTGTAACCGGTGCCCTGGAGCCTCTCCGCCAGACGAAAGCCATGTGGTTCTGTGGCTAAGAAAGAAAGGGCCCCCCCAGGGGCTACTTCCATCGTAGTTCTGTACCAGTCAGAGTGGGCGCAAGCGCACACGCCTCACGTCCCCTGCGGGCTGGCATACAACAATGACAGGAATGCGAGCCAACGTGGCCCCCAAGAAGCTCACTCATATGGGGAGACGAATGTTAATTGAGTCACACAAGTAAGTATAAAACCTCGACTGTGATATGCTTTGTAAGAGAGATACGTGGAGCTAATAGGATGTACCAGGGTTTAACATACACT
The DNA here is from genome assembly GCF_018345385.1 of Vulpes lagopus. Taxonomy (NCBI): domain Eukaryota; kingdom Metazoa; phylum Chordata; class Mammalia; order Carnivora; family Canidae; genus Vulpes; species Vulpes lagopus. Next base: position 131,537,295 of record NC_054828.1, read on the forward strand.
CTGGTGTGACTACAACTTGAAATATGAGGGATAAAAAAAATACATAAAAAGGCAAAGAAAGAATATTCCTGATAAAGGCAAGGGCACGTGGAAGCCCTGCTGCAGGAGGAAGCACTGAGTTTGAGGGGTTTCAGGGGTGGTTGGACAGTGGAGAAAGAGAGATCACAGTAATTTAGCCAGTGGGTGGCGGTAGTCAGGATGGTCGATTCCAGACGTATCTAGGAGGTCACACTTGCAGGCGTTGAGGTGGTCTGGATATGGAGGAGGTGAAATAATCAGTCTCAGGAATATCTCTACGTTTCTCTTTGTCTTACTGGGTGGACGGGCGTCATACACCCCCTGACGGGAAGAGAGCAAGGTGTGCAGACGGTGTGGAAGGACACGTGTTCATTCTCACTGTGAACTTCAGTATCTTGGAACATCCAACAGGTGATGTCAGTTCACAGTATGTGTGTGTGTGGAGATGTGGGTGCATGGCTGTGTGGATGTGCGTGTAGAGGTGTGTATGTGTCTGGATCTACAAAAGATGTACGTGTGTGTTCATCTAGATGCGTGTGTATGTGTCTCTGGGTGTGTGTTTATAGATGTAAATATGTGTCTCTGGATGTGTGTGTGGAGATGTGTGTGTATGTACATGTGTATGTGTCTCTGGATGTGTGTGCATGTGTGTGCATCTGCATCTGGAGCCCAGAAAAGAGACCTGCAGAGAGAGTGGCGCCGCCCGACAGAGTTTTCTATCTGGGGAGATGACCTAGAGCGAGAAGAACATTGCCCTGCCCTGACCCATGCTGACCTCCAACATTCCAAGCCAACTGGAGGATCAGAAGCCTACGGAGAAGGAGAATGGGGCCCCCGGGCGGCTCAGCAGCAAGAGCATGAGACCCTCAATCTCAAGGTCGTGACTTAGAGCTCCAGTTGGGTGTAGAGAGGACTTAAAAAATAACACTTTAAAAAGAAAGAGAATGAGAATGAGAACAAGAATGAGAGGCCAGACAGATGGAAGGAAAATCAGGAGCCGGGTGGGTCTTGCCAAAGGAAGAAGGCACTTGAGGAAAAGGGAGCGGCCCCAAGTGTCGGCTGGAGGAGGAAGGTCAAGCGCCCTGAGAACGGAGAAGTGTGTTGGATTTGGGGCATGAGGCAGTGAGCGGTTCTGTGTCCCTGTGGACAGAAGCCGGAAGAGACCGAGGAGAGGAGAGGAGAGGAGAGGAGAGGAGAGGAGAGAGGACAGAGGAATTGGGGAGAGGGGGGACCATCCCTCCAGGGACTGGGAGAGACGGAGCTGCTCGCAGAGGAAGGAGGCCAAGGAGGGACGGTTCTGGTTATAACCGCTTGCTTCCAGCATGCGTAGCATCCAGCCAGGAGTCCGACCTACCCAAAAAAGGGGAGACAAATAACCTGAGAGCACCAGACCCTTGAAGGGTTCGGCGGGGGGGGACAGAATCCAAAGCCCAGGAGAAGGTAGGAGGACGGGCAGCTCCATCGTGATGACGGGAAGGTGCAGAGAGATTTGTGCGTAGACACCAGAGCCACCTGGCTCACAACCAGTCCCTACCTCGCCCCCTCACTGAAAGAAAAATCACATAATTGAGGAGAGCCCAGGCCACTTTCCAGACACCAGACGCAGACCCTGGTTAGTCTACACCGCCGGAGGCCCATGGCGTCTCCCCAAATACGGCAAGGACTAGGCCGACACACGGTAGAGTTCGGGAGGGCCCCTGGGAATGACTTTATCACCACCTGATAAGGGCACAAGGGAAAGAAGTGGGGTCTCCATTCATCACATTAGGCCTCACGTCTCAACGTGCCGCCGACAGCAGAGGCAACGTCTTGAGACCGTGAGGAAACAAGCCTGAGGCCCGAAGTCGATGTGCAGAGGAAGGCGGGTGCAGCGACGCCAGCGACCGGCCCGGGATGACACGGCTGGGCCCGCCGACCCTGCAAGCTCCCATGACGCAGGGGGCCCCCAGACTCCAGATAAGTGTCCCTCGCGTGTGAGCCGCTTCTCGGGGGTTGCTGTTCTTCCCAGCCAGAAGCATCCGAACAGACACACTCCTCATTATGCTTTTTAATTTATTCATTAAAGGGAGCACCCCAGGGACCTTAGTGAGCCTAATCCGACCTACCCCCTGCACCTACAAGCTTAAAGCTTAAAGCTCCATTATGTCTTTTCTAATTAAACAAGTCGGAGATTATACAAATGCATACTGACCTTCTCCTAATTAATCCAAATTATTTTGGTTTTACTTTAGCTCGTGTCTCATTCTTAGCTCTTTCTCTGGAGTGAAATGAATTAAAGTTCAGGTGCATTGCTCGGGTTGCCACAGGGAATCTAAGCAAAGCCGCTCTCTGCTGGGACTGGCCCCGGGGGACTCTCTGAAAATGACCACGTTTCAGTAGATGTCAGGAGCCAGCCCGGTCCCCTGATTTCCCCTCCCAAGCACCCACTGGACGTGCCCAGCGCCCGCTGGAGAATGACGACATAACGGCGCTCTAGGAGAGTGGAATTGGTGAAAAATGCTAAAGTATCTCTCCCTTCCCCCAGAAAAAACCCAAAGTCAGAGTCCTGCGCCAAAGAGAACCCACCATTCTAGGCACTTTTCTGTCTTTTTAAGATATTTATAAAAATCAACGTGACCTTAACTCTGGCAGAAGACATTGCTTTTGTGAAAAATGCGCACCTTGAATCAAGGAAGAATTTCAACCTCAGTGTGTTACTATCTGGGTGACATTTTGTGTAAATTATAAGAGCCAAGAAATGTTTCCTTAACATTGGGGTATAATAACTCACGACTCTGAAATGGAAGCCGGTGTAAAAATTTATCTCCCCCGAGAGTCAAAGCTGATAGAGCATCTTCTCTTTTAGACCTCCACCCAAGGCCTGCTGATAGCCATGTCGGCTAGGGGATACCGTGTGCGCTATTAACACCGGAGACAGGGACGCCCGGGTGGCTCCGTGGTTGAGCGTCTGCCGTTGGCTCAGGTCATGACCCTGGGTCCCGGGATCGAGTCCCACATCGGGCTCCCTGCATAGAGCCTGCTTCTCCCTCTGCCTGTGGCTCTGCCTCTTTCTCTGTCTCTCATGGACAAATAAATAAAATATTTAAAAAAAATAAAACTAGAGAGAAACAAAAAGCATTGGAAATAATTTGTAATATCTTAAAAACACAAACTCAAAAGGAAACAACCTAGCACAGGAAAAAAGAAAACGTGAGTCAAGACCAACTATTAATCCAGCGTAACACTTGGTAACATCCCAGTGCCAGACCCTAGCGCTCTCTCCCCGTCCCTTGCATTGTGTTTCCCACACGCTACGCCTTCCGTCTTGGTCAGGAGCCACTTGGCAGGACTAATAGGGTTCGGTGACACTGAAGCTTTAGCAGTGACGACACACGTAAGTGAGATCACGTGGACACTGAGAAGAGCGCCGCTGACCTGGCACCCCGACCTCATTTCTCCCATGAGCCGACGACGGCCATCAGTGGAATTCTACGAGCATCTCAGCGCCAAGTTGAGAAAAGCCTGGGGATGCGCTCTCACCACCAGGAGCCCAGCGTGAGCAGGAGAAAGAGGCTCTACCGAAGCAACTGCAAACGTCTCCATTGGGAGAAAACCAAGAGACAGAAGGTGGAGGCTAGAAACAGTGGTGTGCATCGCTGCAAGGACGCGTCGATCTTTGTGAGTAAATCACAAAGAAAATGGGTAGGAAATATCAGAAAGGGAGACAGAACATGAAGACCCCTAACTCTGGGAAACGAACTAGGGGTGGTGGAAGGGGAGGTGGGCGGGGGGTGGGGGTGACTGGGTGACGGGCACTGAGGGGGGCACTTGACGGGATGAGCACTGGGGGTTATTCTGTATGTTGGCAAATTGAACACCAATAAAAAATAAATTTATTATTTAAAAAAATCACAAAGAAAACAACTGGAAGGCAGGACCACAAAAACAGGACATTTTAGGAATCAGAACACAGGTCGAAACGTGCGATCAACCATCGTCCTGGACTGCCAGGGAGCAATGCTCAGAGCAGCCGTGGCCTCTGCTCATCGCTGTTCCCGACACCCCCGCCCCACTTTCTGACTCCCCCGTCCTCCCCTCTCTGTGCAGCAACAAGAGATTCTCAAACCAACTTAAAAGTACAGGGAAGTTTCTAGCCCTTGGAACACAGGCAAGATGAGAGGCCACAGGGTGAGTCTCGCTCATCACCACAAAAGGTGGACATTCCGTGACGTCACCCAGCGGGAGCAAAGGACAGGCCACCCTCTCCGTTCATCGGGACTTGAACTTGGAGTCCTCACCTAGCGGCGGGAGCTCAGCGACCGCGGCAATGTAGCCCTGGCGAGTGGAGCGGCCTCCAGCACGTTCGCCCCTCGCCGAGGCTCCCTCCAGTCCTCTGCTGGCAACTGGTGCTCTCGACTGCAAGTGAGGACGCTCAGCTCCAACGACGCCCTCGGGCTTGGGGGACGCCCAGCTCTTGAGGTTCCCCTCACCAGTCTAGGCTGGACTCCAAATTCATAAATGGATTCACTGGGATGTTATATTTTGTAATATTGTATCTTCACAGCAACACTAAAGTGAAGACAAGGTGAGGCCCCGGGGATAAGAAAAAACATGTGACAGGACACCTGCGTGGCTCAGCGGTTGAGCCTCTGCCTTCGGCTCGGGACGTGACCCCAGGGTCTCAGGATCCAGTCCCACATCGGGCTCCCCACAGGGAGCCTGCATTTCCCCCTGCCTGTGTCTCTGCCTCTCTTTCTGCATCCCTCGTGAATTAAAAAAAAAAAGTAACATGTGACATCGTCCGGCTCACCCACAAGGTGAAAACCAGTTCCTCAAAACCACGAGCAAAGTACTCCAGGTTATTATAAAAGCCACCACTATAAGCTAATAGTTTAATACGGAGGCCAGACCCTCCTTCATTAACGGGCTGGGAAGTCCCAAGGGCATCAGTGGGAGCATCTTCCTCCCCCCACAAGGAAACCAGCAGCCGCAACACGCGCCCGGAGCTCACCAGCACACAAACACAGAACCAAGACAAAGACGTGGTTATCCGGGGGTGGGGGCCACTCTGGGGCGAACCTCCACCCGGGCTGGGCCACTCTGACCGAACCCCCACCCGGGCCAGGTCTGCAGGTAGCAGAGCATCCATCCCCTGCGTGAGGACCCCACCCGGGGGACCCGCCAAGCCACATCCTGCTGCCCTGCTCCACACCACCACCTTCTTCCCCCCTCCCCCAGGGCAGAAAACCACCCCTTGGACACTGCATGGTGGCAGGGCCTACACCGTGCTTCACGGGGGCCCCAGAAGGAAAATCATTCCTGGGGAAGGAAACCGGCGTTAACCCAAAAGCTTACACGTTAGTCTAATGTTAGGACTTCTCTGAAACACCGACTATGCTAACGCGCACCGTGGTCTCCCGGGGGACGGACGGGGAAGGCGGTGACCTCGGGGAGTCCTGTCCTCAAAGACGCAGAGCTCGGTCCAGGGACGGGTCTGTCTACAAACTTCAGCTCAACCTGCCCCACGGGGCATCCGTCTATCCAATCCCTTGGGACCCTCTAGCGTCTGTCCCCTGAGCCGAGCCCCTGCCGGGGGCGGGGGTCGGGTGGTAAGTGGACCTCCAGGTGTGCTGGGCACCCACTGCCCGCTCAGCCCCTCCAGCCACTCGTCTCCAGCCCCGCAGGTGGCAGCAGGTGTGTGTCTCTGCTCACACGCACGTGCACGCGCACCCCCCACGGGCCCAGCCCCCACGCCTCTCATCTTTAAGCCCATGAGGCAGCCGAGCTGGGAGTCCCATGGCCTCCTTGTCCTTCAAAGCTGCAGAACTTGCTTTGACATCGTTCCCTGACACCCAGGCAGTCCCGGGCACCGTCACCCACCCCCCACCCCGTGGGAGAGGCGGGGTTAGACAGCCGCAGCGGCTCTCCTGACCGCTGGGCCTGGTCTCCTCCTCCCTCTGACCTTCCTGACCCCCTCCATGGAGGAGCGCCCCGTCGGCCCCCGGAGCCCCTTTTTCCCCCCACTACTCACCCTTCTGGGGACCCCCCCATCACCGCACCGCCCCGAATACCACGGAAATCAAACACTAGCGACGCAAACTCCCCAGAACGTTTCTCGGTCGCAGTGATGGAGATTGCGTGACACGAGAGACTACGCTTGTGCTGCAAACCTGCCCAGAACAGGAACACCCTGAGGACCCTAACCAGCGTTGGAGGGGGGCCGGGTGCTAATTTCTGGTATAACCCTAACTGCCGAAAATGCGTTTAGTTATTACAAAAACCCTTAAATGTGCAATAAACATACATGGTTAGTTTGGGTTTCAAGAGAGAACTGAATATTCTGCTCATTTCTCGCCACGTCGAGGAAAAGAATAAATGCTATCACTGGCGATTTAGAGAGCACAACGGGACCCCCGGGGAAAGTGCTCCAGATGCCAGAGGAAGTGGCCAGGGCCGGACGCAGTCTGTCTCATTCGTAAAATATACCACGGGAAAGAAAAATAGAATAGTGAGAAAATTACGCGCAATATTCCAAAGAGGAGCGGAAAGCTCGCTGTCACCCGGGCTTGGGCTCTAACCACACGTGCAGGACTGACGCCGAGTCCACGTCAGAGGGAGGAAAACAGAGCTCCGATGCCCACGTGGACCTTGCACAGGACGCTGGGGCGCCGGGGGGGCTCCGTCGGTGCAGCGTCTGCCGTGGCTCAGGTCATGATCTCAGGGCCCTGGGATCGAGCCCCACACCCGGCTCCCTGCTCAGCGGGGCTCTGCTGCGCCCTCTGCCCGACCCCCCCCCCCGTTCGTGCTCTCTCTTAATAAATAAAATCTTACTAAAAAATAAGAAATGTGTTTCTAGTGCCCTCAGGTGGATACTGGGGACAAAGCTGAGCATCTCAGAGCCCACCCAGCCCGCCGGCCCTTTGCAGGACCAGGGGATGGGGACAGAGACCCGAGAGATGCACCTGCAGTGGGTGCGCACGGGCCGAGCCGGGCTGGAACCAGGCCCCTGTGCTTCTGCTCCCGTCCAGGCTGGGGCGGCCCCCTCACGCCTCACCCGCTTCCCTCCACCTCATGCCTCTGTGAGCCCCAAGGAGGTGGGGCGGGGGCGCACCAGGCCTGGGACCAGGTACTCACACGTGCAGGACCTCACTTTGCCCCCCACGAGCCATCCAGGGGCATCATGCCCACCGCACGGGTGAGGGGGTGGGGGTCGGATGGCCAAGCAGTGGGAGACCCGCAATCCCCAACCACGTCACCTGGTGCCCCGCGCATCCCAGCACCCTGTGGTCCCGCCAGTGGTTTCTGAGGGCCTCCCCTGCCAGGCACCGTCCCGGGGACAAGGCTGACGGCAGCGAGCACAGCAGGCCGACCCCGTCCTCACCGTGAGGGAAACGGACGGCACTCAAGTGACAACACAGCTGACTACGCGGTCACAAACCTGACAGGACCTCACCGGTCTAGGCTGGACTCCAAATTCATAACGGTCCCCATAGCAGAAGAACCCACCAGGGAGAGTAGCGGGCAGGAAAACGTGTGATGCAGGACCTGAGGGATGAGCAGCCACTGACCAGAGGGGGCAGAGAACATTCTAGAGCCTGGGCAAGCCTGGGAGCTGGGGGAGGAGGAGACTGCAGCCAGGCGGGGCTGACGGAGCCGAAGGAAGAAGGCCGAGGGCACGGTCGCGCGGCAGCTGCTACCCACCTGGTCCACGGGCACCTCCACCTGCACGTCCTTGTCTTCTCTGACTTCCGGCGCTCCCTGGGTTTCCGTGCTAGGAGTCTGGGCTTTGTACACATCACCTTCTGGAGAAAAACAGCACAAACAGGTTTTCACGCCAATGCCCACTGCACATCTTCTGGCCCAAACCAAAGTCACAGCTCGGCAACCTCTGGGCTTCCTCTGCCCAGGGCCTAGGTCAGAAAGAAACTCCGAGAACCCCGCACACATCACAATCACGGCCTGGGCACGCGCACCTCTGTCACTCCCAGGTGACTTCAAGAACGTATTTTGAAGTAATGAACAAAATGAGTTTTGACAAACGAGGAGGTGTTAAAATCGCACGGTGTCACGTAGTCCCCGGAGCCAACACCAAAACCATCTCATCAGCATTACCACCGGGTGTATCATGTGCTTGCAGAATCCCGGGGCTCTGGAGAGCCTCATCCTCCGCCTGAGACTAGGTGACGGCAAAAGGAAAAGCAGGAGCCCGGCCCCTTCCCTCAACGCCCAGAGGAGGTACCCGCGGCGGCCAGGGGTGCAGGGACCCCAATTCTTTCCACTCCTTGTCCTTCCCACCCCCGTCCTGGCCCTCGGCCCCCCAAGGACCCTCCTGCAGTCCTGGGCGGAAGGGGTGAAGGTAAGGAGGAGGCAGAAGCAGCATCCGTCAGGTCCCCACGGCGCTTCCAGGCTCCCCTCTGCGTGCTTGAACTTAAGAGCCTCCGACGGACCCACTGCGCCCGTTTGTAGACGAGGAATGAGTCGAGGGCCCCAGGCTCAGGAGGGCAGTTGGAACCCGGGTCCCAGCACCCCGCTTCCTGGAGGGAAGGTCAGATGCGTGCCGGGCCGCCCCAGCCACGGACAGGCTTGGCCAAGAAGGAAATTTTATATGTGCTGATTAAATTCTCTATTAGCGGTGACATAGTATAGTATTTCAGGAACTATGGGGCAACAGGCTCTGGTCTTGGGCCCATCCGGGCCGCGGTCAGGCTGCATCAGCACGTGGTGTCAGCTGCGCCCAGCAGGCAGGAGCGCCATGGAAGGACAGGTGTCTCAGTACCCACCCACCCCCCCCCGCCCCCCGTCCAGACCAGTGCCTGGGGCACAGCGGGACCGGGCCCCCGGGGCACAGAGGGACGGGGGGGGGGGGAGGGGTTGCCTCCAGAGGTGCCCTGCGGGACAGGGACCCAGAGGCACAGCAGGACAGGGTCCCCAGGGCATAGTGGCACAGGCCCTCGAGGCCCCACCGAATGGGGCCCCCAGGAACAGTGGGACAGGACCATCATCTGGGACAGGAAAGCCCAGAGCGGGCAGGCAGCAGGAGAGAAGAGCAGGGAGACAGTAGAGACTGTCACCTGGAAGCAAGCAGAGGGCTCCCCGGGAGCTAGGAGACAATCAGAGTACAAAGAGGAGGAAGCCTGACCCGCGGTGTGTGGGGAGGACCCAGGGAGGGGAAGTCTTCAAGAAAAATGACGCCCCCAAACTGTCAGATGCTGCAGAGTCGCAAAGCAGAGCCCCCCTTCCCCTGGTCCTATGCTCCGCATCACCAGCCACCCGCGAAGCACCTGCGACACACGCTGAAGGGACCCCAGGTGGCCGGCTCCCAGCCAGGGCTCCGCAAAACAGAAGCAGGAGCGGAACAAGTATTTTTTTTTTAATTATTTCATTTTAAAATCAGCTCCAGGGGCGCCTGGGTGGTTCAGTTTGTGAAGCGTCTGCCTTCAGCTCAGGTCATGATCCCGGGGTCCCGGGATCGAGTCCTGCACCGAAGAGGAGCCTGCTTCTCCCTCTCCTTCTGCAGCTCCCACTGCTTCTGTGCTTGCTCACTCTATCTCTCTCAAATAAATAAAATCTTTAAAAAAATAAATAAAATCAGGTCCAAAGTCTAATCTTTCAAATGTCCCTCACCCTCAAAAAAAAAAAAAAAAAATCAGGCGGATTTTCGTTTTGCATTTCCCTCCAAAGGCTGATTGGTTTGCAGGTTGTTTGCTGTGTCGTCGGCCCTTAGGGGGAGAGCTCGCGCCTGCCCTGATGTGCACGGGGAGGACGCAACTCCTGCATTGACCCGGGAGGGCTTCCTGGTTGGAGAAGCCCATCGCCTTCACCAGCGGGATTTTGTTTCCCTCCTCCCACTACCACGGCCCTTGGAGCTGAAGGTCTCGTAATAAATCAGAAAGTCACAAGTCAAGTGTCAGAATCAGACAGTTACAAGCCTTCTCCCTGCAGCATGAAACTGACCCCCCCCCAAAAAAAAACCACATTCTTAAAATGGCAGCATTTTTAACGCCCATTAAAAATGATGAAATCCACATTACCTGCGCCGTTTGGGATTAAAGAGTCTACCAGCATTTTCTTCTTTCCCTCTTTGGCATAAAACACAGAATCCTGTTCCTTACGGGAAATGTTGTCGTATTTAGGAGGTTCTTTTCCTCGGGAATCCTCCTAAGGCACAAACCAAGAATGAAAACTACATTAGGAACAGCGGCGAGCCATGAGTCTGACCCCTGGGCAAGCGCCGGCCTCGTTCGGGCGCCCAGAGACCTCCCTCCCGGCACCGTCCGGACGCCTCAGTCCCTTACGCTTGTCTCAAAGCAGCAAAGTGGCACAAACACTCCCCTCCCAGGGTGAGGACAGCACCTCCGGAGGTGCCCCCGTAAGGCCTGACACAGCGAGGGGCGGCTTTGGAAAGGGCACAGGTGCATCTGAGGAGGCCCGTGTGGTTTTAGACACACCTGGAAGCTTCAGGAACAGACACCCCTGTTTCCAACAACTTAGAAAGCTATTCCCGCCGGGACCTCTGAGCAAGGCGAGGCATCTCTGATAAAAGGATATTAAGCACATGGCAGGCTTGTTTTGGGTTGAGATAAAGGGAAACTCAGGTGTCTAAAAAAATCTACTGACAGCAGAAGATGACCACGCACGTGGGAGTCACAGTGGAAGCGGAGCTAACGGTGAGCTCATCCCAGGGGCCCTCCCAGCTCCGTCCCACAAACTGTCCCCATGATACAAAACACCGTCCCAGTTTTCTATCTTTACCGAACCCCGTTTTCTATCTTTACCGAACGTAGGCAGAACTATATACGTAGAGGTTTCTCCTGAGCTCTCCACGGCACCCGAGAAACGTCAAACCAAACACCCCCCTGTACCATCAATATATTTACGATGCAAGCGACCGGCCGGCTTCTCCTGGCGGAAATTAAGGTGCATAGAACAGTCCCACAAGCAAACACAAGAACCAAGCAAAATCTCTCTACCCATTTTAAGGGGCTTCTGTAAAAGTTGAAATCCTGCTCAGAGCATAGGAATCAAGGTCTCAGCAGAACCAGTTTTAGTGGGCAGCCCCGGTGGCTCAGCATCCTTCAGCCCAGGGCCTGGTCCTAGAGACCTGGGATCGAGTCCCACATCGGGCTCCCTGCCTGGAGCCTGCTTCTCCCTCTGCCTGTGTGTGTGTCATGAATAAAGAAATAATTTTTTTAAAAAAAGAACCGGTTTTAGAGACAGAACATGGTACGTGTGTGTGGCTCGTGTTTCGCAGGCAGCGGGGGGCAGGGATCCTGACAACCTGCCGGGCTCCTGGAGCATCGCTGACGCCTATTTCTCACAACCATTTCCCTGATCCTCGGCCCCTCTGACAGACACCACGTGTTACCTCTGAAGTAATGGTCAACGGACGGTGACACAGCACGGTGCCCTCACGAGGACACAAGAGCAGCACTGGCACAGAGCCAAGCACACACGAGAGCCAAGACCATTGCGGCCTGGCCACCAGCCCGGTCACCCCTGGGGCGGCGACGAGAGGAAGATGAGCTGGTCCACACCCAGCTGGAAGGTGGCCCGACACACACAGAACCTCGGGCCAGCGCAATGGCGGGTGAAGAGCGGCCGCAAGTGCAATAAATTGATTTTCTTGTTTAATCTCGTGCCTTACCTAGAGCCTGAAGGTAACACCAGTGTTTTAAAGCACCTTATTCCTACGACATCCAGTGAAATGTGGAGCCGGCTGGTGTGGCTTCTCGTCTCGTCTTAGCCCAAGGCCTGGCTTGTCCCCGTCTGTCTCCACAAGGACCGCGATGGCCTGCACACCCAGGGCCCCTCCTCCCCTTCGTCCTGTCGCCCAGCCCCGCAGGCAGCCTTCATTTAGGATGTTTACTGTTTGCCTCTCACCACTAGGACGCTGGAAGCCTCATGGGACCAGGGATGTTCGTCTAATAACGGATTCCCGGAGCCTGGAGCCAGGTGGTATACAGTAGGCACACAGTAAATACTTGCCCAATGAGTAAGTGAGCGGCGCTGGAATCTCCTCTCCCTGCGCCTTTCAGACACTCACGGAGCGTCCCAGCCGCAGGATGAAGTGCGCATGCCTCAGCTCAGCGCCGTGAGCGTCCAGTCGGAGCCCGTCCGCCTTCCTAGCCCCCGCAGGCCCCCCACCACCGCCCGGGCCTTCCCGCCACCATCCAGCCATCTCCACCTGCAACTCCCTTCCCCCCTGGCTTCAGGCCCCTGTGCTGGGTCCCTGGAGCACCCACCCACACGTCGCCAGCAGAACCCAGGAGCCGCCCTCTGCGTTCCTGGGCCCAGGCAATCGGCGACCTCACAACACGGATACGGGCTCTATGGAGTAATCCCAGCAGGTGCTCAGTAAATCTCTGCTGGTGTCCTGAGCTGAGTGGGAAGATGCAACATGGAAGAGTAGGAAAAGAACAAAGACAGGGGAAGGGCTGCGGGGTGCAGGGTCTGGGAGGCGAAGGAGCTCCCATCCTGCACACGGGCCTGCCCGCCTTCCTTCCTGCGCCCGAGGCGCAGCCTCATGCTGCCCTGCTGCCCCAGATGTGCCTGCACAGCTGGCCCTGCTCCAACGTCGCCGTGTCCCAAGCGGAGGAGCCCTCCTCTGCACTCCCACCCCCGGCACACGTGCACCCGGTGGCCACGCACCTGCAGCTTCCACCCACCAGCGCCCCCCTGGCCTGAGCTCCCCGAGGACGGGGCGTGCAGCCTTCAGCTTTATACACACACAGTGGACACTCCGCGTGCTCCTTTATTGTCAGAGCAACACAGACTTACGGCAGCTCTCGGAAACATCAGATTGAGCAGGAAAACAGAGAATCTGTGTCTTCCCCACACGAGGAAACTTCTAGGTGTCACCTGTCTCCGCTTCTCCCTGCTCTGAGTCCCAAATCTGATATCAGCACGAGCGCTTCTTGCAAAGGTGACGGGGGCTGTTTTTCAATTTCATTCATCGTTTCTCCCATTAAAAACATCCAAACATCCTCAGGAAACATACGTGGGGCACGCTGTGCTCACTTCTCTGTAGCGCTCCCGGGACTTCCATTCTTCTCTTGAGAGAAACTGTCCAATCCAGCTAAACTCTGATGCTGCTGTAACAGATAGTCTTGCTCGGGCACATGAAAGGCAGCCTCCTGGGGTAACGTGGACGAATTAGAAGAACAGGAACCACCCGGCTAAGTTCAGAGCCAGGCCACGCCCTCCCACCAGCTTCCAGAGTGACCGTCCCGCTTCCAAGTGGGTCGAGGTCTGCCATCAGTGAACCAGCCCCCGCTCTAAGCATTGCTAAAGTGCAACATTTGCTAACATTTGAACCAAACTGTTGCACCTTCAGGCCACTAAAAGGAGACACAAACCCCGCCTTGGATATTGTGTGATACTGCTACAGTCCTGACGTCACTGGCCTGCAAATGTCAGTTCCAAGGCACCTGCTCCACGCTGCACTTTACAGTTTAGACCTGGTCATTAAAGCATGAGTGTCCCACGGTAGGCATCTCTGTTTCTCACACGTGCACACACACACGTGCGCGCACACACACACAGGTGCCTCTGATTTGTCAGCGTTTTAGCTCGTCTTCATTTCTGTTCCCTCCCCAACATTTGCGCTTTATGCCCAAAAGAGAAGTAGGCAGTATCAACATTCTGGTTATGGATGTGATATAAATACAAAGCTTATTAATTATTTACTGATATTTTACAGAGGCTTACACATTAAAATATTAATTTTAATATAAGAATTCAGTTTTAGGGGATCCCTGGGTGGCTCAGCAGTTTAGCGCTGAGATCCTGGATCCTGGAGTCCCGGGATCGAGTCCCATGTCAGGCTCCCCGCATGGAGCCTGCTTCTCCCTCCTCCTGTATTTCTCTCTCTCTCTCTCTCTCTCTCATAAATAAATAAATAAATAAATAAATAAATAAATAAATAAATCTTAAAAAAAATAATAAAAAGAATGCAGTTTTAAACATTTATTAAATTAGCCGCACTTCCTTGAAAAGTAATAGACATAAAATCACAGTAGATGAGTTGCTGTAAAACTGGATCTGATATAATGAAACAAGAATAGGTTCACTCAGTCATCTTCATTGGACTAAACAGTCTTGGCTCAAGTTAACGGACACCTGGATCCACGCCAGCTTCTCCCACTTTCCCGCATCCAGGGCCACCCAGACACCTGTGCTCCTGGCCATTACCTGCCTTCTCATTTCACGGAATCAAACACCATGAATCATATGACTCGTGGTGCTCACTGCTGTTTTCATCTCCTACATGTGGGCATGGCTTGCTCCCCTGTAATACAAGACTGACCGGTATCTTCCACTGCCCAATGGTAACTTCCTTTCTCAGGTCCCATAAAAGAGGTGGTTGTTTCTTTGCAAAAATATAAGGAATTCAAGAAGAATGTACTCCACTAATAACAGACTGCCCTTCTATCTTTATATACCTTTCTGGGAATATAATAATTTTTCACTTCGATTCAATCATCTTGAGGACTTTGCACAGCAACAATGTTCAACACGTGTGGTGCCAACCACACGCGTACCTCAGTGGGAGAGACAGCAAATTGAGCCGCTCTAGCCGGGCTCACCGTGATGACCGCAAAACCACACACGAGTGCCAACGGTAGTGGTCAGAGGCCACGTACGTAAGACGCACCCCATTTCACACGGAAAACAAATCAAAGAAGTTTAATGAGAGACACGTGCAAAGCCTGGCACATGCACATACAGAAGCAACCGTACTTACCAAACTGTGGTCGCTGTGACTAATTCTAAAACCCAGCCTCCTGCAGCCAGAGAAGCCTGGCACATGGGACAGTTTTCACCCTCAAAAATGTACGGGTTCCTCACTTGGGGCGAATTCTCAGCTCAACAAATCACGTAGACCTCTACACGAGGAACAACAAATAAGGTAAAAATACCTTGACAGGTGTTTTTTACAACAAACGCAGAGATTTTTACATCAACCTTTGTTAAAATCAAGGCTTTGTTCTTTTCTAGGACTTTCCGTTTTCTGGAATAAAGTGTGTTCGCTCTGTTGTTAAGTGGCTTGTCTCATGTCACAGAATATTTTCAATGATGATTTTTCGTTGACTAACACCTCGTGTCTCTGATGCAGTGTATGCATATTTGGGATCATTCTGTTTCAGGATCCTTAATGTTAAATATCGTCATCAAAACCCGTTAACTTTCCCAGTGATAGATTTCCAAAGAAAAGAAACAATATCAGAACAAACATGTCTTAAATTTTAGACCAAGGAGAACAAATATTTAACGAAAGGAAAAGAAAACTATTCCTCCCTATGGTTCCTATGGGAACCCAGCGTCACAACAACATAACGAAATGAGGGGCATTAACAAAAGCAAGTAATGACGACCCCGGGCTACTGGCTCCGTCCTCTGAGCTCAGAGGCCTCCCAAACCACGGAAGCAGGAGATTCCACGGTTGTACCACTCGTGTTGTTTCCACATTCAAGCTCAGTACCCACGGCACACGTGAAAACACCACTGAGGAAACTCTGCGAGGCTGGAGTCCTGTGCACATCTCCTGGGCCCTCTCTCCACCTGGAAAATCTGCCCTCTTCTGTGACCCACGTTAGGACCCGTGCTCCGCTCACCCATCTCCACGTGTCGATTATCCTCCTACAAACCATCGCCCCTACTGGCTCACTCACACCAACTTTTTAACCATGAGACAAATCCGTGTGTCGTCCATCTCCACGCAATGAAGCGCATCCGTAGGGCAGGATCACATCTATCGGTTCTGTGTTCTCGATGGTTCTCGCCCATTCATCTGACAAACACTTAATCCCAAAGGCAACCCGTAGAGAAAGAAAACTGAAAATACTGAAAATAAGATGATCATTCAGCTCAGGAAGCTACCAAAATAACAACAGAGTCAATTCAGGAAAACCCTCACGCCAAAAGCCAGATGAGGACAACGTGAAAAGAGAAGTATTATCACTTATCAACAGACAATGCAAAAATCCCTGACAAAATTGAGCAAAAAGTATTCAGGAAAGCATTTTTTTAAGCAGTATGGCTTTTCCAGGGAAGCCGGGGTGAAGAGTCGGGTCAGTCGGATTATCACCCCCAGTGACACTGACCCCTTCAGTGCAGCTACGGGCGGGCGAGGGGTTGGGCTCATCCAAGGCTGGACTCCGGCCAGGCAAGCACCACAGTGGTTCAGGGGCGTAAGGAAGCCAGAGTACTTCCAAGAGGGAGGTTGAGATGTGGTTATGAAGTCTGAGCTGCACCAGGGGAAAAGCCACATCAAGGGCTGACCGTTAGATATTCGGAAAGAACAGGTCAGTGCACGGGGCCTTGAGGCCGCGAAGTCCCAGCGGGGAGCGTGCCTGAGCGAAGGGGATGGCAGCAGGCCCCCAGCAGCTTCACGGAATGAATACCAACGTCAGTAGAGCCTCTGAAACAGTTGAGATAAGATGGTTAGAGACGTTGGCCATCACAGACACGGGTGGTAGGGACCCGTGCGGCCACCAGGACCCGGCTTCCACCTGCCTCTGGGATCAAGCACAGTTCTCATCTTTGCTGCATGAAGAGGACTTTTTTTTCTTAATAAAGAATGAGCTGGGGAGGGACAGATGGAGAGGGGGAGAGAAAGAATCCCAAGCAGGCTCCACACTCAGCGCAGAGCCCAACACAGGACTCAGTCCCATGACCCTGAGACCATGACCTGAGCTGAAATCAAGAGCCAGACATTCAACCTACTGAGCCACCCGGTGCCCTGAAAAGGACTTACTCTTTTCTTCCTTCGTGAGTACTTCTCGATGTCCGTATACTTTCTGAAAGACAAAAGACGGTCAGCTAGAAATCCGTAAGAGTCAACCAAAAGACAACTTTCTATAAACGTAGGCTGCAGCCGTGGCTTTCGGGAGGGCAAGGCCATTCCGAAGGCACATCCAGTGAAGGCGCATCCAGTCCCCCCTCCGGCACCGACTCACATCGACAGGTGTTTCCCATCCTCGGAGCAGAAACGGTCCCCACTGAGCTCTGCCCAGCTTCCTTCCTGGACACCTTGGAAAATCCGATGGATTTCCATTTGTATCAGGATGGCATTCTGGCCCAAGGGCAGCGTGGTTACAGGTGGCTCATGCCCTAAAGCCTTTATACAACCATGGGGGGAAATTCTAACAGCTTTGGGGTTTTCACAGTTGACAGCCACTCCCACAAACACGGATTTTTCATGCACTCTCGCGGGGACCTGTGGCACATGCGCCAGCTCTCCCTGGGCCGGAGAGACAGCACCGCTCAGAGACGTGAGGGTCTAGTCAACGCCGCTCTGCTGACCAGGGGAAGCAAGGAGACCCCATGCCCATGCAAAGCCCAGCCCAGCCTGCTTCCTCCACACGACAGCCGCCTGCCCCTCTGACGCAGCCCGTGGCGCCCAGGCACACACCCCGCTCCTGATCCCTCCGTGTGGGGGCTGACCCCCGCCGTCGCTACACAAGGAGGGAGCACTTCTGGCACCCAGCTCCCCAGCAGAGGGGCACCTCCTGGGTCCACGTCACATGTGAGAATGGACGTCACTCTCTTAGCAACTCTGTGGACTCTCTTCCTCTTTGGTGAGGGAGAACGCTATTCAAGGACCAACAGACCCAGCTGAGGGCTCAGCACACGAACAGGTGACAGGGGAAAACAAAACACATGGAGAAGCCAGGGGACTCGTGTGGGGAGCAGGGGACATGGGAGCAGAGAGGACCGTGCACCTCATCTCAACAGCCCCTAAGGAATGAAAGAGCATGTGGACAAAATCAGGAAATAGCCGCTCTTGCCAGGCTCACGGGCAGGACCCTAACCTAACCATCTGCTGTGGGGTCATCCCCTCGGACAGGACAAAAGCCATTCTCTGCCTCAGAGTAGAAGCCCTAACAGCACGTGAGTGCAAATAGTCACGAGGTCCCCTGGAAGTGTCTCAGCTTCCCGGGCTCTGGGCAAGGGAACCCAAAGGGTGGGTGGGGGCGAAACCACCTGCCTGTTCCACCATGAGATGGACACTGACACCTCTTTTTCTTCGCTCAAGAGAATGACCATTAGAAACATGAGAAGCAGCTACAGGGAAGGTCCCTGGCAGGCTCTCAAATAGCTGCTGTCACTGCCTGTAGTTCAAACACACCCATGGGGCTGAGCAGTCAAGGCCGCAAAATCCCAGCATCATCAGCTGGAAACCACTCCTCTCAGCCAGACCCGGCACGGGCGCCGGGCGCCCGAGTTAAACTCTGCATCCCACAGCCCCCAGGAAGGAGAGCTCCGTGTGCACTGGAGGGAGGCACCTGACACTCAGCTACCAAATTAGGGAGGAGCAGAGCCCCGCCTTCCAGGACGGGTGACAAAGGGCACAGTTGGCAGGGCACATCCCCTTGCGGCTCAAGGTCCGCGGGCAGGCATATCCGAGGCAGCCTGCCTGCCATCCCACGTCCCACCCTGTCTTCTCAGAGGATCCAAAGGCAATGAACTCAGACTCAGCCCTGATGCTAGGGCTTTGATTGGCACAAAACATTGAGGATTTGGATCGGTATGTACCTCTGAACTCCAGTCTTGCAGGTCACCTCCTCCTTCCTGACCTATCACCGAGCCTGGACACCCAGTACTGTAGCCCCTGAGGGCCCCAGACTAATAAACAGGCTCCTGAATCTGGCCAGTACAACACCAGGGAAGTCAGGAAGGTTCTGGACTACTGCTGGCCCTCTGGGTATTTGGAGCAGGGAACACTGGAGCTCTTACCTACGACACAGCTAAAAAGCAAGGTGGGTGGAACACAGAAGTCTCTCTAAGGAAGCATCAAGTGTAATTGTGTGCTGGGAACGTAACTGAGACCCTTACGAGGGGACTTCAAGGTCCTTGAACTGTGAGAACTGCGGGTGGACGCAGAGTCCACGCCTGTCTACGTGAGCATCGGTGCGGGACCCTGGGCAAGCAGGTCAGAGCCCCAACGCTGGGCTGCTCTTCAGAGTAAGTCCACAGGGCGTCCCTCAGGCAGGAGCCTACGGGGGAGAATTATGCTCTAATTACAAGAGCTCGTCTGGCCAAATTCAGACCGCAAGCAGCGGAGTGAGCAAAATGCCCCAGAAGGGGCAGCCGCTGTGCGTGCTCCTCGGTGACGGGGTGGGAGATCCCACCCGTGCCTTCGTCTTCCTTGTAGACGTTCCCACGAGTCTCCAAACACGCACACCGTGGTGTACCCCGCAAGCCCGGGCTGGGCTCCGCTCTAACAGTCACCACCTTTCCCACCAGGAGAGCTCGCTGCCCCACACAAACTCTGGCTTCCAGGTCGGAAAAGCCGACTAAATTCAGAAAACAGAACAAGGCGCCAGATGGGCTATCACGACTGCGTCCCGGGCCCGCTCTGTGACTGTTGGGCGCACGGAGACCCTTCCTGTCCGAGGCGCCCAGTGTCCCCAGGGAAAAAGCAGAACACACAACACAAGGGCTCACTGTCCTTGTGATACATCCAACGACAGGGGTTCCCGCGTGCCCAGCTGTGAGAATCCAAAACTGCGTCATATACGCAGAAAAACAACCCACAGCTGAACTGGCCATGCTCGGGGGCGATACTAGGAAAAGAGGCAAACTGCACCAACTCCAGACGTTAATTTATGAAGCGTGCTCACTGTTGGACCTCACTGGGCACCTTTGAGGATTTCCAGTAAGGGAAATATTTGAAGGTCTCCAGTCCTGCAGCAACATAAAAGTGGTTGTCTTGCAGATCCTTGGAGTTGTCCAGAAGGTGCCCGTTCATGGTAAATAATCTGTGAAGAAAGCAAGAAGAGACAGGCAGGAGACTTTAGGGCAGCGACCTCCGGGCTGGGGGCATCGCTGCAGACCATACGACTGGGACGTGGGTTAGGGGCAAAGCCATGACCGCGTCGGCGAGCGTGATCCAGACGAGCTAATTAACCCCCGTGGGAGCTGCTCTTCCAGAGTTAGGCTTGCTTTCCAATTTTAGATTTTTTAATTAAAGTATATTTTTAATTATGTACAAGTACTCAGAGGCCCCTGAGAACATTTTAAGCTCTTGGTTGGTGTTCAATTAATTTTAACTAATAACAGCAAGAATTAATACAAATTGGCTTATATTATTATAACAATACTTGGAAAACAAACCAGTACTTATCAGCAAATAATGCCCCTTTTTATAAGCACCAAAAGACTAATATTTGTCTACCTTTTACTCTGTACTCTTTTTTAGCAAGTATTCATTCATTCATTCATTCATTCATCTTAAGAAATGATTCCATCCATTCAAATGCTGAGCATCTGTTATGCACCGGACAATGAGATGGACACTGTCTTGGACATAAATATGAGGAAAGGAAGTCACTGCTCGCCCAAAGCCAGGGTTTGGACACAAACCAAGCAGAGAAGAGCAAAGATCCGGACTTTTGAGAGGAGGAAAACCAGACTCAGCTGTAGGCCTCACAAAAGCAGAGGCACGCAGGAGGGTGGGGACAGTGGGAGGGCTTCCCCACGGAAGATGGTAACGCCGTGTGGGGAGGCAGGACGCAGGGGTCGACAGTCGCTGCAGGTGAAAGGCACACAGGGAACTTGCACGGTGAATTCTGGAGCCTAGAATATTCGAGGGAAAGGATGATTGATTTTGCCGCAGTGACTGGAGATTGCCATGGAAGACCGGACAAGAGCTACATGCAGCCAACAGATAGCTGACCCTGGTGGGTGCATCAGGCCGATGCGGTTGAGGGAGTCAAAGGAGCCCGGCCTGGCTGCCAGAGCAAGGGTGTGCGAGGTGATCGGGAACCGGAGCAGCGATCTCCAGTGTGGGAAGGGGGCAGGCCACGCTGAAAAGGTAGAAGCCACAGGACTGTCCTTCCCTCCATCAATCCTCCCCAAACCTGAGCGCAGGCCAGCTGGAAGGCTTGCTAACACGCAGACAGCCGGGCCCTGCCCTCGGGGCCTTGGATTCGGTGAGTCTAGATGGACCAGGACACTCGGTCACCTCTAGCAAGTGCCCGGCTGCTGCTGCTGCTCCGGGCCCCCCAGGGGAATGGCTGCCTGAGACCACCCCCTGGCGACCAAGAAGAATTTTGAGGGAGACAGCGTGAGAAGCCACTGGAGAGCGTGCGGGCAGCAGGTGGCCGCGACAAGGAGCACAAGGCTCCCATGTGAAGGGTGAGGCATGGAATTCTGTTCCCCTCTGGGCCTGTGGTGCCCGACAGCTGGAACGAGTGGCCCCAGGACTACGTCAGGGGAGCACAGAGGCCGGCAGCAGGCCAGGGGAGGACGGAGGCAGGTGGGCCGAGGGGCTGCCGGGCCGGGTGGGCTGGCCAGCGAGGCTCCACGGCGGAGTGCTCCGTGGATTCCACCAGAGGCAGAAGTGATGGAGCATATGGGTCCAGAATTCAATATAAACGTGAAAAATATTATAAACGAGATAGGAGGAGATAGTATCTATATGAAACAAGAATGCGTAAAAAAGAAACAGAAATATGGAAGCGAAGACGGAGTTGTGGAGACGGCACCGTGCAGGGCGCCAGCAGGAGGGGTGCAGACACAAGCTGCTGTGGGGAAGACGCCGTGAGGGGTGTCCTGGGGGGAAAGCGGCGTGAGAAGGAACATGAATTCGAAAAAGCCGAGAAATGAGGCCGAGCAGGAGTGCCAACAGCCAGAAAGTAAGAATCTCAAAAAAGTAACTTTAAAGTGGGAAGGAAGAGAAATGCATGAAGGTGAACTTCTCAGGATTGAAGAGAGGGAGAGGACCTCGCCTGAGTCAGCAGGCGTGGAAACAGAGGCCACGAACCCTGGCCCGCGGGCACAGGATGGCACGCTGGGAGGCAGAGGACGGGCAGCAAGGCAGCCAGAGCCGCCCCGACATCAGATGTTTCGACAGCACGGAAGGCACAGGACGGGGACAGCACGGAAGGCACCGGACGGGGAAGTGACGCCTTCCAAACCTGGAAGGAGAAACACTTCGCAGCAAGCCACGTGCTCCTGCAAACGGGAAGGCGCGAGGGAGCCCGGTCACCTTCACGGGCCTCGGAAGGTTCCAGCACAGACTCACGCGGACCGTGGCCCTGCAGCACGGAGCTAAGTGCGAGGGAAGCGACTCCCGCAGACGCGCCCACGAGGGATCGCGGGAGGCGGGGGGGACAGCCTGGGTTGCCGTTCGGAAAACTTCGAGGAGGGCACTTGATGGGATGAGCACTGGGGGTGATACTATACGTTGGCAAATTGAATTTAAATTTTTTAAAAATGTAAAAGATTTAAAACTTCGGTCAAAGAAATCCTCCTCGCCATAACCCCCAATTCAAAGGGTGCCTCACGGCAAGGCGGTGGGGCCGTCGAGGGGAGCAGGCAGGGTAACGGTCCCGTCGGGAGGGAAGGAGGCGAGCAGCCCAGCACCTGTGAGGCCCGGCGGGCGACAGGCGCCCCAGGAGCTGGAGCCCCGGTCGGATTCTGGGGTCCGGGAGGATCGGGGCACCGTCCGCAGAAACAAGGATGAGGTGAGCTGACGGCTCGGGGGACGGAGGTGCAGAGGTGAGCTCTCTCTCGACAGTGGTGGCGCTGGGAGGAAACCGGACCCTGGAGAAGCTCGAGTCAACACCCCAAGAGCGTCAGGTCTTCCCTCGGGCGAGCTCCCCTTGCCAGGACGAGACTGGGGGCGCGGGTCTGTTTGGACGTCTGTTCTAGAAGGCTAAGTGTTCCTTCCAGGCAGTGAGGAGACCAAATCAACCTACTATTTGTACGTCCAAGCATTTCTTTCATTCCCGGGCTCTGCACTTCTAAGCTCAACCGTAAAGAATTAGGGGGAGAAAAAGTAATAAGCTTATTCATCTTACGACCGATTTTCCCTCCGAATGTCCTGTTGCCTTGCTTGCTTCGCCTCTGCCTTTTCATGTGTGACACGTGGGATTAATTCCACGACCGCTCCTGACTCCTTCCAAAAGGGCACACAAGTCTTGTCTGCCCCGCACGATTGTCCCTCTGTCTTTGAGAGTCACACACCGATATTTATAGCTGCATTCTGGAATCATCCGGGACCCGCGGTACTGATTTTTAGGTGACCTCTAACTTCCCCAGCACGTGTAGGGTCACCTTGGGATTCACCTCCCTCGCTAGGGCTAATGACAAACCCGTGGCTCTAAACGCCCAACAGTTTGTCCTGCTCACAACAGATGCTCAGTCTCCCTCGGTGGTGTCACAACCCTTGATGGTATGTGATTGTAAATCAATCGTTTACATTTTAATTTACCCCCAAGAGAGATAATCGACATGTGAAATAGGAGTAAAGGCTTTGGCTCTTCCACCCCAAGGCCCACTGCCTGGGGACCATCACTGCCCATAAAGATGATCCTTCTGCATGTGGATGTCCAATTTTCCCAGCACCATCTATTGAAGAGACTGTCTTTCTTCCAATGGATAGTCTTTCCTCCTTTATCGAATATTAGTTGACCATAAAGTTGAGGGTCCACTTCTGGGTTCTCTATTCTGTTCCATTGATCTATGTGTCTATTTCTGTGCCAGGACCACACTGTCTTGATGACCACAGCTTTGTAGTACAACCTGAAATCTGGCATTGTGATGCCCCCAGCTATGGTTTTCTTTTTTAAAATTCCCCTGGCTATTCGGGGTCTTTTCTGATTCCACACAAATCTTAAAATAATTTGTTCCAACTCTCTGAAGAAAGTCCATGGTATTTTGATAGGGATTGCATTAAACGTATAAATTGCCTTGGGTAACATTGACATTTTCACAATATTAATTCTGCCAATCCATGAGCATGGAATATTTTCCATCTCTTTGTGTCCTCCTCCATTTCTTCCAGAAGTGTTCTATAGTTTTTAGGGTATAGATCCTTTCCCTCTTTGGTTAGGTTTATTCCTAGGTATCTGATGCTTTTGGGTGCAATTGTAAATGGGATTGACTCCTTCATTTCTCTTTCTTCAGTCTCATTGTTAGTGTATAGAAATGCCACTGACTTCTGGGCATTGATTTTGTATCCTGCCACGCTACCAAATTGCTGTATGAGTTCTAGCAATCTTGGGGTGGAGGTTTTGGGGTTTTCTATGTAGAGTATCATGTCATCGGCGAAGAGGGAGAGTTTGACTTCTTCTTTGCCAATTTGAATGCCTTTAATGTCTTTTTGATGTCTGACTGCTGAGGCGAGGACTTCCAGAACTATGTTGAACAGCAGTGGTGAGAGTGGACATCCCTGTCTTGTTCCTGATCTTAGGGGAAAGGCTCCCAGTGCTTCCCCAGTGAGAATGATATTTGCTGTGGGCTTTTCGTAAATGGCTTTTAAGATGTCGAGGAAAGTTCCCTCTATCCCAACACTCTGAAGGGTTTTGATCAGGAATGGATGCTGTATTTTGTCGAATGCTTTCTTTGCATCTATTGAGAGAATCCACATGCAGAAGAATGAAACTGGACCACTCTCTTGCACCAGACACAAAGATAAACTCAAAATGGATGAAAGATCTAAATGTGAGACAAGATTCCATCCAAATCCTAGAGGAGAACACAGGCAACACCCTTTTTGAACTTGGCCACAGTAACTTCTTGCAAGATACATCCACGAAGGCAAAAGAAACAAAAGCAAAAATGAACTATTGGGACTTCATCAAGATAAGAAGCTTCTGCACAGCAAAGGATACAGTCAACAAAACTAAAAGACAACCTACAGAATGGGAGAAGATATTTGCAAATGACCTATCAGATAAAGGGCTAGTTTCCAAGATCTATAAAGAACTTATTAAACTCAACAGCAAAGAAACAAACAATCCAATCATGAAATGGGCAAAAGACATGAAGAGAAATCTCACAGAGGAAGACATGGACATGGCCAACATGCACATGAGAAAATGCTCCGCATCACTTGCCATCAGGGAAATACAAATCAAAACCACAATGAGATCCCACCTCGCCCCAGTGAGAATGGGGAAAATTAACAAGGCAGGAAACCACAAATGTTGGAGAGGATGCGGAGAAAGGGGAACCCTCCTGCACTGTTGGTGGGAATGTGAACTGGTGCAGCCACTCTGGAAAACAGTGTGGAGGTTCCTCAAAGAGTTAAAAATAGATCTGCCGTACGACCCAGCAATTGCACTGTTGGGGATTTACCCCAAAGATTCAGATGCAATGAAACGTCGGGACACCTGCACCCCAATGTTTCTAGCAGCAATGTCCACAATAGCCAAACTGTGGAAGGAGCCTCGGTGTCCATCGAAAGATGATGGATAGAGAAGCTGTGGTCTATGTGTACAATGGAATATTCCTCAGCCATTAGAAACAATGACTACCCCCCATGTGCTTCGACGTGGATGGACCTGGAGGGTATGATGCTGAGTGAAGTAAGTCAATCGGAGAAGGACAAACATTATATGGTCTCATTCATTTGGGGAATATAAATAATAGTGAAAGGGAATAGAAGGGAAGGGAGAAGAAATGGGTAGGAAATATCAGAAAGGAAGACAGAACATGAAGACTCCTAACTCTGGGAAACAAACTACGGGTGGTGGAAGGGGAGGAGGGCGGGGGGTGGGGGTGACTTGGTGATGGGCACTGAGGAGGGCACTTGACAGGATGAGCACTGGGTGTTATTCTGTATGTTGGCAAATTGAAAACCAATAAAAAATAAATCATTTAAAAAAAAAAAAGATGATCCTTCATCCCACACCTCTTACTTTTCAACCTGGAAGGTTTGTGTCTTCCCTACGCCTCCTCAACCCACCCCCATGCAAGACGCTGGGGCTCCTCATCCCCGGTGGTGCTCCCAGTGCTGAAGCCCTAGCCTTTCCCTCTACAACCTGCTAACCCTGCTGCTCCCACTGCTCTGTCCTTCTGGTCCACCGATCCACACCAGGCCCCTGGTCTAGGATCACCAGACTGTCCCTGGATTCACTCCCACAACCAGCCATGGCCCCCCTGCCTCTCCCTGTCCCCATGGCTGTCCCTTCTCTGTCCACCCCGCCTCTCCCCATCCCCATGGCCAAACCCCCTCTCCCCCCCACTCCTCTCCCTATCCCCATGGCCACCTCACCTCTGTCCCCCCTCTGTCTACCCCACCATTGGCCACCTCACCTCTCCCCATCCCCATGGCCATACCCCCTCTATCCACCCACCTCTCCCTGTCCCCATGTCCACCTCACCTCTGTCCCCACTCCAACCCCCCTCTATCCATCCACCTCTTCTTGTCCCCAAGGCCACCTCACCTCTGTCCCCATTCTGTCCCACCTCTCCCTGTCCCCACGGCCACCTCACCTCTGTCCCCCCCCATCTACCCCACCACTGGCCACCCCTCCTCTCCCCATCCCCATGGCCTCATTCACCAAATTCACTGCATCTAGCACATGTCAGATGTTCAATAAACTATGTTGAATGAAAAATGGAATAAACTGGTTAAAAATAAGTGTGGTAAAAAGACAGGAAATACTGTCTCCCCCAAAGAATCAGACTCAGAGTTAACAATGTCGCATCGCAGGCCTTGCTGGTCCAGGCCAGACATTCCCGCGCTGGGATCGGGTCTCCCACGGGTGCCGGAGCCTTACTTTCGCACGCCTCCTAGAGGGAAGACTTTTTCCCCAATCGTGGCCAGCACGCTGTTCCATTCGGTCAGAGTGAACTTGGGTATGATAATCTTTACAGGTGGGATAAATAGTCTTCCATTTGTGAAAACACTGTAAGAATGGAAAAAAAAAAAAAAGCATTCATTACCACCTTACACTTGAGGGCAAAACACTGGAAATTCCAAGAAGGACCCCTCATTACAGAACTAGGAGGGGCACGCACCGCACCAGGCGGCCCTCGGACACACGGCCTGGCCCGCCGGGGACCGTCACCAAGCGGCTCGATGCTGAAGGCCCGGCGACACAGCAATACCGCAGGGAAACCTCTTTTCACAATCAAGTGCCCATGAGAACAGAACGAAACTCCACTTTTTAAATAACATGCCTCCACTATGGTGAGTAAACTGGAAGAAAATTGTGCCCATTTGGCAAATAAAGGGGGAATTCTGACTTTAAAAATGCAGTTACTGTCCCTTCCCATGGAGCCAAGATAGTGTCCCAGAGGAAATAATGTGCAATCCTCCGAAAAGATAATAAAGCAACTGATTTCACTCGTGCAGTTTTAAGGCAGCTTCGCCGAGGTCCCAGCGGGTTTATTTTTCTTCTGTGTTGGGGGGAAGCGGGGGGTCAGAAGAGGGGAGAGACCACATGGCAAGGTTCTCCCGTTAATGAGGCTGTGACACCTGGTCCAAGTCACTTGGCAACAGTTTCAGACTCTTGTGACTCCTACTAAAATAAGGTAAAATACGAGCCTTGTTTCTTTAAGTCTAAAAGCAATGAATAGTATTTAACCTTAAGGAGCTCGATTTTACGATTCCAGCTTTCAATTTTTTACATTATTATTTATGGTTACTGTTGTTTTGTTGCCGTTTTTCCTGTAATGCAAATAACTTAAAATTGGATGAATACATCTCTTTTTCTTTTTAGAGCAAATCTAAACTTGAATATGTTTGTGAGAAAATACAGAGAATCTGTTTTCTTTTCTAATGCTCTGTGGTAAGGGGCTTCCAATCAATGCAGAGACCATCTCCTTCCATGGGTAAAATATTGCCCCAAAATAAACCCTAGAAAACAATGTTCTGTGCGAGTCATATCACAATGCACTTATGCGCTATCACTCCAAATAATAAATATTTGCTACCCTGTTCCATCTATTGGTTTTCCTAAGTGCTTTATTCCAAAAGTCTTTACAAACACAGATTACTAATAATGAAACAAGTGTTTAAACAAGGTCATGTTGGGTTTTCATCTAAATTTTCAAGGATATTTAACATACATGTTTATCCTGAGCGTGGGGTAATGGGCACTCTTATGAACTGAATTGTGTCCCCCCCAAACTGTGGCAGCCCCAGCAGACAGACACACAGACACATACAGCAGCGCTGCTCAGAGTGTCACGATCTTCCTCAGGCGCAGCTGGTCACATAGACTGAGGCGATACATGGGATTAATAACCATTGACCCATTCTTTCCATTTCACAAAATCCAATGCATGGAAATGAAACAGATTTACATGTAAAGGTGTTTCCCACAGGATTATTTATAGAAACAAAAACATAAAAACAACCTCTAGGTCCAGGAACTGAGCAATGGTTAAATAAATTGTGGCCCAGCCATACAATAATCACTTATGCATCCGTTTAAAATTGTTTATGCAGAATTTATATTTACAGGGCAAATGGTCAAATATAATTAATGTCATAAAAAAAATGCACAACAGGAGATACAAAGAGAACAGGAAAAGTAAGTGTCCCTCCAGCTAATAGTGGTTGTCTGAAGCGTAGGATGAGGGATTTTTATTTCACTCTTTACGCTTTTCTAGGTTCTCACATTTATTTATAAGCATGTAAACATGGGGAAAGCTACCCATATGAATATTTTAATTTTAAAAGACCAAAAAAAAGGGAAAGAACTGTTATCTCCAATTTATAAATTAGGAAATCACAAGTTCAGAGGGCATGCTGGACTAAACACATCGCCCAAAGTTTGCTGGTTGAGCTGTTATTCTTCAGCTCAATTCAAGCATCAGACCGTCCGCCGGCCACCTGGCATTCCAGGCAGCTGGATGGCTGACCGACCAACCCCACTGGAACACCCAAGAACGGTTTCCCAGGAACGCAGGTGATGGAAAGGTAACAGGTGGGCAGGAGCCCCGGCACATGGCAAAAGCCCAGCACCATTAGATTAGAGCACATCCAAATTTTGGGAAACTATGTAGCCCTTTTTTTTTTTTTTTTTGCTTTTTTTTTTTTTAAGCACAGCTTATCCATGTGTGCTCATAAGGAACCATCTCCAAAATACACTATGTGGTGAAATAAAAGGAGGCTGCACAACAGTATTTGTAGGATATTATGTTTGCCAAAGTGTGTACCTGGGAGCCTGTGCTCCAAGGACCCTCCAGAAGGGCTAGCAGTGGTTGCCTCTGGGGAAGTCACTAGAGATATAGGGATATAAAGTGGGAGGAACGCTTACTTTTAATGTATACCTTTTAAAACTATATATTTATTTACCGCGGGCATGGGTTGCTCTGGTCACAAAAAATCATTGATTTTCAAAAATAACTGAAATAAGAGAAGTTAAAGGCATAAAACTATAGTTAATGTACCGCCAATGGTGCTCATTAATGTTTAATAGGAAATATTTTAAATATTCTGAGGACATATTTTAAATTATTAAAATAGGAAATATTTTAATTCTTTTTTTAATACTTTATTTATTTATTCATGAGAGACACAGAGAGAGAGGCAGAGACACAGGCAGAGGGAGAAGCAGGCTCCATGCTGGGAGCCCAATGTGGGACTCGATCCCGGGACTCCAGCATCACACCCTGAGCCGGAAAGCAGACACTTAACCGCTGAGCCACCCAGGCGTCCCTAATTTTTTTCGAATAGGAAATACCACATGGATCTAGGAACGGACTTCAGTCAGGTGCCTGTGATGGTGATTACAATGACCCAACATGTACCAGGTTACACAGCTTGCTTAGTGGCCGAAGGACATAAATCGAGCCTCAACCTCCACTTCAAATATATATCGCCTGGACCAGCTCAATTCTGAGGAGACCCAGACAGGGGAGCATGGGGCTCTCCCTCCAAATCCCGCACATGGTCAATCAGCCACCCCAACCCCATCACCCCACCACCCCACCCATGAGGATGAGAGAAGCCTCTGGAACCCATCTTAACTATTTTGTTTGCTTGTTTTTATAGTTACAAGGTCTCCAAGCAAAAATGATCAGGTCTTTGTAGACAAGACACTGTGTTTCAATGGATATTTGGGTCCATCTAGTGGAATTTCTGGCACACCAATATAATGCATGGAGTACATGCGTACATGGTCTGCATGGAGCAAGTGTAAGTGGTAACAGAAAAATGTCCATCAAAATAAGTGAGAATCACTGATGTCTTGGCTCATGCCAGAAAAAAAAAAATATATATATATATATAGCTTTAGCAATATGCTTCTTTGCCAGGAAGGACCATAAGCCAATCCTGTCCCCTGAGATTTCTATACATTCTTCAGAAACAGAGGTCTTTCACAAAATTCGGAAACACTGTGCCTCTCATCCCTTCAAATCAGCTCTCAGACTTGCAGAAGGCACAATGGAAAGGCCTGGCTGTTGACGTGTGTGCCCTGCACATGAGCAAGGAAAGGTATTTGATCGTGGAGGCTCTGAAGAGAGATGAAAGATGCCAAATTTGACTAATCAACAGGTCACGTTTCCCACATCCCTCCACTTCCCAGTCTGGGCTCTGAGGAGTCTATGTAGCAAGAGCTTTCCATCCAATGGGTCCCCAGCCCCCCGACGGTCAGGGCAAGCGTGAAGGGCACCGGGTCAGGAATGTGGCAGATGCTGACGGCGGCCAGGACTGGACGCCCCTGCTAGTGTCACCCGGACATGGAGAGCCCCTGCCTCTTGCTGAAATTCTGTCCACTGGGAGCAGAACATGGTATAAGGGAGGGACCTATGCCCACCTCAACACCAGAGACTTTAATCTGTAAAATATTATGGATTAAAATTAAAATATCACAATACGAGGAGGATTTGGAGACAACTGCCAGCTGGGGAGCGTCAGAGCTGGGACCGGCAGCGTGGGCCTTTTGGACAGGTCACCAGGGAGCCCTCAGCACACCTTGCCACGTGGCTCGGGAGTCCCGTTTTACAAGCAAGGGAGCCAGTTCAGGGAGACCAGGTGTGTGCCATTCACAAAGACAGTAAAATAAAAGTAGGATTTGAGGGATCCCTGGGTGGCTCAGCGGTTTAGCACCTGCCTTCAGCCCAGGGCATGATCCTGGAGTCCTGGGATCGTGTCCCATATGGAGCCTGTTTCTGTCTGTGTCTCTCATGAATCAATAGATAAAATCTTTAAAAAAAAAAAAAAAAAAGGCAGGATTTGAGCCAATGATTTGTTGAGTCAAGTATGTTCTTTGTCCCACCCTAAAACGTAAGGCAGACGGGCCCAGAACGTGGCCTCCATCACTCTGGACAACTGCACACCGAGCAGCATGGGAGCAGGACTCCCTGTAACCCCAGGGCTCTGCCAGCAAGAGCTCAGGGTGGGGAAGCCACGCGTGAGTGTCCTTTCAACACCCAGCAGCTGCAACTGCTGGATTGAAAACCAAATAAATAAACCCTAAGACCAAATTGTCTGCATGAAGCCCTTGGGTTTCCACCTCCATGTAAACTGTTGGACAGCACGGCATTGGATCGTTTTTCCAAAATCAGGGTTCAAGAGAAGAAAGGATACGTAGCACCTGAAAGGCTGAATCATACAGGTGTCCCGGCCAGAGAGAGGGAGAGGAGGAGGAGGGGAGGGGGAGAGGGGTGAAGGCGGGAGGGGTGAAGGGGTGAAGGCGAGTCCCTGTAGCTCGAACACTTATCTTTAAGGAGCTACAGCAGTCGTGATTTCTCATCCACAAGACCTTACTCACTTAACGTGTCGGGATGTACGGTGAAATGTCTGCCACCTGGACGGCACAATCATATCACAATGTACCACTGGTTTGATCTGAAAAAAAGAAAAAAGCAGGCCTGAGACTTCAGTTCAAACTGGCGAACACCTGGTAAATACCAATGACCTGCAGAGCACGGCCCGAAACCTAAGTGAAGGCAGGGAGGCCCCAGGATGGGCTCCGGGGAGGCCGGATTCCCTGCTGGGAGCAGAACGGGACTCCCACCCAGCCAGGCCAGGTGACGGGGACGGGGGTCAGTGGCTGTGGACTCCAGTGGGGGGTGAAGGTCCCATGCGCAGGTGCAGAGCACGGTGGGCTGGAGCGGTCACGGGAGGTCGGGGGAGACACACCCACCAGCGTGCTAAGGGGCGCCCAGCAGCTCATCACCAGGTAGGTGTCAGGTGGGCTCCCCAGGTATGTGGCTCAGGCAAACTGTGGGCACCAAGAACGACTGAGGTTTCTGAGTCAGGCCACGGGGGTCGAGCTAAATGTCCTGCCAGGTGGTGAGAGCCTCCCCGGGCTCCCCGATGCTTCTCTTCCCTTTCCTGAGACTCCAACCTAAGGGGCTGAGCCGCCCCTGGGGCCTCATTCACCTTCAGCTTCATGCCCACCGGGGCCTAGACGCTCCCGGGCGACAAGGATGGGAGCCCTGCCGCGGACAAGCAGAACCTCTCTTCCTCACGGTCTTCTCCTTTAAGAGAGTCCGGAAAAGCAAGAGGAGGGGATTGTGCCCCTGGCGCACTGGGGGACGGAGCCCATGGCCCCGCGCAGCCCCGGAGCTTCTCGAGGCTTCTCCATCAGCACCCCTGAAAGTCGTCCCAGCTGTGTTCCTTCCCTGTCACCCAGCCCACCCAGCTGGAGGGCTTGGGGCCTCATCACCCTCCAGCCCTCCATAGCCCAAAAGCCTCCCTGGGCACACGAGGCCCCCACATTGCCTCTCCTCGAGTGCACCCACCTCATTCCACTGCTCCACGCAGGACCCCGGCAGCACAGGGCCTTTGGTCAGGCTCCTGCCAGCTCAGAGCCCACGTACCACGCACAGCACAGCCGCTCTGTGCCAGCGCTAAACCCATTCCACCAAGCACCCTCTAATGACACCCTCTAATGAGTATGTTGCCCAGGCCACACGCTGCTGTCCCTGTAAGGTGGCCCCACTGCACAATGAGCTCCTGGCTGAGATGCGCGAGCCGCCCTTCCTCACACCAAGGCCACCAAAGGCCTGACCTGGAGCCCCACCTCCCCAGAGGCCTACATGGAGCCCCGCCCCCGGCACTGCTGCACCTGCACACCTGCTGCTGCCCCTCCCTCACCCGTCTCAAGTGGTGTGACCCAGGCCCACCATGCAGCTCACAGCAGGGGACAAGTCACTCGGTTAGCTGCAGGCCTGGGGCTGGGACTGGGGTCAGACCACACACCCCTCCCTCATTCCCCCGCTCCTGAGCCTCATCTCTGCCCCGAGCGTGCTGCCTCCCTGAGCTCCTCTCCCTGCCAGGCCCACAGCTGGGAGAGGCTTTGCCCGAGGTGGGCAACAGCGCTCAGGGCCCTGCTCCAGCAGGGAGGGCAGAGGCCAACCACCCGGGCCCACAGCTGGATCCCCCCACCCCGCCTGCCTGGCCGCCCTGTCTCCCCCCACCCCAGCCCACCTGCCTGGATGCCCTGTCTCCCCCCACCCTGCCTACCTGACCACCCTGTCTCCCCCTGACCCTGCCTGCCTGGTCGCCCTGTCTGCCCCCACTCCCTAGTCCTGCCAGGCTGCCCCGCTCGCGCACACACAGACCACCCAGACCTGTGACGTTGGGGCAGCTCTCCTGAGTTACCCCACGTGTGTCAAAGTCACCTACAAAGCTCCTTTGCCAAGAATAACACCAACCCGCGTCCTCCGGGTTCACCATGAGAGGGACCAGCGAGCTGCACGGACCATTAACAGGAGCGACAAAGTTTGGGCATCTCCTGCTCTCCCCGGCACTGTTTTTTAAAGAGGAGGAGAATGTGCCATTCTGGGTCTTCTGAGGCCCCAAGGAGCAGTGGGCCCACCGGGCGGAGTGGAGAAGGGTCAGAAGGACAAGTCACGGCGAGGTGACTGAGGAGAAGGCCCGTCCAGCACCTGCTGTGGCTTGAACCACCGAGTCAGGAGGGAGGGCTGCCTGAGAGGCCCGGACGGCAGAGCACATCCAGCCCGCCTCGCCCTGCCCCTGCAAGCCTGCGGGGCCGATGGAGCCCTGAGCTGAGTCCAGTCCTGTCTGCAGGGGGGACAACACAGCTCGCAGGGGCCTGTGAGATAACAGAAGACGCGCGACACCACACCTGCCCCGTAGTGATAACTCCCCATGCAGTGAACCCGAGTCTCCCAACACATTAGAGACGCAGAGAGGTGGCAGGACGGAGAGAGATGCAGAGGGATGGCAAGACGGAGAGAGATGCAGAGAGGTGGTGGGACGGAGAGACACAGCCCCTGGGCATCTGCATCTCACTGAGGCCCCGAGAGAATGCTGGTCTGACCCACAGCCAGCTGCTCGTGCCCCCACTTCCCCATCTCTGAAAGCGGCCCCAGCCCAACCCGTTTGCTCCACCCCAGAACCTGGGAGACACTGGGGAGTCCCCTGCTCCTTACAGCCCAGCAGCTAAACCATTAGCACTTAGCACATCTCCGCCTCCCCCCTGCCTCCCCCCCGCGGTGCTCGCCGTCCCTGCCCCTACCGTGCCGGCCAGGGCCAGGCGGCTGTCCTCGCACCCCACCCTCACCCCCTCCCCACACGGGGCAGAGCCGCCCTTGGACACAGCAGTCAGCGTGGTCACCCTGTGACTCAGCCCCTGTGGTGGCGATGGCCACTCGCCCACGGCGCCCCCTCCCCTCCCGGCCTCCCCACACCACAGCCCCGCATGCACTCCTGTGGCTCTTGAACATCAAGACCTTGAGCCTGGAACGTTCTCCTGGGTCTGCACACCTCGCTCTTCCCTGCACGAGGAGGTCACTTTGGAAGCAGCTCCTCAGAGAGGCCCTCGGGACCAGTCACGCCCTAGATTCATTTCCACCACAGCATTTAATACTGTCTTAATGTTTGTGCTTATTTATTTACCTATTATCGATTCCTCCTTACAGGCTGCAAGCCTCCCGAGAAGCAGAGCTCTCGACTATCACGTGGACAAGGGACCCCCAGAGCCCGAAGAGCGAGCGGCCCACAGGAGGAGTTGGAGAAGGCCGCCGTGACTGGATGAATAGACGCTGTCACGGCAAGTGATAAACAGCCCTGCTCCTCCAGGAAGAATCCAGAAAACGCAAGGTCATTGGAGACCTAGAGCCATGTCGCACCATCTAGATTATATCCACCTGCCTGCTGATAGCAGCACCATCAAAGCCTCGAGCATCAATAGCTACCATGAATTTACTGACCTAGTTTAAAAACAAAACAACAGAAATTATTGTCTGCAAAATTCTATTAAGGTACAACCACCCTAAGAAACACCTTTCTGCTCCATCGCCTCAAATTATGGAAACAATGAGCTAATTGGTTTTTTATGTGTTAATGATTCATTAACCCTGCTATCACCTGCCTAATTAAATAACCCCAGCAATTAAATACACGATTCTGGATTTTTTTTTTCCTCTGAACTGCATATAATCCCCTAAGAAAGCTCATGTGGCTTTCTGTAACTGTCTGGCGGTGATGACAGCTTCAGAGATCGTGTCACCCATCTGCCCTGAGAGGCTGAAGGGCTCAGTGGGCTTTGCGGCTCCTTAACCAACTGTCCGAGGTAATTAAACCAAATCCACGCCGACGCCAGAAGAGCCTTCAGGTCACCGCAGGTGTATTTCCGGCTCTGGCTTACTGAGGCCTGCTCCGCGGCAGGAGTTGCATCCACACCTCACCCTCAAAATAACCAGGCCAAACACCGGCGTGTAAACAACCCAAGCTGCTAAGAATCTTCACCAAGAACACACCGTCGCGAAGCGTCCTGGCCGTAATAAGCCATCAAAAAAAATATTTTATCGTAGATTTTAGCAAACTGGGGATTTGAACCTCTGCCAGCGGGGCACTTAGGAGGCTGTGTCCTGAGTCTGACTCATCCGTGATTCGGACACTGGCTCCATCACCTTCGATTTTGATAACCTTGAACGGGCTGTGCACCTGTGTCCTCGCGTGCGAATGCAGACGGAAGTGGTGCCTGTCGTGTAAGGTCTGCTTTCAGGATGTGTGACAGGAGATGAGAAGGTGCAATTGTGGGGCGCTCAGCAAAACGCCAGGAATGCGTTAGGAGCTCAGCTGGGAGCAGCTGTGGCGGTGGGGTGGTGGTGGCGGCTGTTCTTGCTGTTAGCCTCCCAAGTCTCTGCTCTTGGCACCTCATCCAGCTGCTCCGACTACCCTCAGTGAACATCCTCACAGCCTGTTTGAGGTGCAAGACCTCAAACAAAAAAGACCCAAGAGAGTCTAGCACCAAGGAAAGACCCCATTACGTACCCACATCACGGGGAGAGTCTCATAATTAGTGAACGGTGCTCATCAGGGTCTGGAGCGTGTGCTGTGCAAGCTGGAGTAACAGAGAGGCCCCTACACCACTTGACAAGTGGCCCTTTGCTTAGCCTAAGGGCCCAAACAGATATACTTGTAAAGGGACACACAATGGCCACAGGTCACAGAAACCCCACGGAAGGTACAGCAGTGGGCTCTCCTTTGCTCATTCTGTCCATTAAGGAAAAGGTCACCCTGGGCCACCTCCGAAGGCACTTCAGTTCTCGTTCTGAGATCCTCTGAGTCCAAAACAGACAAAAACCAAAAAATCAGCTTAAACTCTTTCCAAAAACGTCCAAGAATCATCATAGGTTAGCCATTCTGGAGCAGCGAGGTGCGGGGTGGGAAAGGCAAGCAGGTGGGGAATCACACTTCCCCCACCCTGGCACCATTGCCTGTAGAAATGTGGCTAATCTGGGCAAGCCCTCGGCACCTCTGCAGCCCTCCCCCGGCTTTTACCATGTGGGCGCTAGAGGGGGAGACCAGGCAGGTGTGTCTAAGACACGGGGGGACTCAGTCGGTGAAGCGTCTGCCACGCCGGGGTCCTGGGATGGAGTGTCAGGCTCCCTGCTCAATGGGGAGTCTGCTTCTCCCTCTCCCCTCCCCCCTGCTCACACTCTCTCTCTCCATCTCTCGCTCTCTCAATCTTAAATAAATAAAAAAAAATCTTTTCTAAAAATAAACCATGGCTGGAGAAATAGGTTCTTGGCCTTCTTGGTCATGATGATGATGAATTTTTATTTCCCTTTTTTGGAAAATGTTGAGGTTTTTTTTACATTCAATAAAACAGAAGAACCATGACTGGGGTTTTATAATTGCCGCAGCTGATACCATGTACCGTGTAGAGTTCTATCATGATTCTAAAAGTTGGGATTGCCCCCACCCCCGGCATGTGGAGAGGGCCGCAGGGACGCCACCCAGACCTCCCTGGGGGTTTCTCCATGACGATGGCACAGGAGGGCAGGTCCCTGTCTGGGTTCCCGCGTGCCCTCCACGACAGCGGCTGCGCTGGATGATCATGAGCCTTGAGTGGAAGTCGCAGAGCTAGAGGAGTGGCAGGGCTGAGGATGGGCCAGGCCGGCATTCCCAGCTCTCTGGGGAGGCCTGGAGACCAGCCACTCGCCTGGAATCAGCCAGGTAGTTCAGAGCAGCTGACGCGAGAGCTCCTGCCCCGACGACAGCCCCCGCTCTGCAGCCGAACAACGACAACAGCAACCACTGTCCACTGAGCTCCTAACTCACCTGGGGCCTCTTGCTAGGCAGCGGGCCGGGGGTTGCCTCATCTTGTTGCCTCATCTTACCAAGAGCAACAGTGTTTCCCACCTAACTACTCCTATATTTCAAATCCTACTGGTTTGATGATTTATTTCTTCATGTTGTAAGATGCTTTATCTTCTCCAAACTATTTTTACTGCCAGCTGCCCCTCGTACACCAGCATCTCTCTCACCCGCTCTCTTCATCCCACCTCGGCAACCTCAGGCCTCTTCTTCAAACAGAGGGGGCCACAGTATGCAAAGCAAGCAATCACCCAGCGAGCATCCATGGGGTAAGCTCAACATTTAGAGAACATCCTTCAATGACTCCTTTTGGAAAAAATAAAATAGTAACACATGAGACCAACCACTCTGACAGGCCTGGTGTCAACCGTCTACATCACCATAGAGTCTCAAATGATGGAGTATGAATAAAATAACCAAAAAGGAAGAAACAAGAGGGAGACTAAGGGGGTGGAGGATTAGGAAAAATGCAAACAGAAGCAGAGAAGAAAAGAACGAAAGCAGAGTGAGCACAGGACAGCACATTTATACTTCACCAGTATCCCCAGGGTCAGAGGTGGTTAAGTCTGCTCCTATGTTCACAACGAGGGTTAGAAGAAATAATGAAGCTGCTGACAAATGCCAGCCAATGGAGGAGGAAGTTACCCGCATCAGCTTCCATGGCGAGGCTGGGAAAAGCAGGTCCACCCAGCAGTCGGCGGACAGGGGAGGAGGAGGCAAGCAAGCAGGTCAACACCAAGTCACACCCAGGTCACACCCAAGCCAGTCACTCCCCTCCTCCGCCTGACACCACAACAGAAATCTCCATCATAACTAGAGGGAATGATGCTGAGTGAAGTCAATCAGAGAAGGACAAACAGTATACGGTCTTATTCATTTGGGGAATATACAAAAGAGTGAAAGGGAATAAAGGGGAAAAGAGAGAAAATGAGTGGGAAATATCAGTGAGGGAGACAGCACATGAGAGACTCCTAACTCTGGGAAACAAACGAGGGGTGGTGGAAGGGGAGGTGGGTGGGGGGTAGGGGTGACTGGGTGACGGGCACTGAGGGGGGCGCTTGATGGGATGAGCACTGGGTAATATGCTATATGTTGGCAAATTGAACTCCAATAAAAAAATTTTTTTAAATCTCCATCGTTGGGCCAAGACGCTGTCTCCACAGTATCTCTGACAAAAATGCAAATGCATCACATGGCAGAGAAAGAAAGTCACTCCCTCCTGTGACAAAGACACAGAAACCATCCATGAAGGCCTGAGCCCTGGGAGGGAAGGGCACTTGGGGGGAGCATGAGAGGAGAGCGATGGGCTCAGAAAGGAAGTGAGGGTGCAAGGAAGTCACCCCACACAGAAGCATGGCTCCCTACCCAACAACACAGGAGAAAGTTCAGAGCAGAACCAATGAAATAGAAAGCAGAGAGAAGAAATTGAGAAAACCAATAAAACCAATCATTGGTTCTTCAAGATTGTTAAGATTGATAAAACTGTAGACAGTATCATCCGGACAATGGAGAGAAGACACAAATGACCAGGAATGGTAGGCATGAGGAAGGTCACATCATGGGATCCCACAGATGTTAACATGATAAAAGAACATTATTAACAACTTCATGGGGCACCTGGGGGCTCAGTCAGTAAAGCTCCAACTCTTGGTTTCGGCTCAGGCCATGATCTCAGGGTCATGGGATGGAGCCCCGCATGCAGCTCCACATTCAGCAAGGAGTCTGCTTCTCCCTCTCTCTCTCTCTGCCCCTCCTCCTGCTCCCACATGCCCACTCTCCATCTTTCTCTCTCAAGTAGATAAATAAATATTTTAAAAAATAAAAGGGAAATGACTTCATGCTAATAAATTCAACAACTAAAATGAAATGGACAAGGCAAAAGAGACAAACTAGCAAAGTTCACTCAAGAAGAAACAGACAACCCTAGGAGCCCTATATCCAGTGCGGCAGCTGGATTTGTAGTTAAAAACCTTCCCACAAAGACAACTCCAGGCCCAGTTGGCTCCACTGATAACTTCTATCAAACATTTAAGGAAGAAATGATACCAAAGCTAGAGAGAGACATTACGAGAATAAAAAGCTACAGACCAGCATCCCTCCGTGAACATAGACGCAAAAATTCCAAACAAAAGTTTAGCAAATAAAACCCAACAATGCATAAAGAGGGCAATATTTCACGAGTGGGGTCTGTCTCAGGAATGCAAGGTTGGCTTAATATCTGAAAATCAATCAATGTATCAATAATATTAACAAACAAAAAATGAAAAGCCACATGATCATCCCAGCAGACACAGAAGAAGGCCTGCCAATTCTAATTTAAATCTGAGTCCTACATCCCACGCACAGGCCTGGCCCAGCCACAGTGGGCACCGTGTTTTATCTTGTCCGCCTTCAGCCTTCTCCTCCTCCCTGCTCTTCCAGGGCTGGGCTGGAGGGCATGGGAAGGACAGCGTCTACTGTGATTGGAGCCGCTGCAGCTGACTTTCTTAGCAGGTGTCCAATGTGGCAGGTGTCCAATCAATAAAAGACTAGTCTTTTAGCTCATTATTATGTTATCCCCAGAATTATGGGTATGACCCCAATAAACACAAAGACATGGTGTATTAAGTAATAGTAAGTAATCAGATATGGGGGCACCCAGGTGGCTCAGTCAGTTAAGTGTATGCCTTCAGCTCAGGTCCTGGGATCAAGCCCCACGTCAGGCTCCCTGCTCAGTGGGGAGTCTGCTTCTCCCTCTCCTCCCTGTTTATGCTATCTTGGTCACAATCTCTCTCTCTCTCTCTCCTCTCTCTCTCTCTCTCTCAAATAAATTTTAAAAATATTGTTTTAAAAAAGTAATCAGAGATGACCAAAAGGGGGTAGGGTAAGTAGTTTAAGTGAGCAGTAGAGAATAGCAAGAGAGGGTCGTCCACCGGTATGACCTACAAACCTCAGCCCTGTGATTCTGACCCTCCATCTTCGTATGGGACAGAAGGACCCAGATCTTAATTTCAGGCTATCTTTAGGGTCCACTCATAGGAACAGATTTCTTGGACCAAATCTTCCTTCAGTCAAAGCTCATTCGAGGTTGGCTACACCACAGATACACGTCCCTGAAAATACTACACTCCCACCAAGACAGAATTTACATATCCAACAACAATAACACAATCTGCTTTCAGTGACTTCTCCCACCACTCGTGCTCTCTCTGACTCTCACTCTCTCTCTCAAATCAATAGATAAAATCTATGAAGAAGAAGAAGAAGAAGAAGAAGAAGAAGAAGAAGAAGAAGAAGAAGAAGAAGAAGGGGGGGGGAAGAAGAATCACACAGCACCTCCCACCCTCTTTATTCAGGTGGCCCTGAACTTCTGTCACTGCTAGGAGTGTTTCTTGTTGGAAAGTTGCCCACTGCCCCGGCAAGTCACAGTTTAGGGTGGGTACATGACAAATATGACTTGATTCATCACGTGCCTTGCAATGCAGACCCTAAGGAAACAGCTCAAAGCTTCTGAGGGCTCATGCTTGAGACCTGTGCTGGAGCTCCTAGGCTGCCCTTTACTGGACCTCGGGCGCAGATTCCAGGGCACACCGAAGCCCTGCTTCTTTAAACTGCAGAGGGAGGGGACCAGCATGGATGTCTTCCTGGTACATGATACATGTCTCACCATGCAGCCGTCACACCAGTTCACAGAGCAGAAAATTCAAAATACCAAAACTACCACTGAGAGAAGTAAATACTCTTGAAATCTCACCTCTGAATACCCAACAAAATGACAAGTCTATGTTTAAAAAATAAATAAAAACCATATTACATTCTAAATACCAACAGGATATCTTGCTTAAAACCTAGCAATTTCTGTTGCTTATTTTAAAAAGTGGATCTCTTTTATACTTATTAAATGTTTTTTTTTTTTTGCTAAGAATCAGGTGATGTGAACAGAGTGATGGAAAGCTCCCACCCTGTAGACCTTTCAAAAGTCTGTCAGGCACAACAATGTCGAAAACTGGGGCAAATCTTTAAATTTAGCATGATAATTAGCTTCAACTTTAAGTGATGTAACTTAAAATAGCCTTTCCTGACGCCTGTCTTTCCAAATCCCCCCAAAACAAAAGTGAAGACTTTCAATAAATAATTGCACAAGTGTGTCTCAAAGATGACGGTCTTCCTAACCACGGTCTTAGAGTATTTTTACTGACTTCCATCATGTTACGAAGTGCTTTGATGAGTATGACAAGCTTGTACGATGGATTCGGGCTTTGAGAGCAGCATGCCCCTATGGGCATCGCCTACAAAACGCTGATTTTGTACAACTGACATGATTCAATACCGACACTCGACATTTTCCCAGATCACCCCATTTATCCCATCTTTAATAATTAGCAGTGAATACTTACTTCCTTCAACTTTCTCATCTTTGTAGGTTTTCTGGGCACTATATGAATATAACTGTAAAAGAAGAAAGAAAAACCTAATTAGAAGGTAAGTATCGAAGTGGAAGACGGGAGCCTCTTCAAGAGAGGACTCCTTTTTGCCATTCCCATATGCGACTCCACAGCAACTTAAAACTAGAGTCAAGAGGAGCATGTGGGATGTTGACACCCAACAGCAAGGTCACCGCAGGACCATGTCACACAGCAGCTGCCATTGGCACCACCCACGGGAAACTGCCTCCTGAGTGACACTCTTTCCTTCCCATATCCTTAATAATCCAAAAGGAACTGTATCAATCATCTCACTCAACCTCCTTATTTACCAGGTCACCAAAGGGCCCAGAAGTGAGCTCACCCAGCATCCCTCCTGTGCAGCTCATCACCTGCACCACCACCACCACCCATCACACAGAATTATATCGTTGTCCCCATTCTGCCAAAACTGAACACCAAGAAGAGTCACCAGCATAACACCTATGTGAGAACTTCCAGAGAGCTCTCCAATATGCCTCAAAAATAGGACACATATTTTTTCATGATAATAAACACCTTAATTTTAATTATATCTTTTAAAGTCTCTTTCTGATTTAAAAAAAAAATACATATCTGAGATTGGTGTTGTTGTCAACAGTTTTAGCAATATTCAGACAGGTATGGACCAAGAGTTGGCAGCTGGAAGGAAAAGGGAATTAAGTATTCAGTCGAGTCAGGGAGTCACGAGCCAGATGCCTACAGAGGCCAGGCAGGTAATGACGAGGCTTACACAGGGCAGCATTAGGGAATGCTGGGGACTGTGGTGAGTGCAAGCCCACTTCCCATCTGAGCTGAGCAGAGCTCATTGCTCCAGGACACTGTTTTCACATGGAAATGCAGACAACTAAAAACACTGTCCTTTTGAACGATCAAATCCTCTATTTTTTTTTCAATAAAACTAAAATGTCGTGCTATTACATGAACACCCTTGCTATAAAACGTCCCAGCCAACTCACAGCTTTGAAACCCATGGGACCCAAGCTACACGTGGCCGCCCAGATCTCTGGCTTACCACCACTGCTTGCAGCCTCCTCTGAGCTCTGCTTCCAGTTTTCACCCTCCAAATTCCATGTTTGACTATGAACACTAATCCCCAAATGGGACAACTTATTCTATCATTAAGTGGAAACAAAAAGTAAAAATAAGTGCCTGGGGCGCCTGGGTGGTGCAGTCGGTGGGTGTCCAACAATTGGTTTTGGCTTGAGTGGTGATCTCAGGGTCATGGGATCAAGCCCCACATGGGGCTCCATGCTCTTCATAGAGCCTGCTTGGGACTCCCTCCCCTCTACCCCTCCCACACATGCTCACTCTCTCCCTCTCCTCTGTCTCTAAAATAAATCCATCTTTTTTTTAAAAGTAAAAATAAATGCAGAAAAACTAAGGCATAAAAAATCCTACAAAAGCACAAATGCTGCCTATTGTTTCGAAGCTGGATTCCAAAGAACACACAAATACCACAGAAAGAGAGAACAGATAATTCCTCAGAGGTGCAGTGAACTGGAATCATCAGGCTGGTGCTCGGAGAAGAGCTTGGTGGGGCGTGGGTTTCTTTGGGGCTGGAGAGAGGGGAGCAGGCCTTTGAGCAGAGACTGGACGTTAATGTGCAATATCCTTCCTTGCTGCTTCCAGAGAAAAAGGAAAGGAAGAAGCCGCCTATTAGGATCAAGCCAGGCATTCACTAAATTTTAACAGCACCACATTGGCTATGAACTAACCCCATTTTATCGATGAGGACGTGGGCCCTCAGCAAGGTCATTTAATTGGCTAAATGCTGAGATAGGAACAACCAGGGTTCAATTCAGCGCAGGCCTCTGTCCCTGAGTCCACATTTTTGATACTCTTTTCCTGACACCCACTATCCTCAGGGTACAAGCGGGAGGCAGGGAGACAGGAGTAATGTTTGGGTGCAGGCGAACTATGACAGTGTAATTTAAGGCTCTTTCATTTCAAATCTCAACAGCAAACTCATATGGCAAACAGGAAATTTCTGGTGTAATCCAAATCCTATGGCGTCTCCTCCGTACGTGCATGGACACGTACACAGACACACACACACACACACACACACAATGCCCTGATTTACATTTTTTTGTGAATATGGCTTTCTCCACAAAAGAAACCATGAATTCTAGGTTTTACTAGACTTTTTTTTAATGCAATTACTAGCCTATGATATTTTGTTTTATAGAAGGAAAACTTATGTTCTTCACCTCAAATTAATTCATTCCAGAAAATGTAGGAACTGTTTGAATACTGACTGGATTCTATGCAGATTTTCAATGTACCATTCTGCGGCCATTCTTATGCTCAGAGCCCCAGGATGGCTAATACATCATCAGATTTCACCGCAAAGTTCATTGGCTGGTGGCACGATTAGAAGATTATTTGCTGGAGAAAATTAATTTTAACTGCTCAGCGGCTCGGTAATTACAGAATACACATTCCAACAAGTGCTAGCTTACTGATACCAGCAGAAATCAAGCCAAAATTTGTCAGAGCTTTATTCACCAAAATCTGGATTCTGATTTCATAGTTCATTGATCTAAAAAGTAGTGAAGAAAATGAAATTTAAATGTGTCTCCGTGATGAACTTCACGTGCAAACAGCATCCACCTACGTACAGCACTGAAGGTATATGGATAATGGCAGGGAATCGAGGCCACAGGAGAACCCCACCTGCCCTCCCCACCCCCCGTTGGCCAACTGGACCACACTGCCTCCCTCACGGAAAACACTAATGACAACCGTTAAGAGATTTGGGAAGAGAAATGCCTCAAAGTCTCAATATTTCGGCCACGTGTCCAAAGCTTTTCTTTTTTTTTTTTTTTCCAAAGCATTTCAAATAAACTATGAGTTTCCCTACCAAATCAGGGATCTAATAGAGATTAGAAAATGCCTCGGCCCGCAGGACAGAGGAAAGAGGAAAATGTACTGAGCATGTTGCAGGCGTGTTGGCCCGTGCTTCTCAAGCTTCCTTCCTCATCAGCTCACACATAAAACACACATTGATTTTACAAGGAAATGTTGGGTGGGGGAATTAATTACTTTTCATTATACATGCATTGAAAAGGATTTTAAAATCAATTTTTGTAGCAACATGTTCTCCTACCCGAATACTGGGTTCTGGTAGGAAATCAGAATTCAGCGTACGCAGTAT
Organism: Vulpes lagopus; assembly: GCF_018345385.1. Taxonomy (NCBI): domain Eukaryota; kingdom Metazoa; phylum Chordata; class Mammalia; order Carnivora; family Canidae; genus Vulpes; species Vulpes lagopus. The sequence goes on from NC_054828.1 coordinate 131,582,167, forward strand.
CTAAGTCCGCTTGGGCTACGGTAGCAAAGACACCAGACCACGTGGCTTCAACAGCAGACATCAGGGTGCCAGAGTGGTTCGGTTCCCAGGGAGGGCCCTCTTCCTGGTTCAGGGATGGCTGCCTTCCTGCTGTGTCCTCACCTGGCAGCAAGGGCAGCAAGTTCTCTGGGGTCCCTTTTACAAGGACACTAATCCCATTCATGGCCGGATCACTGTCATGACCCATTCACCTCCCAAAGGCCCCACCTCCTAACACCTACACTGAAGATTAGGTTTCAACATGAATTTCCAGAGGAAATTCATATAACCAACCTGAAAAAAATCATCACAAAATCAGACATCTCTATGGATACGTTCTTGCAGGCAGTTCCCACACACAAGATTATCATTGTAATGAACTTGACTCTAAAATGTCACGGCATTAGTCCAATACCTCTCAGCAACTCGGATGTCTGTGGATTAAGATTTTCCTTCAAAATCAACAGGATGTTAAATTTGCATCTTTGCAGATGCCATTAAGAATTCAGATCACAAGCCAGCTTGCTCACAAAATTACACTATCTGGTGGTCCCGAAAATCTCACGTTACTAACTGAATCGGAGTGCTCTGGGGCTGGCAGTATTGGCAGCACGCAGATGAGCACAGATGCCCTCTCCAAAGAACCTCACCTTTGCCTCAGTCCTGGACGAATTTCCTCAGGTAAAATCCATATAAAAGGAGTCACATACAGGCAGAAAGTAAACTAACAAGGAGATCACTATCTCAACTGAGAGAAAACAACAAAAATAACAGAAACCGGGTTCCAACACAGCCACAGGAGGACAACATTTCAATAAAAGGCAAGCCTGGAAGTACATGCAAGACTGAGAAACTCGAAAGAGTGACGTACGTGATTTGAAAAAGAACGAGGATTTTCTAGTAGAATTTTTTGAAATGAAAAAGTAAGTAAATTTGAAACTCAGTGAACTGGTTTGATGACATCTTACACACAGCAGAAAAATCAGCCAAAAGACTGATGTGCACAAAGTACCTAAAGAACAGCACAAAGATAAAAGAGAGAAATTCGGGACAGAGAAGAAGATGCCTGGAGCTTAGCATCAGTGAGAAAGGCCAATCCACATCGACTCCGAGGCAGGAAACACAGAGAGAAGACGAGGCATCCTCTGAAGACGCAGTGGCTGATGAGTCACCACACCGGACTCCAGAGGGTTCGATCAATCTGCACTTGGACATATTGCTTAAACCACAGTACAGAGGTCAAAAAATATATTTTTTAAAACAGTCATAAAAGATAAAATATTACTTTCAAATAAGTAAATTATGAGAACTGATTTCTCATCTGCAACCTTGAAGTTAGAAGTCAATAGAAAAGTACCTTCTGGGGCACTTAGATGGCTCAGTCCATTAAGCGTCCAACTCTTGGTTTTGGCTCAGGTCATGACCTCAGAGTGGTGAGATCAAACCCCACGTTGGGCTCCACGCTCAGCAGGCAGTCTGCTTGGGATTCTCTCTCTCCCTCTGCCACTCCCCTAGCTCGCTCGCTCTGTCTCTCTCTCAAATAATATCTTTAAAAAAGAAAAAGAAAAGAAAAAAAATACCTTCTGTGGACTGAAGGACACTGTCATCCACAGAATCAGACATCTATAAAAATGTATATGAAGAAGGAGGGAGACAAGGCTTCCACCCCTGGGAACCATGGACTAAGTAACTCTGATCCACCTGTCCACTAAAAACTAATAAAATTGAACAAAATGAAAACAATTACTTGAAACATAAGACATCTCACAAGGATAATGAGGAATTACTGGGCCAAGATCCAGGAAATAAAGGAATTCCAAACATGTGGGCCCAATACCTGGCGTCACTTCATCCCAGAGCTTTCTCTTCAACTGTGGACAGATGGCTGAGAGGCTGAACCGTGTCCCTGACAGGCTCTGTGGCCAGCAGCCAGAAGCACTTGCTCAGGGCACACGAGCGCTGGGGCTCCTTGTGAACTACCTTTCTCTGTGAACTGGGACCCGAGGGGGGGCCACCTTGTTTTCAAGTCTTCAGGATGGCCCAAGTGATCTTACATTCTAAAGGTGTATTAAGGTGACCAAGAACCGTTGATGACAGCTATCTGGCCCAAATACACAAAAAATCAACTTTGGCCAAAGACATATCACCCTAGGCCTCAAATTATTTCCCCAAATAAGTTTTGAAAGTACTGCCCAGCACACAGAGGTAACTAGGCAGACAGAGAAGACGGCATGACAGAGAAGCAGCAGCAACAACACACACACTGTAGCATCAGCCGGGCTCCGTCCCAGATCCCCGGTGCTAGGGAGAGCCAGCTGCTAAGTCACCTATGGAGGGGCTCCCACAGCAAGAATGAAGCTTCCGGCCTCGGCCCTGGGAGCGAGCCTGGAAGCACCCACCCCAGTCAGGCCTTCAGATGACGGCAGCCAGCATGCTGATTACAACCTCAGGGGACTCTCTGAGCCAGAGCCACTCAGCTAAGCTGGTCTTGAATTCCTGACCACAGAAACTGTGAGATAATAAAGCTGTTTTGAGCCAAAATGCTTGGGGTGGTTGGTTATGCCGCGGTAGATCACGACTGCACCCCCCTGGAGAGAGTCTTGCCCACGTGCACCAGCAGCCACGCAAAAGAATGTCTGCAACACTGTCCTTATTTATTTCAGCATAAAATTTAGAACAACCCAAGTCAACCATCAACAGATTGGACAAGTGAACTGGTACTTTAGTCAATCAAAGAACGCATGGCAGTAAAAGTGAATGACCTACAGCTACACACTAGTGACACGGATGAACCTCACAGCCTACTATCGGGTGAAAAAGCAACCAGCAGAGAACTGTATACGATTTGATCACATTTACATAAAGTACACAAACATGAAACATTGAAAACTCTGTCCTTTGAGGATTGATTATCATGAAAGGATGATTCAATGGCCAAAATAGTGGTGGTCACCTGTGGGAAAAGGATGGGGACGGAGGTGGAAGGTTTTCAAATCCAGTCATGCCTTCTCTTGCTCCAGAGTGGTGTTTACACAGTTTTACTTAAACCATAAACTATGAAGCGCTCCCAGCCTCTACAGCACCCCAACTCTGCACCACCGGAAGAGGTGAACAACAGGTACTTGTTGGAGAACCGCAAGCTTGAATTTTGGGTTTCGAAGACATTTGTATAATGACAGTTGCTGAGAAAGTTTAGAAATATTATAAGGAGATTACTCTCGAGAAGAAAAGTATGAGTCTAAAGGGAACTACGCTAAAAAAATAAATAAATAAATAAATAAAAATAAAGGGAACTACGCTGTGTTCCTCCATATGCAATAAGATCTCAAGGGGATTGTAGTGCCAGGGTCGGGCTAAGCCAAAGAGAATCAAACTGACATTTTGAGTGGACACCATCCAGTACAACTAACAAGCTGAATACGGCCGACCAATTTCCATCAGGACTTTCTGCAGTGGCCCCGGCATTTACACACGGCCACCTGCCGGGGACAGCTAACATCCCTCCCGCTGGCTGTCTTGATCTCAACAGCAGATACGTTTGCTCTCCGCAGATATTCAAGGCCTGTACTGTGGCCAGCACCGTGCGGTGTGCCGGGATTCTGGAGATGACGGCCCAGCCTAGCAGGGGACGCGGCTGGAGGCCCAGGATCACACGCCGTTCCTGCGGCCAGGCCGGGCCAGAAGGGCAGCACAGCAGCCTGGGGCAGCCACTTGGGGGTGACCCAGGTGGGAGTCCCGCCTTCCAGCCTGCTTCCCCAGCTCTGCGCATGGCTAACTCCCTTTCTCCCCCCAGATCTTTGAGCCAAAGTCGCCTTTCCAGAGAGGCCTGCCCTCATGGCCACTGCCCGCCCACTCCTCTTCCCCAGGCCCTTTCTGATGCTAACACAGGTGCTGCCGGCAGGTGGACCCCAGCCCTCACCGCTGCCCACCATGAGGAGCGGGCTGTGTGCACAGGAGTGCTGTCCGCTGGGGAGTCACCAGGTACAGAAGGGGACAGGTGTGCCTCACGCTACTGCGCTCTAGCCAGGTCACTGCACGGAGGATGACAGGTGCGCCACCCACACTCCGCGGGTCAGGCTCAGGGAGGGCGACAGGTGCGCCCCACGGCCACCGGGTCAGCGCGCACCGAGGGCGGCAGGTGGGCCCCGCGGCCACCGGGTCAGCGCGCACCGAGGGCGGCAGGTGGGCCCCGCGGCCACCGGGTCAGCGCGCACCGAGGGCGGCAGGTGGGCCCCGCGGCCACCGGGTCAATGCGCACCAAGAGCAGGGCGGCAGGTGCGCCCCCACGCTCGCGCCCTCGCGGGGTCAGCGCGCACCGAGGGCGGCAGGTGGGCCCCGCGGCCGCCGGGTCAGCGCGCACCGAGGGCGGCAGGTGGGCCCCGCGGCCACCGGGTCAGCGCGCACCGAGGGCGGCAGGTGCGCCCCACGGTCACCGGGTCAGCGCGCACCGAGGGCGGCAGGTGGGCCCCGCGGCCGCCGGGTCAGCGCGCACCGAGGGCGGCAGGTGGGCCCCGCGGCCGCCGGGTCAGCGCGCACCGAGGGCGGCAGGTGGGCCCCGCGGCCGCCGGGTCAGCGCGCACCGAGGGCGGCAGGTGGGCCCCACGGTCACCGGGTCAGCGCGCACCGAGGGCGGCAGGTGGGCCCCGCGGCCACCGGGTCAATGCGCACCAAGAGCAGGGCGGCAGGTGCGCCCCCACGCTCGCGCCCTCGCGGGGTCAGCGCGCACCGGGGGCGGCAGGTGGGCCCCAGGGTCACCGGGGCAGCGGGTCACCGCAGAGGGCGCCGGGGACTGGGGGGGCCGCACTCACTCGAGCTTCTGGAAGGGCTCGCGGCCCGCCGCCACGTACTCGCCGCCCGCCTGCAGCGCCTGCAGCTCCAGCACCCGGTGCCCGCGCGTGGGCGTGAACAGGCGGCGCACCCCGAAGGGCACCGCCACCTGCTCCGTCCGCTGGTCCAGCAGCGCCTCGAACGTGGCCGCGCGGCGCCGCCCCAGCACGCACCTCCGGCCCGCGAAGAAGGCGTCCCCGTTGCGGTGCACGACGATGGCCTCGGCGGGCGCGCTGTCCCCCAGCCCCGGCGGCCCGCGCCACCCCATGGCCCCGCCGCCCGGGACACCGCCACCGCCACCGCCCCCGCCCGCGCTCCAGCCCCCGGCAGCCAGGCGTGGGCGACACTGACACTGCGGGGCGGCCCGGCCCCCCCCCCACCCCGCGCTGACGCCTCCTGCCATTGTGACCGCCCCCGGCCTGCAGCGGTGGGGGGAGGGGCAGGACGCTGGCCGGGGAGGGGGCGGGCGACTGAGAGCCTAGGGAGGGGAGGGAGAGGTGGAGGGGGGCAGGGGGAGGGGGAGGTAGAGCCAGGGCAGGGGGAGGAGGAAGGAGAGGGAGGGGGAAGGAGAGCCGGGGCAGGGGAGGGGGGGGGAAAGGAGAGCAGGAGAGGGGAGGGGGAAGGAGAGCTGGGGAGGAGGAGGAGGGCAGGGGGAGGAGGAAGGAGAGGGAGGGGGAAGGAGAGCCGGGGCAGGGGAGGGGGGGGAAAGGAGAGCAGGAGAGGGGGAGGGGGAAGGAGAGCTGGGGAGGGGGAGGAGGAGGAAGGAGAGCTGGGGAGGGGGAGGAGGAAGGAGAGCAGGAGAGGGGGAGGAGGAGGAAGGAGAGCCGGGGGAGGGGGAGGAGGAAGGAGAGCAGGGGAGGGGGAGGAGGAAGGAGAGCAGGAGAGGGGAAGGGGGAGGTAGAGCCAGGGCAGGGGGAGGAGGAAGGAGGGGGGGGGAGTAGAGCCAGGGCAAGGGAGGGGAGGGGGCATCAGGAGCCTAACAGGTGGGGGCTGCAGAGCTCAGGAGAGGGAGGGAGGCGCCACCCTCCTGATTTCCGTCCCTGCAGCCTGGTAGGAGCAGAGGGCGCCCTGAGGATCCCACCCCACTCACCACCTTCCTGCTCCAGTGCCCTGTGCAGAGAAGCTGGGGGTGGGGTGGGGGCATCGGGACTCTCTTGCTTTTTGGTTTTTTTTTAAAGATTTTATTTATTTTTTCATGAGAGACAGAGAGAGAGAGAGAGAGAGAGGCAGAGACACAGGCCCAGGGAGAAGCAGGCTCCATGCAGGAGCCCAAGATGGGACTGGATCCCTGGGTCTCGCCCTGGGCAGAAGGCATGTCCCAAACTGCTGAGCCCCCCCCCCACCCCCCCTCAACGGCATCCCAGGCCCCTCTTGTGAATCACAATGGTGTCCAGGAAGACCTGTGTGGGCCCCACATGTGGGAAGGTGGGTTCCTGGTCAGCTGGCACCCAGTTTCTCAAACATCTACCTCGGAAGGCACCTTCATTTGGGGAACACCAATTCCAGGGGGTGGATGTCCTTGGGGGTCATTCCCTGTCCTGGGAGAGGACACCCGTCCTCCTGAACCCAGACCAGGCATTCCAGACCTGGTGTTCCGGGGGCTTGGATGAGCTCAAACTTGCAAAGGCGATGGGCCTGAGGACACCGGCTGCCAAGGCCACCTATGGGCGCACGGAATATACTGTAAATACGGGCATCCTGTGTTTCTGAAAGGGATCTTTCCCACCCGCTGCCTCCCCGCGCAGCCCGAGCCGAAGCGCCCACACCTCCCTGCACCAACGTGTCAGAGCGACCCCTTTATTAAATCCCCGGGGATTACATCCATCTTAAAAACATTGATTGCTGGAACCCTCTTCGGTTTTCGGTGTTAAAAACGCTTCCGGAGGGGCGCAGGGCTGAGTCATCCCCCGAGCGCTGGGCCCCGCGGAGTCAGAGGTTCGCCCGGAAGCCCACTTTCACCGAGAACCTCATGGTGGGCCTCTCCCGGGGCCGCAGGAGGCAGATGGAGCTGGGGAAGCCCTTGAGCCGCAGGCGGCTGACACCCCCGTCGGGGGCGATGGTGAGCCTCGCGTGAGTGATAACGTCCTGGAGCTCCAGGGTCAGGCTGTGGAACAGGTGACTCTGGTCCGCTGACAGCTGGAAGAGGCAGGGAAATGGCCTGGGGGTAACTCAGCGCGAGGCCCACATGGCCTGGCTCACCTGGCCGGCTCACCTGGCCGGCTCACCTGGGCCATCCCTCTGGGTGCGCTCAGGGCCCAAAACCAGGGAAGTTACTCACTGACAACAGGCCGCTCGGCCCCCGGGAAAGCTAGACTAGCAGGGATCGCATGGCCTGGCAATAGGGACCTGAGCTCGCGGGCCCACGGTGTCTGTGGTTCTTAATGGTTAGTGAAGCGGACACACAGACAAGGAAAAGAAAGTAAGAAGCAAGCATGTTGGTGCCTCCCGGAGGTCCTGACCCCCTGCTGTAACCCGAAAGTGACTACCTCCCACGGGATCGAAGAGGACACTTCCAGAACATCTCAGCATCCATCCCACAGGAGGACACACCATTATAGCCTTAAATATGCTAGTCACCCCTTCTAAAAAGTCAATATACCAAAGAAACATTTTCTGTGTGTGTGTGTGTGTGTGTGTATGGAAATACAGAGTATATATGGAAATATATGGGAAATATAAAGAATATATATATTCTTTGCACATGATGGTTTAAAAGAAATCTTGGCTGTTAGAAATGCAAAGGTATGAAAAACGAGAGCCTCTCTTTTATTACATGAACCCACAGATATGTTTGGAAGCTCCTTCCCTTTACTGTTGAACGGAGCAGAGGGTTTGGCAAGCGAATCCGAGGGAAGGGGCCGGGCTGGGGCGAGCCTGCACAGCCCCCATGGGCGTCATACCTTCGTGACTGGAAGCAGCGGTTTCCACTTCTGGCTGGGAAGCTCCCATTTCTGCTTGATCATGTCCTCTTCCTCTTGGGTCGTCAGGATGCAACCGTCCAGCTTACAGCTGTCGGGAGAATTGCCTGTCGGAGCAAACGCACAGTGACTCTCCCTGCTGTTGGTACTCAGCGGTTTGGCTTACAGGGTGTTGGACCTTTTCATCGAATCAAAGACCCAGCAGAGAACAAACCGTCTCTGAACAACACCCAACGTGTGACACACGTGAGAGAAGGAATGTACCCAGTCATGACGGGGTTGGATTGCCGGATGAAATCTAGGTGTGTGTTTTTCAGGGGAATCAAAATCGGCCTGACATACATGAACGGGCTGGTGCATCCGAGTTTGGATCTGAGTTTACTTGGAAAGTTGAGGGTATCTTCATTAAGCACCCTAGATTGCACAGCTAAATACTTGGGTACAGCCACGTGGCTCGCCTGAAGCTATTATGAGGCTGGAAGACACTTTCCTTACGGCATCATACTCGGTCATGCAAAGCAGAAAGGAAGACTGAGCTGAGTTAACCGGTCAGTGCGTGGCACCAACCTGAAGTGCTGTGTTCCGGGGTGTGCTAAGTGCTCCCTGGGTGAGACACAGGGTCCTGAGTCTCTCTTCTCTCTGGAATTTCATCAGGGTTGTGCCCAGTGGGGTTGCAGGACCACACTCTTTGTGGGGAGAACCGTCATAGGGGTCCCCTAAGACTTGAAGATCGGCAGAGGAAGGATTGAAACAAAATCTGCATCTGACCTCTCAGGTGAGAGGGCTCGCTCCTGGGTGCACGTGGAAACCCAAAAGATGCAGGAGAAGAACATTAAAGCCACTATTTGTGTCTCTATTTCTTTAATATCTACCCACATACGTGCATATCAAGGCTTGTGTACTTGAGATTTCAGCTGGTACAGCACGCCCCCCCCCCATTCCAGGCCTGGCCTCACGTTGTGATGGACAGAGCCCAGAGAGCCAGCAGCAGCAAACCCAAGACAGTGCAGGCCAGCCCCCTGGTTACACGGATGTACTGCCTGTGACCTGGGCCTAATTAACCTCTCGCTCACAAAACTAACCAGTGATGTTGAACTACCCATGCAGAGCCCCGTGGATGAAAGATGCCGCCAGAAACACAAGCATCCACGAACCGCAAGAACAGAGCGGAGCTGACATCGGCCCCTGACCCAGGAGGAGCTCCTCATCAGCTGTGTTGAAAAGTGAAAACAGTGACCCGATAATCAGATCTAGAATAGTCTTCCAAAAAAGAGGTCCCAATGACCCATACATCCTGAAATCATTAAATCCACGACCACTGAAGTAGAGCTTCCCTTTAAATATATATTGTGCCTTGGTTTGGTAGTTAGCGCTTGAGCGAAGTCACAGTGCTTCGCGAGACATTTAAACATCGAGACATCCGAAATACGAAAATAAATTGCCACTGTTTACTGACAACTAAACCACCATGAGACACCCAGTCCAGTAGGTATGTAAATCTCACCCAACAGGTTTCATAACTGCTCTTGAATTTCTTCAATATGAGGACATGTGTATACTTTTCATAAGAAAGTAGGTATTGAAAAAAAAGAAGAAAAGAAAAAAAAAAAAAGAAAGTAGGTATTGAATATCAGGGGTGCTTAGTGCCAATATTTTTTTACTAATGGAAGAGCATGGTTTTGGAAATGTGTAGTTTCCTGCCTTAAAAGTCCAGTCTGGAGCGGACATGGTCGCCCCCAACCACCTGCCCCAGTAAGATGATGCCCCATCCAGTTCTTCCCGTGTCCTAATCACTATTTCACACTCTTTCCAGTGAGACCCAGGGTCCCCGTAGTGAAGAGTCCTAGAGCATCACAGAATCTCATCTAACTTTGGGGGAGGGAAGGATCATCCAATTCTGATATTTTATAAATAAAAAGTAGGGTACCAACAGTTCATGGAAATTGCTCAAAACCGCACATCTCTGAGTGTTGAAGCCACGTCCCGAGCCCACCGCCCTGAGCTCTGCTCCCACAGGACCGCGTCAGCTCCGTAACCAGCACTCCATTAGATGCATTTCCGGACGGCTTTGCATTTACCTTTAAAATATGTCGTATCAATTTCAATTTGAGTTATTACTCCAGGGTGTGCCAATCGGAAAACGGCCCATTCAGAACCCGGAACCAGGAGAACGCCATTCTCATCATTCTGGAATCCAAAAGGAAAAAGGAAAAAAAAAAAGATAAGCCAGCACGGTACCTTTGGAAAAACGAATTCTGAAAACCAGCAAGTGAAAAATGTTGACACATAGTTGTGATATTTATTTCTTACTATAAAAGAATGTTTCCCATGCCAATACGTAAATTACTTTTTGTCTTAATGGCCCCTTGGCCTATTATTCCTTAAATGCCTCATACGGACTCATGAGTTTAGGTTACTTGGTAAGTTTTCATCTATTTTTTGTATGATTTTCTAGGTCGATCATAAATTCGTGCATGATGGGACCCACAGGACGGGGTCTGGGTCTAACCCGGCCCCAGGTCCTCTAATCAATTTGTTTTGACCTTTTGAAGTAGTTAAGTTCTTGGTCAAATCTATACCAGTATATGATCTGCCTCCAAATGTTCCTTTACAGTAGAAGTGTTGGCTGACATGAAAACTAACCCAGGAAACGGGTGTTCACCAGTTAAGTTCTCAGTGGGATTCACACACTGAAAGGTGTTTTGTTTTGCTTCGTTTTGACTTTCACGTCTTGCAGTAGACGCTGGCCAAACTGGACGGCTGAGCCAGCTCTAGAGTCCCCAACCTGCCATATCCACAAGGGTGGTCTCATCCAGGGACACACAGATACCAAAAATGATTCAACCAGTGTTTTGTTTTGTTTTTTTTTTCCTCCAGGTCAACCAGTGAATTTATCCATGGGTTTTCTATCATTAAATTGTAGATCCTCGTTTCTTCATGAAAGAAACAGGGACATTGCAAAATGGGTTGGAGTGGCCGGTGTGGCCAGTGCGGGGCTTCCTGGGTCCTGCCATGACCATACAGTGAAGCAGCAGAGGATCCAGGAAACACAGACTTCTTCCAGAACATTGCCTGAGAGGTTCTGAAATAAGCATTTCCTTGCTGTCAATTTAAAATGAGATATAGGGCAGCCCAGGTGGCTCAGCGATTGAGCCCCTGTCTTGGGCTCAGAGAGTGACCCCGGGGTCTTGGGATCGAGTCCCGCACCAGATTCCCAGCGTGGAGCCTGCTTCTCCCTCTCCTGTGACTCTGCCTCTATCTCTGTGTCTCTCATGAATAAATAAAATAAAATTAAAAAAAAATAATAAAATAAATAAATCGAGATATAGGGAACTTTACATCGTGGCTGTTTTGAACTTCTTACCTCTAATACCGGCGGCCTGTCCAGCCTTCTCGCCGTCTCCCAGCCGTCTGCCATTGACCTGGCCTTGCCGACTCCTGCCAGGCATGACACGGTTTAACGGGAACGTCACAGGATTTTATCTTCAATGTGAGCATGAATGCACTGGCGTAATTTTACATTCCAGACCCCACGCGCCCGAGCATTGCTACGTAAGTCATTTTCATTCAACTTAGTGCTTTGTTAAATTCACATACAGCCAGAGAGTAAGTTTTCCTTTTCCCTTCAAGCCAAAATTAGGGAGGAAAATCACATTGATTCACTTCACATCATAAAGGCATCAAATCCTGTGTATGGACCGTTGATCTCGCCCACTCCTGGGATTTGAGACGGCACCTTCCTCTTAAATCATTCATTCCATATGAGGGTGCTTAATGCTGGTGCCCAGACGCCCCAAATAAACACCAGCTCCCAGAGCATCATCTTACCGATCATATTGTTTGGATGCCCGAAGTGTGCATTGCTGTATCCTACACAGGTGCCCCCGTGAGCGATGGCTACTAGGTCAAATGGTTCTTTGGGGTCGGTTGCAGTCCAGTCTTTCTGCCCCATACCGTACACTCTAAGACGTGCGATTCCACCATCTGAGGAGGAAAGAGGCCGGAGTTATTCCTTACTTGGAAAGATGAGTCTTTGTGGTTCATGACCAACAAAGCCCTCCGTAAACTGCCTGCTCTGTTTCTCAAATACACCAACCCTCCTGCCCCAGGGCCTTTGCACCTGCCATTCCTTTGTACTGGAACAACTTCCCCAGCTCTCCAAAAGAGCCTCCTTGTTGTTAGGTCTCACCTTCAGTGTTTTGGTCCCAACAAGGCTTTTCCTCTCAGCTGGTTACATCTTTCCAGCTCTGCCCAGCCTTGCCCGATTCCCCAGGTTGAGGTGTACAATCCCCACCTCCCACATATATTTATTTCAGAGCTCAAATCACAGTATGAAATTATCCTGTCATTTTATTTGTTTAAGCCCCTACTGATATCAGAGGCCCAGAACCAGGATATAAAATTTTTGACAGGCAGGATAATGATCTATCTGGTTCTCATCTCTATCATCTCTTAGAACCAGTCCTGGTACATAGTCGGTGCTCATATGCTCATATTTTTTACAGGATTAATAATTCCAAGAAGGTCAAAAAGCAATTGGAAAATTCACCATAGATACAATGTTTGATGCCACAGATTACCATTGCTAAGTCCCACACAGGCTCATACAAGAGCCTTATGTTTTTATTTTTATGACAACACATTACTTAGCAATATGACTGAGAACAGAAAAGATAATATTCACAAAACCAGATCACTTCCGAGAACCACAGCAGCCAAGATTAGGTCTGCAGAGCAGATAGTAGCCGCCAACATCAACTCACATTATCTGATTCTAATAAGGTGAATATTTTTATTTGTTTAAATAGTACTTCCTAGAAGACAGGAGCAAGCTTTTTTCGTTAATCAGAATATTCTACTGAAACCAAGCCCTATATATTTTTACATGAAAAATTTGATGAAACTGAGCAATTTTTAAAAATTTCAGAACATTTTTTTTAGTAGACCAGTCTTGACATTTACAATAAATAAAATCAAACTGAGCTAGCATAAACCCTAAAAAAACATACTAGAGGGAGTAATTTAGCAGGAGCTAACCTAGGAGAACCACTGCTCTGGTTCACTGGACTTCGTGATCCACTTTGATGGTATAACAGACACTTGTCTGTTGAGTGTAAGGTTGATTTGAAATAAAAAAAAAAAAGACTCTTCTTTGCAGAGTTAATATCCAGCATCCCTTTTAATCAAAACTACCAAGGATATTAAATATACCCCTCCATGCTCTGAAAAAGTAAACTTTGCCACCCTATGTGTCCCATCAGGTTGTCCTACTGCTTCCATCCCCTTTATAACTGGACAGGAGAAAATATTTGCAAATCATGCATCTGATAAAGGATTTGTATCTAGGATATATAAAGAACTCTTAAAATTCAATTTAAAAAAAAAAAACAACTTAAGGATGGGCAAAAAACACTTTTCCAAAAAAACACATTTATATATACATGTTATATATGTAAACATATACAAATGGCCAAGTAAGGAACTGAAAATGTGCTCCCCACCATTAGTCATTAAAGAAATACAAATTAAAACCACAATGAGATACCACTTCACATCCTCTAGGAAGGCTACCGTCAAAAAGTTAGATAATAGTAAGTGTTGGCGAGAATGTGGAGAAATTGGAACCATCCAAACTGCAGCTGAGAATGTAATACGGTGTAGCCATTTTAGAAAACAATCTGATCGTTCCTCCAACAATTAAACATACAGTTATCACAGGACCCAACAATCCCAGTCCTACATACATCCCCAAATGAAACACTCGTGCAGGAATATTTATCGCAGCACTAGCCACAGGCAGCCAACAGTGGAAACCACCGCGATGTCCACCAACGGACCAACTGTATGAACAATGTGGTTCCTCCGTGCGATGGAATATCCATTCTGCCGTGAAAAGGAATGATGGACCCTAACAATGCTACAACACGGATGAGCCCTGAAAACATGCTAAGTGGAACAAGCGAGTCACAAAAGACCATTTATATGAAATGTCCAGAATAGTCACCAATGTCCAGACAGAAGGTAGATTAATGGTTGCTTAGGGCTGATGGAGATGAGGGTTGATAGTTATAGGATGGGATCTCTTTTTGAGGTGATAAAACATTCTAAAATTGACTGTGGTGATGGCTGCACATTGCTGTATATTTCCGTAGACTTTAAATTGTCCATATATTGACATATACTCTAAACCGCTAAACTGTGCATTTCAAGTAGGTGAATTGCATGACATGGGAATTACATTACAATAAAGCTGTTAAAAAAAAGGAAAATGAGGGTCATTTGCACTCACTACTTCATCTGCTAGTGCATCCGGCAAGGGAGAAATCTTTAGGAGATATTTAACCTAATACAGCTTAGTTCTTTCATATCCTAATTGACCTCATACTTTTTCCTTTTTTTTTTTAATATTTTATTTATTTGAGAGAGAGAGAGAGAGAGAGAGAGAGAGATCAAACACGAGTGGGGGTTGGTGGGCAGAGGCAAAAGGAGAAGCCGACTCCATGTGGAGCAGGGAGCTCAATGTGGGGCTCAATCTCGACCCTGGGATCATGACCTGAGCCAAAGGCAGACACTTTAACTGAGCCACCCAGGCGCCCCGACCTAATGCTTTTTCAATAACTACCAATGGACGGTTGAGTTGGAATGAGAATTCCCTAGAGCACAAAAAGGGCAAATTATAACCCTAAAATGCTAGAGCGATGAGTGACTTCACTCTGATACATGACTCACGTTAAGAAACCACAGACTAGCAGATGAGTCCATGTCATACTTACCTGGGAAAATGTTGAGTCTTATGTGACTCCATCTCTCCTGAGAATTGACAGCAAAATAATTGTGGCTGGACGCAGGCTTTCCTGGTTTAAGCTCTGTCATGGGGACCAGGTAATTCCAGTCATCAGACTTTAGCTAGCAATAAATATAAAAATGTTAGCAGTGGCTCCAGGGAACAATAAATTCTCTCATCCTACGGCTCGTGTGGGATCCACAGGATACAAATACGTTGGCATAAAAATTGATGATGGATGCCTAATAAAATACTTTAATAAAAATACTAATAAAGATTAAGTCCCAGGTCTAACAAACAGAATAAAAGCTTAAGGGTTTTTTTCATCCTGATGAAATGATGGTGGCCAGAGAACAGGCAGGAGGGTTGGGAACTGAAGGACACCACCTGAGATTCCCTCTGGGGATTCTTAGAAGAAAGCAGAATTATGACATGAACATTTAGTAAAAACAACCTGTTGTCTTAAACCCTGAGACCTGAGGTTGACCAGTTGACCTGAAAGTTGTGATCATTTCTTCTAGGTCAGTGTTCCTTAAATTTAAGGACCTGTGTGGCTGCCATTATTTATTTTCTAGTCTGCTACGGTCGACACTTTTGTAAGGCACGATATAAACCAATTACTAGATGTTTAGATATAAAACATCTAGTAATTGATGAGCACCTATTTCAGAGACAGACACACACACACAAACTTTAAAAAACAAGAGTGTGCCAGAACACAAGCCCATGTTGTTTATCAGATTCATCAGGCATAATATTGCTTTGTCAAACTGCTGTAAAAGGTACCTGAACTCTTACTGCGGATTTCTATATTAATCTCATCCGGGCAGCATCCGGCAGATGAGCACAGGTAAGCAGAGCGCCCTGAGACACGCTACTCTAGACCTCGCGGGGCCCATGCCACTCCCTCGTGCGGGGTTGCATGAACCACTTGCGAAGCATCTGCAAGGTCTGCGGGGCAAGTAAATGAGGGGGAGTGTGCCTGGGGTTGAGCGTCCTCAGGAAGCACCGTCGTGGCCTGGCATGCAGAGCGGTGTCCTTGCCACACAGCCACCATGACAAGCCCCCATCGTGTTTGCAGGCGTACCTCTGCAACAGCCTCAAACTCCTCCCGGCGTGGCTGCGGCTCCCATCCTGACTCCTCTTTGTGGGATCTCTGGTTGTTTATCTGAAGGTAGATTGACCAGTAGGGTTATGGTTGGTGTTCAAAGTCAAAGAGAGTATATACTCTCTTAGTGGGCTGTATGCTCACTTTCATTTTGCCAGATAACCCCACAGATAACATTTCTGAAGTCAAAGTATCAGACGATCCAAGTAATAGACACGCTTGAAGCTCCTCGACGTTCAAAACACTACGTAATTCCAAAAAGTGCTGCAAAACATCTGGTAGGACGTGTGCTTGTCAAAATAGTACACACCATCTCCGAGTTAAGTCCAACTGCTACTAATTTATCACATGAGTAGAGTTTTTAGAAGTTGGATCAACGGACATTCTGGCACATTTGCCAGGTCCGTTCCAGAAGCAGGATTTCCCCTCCACCCCCGCATGGCATCCTTGGAATTGACATCTGGGCGATATCCCAGACAGTTGCTGGCTTGCGGGAGGCATCTTACTAATGGTCATTAGTCATTTCCTGCCTCCACAGCAGCATCTCTCCATCATCACCTGACTCTTCAGCTTCCCCCCACCTTTCCACAGGAGCCTCCAACAAAGGAGCAAGGCCCACCTTTCCACAGAGCCTCGTACAAGGCTGGGACACAGTGTCTCAGCGTAAATTTGCCAACCGGCATGACCCATCTTCCCTCAGTACATGTGTATACACACACATAATGGCACTTGTTTCTTTTTTAAAAAATGCTGGGACCAGCAGCAGATTGTGCCAGTTGAAGGAATAACAACAGTCTAACTTACCGAGCCTGTGGGATTCACGTGGTCCAGCATCCCACGAGGCAGCAAGGAACCCTTCCTGAAAACCCCACGGCTACCGCACCATTACGCACGCTGGGGTAGCCACAGAGAAGCCGATGCCACCTGTCCACAGCTGGCCCAGACCTAGCTCCACACTGTCCCGGTGGCCCACTCCCTGCCACCCTCCCCTGCAACCTATTTGTCAAACCTGGCGGTGCCAGGAGGATGTACCTCTGGGTGAGGCCTGAAGAGTGTGGGAATAACAAACCCTACATTTGGTCAAGCTAAAAATCAAACATTGCAGAACACCGTATCGGGAATCCAAGTTCTAAAGCCCCGAGTGACATGGCCTCAGACAAGTGGCTGAACCTGTCTGGGCGGAAAGTGCACGTCAGCAGGCTGGGCCGATGGGCTCCACGACCCCACAGCACCCACTCTGGGTCCTCAAGGCACCTTCTTCCAAGTTTGCTGCTTGAATTGACATTCGAGGAGCATAATCTCCCATGAAGTAAGAAATATCCACATCGAAGCCCCGGATAATCCCTTGTATCCCCAGCTTGATGATGCACCAGTCGTGACCTACAAGACGAAAAAAGGACATCCCGTCAGGTCTAGCTCGGAAGACAAAGCGTGTGATTGAACAGAACTGAAGTGAAAACAACAGCGACATCGTCCTCCCGCCAAGAAAAGTGCACACAGGTCAACTCCCAGCTATGACTTAAAGATCCCCCGTCACGTGGCCACACGAGGCCACCATGTCCCACGGGAACCCCTGTTCCAGTCACAGCAGGACACGTGTAGGCCTTGAATCCAATTCCAGTTTCCAAAGTGAAAATTGGCCTTTCTGAGCCTCATTTCTTCAACTGGGAATCAGGGGCCAGAACAGCTTCCCTGAAGGTCAGATGTGACTGTGCAGTGTAGACGACACTAGCCCAGCTCGGCAGATGCTCAGTGTGGATCTGGGCGTCCTGGAAACGGCACACTCACCATCATCTCACGCTCTCAGGACTTCCTGGGGGGCCCCACCCGGTTCACCCCCTGCATCTGCTAAGGTCTAGGAAGTCTCAGAGTCCTAGGTCACCAGGTAGTTCTTGGTTACTTGCAGGCAGACGTGCCCAGATTCGTTAGAATCTGATAAAGTCTGGAGTCCCTTAGAAATACCCAGTATCTCTGCAGCACTTGAGACAGACACACACACACACAAAAAAAAAAACTTTGGTTATTTGCCTACTGCTGGATTAGTTTGCTTTTATGGACATTTCTTCAACTTTAAAAGGTCTATTTTATTTTATTTTATTTTATTATTTTATTTTATTTTATTTTATTATTTTATTTTATTTATTCATGAGAGACACACAGAGAGAGGGAGAGAGGCAGAGACACAGGCAGAGGGAGAAGCAGGCTCCATCCAGGGAGCCCGATGTGGGACTCGATCCCGGGTCTCCAGGATCATGCCCTGGACTGAAGGTGGTGCTGAGCTACCTGGGCTGCCCTAAAAGGTCTATTTTAATTAAGTCCGATGAGGAGCAATGTATAAAAGTAGACCCTCGGGTGACACGAAGGGCAGATCTGTGGGCAGATCCCGGCTCTGCTCACAGGTGATGTGACCGGCGCTGAGTGAGTGAGTGAGTGACTGAAGCCTCACTCCGCAGCAGCTAAATGAGGATGAGAGCACCTGTTTCCGGAATCGTGCTGAAGTCCCCCCACAAACATACACACCAAGCGATGTTTGCCACCTTGCAGGTAGGTCTGCACTGCCACCCCCAACAGCCTCACCAACACCCGTGCCGTCCCAGCCCAACCATGTGCCGCCCTCCTTTCTGCCTGGTGGTGCAACATGACCCCGTCCTCCCTCCTCAGAGCCTGACGTTCAGAGCATGCCCAGGGCCCGTGACAAAGCTGACCCAAAATGTACACTGGCTTCCCAACCCCTGTGGTTAAGCTTCACCATAGTGAGTGGAAGAGCGTCTCGTTACCTGGAATCCTCTTCCTTCTGGTCTCCCATCCATCCATCCACTTCCCAAACTCAGTGTATTCATGTTCTCTGAAGCTTGGGCGGTCCCTCTAAAGCAAACATGCATAACAAGTCCATCGTTAACATCCATGCCCGGGCCTGGGCTCCCAGCACATCGACTCCTGCCCCAAAAGGATGGGTGGGCCGTGCCACCCAGGACTCTATGGGACTCCTCGGTAGGCATGGAGGGGGGTGGCCTTCACACAGGGAACCCATTCCGGATCGAGGGACGCCTCCTTATCTCTGCATCACCTCCAGGGAAGGCAATTCTGCTTGTCTGTGGGCCTCAGAACACAGAGTTAACTGCCGATGGCGATAGATAAAGGCCCTCCACTGTTCACTCTGCGGCCCCACAAAGGGTACAACCCCCCGTTGCCACCTACTGTACCCTGAAAGGAGCAAAGTCAGAGAGGACCGGCTTCCCGAGCAACCCACCAAAGACTGCTTCACAAGGAATCCGGCCAAAGAGTCAGGGGTAGGCTGGATGCTCGGACCCAGCTGAACGCTCAAACCCCAGCCCCTGGAGCTGCTCTGCGCCCAGTGAGGGGTCGGGGGTGGGAGCAGGACGGGGGTGAGGCTCAGCTCAGCCCCTTAGCAGCCCCAAGACAAATAGCTGAACCCCTACTGCTTCATCCCAAAGAACAGGGCTGGTGAGCACACCCCTTGCAGGGCTGCGATGAGGTTGAAATGACACCTGTGACAGCCCCAGGAACAGCACAGACCCAGAAATCGCTCTGTGGGTGGTGGGTGGCCAAGCTAGGGGACATGTCCCTTTCACAACAACTCAGGTTCAAGGAGGATCTTGTGTCTCCCCAGCAGGTGCTGAAAAGGACAAAGTCACAGACACGCAGTGGTGGGGCCGAGCTGAGCCCCCGGGGAGCCGCTACGTGGGGCCCACGGCGGGTCCACACATGCTCGGGCTCACGCCTGACTTCTTGTGCCTCGGCGTCCTTAGGTGTCAAAGGCCGTGTTCCTTCCGAGGCCGCAGCACACGTTAAAAGGCTTGGAGCCGTGCCTGGCACGTGGTAAGTGCCCGATATCTGTTTGGCATCGTCATGTCAAAGTTGGTGCCATTCGAATCGTGTTACGATCCAAACACGTCTTTAAGATCAGTGAAGGATTTGGAAGCTGTGCCGTGAACCCAGCAAGAGAAGGGGGGCTGCACCCCCCCCTTAAACCCCGCCGCTCGCTCTGCCCCAAGCTTCCTGGTGCTTAGTGTGGCTTTGGGGGCTTCAGGGGCCGTGGCAACTGGATGGACGTGGAAAGAAACACGCTACTGAACAGGAAACAGTGCTTCACAAGGACGGCGCTCGCCAAAGGACAGCAAATCAGTGCTTAAGAAAGGAACCCCAAAGCCCAAGCCCAGGGATAAGCCCACACGTGTGCCGAGCCCTGCACACTCGGATGTTCGTGGCAGGTAAAGTTTAACCGACCTACATGTGCATCAACACGGGAAAGGGACCCGGTGTAATGGGGGCCAGAGGTGGCGGGCAGTGGGGGGCCACCAGCCATCCACCCCTCGGCACGGGTGGAGCACGCTCAGGTCCAGGGGTCGTGTCGCCGAGCGGGAAGTACTTGATGAGATCTCGTATGTAAATGACAAAACACACAGCACACTCCGTGCCACCTCTGGAGATGGACATATTGATTTAACGGGATGGACTGTACTCGAAGAACAGGCCAACCTCACAGTGACGCTAATTCTGTAAAGGGAAGGAGTGGGTCGGCATTAAAGTTGGTGGTGACAGGGGCTTCAGCTTGATCCGAGATTTTCATCCAAAAAGGAGAATGTGCTTACACATAAGGACACAGCGTATCTGACGTGACTCGTAAGTGGGAACATACACACACGTGTGTGCGGAGATGGGTGGGTGCACAGAGAATGTATCTATATGTAGTCAAGTGTAATATGGGGAACAAGGCCCCATTCTTCGTCCCATCCACTTCCCGCGCCCGGACAACTCACAGCAACCACACTTCACGATTTAACGTGAAGCTTTTTTAACGCTTTGTTACGTACGCACAACCTGCCCGAACCTCTCGCCGCAGGTGCGTAGGGCGCTGGCTCGCTCTTTTTGCTAGCCACAGAGCGCTCCCCGTCTGGAAGCTCGTATCGTGGACTCTTTAACCAGTTCCCCTATCAATGGACATTTAGGCTGGGTTCTTCTCCCGCCTCTGGACAACACAGGAATGAATATTTTCCATATATCCTTGCCTGCGTGTGCAATTAATATAAATCTGCGGAACAGCTAGGTCCAGGTGTGCCTGCAGGTAAATTTCCTTTAGGCAGACATATGGTAAAATGGTAAGAGCTTTGACATCTATCGGCCGTGGGACCTGGATCAAGTAAATCAACATCTCTGTTCCTCATGTTATCGTCATTTTCTCCGGGGCGTAAGTTCATATATATGAGATGCCCTAACCATGCTTTAGAGTCTCCAGGCAGAGACCGACTGCAGTCACCCGCCGCCCCCACCCCGGGTATGGGGTGTGAGCTCTGGGTGCACCTGTGCTTACCCGCCCACTCACAAGAATCCACACCCCACAGCAGCTGTAACAAGGTCGCAGGATTCCAGCCCAGGCTCCACCTCCTCCCTCTGTTTGTCAGTATTTTCTGGGGAATTTTTGTTCATTTTTTTTAGTAAGCGCGCCCTACACTTTTATGATTATATTTTATATTTATATATATATATATTATTTACACATATATTTATTTTTTATGATTTTCCAAACTTCCAAGCTGCATGCCAGTGTCCCCCCAGCACGGATTACAGATTACGAACTCACATCGGACACAGGACAACGTACCAGGATCTCAGTCATTTCCCCGTGAAGCGCTGCGGCCCCCCGCCCCCGCGTCAGGTGCCCGTCTGTCTCCGGGGCGTCTTAGCGTGAGCTGGAGCTGACCTCTACATGCTTCTGCCGTCCCACGTGCTAACTCGCTGGTACACGCTACAGGACTCCCGCCCCAGACGCTCGGGGGGATTTTAATTAACACGGAGGCACAGACCGCTCTACACCAACAGCCCACATTGCAGAGCACCGATTTACCTTTATAAGGTTTTCCGCAGGAGCAAAGAAGTCATCTGTTGCAAATAAAACCTGGGGACATAAAGAAAGGTGAAGATGAAGTAACCGTGAATTAAAGACCATTTTGCTCCGTTCCCTCAGTGAACCAGTAGGAGACACAGTGCAAAGAGACGCGACGTGGCCGGGGGGACGAGCAGCAGGCAATGAGCCCAGGACCCTCCTGACTGTCTGGACCTCACCGCCCGCCCCCTGCGTCCCTCCCCTCCCACCCGTGCTCTTCACCCTCTGCCGTCCGGATGCGGAGGGGCTAACTCCCTACACGTGGCGAGAAAACACACCAACGCGCCCTTTCGAGAATGGAGAACACTGGGCTCTGCGATCGTCTCACGCCGCCCCGCTGGGCCACCCGTGGTCTGGCCGACTCCCCGAAGGATGCCCCGCAGGAGGGCTGGCCGGTCATCCGTCAACCAGGGCCGCACATTCCCGAGAGTGAGGGGGTTGCCACTGCTTCCACCAGGAAAACAGGCGTGAAACGGATTTTCGGGGCCAAACAGGCTGCTGTCACCCCTGCCTAACCCAGGACCCAGGGACGGCTCCAGGCGGGAGGGGAACCGCGCACCGGTGTTGGGTGTGGCTTGGTTACCATTCCACGCCCGCGTGTCTACGACGTAAGCGAGGTTGTGTTGCTCTCGGGTGACCTTGGGCACATTGGGGAAGCTGCCCCAGGGCCTTGTCACCGACACCTGGTGTCAGCTCAGCAGCTTGACCCCTGACACGTGCAGCGGCTTCACGGAGCCAACACCTAAACCTCGACTACGGATCTGTGAGGAGGCCTTACCCGGAGCGTTTGGCCAAGGCTAACGCTGACCTCGGGAGCTGTCCGAGATCTTGGGGCCCCTGCCCCCGCCGTGGCCAGGCGACTCTCGGTGGCCAGAGGTTCAGCCGGACGGCAGCCTCGGGGGATGAGGCTCATCCGCCCCTGCCTTGGCGAGGCTGCTCCTCGTGGGCGAGTTTGAGCCCCCCAGCAGCCCCTGGATGATGGCCATGGGAGCAGCTGCCTTGCCCGCCAACACCAGTGCCATCGCCCACCGGGGACCCAAGCTGGCAGGGGGCACCTAGCTTGCGGCCAGAAGGATGACTCTACGGAGAACAGACTCCTAGAAAAGGACACCTCAGGGCGCCTGGGGGGCTCAGTCGGTGCAGCATCTGCCTTCGGCTCAGGTCACAATCCCGGGGTCCTGGGATCGAGCCCCCTGTCATGCTCCCTGCGCATCAGGGAGTCTGCCTCTCCCTCTCCCTCTGCCTCCCCCTGCTCCTGCTCTCTCTCCCTCTCAAATCAATAAAATCAAAGAAAAAGAAGAAAAGGAGAGGACACCTCACGTGGACCTGGACTTTCCTTCCTTCCTCTGCCCCTTGCCTGGAACAATAGTGTAACGAACCCATCACTGGTTTAGGGTATGTTGTGTAGGAGACATCATCCTGTGTGCTGTTGGCTTCTGAAATATTATTATTATTAGAAATTATAATTTCCACAGTGAAGCTGTGTTAAATAAATTATTGGCAAAGATGATCTCGGTGTCTGAGCATAATTTGCCTCCAGTGAGACCCCTGGTCTCTGACCCCAGCCCAGAACCTAAAAGGCAGCGAAGATCTTGCTGTGTTGAGCTGCTGGCTGTTTGAGAGGCAGAGGGTAGGGGAAATCCTGCTGTGTTGGGGTCGACCTGCCCCCTAAGCATGTGTCAGGGCAAAGCACGGGTGAGGGGACACCTAGGAGCCCCTCACCTGTCCAGGTCCTCATTGGCTCCCGGCAGAAACCCTTGCAGGGCCCACCGGGCCTCTCCGACCTCCCGAGGCTCAGGCTGCCCAACACCACCTGCCGACTTCCAGAAACACTAAACCAGGGGCGCGTGTGATGCTCCCTCCGCCCGCATCCCACCTGAGACGGCCCTCGCCCCTCTGCCCTGCTGGCCGCCTCTCCCACCTGAGGACTCCTTTGAGCATCACTCACCTGGACGGCCTTTCCCAAGCCTGCCCGCCCCGTCCAGCTGCCCGCAGCTGGGGGGATGTGCGCCGCCAGCACCTGCCCCTGCCATGAGGACAGCCCGGGCCTCGGCTTCCACACCTGTCTCCCCAGTGGAGCACAAGCGTCTTGAGGGCACCCCAGGCCCCCCACTGTCTGCCCCAGACACGGTGCCTGTGCACTGCGGGCACTCGGGGCCCTCCCTTGGGGGCCACCCGCCCCTCACACGGGGCCAACACGCCTTCCAGGTTATCCCCCCGCCGGCGTGCGAGGCCCAGCGGTCTACCCTGCGAGAGACACACAGGATAGGGGACTCTGCCCGCGGGCGCCAAGCGTCAGTTCGGTCTAAGCCTGAGGCAGGGCTGCGCTTCCAGCGCCGTCACCGGTTCTAACGGGTTCCCCGCAGGCCGTGTGCGGGGACGGGCTTCGTGGAGGAGGCCGCGCCAGCCTGCCGCTCCAGCCGGGCTCTCGGCGGGCGAGTGGGCCCTCAGCGTGGGGACGCCCCGCGCACTCACCTGTCCTCCTACAGACTCAGATGCCATGTCGACCAGCTGCGTGAAGTCCAGGGACCTGGCCAGTTTTCCCTCCCTGGGAGAGTCAGCCATGCTTCCTGGCAACGAGAAAGGCAGCTGGGTGAGCCTCGCGTGGGGGTGGGGGCAGCGGAACCCGCGTGGGCTCCCAGCCCGGGGTCTGCGACGCTCGGATGTGGCCGCCAGGGGTCCCTGCAGGTGACTTTGCACAAATACAGTGGCCCAGGAGGGAATTCGGGCATGGTTCCCCTCCGAGGTGTGTAAGAACAAAATACCACTAAATACGCAAATCCTACTGCCTCAAATTGCCATTTTATTTTATTTTTTAAAGGGGGGAAAAAAGGGATGCCTGGGTGGCTCAGCGGCTGAGCAACTACCTTCAGCCCAGGGCGTGACCCTGGGTCCCAGGATCAAGTTCCCCATCGGGCTCCCTGCGTGGAGCCTGCTTCTCTCTCTGCCTGTGTCTCTGCCTCTCTCTGTGTCTCTCATGAATAAATAAATAATTTTTAAAAGGGGGAAAATATTTTCATTTCCAAAGGAATAATTTGCTTTCAATAGTGTTTGGATCCACTCAAAAACACTTGCTGAGCAACCAGGTGGCAGCCCCTGGGAGGACTGGGGTATGGAGAACACATGCCCTGCCTCCAGGGGCTCCCCGACGGGGGAAACAGAGCCCCCGGACGCCCACGCGGAGCGAGGTTCTGGAGCCATCGAGACGGAGGCACACAGGTCGCTCGATCCAAGAGGATGCAGGACCCTTTGTCGTATGACGAGTGGGGCTCACCTAACTTAATCCAACCCCGTGCCCCATGCCCTTATTCTGAAATTGGGAAAGCAAATTTGGAGCAGGGCAGAGGCATGGGGGGTGAGTCGGGGCCGGCGTGGAGGGCGAGTCGGGGCGGCCTGGAGGTCATCTCACTCCTTAGCCAACGGAGGTCCCCTTGTTCCTACCTTACTTCCTATGTCTCACGGTGACAAGAGCAAACCACACAAAAACTAACATCAAAAAAAAAAAAAAAAAAAAGACTAAGATCTCACCAAGAATTATTCACAACGGAAGAAACACAACGGTCAATGGGCATGAGAAGTCAACGCTCTCTTGAAAGGATGGGAATATAATTAATCACGAAATGACATTTTTCCTTATGACACTTGTGTTACACGTTTTGGAACAAACACCGCCCGCGACCTGCCCTGAGGAGCATGAGCTGGAACAGTTTCTGGGTGCTTAGGTATCGCTACGAAACAGCAGGCGGCTCCTTGCCTTTGTCATCTGCTTGTCCCTCCCTGAGCTCTTCACTCTGTGGGGTCCCCGTCTCTTCCACGTCCCCCCCCCCGTCTCCTCCGCACCTGCCCCCGCTGGCCTCACACTGTCCCCCGGGCTCCTAACATCACCCACAAATACGTATCACCTTCCTGGATTTCCACCCACCACCTCAAACTGTCTCCCCTGGATGTGTGACCCATCCCCGGGTCACTGCGCTGCCCACTGGACTCCAGCCCCACCCAGGTCCCCCCACCTCCCCCTCCAGGGTGCAGTCTTGGGGTCACGTCACCCACGCATCCTTGAATCCGATATCTCAGAACATTACATCCACCCTGCAGCCAGACCCAGGACCCCGAAACGACATCACAGGTGGAACCGGCTTCAGAAGTGTCCGAGGAGTAGGGAAAGCGCTTAGCGAGGTGGGCCGTGGCTCGATGGCTCCATCCCTGGGGAAGGGCACGTCATGGAGGCCCCGAGAGCTTCGTCTGCTTTTGAGCACGTTGAAATCCATCACGTATTAAACATGAGTAATGTGTGCCAGGGGCAGTGGGGCAGGCGGGAACCCCCATCTGTCCCTGGGCCTCCACACCCCCCAGTTGGTCTCGCTGCCGCCGGCCGCCCTCGGCAACACACCAGCGCAGCCTCCTGCAAGCTGGTCAGTCTGTTAAAACCCTGGTGCGTGTGCTTCCCTTTCCACGGAGTAAGAGCTCGTGTCCTTCCTAGGTCCCCGGGGCCCCGCCACACGACGGCTCCGGCCCCCGCTTTGTCCTGCCCTCATCACTGGCACCTGCTGCTCCCTCTGCTGGGAGGCTCCTCCCCGGGCTTCTGTGGGGCGGCCCCTCAGCTCCGTGCAAGCCTGTGCGCTCCGCGATCACCTTCTCAGTAAGACCCACCCTGACACCCCCCCCCCCCCGCCTTCAGCGACATTTCCAGTCCCCCCAGCACCTCCCACACCCCGAGCCTGTAGCCGGAAGACATACGGTGTAATTTGCTTCTTTATCATCTCAGCATCCGTCTTTCCCAGTTAGGTGTGTGCTCCGTGAGGACCGTAATCTCCGTTTGGGCCTCTGGTGTCTTCCTAGGACGTGGAACCTGGCTCGGCCCACACCAGAGGCTTAATAAATATTTATTAAACAAATAAGTGAGCAGGGATCCCTGGGTGGCTCAGTGGTTTAGCGCCTGCCTTCAGCTCAGGGCCTGATCCTGGGGTCCCGAGATTGGGTCCCGCGTCGGGCTCCCTGCATGGAGCCTGCTTCTCACTCTGCCTGTGTCTCTGCCTCTCTGTGTCTCTCATGAATAAATAAATCTTTAAAAATAAATAAAATAAATGAGTGAGCTAACAATGTTTTCTAACCCATTTTATGTTTTAAAATACTGGTTCCCTAACTGGACTAAAATCTTCCTGAGGCTGAAAAGGTGCAGAAGAAATCCTCTAACATTGCATGAGTTTGCAGGAACGTTGTGCACGGCTCGCATATGCTCTCTCTCTCCTCATCCTAGAACAACGCTGAGATTCTGGTTTCATTGGCATCTTAGGCATGAGGAAACGCGCCTTGAGGGGTCACGTAAACTGCAAACCTCACAGCTGGAGAGTGAGCCACCTTCCCAACGCAGCTACGCCCCGATGTGATTGCTATTTGAAAGCCCCCAGCACAGTGCCAGCACAGGTGGCCGTGGCAGGCTGCAGCGTAGGTCACTGGGGACCCGTGTGTGCTGGCCCACAACGCTCGGGCACTGAGCCAGGCTCTGGCCTTACACCTGCTCCTCGGAGCTGACGGTGGGGGGCAGGACGCAGATGCGACCACCGCAGTGCTGCTGATGGAGGCGGCAGTGACATCCTCGCACCACGACAGGACCTCAGGGGGCTCAGGGGCTCCACTAGGACCTGGACACGGAGCCGGGACTTGATGGGGGTGGATGGGGAGACAGGGCGGGGGGCAGGGCGGGGGGCAGGGTGGGGGGCAGGCCGGCGGCCGCGGAGTCTCAGAGCTGGAAGACGACACCGGCCACCCGGGGAAGCTGCTGGCCAGGCGTGACTGGCTAATGCACGTAGTCACCTAACTGGGGGATGTAGTTAGAATTACGTAATTCAAAAAAAAAAAAAAAAAAGAATTACGTAAATCTAATGAAGCTAAGAATGCCGTTTTCCCTTGTCCTAGCCACATTTCGCATGCTCAGTAGCCACAAGGCTTCCGTGGAGGGTAGCGGGTGCACACGCGGAAGCTTCCGTCACAGAAAGCCTTGCTGGCCCGCCAGAGAGGCGCAGGGCTCACACCTCGGGCACCTCGCGGGGCACCAGCACCACTCGCACGCGGCACCAGCCGGGCCACGAGGCCGATGCACGCCAGGCCCGGGCCCGCACGGCGAGGCTGAGATGAGGCTGAGACGAGGCTGAAGCGAGGTGGCCGTGCTCCCAGCTCGGGCTCGGGGGGCCCTCCAGCGGCCAGCACCCCAGGCTGAGCCCGCAGAGCTCGGGGCCAGCCCGGCAGGGACGGAGCCGTCACCCATTGGGGGTCACTCCCCCCGACAGCAATGGCTTCGCGTCTGTCCCGTGTCCCGGACAAAACCGCACAGCGCCGGGCCGGTCGTGGGCGCTCGACAAAGGCTCGTCGTGTTATCTAATTTTCTTAAATGATCACAAAGCGTTGGATGTCCCTGGTCATCCTTCGGAAACGGCTCGGTTTTCGTGTTTCCAGGCAGTGGCAGCGAGCCCGGCAGGCACCAGGTCAGAGCACCCCAACATCCTGCCAAAGTGCACAGCCCAGCGCCCCTGGGAAAGGCCAGGTGTCATGGCAACGTGGGGGGCTGCTCACGGGGTCGTGTCACCCTGCCTCCCGGCCGCCCGGAGCAGGGGAAGGGGTGCTCTTTTCATCCTCGCTGCTCTTTTCATCCTCGCTGCGTCTCCTCTTTCCCTTCCGTGCACGCAGAGGACGTGCAGCGAGCAGCGCGTGGACCGCAGGCTGCAGGGCACGGGCGAGGGAGCCGCACTTTTACAACGTGTTTCCAAGGGCTCCGACTCAACGCGCCAGGGTCCGAGCTCCCACCCTCTGAATCCCGACGCTCGATTTACACACTCACTTCAGCGCTTCTTAAAAAGAACGATCTCGGGCAGCCCGGGGGGCTCAGCGGTTTAGTGCCGACTTCGGCCCAGGGCGTGATCCTGGGGTCCCAGGATCGAGTCCCACGTCGGGCTCCCTGTGTGGAGCCTGCTTCTCCCTCTGCCTGTGTCTCTCTCTCATGAATAAATAAATAAAATCTTAAAAAGAAGAACGCTCCCTTCTGGGAATGACTGCTTCCATCTGGCAAATACATAAATGAGCAGCGCCTCCTCTGAAAAACATCCGTCGGGGCAGCAGAGCGCTGTGTGGCCGAGGACCTGGCCTCCCCACTCCTGCTGCGGCAGCACCGGGGGCAGTACGCGGGGTGATGCCACTCAGCCTGCCCCTCAGGCAGGAGGGACAGGCTTTCCCCACACCCTTAACATGCCTGTGTGCTCACAGAAGAGCTCCTGGGACCCAGGTGGAGGTGCTCGAGGCCCGTGTCCCTTTCTCCAAAGGAAACCTAGCCCCCAGACGCTTCTGTTCTACTTAGCAGAAATTAATTTGGTGTGGGGCACAGATGTCTCCGTGGGCTCCTTCCTCAGCCTCCCCACGGTGCCTGAGCCCTGGCATGTCCCCCCACCCCCAGCCTGTGAGCTCCCCCAGAGACAGGGCGCTGCACGGCTGCCCCCGAGTCCCAGTTACTTCGACCCTTCATCATTCCTGTTGCTAAAGCTCCATTAGTAGCTGTGCTCAAAATGTGTTTCACTGAAATAAAAGAAAAATAAACAGACCTTTGTAAAATATGTCAGAGGCCCCACAAGAGATAAACCTGCAAGGAGAGCAGCCCGGATGGCTCAGTGGTTTAGCGCCACTTTCATCCCAGGGCGTGACCCTGGAGACCCGGGATCGAGTCCCACGTTGGGCTCCCTGCATGATGGAGCCTGCTTCTCCCTCTGCCTGTGTGTGTCTCATGAATAAATAAATAAAATGTTAAAAAAAAAAAAACCCTGCAAGGAGCATGAGGCCCCATCTACAGTGTCCCAGGAGTAGCAGAGCAGGGGGTGGGTGCAGGTAACATTCAGCAACAATATTCCCCACTGCCACACACGCCCTCCCCACTGCCGTACACAGGGGTCAGGGCTGTGAGTAGCACAGGGCATCAGTACTGGGCACCGGGCGTGCAAAAGGCGGAACGCTGGCAGGGTGTGTTATGGTTGCTCTAAGATGGGAACCGCTTGCCGCACGTGTACACAAGGTTAAATCCGATGACATATGAACCTCAGTATCTTGGTCACACTAGCCACATTTTATGTGCTCAGAAGCCAGGTGCGGCTGGCAGCTACTGCACCAAACGGCACAGAAGGGAGATTTCCATTGCCAGAGAAGGTTCTGGCCAACGGTGCACATTGTAGAACACCATGGTTTTAAAATCCCTTTTTATTAATTCAGACACAACGTTCAATGTTCAGGAATGGTCTCAGAACTCTTTAGCAACCGCTCATCAATGCAGGAAAGTTCCAACAACAGGACAAAACCATCTCTTTGGCTTCCTAAGGCCTGACCCTGTAACCACGTGACATCACACCGCACCAGGCGGGGGGTGCAGGGGATTTGCGGATGTGATCCTAAGAGAGGGAGGTAATCCTGGCTAATCCAGGTGGGTCCAATCTATGCGTATGACACCATAAGAGCAGAGACTTTTCTCTGGCTGGAAGCAAAAGGACCACCAGCTGAAGGAAAGTCAGAAAGAATCAAAGGTTTGAGTCATGTTTCCAAAAGAGAGAAAGCCCCTACACACCATCGAGAAGGCCCAAGAGCAAGGACCACAGCGAAGAATGGCCCCCGCTGACACCAGCAGGGACCCGGGAACCACAGTCCTACAACCACGGAAGCAGATTCTCCTACCCCGTCCCCGAGCCTCCTAATTACCAGGACCAGCTGGTGGATATTTTGACCACAGCCTGGTGAAGCCCAGAGCAGAGAAATCGGCTGACCCAGCTGGACTTCAGACCTGCAGACCCAAAGATCACAAATTTGCTCTACGATACTGAGAAGGGTGGTGGGGGGAGGGGGAAGGGGTAACTGGGAGATGGGCATGAAGGAGGGCATGTGATGGGATGAGCACTGGGGGTTTTTTTTAAGATTTTATTTATTTATTCATGAGAGACAGACAGAGAGAGAGAGAGAGAGAGAGAGAGAGGCAGAGAGAGAAGCAGGCTCCACGCAGGGAGCCCGATGCGGGACTTGATCCCGGGACTCCAGGATCACACCCTGAGCTGAAGGCAGGCGCTAAATCACTGAGCCACCCAGACATCCCGAGCACTGGGTGTTCTCTAATGCGGATGAATCAGTGAACTCTACCTCTGAAACTAATGATACACCATATCATCATTAACTGAATTTAAACTTTAAAATTTTTAAATTAAAAACATTTTTTAAAAAGATGCTGAGAATGTGTGACAACAGCACTAACACGAGCCCATATTTGTTTGTTCAGACTTAACTACTGAGACAAGCTACCATCACCGCAGGGGCAAGAGAGATATGCAGAGTTTTCAGCTTCTGGGAGAGACCACGAAGCCCATCAGACCCCTGAGGCCAAAGGCTGTGGCCACATCACCTGTGTCCATTTTAAGGGACACACAGAGGTGCACCCAGGACGCCAGCTGGAGCCCCTGGGGACCCAGGCTGATCTGTCCGTCTGGGAGCCCCCAGCCCCTAACCCTGCAAATGCCCAGCTGACGGCTTGCAGGCTGCCCTGGGCTCCCAGCGAGTCGAGCCCAGGCAGCAGCCCCACCGGTCAGCTTTAATTCGAGTACCCCAGCTTGCGGCTCGTCTGCCACGCTGGCGCCTCCACCAAAGCTCTGGGTCTGGCTACAGCTGGGTTCCTGCCACACGTTCCATAAAATAAGTGTAACCATGTGAGACGAGCATGCAGAAGACAAGGGATGTCTTTAAGCCCCAACCCCACATCTTCACACCTGTTCTCATGCCTTCCTCACGCCAGCCGGAGAGTCATCTGTAATCATACCTGTCTCAGAGAAGCCCAGAGAGGTGGGGAGCTTGCCCAGCATCATGCAGTAATGAAAGGGGAAGGGATGCATTTCCAACGAGCCTTGGGGTAGAGCCACAGCCCCACCTCTATATGGACTATGAGGAAGACAGCAAAGTCTTCACTGTTTCCCTAGGAGCTGCACAACTTACTATGTGTGTTCTCCAAACAGTCTCGAAGACCATTATATGAACAGTCCCTCTGCCCCAGGATAAAAATATGAGACAGAAAATCGAGCGACTGTACGATCCAGCTCTCACACTACCAGGCATCACCCACACAATAGAGAAACACTCACCCAAAGGGACACCGCACCAGGGTGCTTCCAGCGGCCTTGTCCCCGACAGCCACAACAGGGAAGCAGTCCACGCGTCCATCAACCGAAGAAGGGATAAAGAGGATGTGGTGTGTGTACACAGTGGAGTATTACTCAGCCGTAAAGAAGGATGAAGTCTTGCCGTGTTCAACGACATGCATAAACCTAAAGATCATGATGGTGAGTGAAACAAGTCGGTCGGAGAACGACAAACACCATATGACCTCACTCATATGCAGAATTTAAGAAGCAAAACAAACGAGCAAAGGGGAAAAAAGAGAGAGAGAGAGAGAGACAAAATGAGAAACAGACTGTCACCTACAGAGAACACACGGACGTCACCAGAGGGGAGGGGGCTGGGAGGGGAGGAGGAAACAGGTGATGGGGATGCAGGTGGCACCTGTTGTGAGGAGCAGCAGGTGACGTACAGAGGCGCGGAACCACGATACTCTACACCTGAAACTAATAACAACACCGTATGTTAACTTTACTAGAATAAACATTTTAAAATAAACAATTTCTTTAAATGTGCCAAAGAAAAGAGGGGACTACATGTGGGTTCCAGAACACAGCGCAGGCCTGACCACACACCTGCCCCGGCCACTGCGGAAGGGACCGGGTGGTCTGCGTCGGGGAAGTTTCTCTCCTGAGCCACGAACCCCGAGAGTGTCCCCGACGGCTGGGGCTGCATGGCGCCCTCGGGGGCTCCGGGGAAGTTCATCTCCCCTGCAGTCTAATGTGTCGCGCTGTTTCCATCCGCGGGAGGGAAAGCCGAGGTGTCTGCGGAAGGAGGGGGCGCCCGCCAGCCCCGACCTCCGCTCCCCCAGAGGCCACCTCTGCACCCACACTGCCCGAGGTGACTGCTTCCAAGTCTGTGTGTTTCAGTGAGTTCTTAAATAATCCCTCGCAGAGGAGCAAGATCCCCTCTAAAAGGGGCAGGCCATGAATGCACCCCAGCTTTTATTTAATTGTTTTATTTTTTTATTGGAGTTCAATTTGCCAACAAATAGAATAACACCAGTGCTCATCCCATCAAGTGCCCCCCTCAGTGTCTGTCACCCAGTCACCCCCACCCCCCGCCCTCCTCCCCTTCCACTACCCCTTGTTCATCTCCCAGAGTTAGGAGTCTCTCATGGTCTGTCTCCCTCTCTGATATTTTCACTAATTTTCTCTCCTTTCCCTTTATTCCCTTTCACTATTTCTTATATTCCCCAAATGAATGAGACCATATAATCTTTGTCCTTCTCCGATTGACTCATTTCACTCAGCATCATACCCTCCAGGTCCCTCCATGTCGAAGCAGATGGTGGGTATTTGTCGTTTCTAATGGCTGAGGAATATTCCATTGTATACACAGACCACATCTTCTTTATCCATCATCTTTCGATGGACACCGAGGCTCCTTCCACAGTTGGGCTATTGTGGCCATTGCTGCTAGAAACATCGGGGCGCAGGTGTCCCGGCGTTTCATTGCATCTGTATCTTTGGGGTAAATCCCCAGCAGTGCAATTGCTGGGTCGTAGGGCAGGTCTATTTTTAACTCTTTGAGGAACCTCCACACAGTTTTCCAGAGTGGCTGCACCAGTTCACATTCCCACCAACAGTGCAGGAGGGTTCCCCTTTCTCCACATCCTCTCCAACATTTGTGGTTTCCTGCCTTGTTAATTTTCCCCATTCTCACTGGGGTGAGGTGGGATCTCATTGTGGTTTTGATTTGTATTTCCCTGATGGCAAGTGATGCGGAGCATTTTCTCATGTGCATGTTGGCCATGTCCATGTCTTCCTCTGTGAGATTTCTCTTCATGTCTTTTGCCCATTTCATGATTGGATTGTTTGTTTCTTTGGTGTTGAGTTTAATAAGTTCTTTACAGATCTTGGAAACTAGCCCTTTATCTGATACGTCTTTTGCAAATATCTTCTCCCATCCTGTAGGTTGTCTTTGAGTTTTGTTGACTGTATCCTTTGCTGTGCAGAAGCTTCTTATCTTGAAGTCCCAGTAGTTCATTTTTGCTTTTGTTTCCTTTGCCTTCATAGATGTATCTTGCAAGAAGTTGCTGTGGCCAAGTTCAAAAAGGGTGTTGCCTGTGTTCTCCTCTAGGATTTTGATGGAATCTTGTCTCACATTTAGATCCTTCATCCATTTTGAGTTTATCTTTGT
Organism: Vulpes lagopus; assembly: GCF_018345385.1. Lineage (NCBI taxonomy): Eukaryota > Metazoa > Chordata > Mammalia > Carnivora > Canidae > Vulpes > Vulpes lagopus. The sequence continues at coordinate 131,616,051 of NC_054828.1, forward strand.
GTCTGGTGCAAGAGAGTGGTCCAGTTTCATTCTTCTGCATGTGGATGTCCAGTTTTCCCAGCACCATTTATTGAAGAGACTGTCTTTTTTTCAGTGGATAGTCTTTCCTGCTTTGTCGAATATTAGTTGACCATAAAGTTGAGGGTCCGCTTCTGAGTAGAAAACCTGAACAGGCCAATAACCAGGGAGGAAATTGAAGCAGTCATCAAAAACCTCCCAAGACACAAAAGTCCAGGGCCAGATGGCTTCCCAGGGGAATTCTATCAAACGTTTAAAGAAGAAACCATACCTATTCTATTAAAGTGGTTCTGAAAGATAGAAAGAGATGGAGTACTTCCAAACTCATTCTATGAGGCCAGCATCACCCTAATTCCAAAACCAGACAAAGACCCCACCAAAAAGGAGAATTACAGACCAATATCCCTGATGAACATGGATGCAAAAATTCTCAACAAGATACTAGCCAATAGGATCCAACAGCACATTAAGAAAATTATTCACCATGACCAAGTAGGATTTATCCCCGGGACACAAGGCTGGTTCAACACTTGTAAAACAATCAGTGTGATTCATCATATCAGCAAGAGAAAAACCAAGAACCATATGATCCTCTCATTAGATGCAGAGAAAGCATTTGACAAAATACAGCATCCATTCCTGATCAAAACCCTTCAGAGTGTTGGGATAGAGGGAACTTTCCTCGACATCTTAAAAGCCATCTACGAAAAGCCCACAGCAAATATCATTCTCAATGGGGAAGCACTGGGAGCCTTTCCCCTAAGATCAGGAACAAGACAGGGATGTCCACTCTCACCACTGCTGTTCAACATCGTTCTGGAAGTCCTCGCCTCAGCAATCAGACATCAAAAAGACATTAAAGGCATTCAAATTGGCAAAGAAGAAGCCAAACTCTCCCTCTTCGCCGATGACATGATACTCTACATAGAAAACCCAAAAGCCTCCACCCCCAGATTGCTAGATCTCATACAGCAATTTGGTAGCGTGGCAGGATACAAAATCAATGCCCAGAAGTCAGTGGCATTTCTATACACTAACAATGAGACTGAAGAAAGAGAAATGAAGGAGTCAATCCCATTTACAATTGCACCCAAAAGCATAAGATACCTAGGAATAAACCTAACCAAAGAAGTAAAAGATCTATACCCTAAAAACTATAGAACACTTCTGAAAGAAATGGAGAAAGACACAAAGAGATGGAAAAATATTCCATGCTCATGGATTGGCAGAATTAATATTGTAAAAATGTCAATGTTACCCAGGGCAATGTACACGTTTAATGCAATCCCTATCAAAATACCATGGACTCTCTTCAGAGAGTTAGAACAAATTATTTCAAGATTTGTGTGGAATCAGAAAAGACCCTGAATAGCCAGGGGAATTTTAAAAAAGAAAACCATAGCTGGGGGCATCACAATGCCAGATCTCAGGTTGTACTACAAAGCTGTGGTCATCAAGACAGTGTGGTCCTGGCACAGAAACAGGCGCCCCAGCTTTTAATGCAAATCACAGCAAGTCATTGGCAGTGAGGAGGATGGTTACCCCTGTGAGAAGAGCCAGTCATTCTCTTTCTGATGGAAAAAGGATAATCTAGGGATTTTATACACTCGAGTGCTCTTGCTCTTTATTTTCCCCTTTGGGATTTGCCTTAAAATGAGAAAAGAGGTGAGACGAGCACGGAGCTACAGGAGGGTCTTCTCGGACCAGTGGGCCGGGCTCTGCCCACAGGAGTCACCGCGGGGGGAGCACACCCTTGGTGACCCTCGGTGACCAGCCGTCACCGTCGGTGACTCCTGGTGGAGCCTTGGGCCAGAAGTCTGAGGTTTCTGTGAGATAAGAGAAATCTCTCCACGTTCGAACAGATCCAGAGGAAGCGTGAGCAGCGATGGGTGAAGGCCCAGCTGGCTCTGCTTTCAGACACAAGGGACGTCCCCTCCAGGCCTCACTCGCTCGCATCTTGGTAAAGACCAAAGTCACAGGACTTGCAGAGTGGTGGGACGGGGAGCGGAGTGGGGAGGGCAGGAACCCAGCCCTTACCTCTCAACGCTGTCAGAAGCTCATTGCGTCCTGTTCCTTTGGCCTGGACAGCGTTAAAACAGGGAGTTAAGTATAAACAGCACCGCAACCTCGCCCAGGAAGCCGAAGTCCAGTGTTTAGGACTGGATTTCCTGCTCCCCACAAGCCAGCCAAGGTGCCATGGTGCTCGCGTGCCAGCCAGGAGAGAATTTATAGGAGCCTCAGCTAGCAAGACAGAACTTTCCGGAGATTGGCCGCGCCTCTGTGATGTCACAAGGGCTGCAGGGAGAGGTGGCCCCGAGGTGGAGCAGAGAAGCCGACGGAGTCTTGGCGAGAGCCTTGTCGAAGGCCCACGGCTGGGGGGAAGGCCCGCCGCCACCACCCCTACCTGCCCGCCTGGCCCTGAAACGCCCACCTCACCTCCTGCCTTCACGCCCACTCTTGCATCTAGGAGCCTTCAGCAAACGCGTTTATTCTGCTCGCCCAGCAACGGTTCTGGAGAAGGTAGCCTTCGGGGGGCTCGATAAAGGGGAGGGACCCTCAGCCCCAGGAAGACACAGGCGCACCTGGAGTCTTCACGGGATTTAAAGGACTCCGCGGACCCTGAGGAAGCCCATGATGAGAGGTGCCGCTCCTCGTGGCGTGCAGCAGCGCAGGTGGCTGCCCTCGGAGCCTGTGGTCTAGACGATGAGGCGGGAACATCGCGTAGCCCCGATGTGCATGGTGCATAGCTGACTGCGTGGTCACACCACCCTGCAGAGCGGTCGTGTCCTGGTCCACAGATGGACAAACACAGGCTCAGGAGGGAGGAGGTTTATCCAAGGCCACCTGAGTCCTGAGCGGCTGACCGGGAGCAGGAGCTCTGAGCAGCCAGGCGGCCCCTGGCACGTGGCCTCGGAGGCGTGGGGCCGGGAGTGCGTCACCGTCCTTGGTGTCTTCACCAGGCTTGGCCTGCCCTCCTCCCCGCCTGCCCCCAGCTCTCTCCCTGATGAAACCAAACCAGTTGGGAAAGAACACCACCTCCAGGAACCTCCCTCTGGCCGGTCCCCACACCCTCAGGTCGTGCTGGCACGTCCGTCCACCCTTCCAGAGGGAGATCCTATGGACACAAGCCACAGCCTGTGCCTCTGCACGGAGCAGGTGGTGTTTTATTACATTAACAGAGGTGACCCTGTGACCCCTTCCCGCTGTCCCCTTCACCCACGACCCCAGTCTAGGCCCCCAGCACAGAGAACAGCCAAGAGGGATGCCGGGGGCTGGCATGGCATGGCAAGGCTGCCCGGCCCACTGTCCGCGCCCGGAGCCCCGCTCCCCGCGTCTGATGAGCCTCCGAGCCACCGCAGAGCCTGCTGAGGTGCGGGTGCCCGCTGCGGCTCTGAGAGGCGCCGGGAGTCTGGACCCCCACGTGCGACAAGGTGGTGCTGGGAGGGGGGCGGGACCACATCTGGAGAGCAAGCTTCTGCGAGCCGCACTGTCCAGCCGCTAGCTACTTAAAATCACATCTAAAATGTAAGTTCGTGTAAGAAAAGTAAACGAAATTTAAAATCGACGTCCTCGGTCTTACTTTCTAAATGTCACGCGCTCGAGGGCCACGTGCGGCAGCCCCGCGCACAGCTCCTGGGCGGCTCCGGTGAGGGATGAGGGCCTCGGGCAGCAGCCGGGGCCGGAGGTGAGGCCGTCGGGGCCACGGGAGGGCCGATGGCAGGCGCTTTACCCGGAGCCTGGGGTCGAGAGCCGCCCGCTGGCACCTTGACTGCGGCCCCAGGGGGCGCGGGGCCAGAAGTGCGCAGCCGGCTCAGCTGCTCCCACGTTCCTGGGCCCGGAAACTGTGCAAGATGAGGCACAAGAGCTGCTGAACCGTCACAGAGCGATGGATGGCCGAGCCCGCCCCGGGAGCCCGCGCGGTGGCGGGTGAGGAAGGCTTAGGATTCGGGTGACTGGCACGGAGACAGCGGGGACCGGAGACGCGGCGTCCTGCAGCCATGCTTGCCCCGCCTCGGGGGCTGCCTCCGCGCCGTCTGTGCCAGGGGGTGAGAGGGGGTGCGTGAGGAGCCCCTCGGGGCCACCGGGGCTGGGAGCAGCACCCCAGCCTGTGACCCACCCCCTCGTGCCCCAAGCTGCCCCAGGCCCTGATGAGACTCGTGAGCAGCAGGACCTACCCCATGGCCCACGGCGCCTGCCGAGCCGTCAGGGCAAGCGACAAAGGAACAGATGGGCCTGCAGCTTGCTGGTCCCCTCATGGGCTCTCCCTTCCATTTAACACGTGCCAAACCCCACGCAGACCACCCTCTCGCACCATCCTCTCAGGAGGGACCTCTGCACTCATGTTTGGCCACATGGGGCCTTTTCGTGTAGGTGGCACATTGCAAACATGGCCACAGTCCTCCGCACCCCTTTGCAGCCTCTCCCATCACACGCTGGCCTCATTCCCGGGCCCCTTGACCCTGGGTTCACCTTTCCGCACGGGCCCAGGGGGGCTCTCCAGTCTTCCCAAAATTCCCGTGACCTCCCAAAAACCTTTCACCGAATCCCCTCTCTGCTTAAATTAGGCAGACTCGGATTTCCTGCCTACAGCTAAGAAACACCTCCCACCCTGGGTTCGGATCCGCTGGATCACAGTGGGTTGTGCCCGCTGACCGCCCCTCGGTCCTCACCTGTCACCCACTCCCCCATGGAAGCGAGGTGGGCGCGTGGTCCAAACGGTCCCCGGAGGGAGCCGGCCGACGTGGGCCAACAGCGAGGGCCTTCGTGGGAGTTGGAATGAGGCAGGAACACGAGATGGTGCTGCCCCGGGGAGAAGACCCCTGCCGGGGACCCGAGCCTGCCCCGCGGGAACACCCCGCATCATCCTCCCTGCGGCCCGGACCAAGCTTTGTGCTCGAGCTGGGGAGACGCTGAGACCAGAGATCCATCGCTTCCCCTTCCCAGAGCTCATTGTCCTCCCACGCTCTGAACCCCGATTCTTCTCCTGATTAGGTGGCTGGAGGTGGCCGCCACCGCGCTGGGGACACTCGCGCCGGGGAAGCGGAACCACACAGCTGAGGGTTTTCTGAAGGGCACGGCGCCCGGGGTGGGGGGGCCGCAGCCTGTCCCTTCCTTCCCCGCCTGCCTGCTGCCCCTATTCTGCAGAATCTCCCCCCCGCCTCTAGCTGTGCCCCCTCCCCTGCCCCCACGCACTCGCATGCACATGCGTGAGCACACACTCATGCATGCACACACGCACTCACACTCACATGCACACACACTCACACGTGCACATGCGCCCTCATACATATGCACAGACGCACCCCCACATGCACTCATACATCCACACGCTCACTTGCATATGCACACGTACTCACGCGCACTCAGGCACACATGCACTCACTCACACACACATGCACTCACGCATGCACACGGACGCACACACACACCATCCAAAACAGTTCCCCGGAGCATCTGTGTCGCCCCGCTCCCTGCAGGTCTGGCTGCGGACACGTCCTCCTGCCGCCGCTGGATGGCAGTGTAGACCCGCGGATCCGAGGCCTGGCCCGCAGCCCGGGCTGTGCTCCTCAGCCTCCAGGGCCGTGCTTCCTGGAGAGCTCCGAACAAAACAAGTGCACCCACTCTTTGGCCACGGGTCAGTGGGGCACCTCCCAACCCCCGGCTCCAGCTTCAACCAGGCCGTCCCCCCTCCTCTGCGGATCAGACGCTGCAAGCTGCAATCAGGCTCCTTCTGAGAAGTCGGGGAATAAATTCGGGACCGTGGTCTGACCTCACGCCTGGTTGTTGGCATCCTATCAGGTTCGCTCTGACAGGGTCCTCGTCCTGGGGGGGGCAAGGGGCGCCAGGGGACAGCCACAAGGCCGTGTGTCCCCTCGGAGGTCAGCAGAGTGCAGGACGCGGCAGGAGGGGCTGGACCCGCTGAGCTCCTTCCAACTTCTCCAGAGTCGGAGGTGACACGAGGGCACAGACATGTCGCCCTCCATCCCCCTCGCCTCCAAGTGAGAGAGGGGAAGCCTGGAGGGGGGGCGGGGCTCCCCCAGGACTGCGCACAAGCCAGGAGAGGAGCCCCGGGGGAGGCGGGTGCACGCCTCCAACCCGCCCTCTGACGGAGAGCAGGGCCTCCGTGCGGGGTGCAGGAAAGGCACCGTGGGGCAGAGGCTTCAGGGCCCCCTGGCTGTGCCCTGCCCCAGCACAGCCACGGGCCCCCACCCACTGAATGGGCCCCGGGGAGGCGTCCCTGCGGAGAGAGGCGGGCACTGGGTGGTGGGTGGGGAGCGCCAGGCCAGGGGCATGCTGGACGGTGACTGGTGCCCGGTGCCCTAGAGGCTAAGCGGACCTGCCCTTGCCTCCAGCGGGAGACACACCACTGTCGTCCGCGGCAGTCGGCCACACTGAGGTCGGACATCCTCAAAGACGTGGTCCAGACTGTCAGGTGGCCGGGGCCTCACTCGTAGGACAAGGAGCATGAGTGGCCCCTGGGGAGCTGCCCCCACGGCCCCAGCTGGGCTGCCTCTGCGTGTGCCTGCGTGTGGTGGTGTCTGGAACCTGAAGACGCGTGTTTTTCACTAGGGAATGTGATGCACGAAAAGGTCTAGACGGGCCTCCCGGTGTCCACATCCTGTGGCGTCCCTGCCCTGAGCTCCCAGGACCTGGTGGCTCCACCCTCGTGCACACAACACCCCTGCGATGGGATGGGGCGTCAGGAGCTGCCCCGGGGACAGGCCCCCGTGACCCCGAGCCCAACCCTGCCCACGACCACCACAGCTCGCCACGTGCAGAAGGGAGTCCGGCTGAGCCCCGGGAAAGTCCTGCCCCCGGGGACCCCGACCCCCTGAATGAGGTCGTCACAAGGCAGCAGGCGTGGGGTTGCCGTCACGGGGACGGACAGCGCCTCCGGGGACACCCACGCCCGCGTGTCCCATGGGGAACTCGGGCTTCCCTCCCCCGAGCTGCGCTTGCTGCCAGCAGAACTGTCCCTACGTAGCCAAGGGCGAAGGGGACATACGCGTGAAGGTGATTCACAGAGACGTCGGCCAGGGTGACGCGGGTCCCTCGGCACGCAGAAATCTAAAGGAAGACCGTCCCGTAAACCCCACCGCCACTGTCTGGATGAACTCCTGTCGTCTTTCAAGCTTTTATTTTATAGTTTGGACAAAGGCGAGAGCGATTCTGAGTAATAGTTCCATAATGAGCGTGTGGCTACCATACGGGTGACAAGACCTCACGTCTGCAGCAATGACGCCCGGCAATGTCGCCCGTCCTCCCGGCGGCGGGCCGCGGGCACCAGGGGCCCCGTGCAGGAGGCAGGGGGGCCGGGGCCGGGGGCACAGGGCCAGGGGGCGGCCACCCGGGAGGCGGCCCGCTACACGTGCTCCTTGTCGAACTCGCACAGGAAGTGCATGGTGACATGGCAGGCCACGTCGTTCCAGCCGCCCGAGGCCACCATCTCCACGCAGTCCTCCTCGTCGTAGGCGTTGTTGGGCTCGCCGCTGCGCCACTTGTTGAAGGTCTGCATGGGGGAGCGGTCCGAGTACACGAACGTGCCCTCCCTGTCCAGGTCGTTGATGCCGATGAAGACGCGGGCCAGGCCGGCCTGCGCGATGTAGGCGGCCATCAGGCCGTTGGCGGCCTCGTCCTTGGGCATGCCCAGCGTGCCCCCGCGGCCCTGGCAGGACAGCTGCGCGTCCACGTACCTCTTCTCCTCCTTCACCAGCAGGTAGATCTTACTGTCCGTCTCGCGCACGCCGGCCACAGCTGCGGGGGGGGGCAGTGCTGGAAAGTGAGCACTCGCGTTTCCGTACCACACTCGGTGCGCGGCACACGCGCCAGACACACGGACCGCGGTCTCGGGGCGGGGAGGGGGCGGGGAGACGCAGGGAACGTACCATTTTTTATGAACTTCAGCTCGGTGGTCAGCTGGGTGACCTGGTTATCCATCTCCCCGATGGCCTTCCTCAGCTGGCTGCACTCGCACGGGATGCCTGCGGGGACAAGGCCCTGGCGTTAGCGGGTCACCGCCCCCCGACCCCCGCCCCCCGCCCAGGCAGAAAGCTTATTGGGCAAGTGGACCCCGTGGGCCCTCTGGGCTGCAGATCCCGGGCTCCACCCTGAGGGCGAGGACGAGCCGTGGAGCCACTTCAGGGCAGCGCGGTTCCGAAATAGGGCTCTGGTTGGGGGAAGGAAGAGGGGACGTGCAGGGGGACAGGCTGGAGGGTGGCACCGGGGCCATGACCCTGCAGCCGCAGAGAAGCGGGACCCTCCGAGGACGGTGGGAGCCCCAGGGCCTGAGGGCTCATCGTGCGGCACAGCCGGCCGTGCCAGCTCAGGTCGGGGTGCTGGCCCTTCGGGGGGCCCCGAGCCACCTCCCGTGAGGAGCACTGCTCGTAAGGGCCTCTTCAGACCCCCATCCCCGTCCGCACCGCAGCAGGGGACCCGGCCACAGCCAGCCTGTCGCCTCCCCCAAGACTGAGCTGGGCGGCCCCCGGAGAGCCCGCGTGCAGGACCCTCCTCTCCCCGCAGAGCCCCTGGCGCAGGGTCCAGCCGCACTTCCGGCCTGACCACCCCCCTTGGACGACGGGGCCCGCCTTCCAGAGTCTCAGCCCCCGTCCGTCACCCGGCGTCCAGGTCGCCCTCACTTCCCACACCCATATCCGGTTCCCGCTCGGTGTCCCAAACCACGCTCGGGCCCGGGGCTGGTGCTGCGGCAGGAGTTCGTCGGAGACCCGGGCCGACCGCGCTCCCCACCAGTGGCCAGGCTTTCGGGGTTGGGCTCTGCAGGACAAGTGCTGGGCTGGTCCCCCGTGTCCCCAAGCCTCCTGGGCGGCCCCACAGGCCTCCTGGCCTCCTCCCCGTGGGACCGGCCGTGTCCAGAGGCGACCACAGAGGTGCTGCGCCCGGCCCGGGACGGCTCGGCCGGGTGGACGCCCACCAGCCTTCCTCCTCCCTCGGCAGCACCGTCCGAGCCCTTCAGTGAAAGGAGGGCTTTTTACTCAGAAACCTCTTTTCCCCCATTTCCAAGCTCCAAGCTTTCTCAAGGCCTATTCTCTGAATATCACAATCGGGATGAATGACAGCAAGTGGAGATGCCATATGAGAGAGAGAGAGAGAGAGAGAGAGGCTGATTCAGCAAGTGGACGCCTGAGCGTCTCGCAGACACGGGGTGTGGGGGGGGCGGTCAGGACCAGCCCCTGGGAGGCCTGTTAGGCTCCAGGGCTCCCCACCCCGAGGCCTGACAGCAAGCCCCGAGCGAGGGGCTGGTGGCAGGGACGGGACACAGGACAGCTGTGCCGATGGAAGACAGCACGGACGGTGAGGACCAGTGTGGGACGAGGCAAGACAATGGGCAGCAGGGGACAGAGCGGGACGGTGGTCGGCGGGGGACCTGCCTGCCGGGCGCAGAGGGCGACACACACATGGGGCCGCGGGGCATGGCGGGCACGCACCAGGCAGGGGCCGGGCAGGGCCGGGCTGGGGGCCAGCAGGGTGGGGGAGGCGCGGGGGAGCAGAGGCAGCAGAAGCCCACGGGGAGGGGGCCCCTAAGCCCAGACCGCTGCGGTCTTAGTCCGTGATTTGCACCGACTTCTCCAGCGCGATTTCCCCCACGTCTTGGTTACTCGAAATAATGCGCCATGACCCCGGGGGCACAGACGCTGTTGGAGTCACTGTTGTTTCCCTTGGATATATTCCCGGGAGCGGGGTCGCTGGGTCACATGTAGCTCCATTCTCAACTTGCTGGGGACCCTCTGCACTGTCCCCAGAGCACTGCGCCAGCTTGCCCTCCCTCCAGCAGGGCACGAGGGCTCCCCTTCCCCGCCTCCTCGCCGACACCTGTCCTTTGATAACGGCCAATCCACCCGGTGTGACGTGACCTCTCACTGTGATACCGATCTGCATCCCCCTGACGGACTAGACGTGCTCAGCGTCCTGTCAGGCACCTGTTGGCCTTTCATACATCTTCCTTAGAAAAATGTCTATTCGGGTACTTTGCCCAAGTTTTGGTTTTTTTTGTTTTTTTTTTTTTTTTTTTAGGATTTCATTTATTTATTCATGAAAGACACAGAGAGAGAGGCAGAGACACAGGCAGAGGGAGAAGCAGGCTCCATGCGGGGAGCCCGATGCGGGACTCGATCCCGGGACCCTGGGGTCACACCCTGAGCCCAAGGCAGACGCTCAATGGCTGAGTGCCCCAGGCGTCCCTGCTCATGTTTTAATTAGGTTGTTTGGTTATTGAATTGCATGAGCTCTTTATATGTTTTGGATCTTCACCCCTTAACAAACGTGCAGTTTGCAAATCTTTTTTCACTTTCTTGGTGGTTTCCTTTGCTCTGCAGAAGCTTTTGGTTGGAGGTGGTCCCACTTGGCTTACTTTTCATTTTGTGGCTTAATACGTGAGGTGTCCTATCCAAGCACTCATGACCAAGGCCCGCACCGGGGAGCTTCATCCCGGTGTGTTCCTCTGGGAGTTCCATGGGTTCGGGTCCTGCATTTGAGTCTTTAGTCCATTTCTAATTAATTATTGCGAGCAGTGTACGATAGGGATCCCGTTCCATTCTTTTCCGTGTAACTGTCTTATCTGCCCAGCGCCGCTTATGGAAGAGATCGTCGTCTCTCCGTGGAGTCTTCTTGGCCCCCTTATCAAGTGTTAATCGACCGTGTATGCCTGGGTTTATTTCTGGGCTCTCGGTTCTGCTCCATTCGTCTGTGTGACTCTTTTTATGCCAGTGCCCCGCTGGTTCGATTACTGTAGTTTTATGGGATAGCCTGAAGTCCCAGAGTGTGATGCCTCCCACTTGGCGCTTCTTCAACTAACTTTTTTTTTTTTTTTTTGCACATTATAAGCTTCGCAAGCAATGGAAGCCCCTCAAGACTTGCTATAGAAGGAAGAAAAACCAGCCAACCAGCGTGCGCGTCCATCCATGGATGAATGGGTTGATGAGCTGTGACATATGTACACAGCGGAGACTATTCAGCTCTAAACAATTAGGAAACCCTGTCATTGGGATGTTGTTGTTTTCTTTTAAGATTTTACTTATTCGTTTGAGAGAGAGAGAGAGAGAGAGAGAGAGAGAGCATGAGCGAGGGAAGGGGCAGAAGGAGAAGGAGAAACAGGCTCCCTGCTGAGCAGTGAGCCCAACTCGGGACTCGATCCCAGGACCCTGGGATCACAACCTGAGCCGAGGCAGGTGCTTCACCAGCTGAGCCCCCCAGGCGCCCTGGGAAACCCCATCACTGGTGACATGGATGCACCCTGCAGGCCTATAGCTGGGTGAGACGAGTCAGGAGGAGAAGGACAGACTCTGCAGGACCTCACTTCCATGTGTACTGGGGGACGGGAGCCAGCGGAAGGGTCCCCGGCGTGGGGTAAACGCCCATCAGGGATGTGACGCACGTGAGCCCCGTAGCTGACACTGCGTGACACACTGGGCAGCTGGGAGGACGGCAAGTCCTCTGAGTCCTCGCGCAAGGATAATCTGTTATTTCCTTTTCTTTCTTGTCCTTTTACTGTTTCTAGATATGAGATGGGTGTCAGCCGAACCTATGGTGAGGATCATTTCACAGTATCGGTGCATCAAGCCGTCGTGCTGTGCGCCTTAATCCTTTACGGGAATGTATGTCCGTTATCTCTCAATAAAACAAAGAAAATGCAGAGACGCCTGGGGGGCTCAGGGGTTGAGCATCTGCCTTCAGCTCAGATCGTGACCCCAGGGTCCTGGGATCGAGTCCCACATCGGGCTCCCTGCATGGAGCCTGCTTCTCCCTCTGCCTGTCTCTGCCTCAATCTGTGTCTCTCATGAATAAATAAATAAAATCTAAAAAATAAAGAAAAAGAAAGAGAGAGAGAGAGAAAGAGAAAGAAAGAAAGAAAGAAAGAAAGAAAGAAAGAAAGAAAGAAAGAAAGAAAGAAAGAAAAGAAAAAGAAAGAAAGAAAATGCAACTTTTAATACATTTTTAAAAGCCTTGGACCCTCTATATCATACCTGGTTCTCCATTAGGGCCAGGGGGTCCTATGTCACCAGAATCTCCTTTTTCACCTGAAAAAAAAAAGAGAGCAAGGTCAGACCAAGGTCAAGCAGAGGTGGGCACGTCACATGAGGTCAGAATTGCCAAGATTCACGGTGTTATTTCTTCCATGTGTAATGTCCCAGGGTTCCCCACAGACCCTCCCTCTGCTGTGAATACGGGGAGGTGTGCTCTACAGATAATTAATTCTTCAGGCTCTGTTGATGTGACGTGGAGCATATGCTCATCACGAGATGAGAGACATTACCAGACGGTCCTCCTTGAAGTCGATTCTGAAAAGTCCCGGTTGTGTCATAGAACAATCTGTAGCTATCATGTCACGAACCCTGAGTCAGTGACAACTAAATCTGACTCCAGTGCTCGCCCTCGTCACGGCAGGGGAACAGAGAAGGCGGGATGCTGGCTGTGGGAGGGCCTGGGGACCGTCGGGGCTGCCCGGCCTGAGATGCGGCCTCCTGGGGACAGGACACGCCCCGCAGCCCCCCCCACCCTGCCACCCAGCTTCGAAAACAAAGGGGTTGGACGCAGTCGTGCCAACAACGCTGTCCGGCTCCTGTCCGGCTCCTGTAAAGTCAGACGACAAATTCATCAGCGGCACATGAGTACTCCTGCCGTGTGACCTTTGTCCTCCCTGAGACAGCCCGGACGTCCCCGCTGGCGTGGGACGGGGAAGGAGCAGCGCCTCCCCCGCTCTGGATTCACATTGTATCCCGTCCGCGTGGAGAGGCAGAGGGCGTCGGTCCCGTCCACACGAGCCTGTGACTCCCTTGCCAGCATCGGGGCTTGAACGTGACCCGAAGGTCAGCCGACGAGGGCCCGGGAAGCTGAGCGCGTGAGCTAAGCCAACGAGGGGCTTGTCGGCACACTGTCCCTCGGCGAGACGCTGGCCTTCACCCCGAGCACGTGTCGCGTACGAAAAGCACACGCGTCTCTACTTGGGCGCCAGCAGGCGCTGCGTTCTCACCGACAGCTAAGAGGTGGCAACGACCCAAATCCCCAGAGGCAGATGCGTGGCCCAAGGACATGTGGTGTAGCCACGATTCAGCCTCAGGAAGGAAGGAAACGAACCGTGAACACGTGATGCCAAGTGGACTAAGTCAGACATCGGTGCTTCCCATGGAACAGGCAAACCCGTGGAGAGGCGGGAATCGGATGAGAGGGGGCACGGCGGAGGGAGGGGCCCGGAGACCCTGCTCCACCGGGACTCGGTCCCTCCTCGGGGAATGAGGCGTCCCGGAGACGGTGGTGCTGGCTGTACGTCACTGCAGGTGTGCTAATGCCCTGCCTTGTGCACTCGGAGATAGTTAAAGTGGCCGCTTTCATGTGATGAGTATGTCACCACCATTTGTCAAAGCCTTTGTGCAGCACACCTGTCCCTCTTTGCACCCTGCAGGTCTAGGTGCTCTTTCCCTGGTGCGCTGTCCCAGCAGCTGCTCCCCACGGCTTTGCCAGGAGACACGCGGAGCTGGCCCGTCTCCATCACGCTCCTGGCCGAGGCCCCGCTCCTGCCGGGGACGGGCTGCAGCTACGGGGAGGTGCGTGGCCACCAGTCAGGACAAACTGCTCCAACCCACTCACAGCTCACAGCCCCGGCAGAACCCTGGTACGGGCATGGAGCAGCCCACACTGCACCCCTCCCTGCCCCAGGTGCTCGGCAGCCGCCGCCCCCGCTCCCCAGCCTTGGCCTCCTCATTAGCACCCCCAGGAGAGGTGGGGAGGCCTCCATGGGCCCACTCATTACGAGCTCAGGGCCCCCGAGACTCCAGCACAGGACGCACCAGGGGCTCAGAGAGCATCTGCTCCCCGGGTGGCTCGGAGCATCCTCGTCCTCCCGGGCCTGGGCCTCCTGACCTGCCCACCCCTGCAGGGCTGTGCCATCAGACGAGGCCATGAGACGGACCCACGCACCTGCGGGCATCACTACAGGGCTGCTCTCACGCTGGCTGTTGCCTTCCTAGGCCCCGTTCTCACGGAGAGCCACCCCACAGTCTCAAGAAGTCACCAAAGCTGGAGGTGGACAGTGTTTCTGGAGCACGGCCCTCCCGTCACCCAAACAGGGCTCAGCGCTTCGTTCTCCGCCCGGGTGCCCTGTGAATCCTCTGGGACTGGGAGCGCTCGCCCCACCCCGGGGGACGCACACCCCACAGGTAACTCTGACCGATCCCAAATGCAAACCCTGGGACCGAACGTACCGTGCGCAAGGCACACAGAAATAAACAGGCACAGCCCCCAGGCGGGACGGCCAACCTGCAACCATTCGAGGGCGCCCGCGCCGTCCGCCTGGGAGGGAATGGGGCAAGAAGGGCGTCGCAAGTACCTTTAGAACCAATGGGACCAATTTTTCCATGGCGACCCACACTGCCCTTCTGTCCTTTGTCACCCATGTCTCCTGTAGAAAACAACAAGATCAAAGTTGGTTGGTGCACAGGTAATTCAGAACACCTCCTGCTCCACATGACCCACGCGCACACACGCGCACGCACGCACACACACGAGAGGAGACGGAGATGCACAGCTCTCGTCTTCGTCTCTTCCAGGTCACGCGAGTGATGGGCCCCGGGTGGTTCTTGCTGATAGAGTTTGTGGAGGAAGGCACACCTCCCCCGGGAAGTCACACGCGCTGCGGAACGAGCACCAGCCCCGACCACAGCCACGGCCCCTCCTGCTCAGCAGCTACATCGGTGCAGGGAGGTTGTCTGGCCTCCATCCCGGCCCCAGGCCACATGGAGCAGGCCACAGTCCCGCCGACTGGCCCATGGGCTGCCCTCGGGAGCTGGAGGTGCACGGGTGGCTCCCGTCCCTGGGAAGAAGCGTGACAGAGGAGGGCCCGGGGAATGCTTCGTGACACCCAGCAGGGCCTGGTTGCACAGCACCCGTCAGAGCCTTCTGCGCAGCGCAGAGGGTGGCCACCCCGCGCTGCCCCGAGCCCCTCCCACGGTCGCATCACCACAGGCTGGCCCAGGGACCCGTCCACGCGCCATGAGCCCACAGGACTGGCCAATGCACGGCGACCAAGATGGGCAGGTGTCGCCCATTCATGGGACAAATGGCACCAGCAGAGGGGATTTTCTCGACATGAAGGTTTTATCCCACAATGTTCTTAAACACCTGGCATCCGCCCCCACCTGTTGACGGTGGTCCCCGCAGAGCCAGCAAATCCCAAGCAAATACACGCAGAACCCTCATGGTAAAGGGAACATGCAATCAGATTTAATTTAATGACCTTAAACTGAATAAAACTAAAAGCAATTTGGTGCAAGCAGCTGTGCAGGACAGAGGTGACGGGAAGGACTTTATGCTGCGTCCGGGCCAGGCTCAGCCCCGCTGACACCTGCTCATGCCTTAACGCTGGGGCCGGCCCCGCCGGGAGCTCCTGGATTGGCGATGTTGGCTACATCAGGGATGGACAGAGATGAGGGGACAGGGCACAGGCTTCGGGACCAGCCCCGGCTGACGGGGAAACATCCCCGTGACACACAAACCGCTGGCCTCACAGTACCTTATCCACAAAGCACAGTCGCATCCATTGTCCTACTTGGTCACAGATGTGACCCGCTGCACAGACAAGGCCCCGCAGGCCTGGGTGGCCTGTCAGGGTCAAGAGCCCAGTGTATGGCAGGACCAGGACGGAGCCATGACCTGCTGCTCTGAGGCCCAGCGCCCCTCTCCAGGCGCCATGGTAGGTGGGGACGACAAGGAGACCGAGGCCAGATGGCCCAGCCGCAACAGAGGCACCTCAGGCTGCAGACCCTGTGGACGGCGTGGTGGGTGTGGTGCCGGGGACGTGGGGGGATCGGGCACCCGTAACAGGTGTGAGAAGTGTCGTAACAAGAGAGGCGCCGCAGGGAAGCCCTGGCGAGGGGCCCGGGACCCAGCTGGGGGTGGGGGAAGGCGACGGCACAAACAGCCAGGTCGGGAGTTAGGAGAGAGACAAGACGGGGTTCAGGCTGGACACGCACCTGGTAACAAGAGGGGCTGGAAGGGGGCGAGGACACGTGGCCGGGGGAGCAGGGGGGCTGCAGGTGCACTGCAGCCGTGTCGGGGGTGGGGAACGTAGGGCTTGAAGTAAAGCCTCCTCTGGGAAGGGGTTGGCACGGCGATGGTGGGGAGGCACCAGGGCACGCAGGGGCTGGGGAGGGGACCAGGAAGCAGGCGTTCCTGTGGGGACCCCCAGCAGGAGGGTCCAGCAGGGCCCCAGGCCAGCAAGGAGGGGGTAACTGAAAACACAGGCGGTCTGGAGGTCACCCTGCAGAAGGTGGGGCGCCCACGGGGTGGGAGCTGCGCCCTGACACCGGTGGGACGTGGCGAGCATGAGGCCCTGGACAGAGCAGGGCCATCGGTTGAGCACCGCAGAGAAGCCTTGGGACGAGGACAGGCGCAGGCCTCCGGGTACAAGGTCACAGGGACCCCAAGTGGGGTCGGGGGCCCAGTGGAGAGTCGGGCCGCAGGCAGGGAGCAGCGGGGGTGGGGGCGGCACCCCAGGGGGAGGGGGTCTGCGTGGGGGCAGCGCTGGGAGCTGGCCGTCCGTGCTCCTGTGTCCCTCCTGCCACCAACCCTGAGTCACTGCCAAGGAGCGTGCTCCAGGCTCCCGCCCGGCCCTTCCTGCCCCCGGGGTCCCCGGGACAGGTGCGCCCGCGTCAAGCCCACGGTGAGCCGCCAGGGCCGCCAGAGGGAAACGTAACAGAACGGTTTCCATCGGGGGTCACCCTGCTCCCAACAGCGCGGCCGTCGCTGCCAAGTGTGGGCATGTGGGGCGACAGGCCAAGGAGTCACTGTCGCGGAGGGACGCCAAACACCACCCTGACGCTGTGCTGAAGGAGGAGCAGGGGCTCCGCCGCCAGGCCAGAGGGTTTGGCTGCCCCCAGCCCTGTGCTGTGTCCCCGCCACCGTCTGGAACGTCCCGGGGGCCCTCGCCTCCCACACAGCCCGCCTGCCCTGCCCCCCAGGGCTGAGGCCCTGACCCCTGCGACGGGAGCGGCAGGTGACTGGGGCTCCACGCGGTCAGGAGGTGGTGGGGACGGGCGCGCCTGCAGGAAGGGAGACACCAGAGCTCACCGCCTCCCATCGTGGGGATGTCGGTCGTGTCCGGCCAGGGCGAGGCCATCGCCAGAGCCCGAGCAGCAGCAGCCGGATCCCAGACCTCGGCCTCCGACCCGGGACAAACACACGTGCTGTTCCCATGGCCCAGCGTGCAGTGCTCCGCGAAGGCAGCGCGGCCGACCGAGTCACCTCTGTGGTCCCGACCTGGGGCCCTCAGGCCCACACGTGTGGTCAGAGCCGCAGAGGTGAGGACGGTGCTCCCGCTCAGCCTCTTGCAAAGAGCATCCTGCAGCAAAACTCCGCACCCGTGCCCTTCCGAGGCCGCGGGGCCACTGTCCTCCCTAAGCTCCTTGCTCCCAACTCTCCCGGCTGTCTCTGTGTCGCATGCCCAATGCCAACGCCAATTCATGGGCATTGCTGCGCCCGTGGCCCTTCCTTCCCTCCCCGGCGGGTACTGAGCCCTGCACCTGCCTTGGGAGAAGCGTGGGGCCCGGGCCTCCTGGGGAAAACCCGAGGCCTCACGAGGCAGGTGTCGCAGGCGGTCCCTGAGCCCCCACCGGGCTCCCGCCGCGCCAGCACCCTGCAATCAGCAGCCCCCAGGCACCCGGGGGGTAAACCTCCATGTGTAAGCAGCCCCACGAGGGGACACTTGCCGCCCCACGAGAGCCGGGAAGTCAGAGCGGCCAAGCGGCCCACCTGAGCCACGCAGCGCGCTGGTAAGGCTGCCCTTCGGTGGCTCAGGGTGTGGGCCCTGCTGTCAGGCCGCTGGGAGCCCGGCCCCAGTCCTTCACCCGGGCACCCGGGACACCTTACCGCCGCTCTGAGCCCCGGCATCGTCATCGGGGAGGTGGCACCAGAGCGGTGTCCAGCGCCCGTGTCACCGAGCGCCTGGTAGCGTCCGCTTCACCCGGACTGAGGCCTCTGTCGGCGTCCAGGGCTCCAAACCCCAGAGCCGGGCTGACCACTTGTGGGAACACCAACGCCCCCCGGGCTGTGCCGTGGCTCAGGGCCCTCGGCCAATGGGGAGCAGGGCAGCCACCAGCACCCCCCTTTGCCTTCGCCAGCGGCCCCTCTCCCCCTAGACAGTGGCCTCTTCCACTGGGCCCCCCCAGGCCCTGAGGCACCAGAGGACCTGCTCGTGCCACACGCCCAGCGGCCTTACAGGAGCACCAGCGTGGGGAGGGGCTGGGCACTGGGGCCAGCGGGCCTGGAGGGGGTCAGAGACCCCAGCCCGCCACGCACACGCTCCCACCCCAGGGCAGAGCCGCTACCCGAGCAGGCTGGGAAGAGCTGCCGTTCGCTGGTGCTGGGCAGAGAGCACACTGACACATGCGTGCACGCACATGCGTGCTCACGCCATACATGCTAACACACATGCATCTATAAACCCTTCATGAAAAATTGCTGGGGAAGCTGTGATTTTTCACAGGCCCCTGCGTGAACACACACATGTGTACAAACATACCTGCACCTGTTCAAACACATGTACACACACACAACTACACACAAGTAGACACACACACCCCTTATGCTCGTTCATGTGCACACAGGCCACCCGAGGTTGTACAGCTGGTGAGCACCAGCTGGGTGTGAGCCCAGACCACCAGGGCACCCAGGAGGCCCCCAGCACCCCTCACGCTCGCCCCCTGCCAGCACCCCTGCACACTGACCTATTGCTCCCAGTAGGAACATTGTACCTCTTGGGTGTGTTGGGGAAGGAGAGGTGAGAACCATTAAAATCCGCTGAGACAGTCAACACATTCTCTGCAGCAATCCCAGGTGGTTTGCGTGGCCGACCTCTTTTCACCCACAGACATTTCTTGGGAAGCAGCCCGTGGGTAGAAAAGGATCGTGGTTATAAACCCAGAGGCTCCCAGAGGAGCGCGATTAGAACAAGGGCTCTACTGCCGCCTTCCTGCTCCCAGGAAGGTTTTCTTGCTCCCCCAAATGACAAGAAGCTTTTTGCAAAAAGCAAATAAATGTCCCTCCCTTGGTTGTAGATGATTGGAAATGCAGCAGAGACACTTAGATCCCGTCCCCTCGAGTTTGAAGAGCTCCGTGCAGAGCTCCCCAGGGAGCTGGGGCTGATGCAAGGCCCCTTCCTCCTCCCGTCCCACTAATGAGAGGTGTGCGAGAGCCGTCTGTCCTCTAGACACACACGAGGAACGGAAGAACGGGAGCAGCTCGCAGTAGGCACGTAATTCTTATTAATTTTAATGAAGATCTCACGCAGTCCTTTGAAGTGGAGACGGGCAAATAGAGCACTCAGAATTCAGCTTCCCCAGCGATTTTTCATGAAGGGTAACGGGCACGGTGCAGAGCCCAGAAAGCCTGTCCCTGACGTAGGGTCACCCTCCACCTCCACCTGCCAGGAGAGTCCCCAGCTCCTCAGACAGGTGGCCCAGGCGCCTCCCTAATCCTGTCTTAGCAGCGCATCTGGGAATGAGGAGCCTTGAAAACCGTGGTGACACAGGTCGCAGGCCGTGTCAGCAAGGCCAGCTCTGTACTGTTGCCACAAAGCTGTGCACACTAGGCATGGGGGAAGTCTTCTCCTTTCAATAAAGGACACGGGACAGCAGGAGGTTTCTGCAGACCCTTCAGCCTGCCTCTGTTATTTCAGAAAACGCATCCATCAGCTTGCAGGCACTTTCTTTTGTTTGAGTTTCCCGGCAGGGGGCTGCTCTGAGTGCTGGCCTGAGATCCCCCAAGTGCGGCAAGTCAGCCAAGGAGCCATCCCTCCTGCAGCCCAGCCCCACTTGGATGCAGCTGCATTTGGGGGAAGCTAAGAGGAGCAGAGCAGCCGCGGGGGAGGGCGTGCAGGTGCAGGTGCAGGTGCAGCCACAGGGAAGGGCGTGCAGGTATAGGTGCAGCTGCGGGGCAGGGAGTGCAGGGGCAGGTGTAAGTGCAGCTGCGGGGGAGGGAGTGCAGGGGCAGGTGTAAGTGCAGCTGCGGGGCAGGGAGTGCAGGGGCAGGTGCAGGTGCAGCCACAGGGAAGGGCGTGCAGGTATAGGTGCAGCTGCGGGGCAGGGAGTGCAGGGGCAGCTGTAAGTGCAGCTGCGGGGCAGGGAGTGCAGGGGCAGGTGTAAGTGCAGCTGCAGGGGAGGGTGTGCAGGTGCAGGTGCAGCCGCGGGGCAGGGCGTGCAGGTACAGGTGCAGCCGCCGGGGGAGGGAGTGCAGGGGCAGGTATAGGTGCAGCCGTAGGGGAGGGTGTGTCGGTGCAGGCAGTGCAGCCGCGGGGGAGGGCATGCAGCTGCAGGTGTAGGTGCAGTCACGGGGCAGGGCGTGCAGGTGCAGGTGTAGGTGTAGCCTTGGGGGACGGCATGCAGATGCTCAGGACCCACCCGCAGCACACCCAGGGCAGCATCACGAACAGCACCTCCAGGGCAGCTGCCGACCGATGCCCGCCTCTCAGCCACCCTCCGAACCCAAGCTGCATTTCAAGGAGCGCCCAGCGGGTTCCCGCGTGCACTAGTTTGAGAAGCATCGGCGAAGCTAAGCCTCATGGTCAGCAGACTGCAGACAGCCCAGCTCGGCATGGCCGGAGCCTTGGCCGCAGACCTGTCCTCTACTACCCGGGGCGGGGACATGTGTACGCACCCCGGGACCCTCAGCACGATGGGCAGGGTCACCAGAGATCTGAAGATAGTCAAAGATACTGAATTTCAAGATATTTTTCAATTGCTCAAGGACCTCCCATGTCCCACATCTCACATGAGGCCCTGGAGTCACCAAGACGGAAGTGAGTGGGCCCCACTCACTGCCCCACTGGCCATGACCTTGCATGGAGCCCAGTGAATAAAGAAACAGGCCTGGGTGCCCACCACATACCTGTCGGGAGTTGCCATAAAGGGCCAGTCACTAGTCGGGCCACCCCCCAGGGTCCCAGGAGAGCTGTCCCTCGACCCTCAGTGTCAGGGACAGTTCATGAGTCTAAGCAGTTGATGTGTTTTCCGGGATGGATTCGGAGTCCCGTGGTCTTCTTGCCCTGCAAAGCCCTAAGAGTAGGTGTCAGGACAGGGGGGTCCGTGATGCCCGCAAGCCCCCAGGACCTGCTCTGCCTGCATGTGATCCCCGCATGTACACTTGCACTGCTTCACGAGGAAAATAATACGCTTAAGAACCACTGGTGTGAGTGGCTGCGTCTTCCTCTGGCACTGCTGTGAGGGCTCCAGCTACCTTTGCAGGTCACCCCACCACATGCACAGAGCCTCACAGCATGAATCGCATTTGAATAACCTCACTTATACATACATCTAATATGTTTTCTTGCCCAAAATTTTCTACCTTAGCTGGAACATAACATGTTGTCTTTTAAACAGAGCATGAAAAATAAAAAAGAATGGGGAGAAGGGGAGGGAGAGCAATTAGCTATGGAGGCAAAGGGTGAGGGACGTGCCCACTGGAAGCCAACAGCAAGGTGGGGTGCCAGGAGGAAGCACCGCCCCCACCCCTGGTGAGAGCCCCTGGGACCCAGAGAACAGGATGAGACCCAGAGAACAGGGCGCCCTGGGCCAGCTCCCACCTGGGGTCTGGGTGAGCAGTGGGCAGTAGGCAGGGAGCTAGTGGATCACAAGGGACCGTCCCCACGTCCAGCAGCCCATAAAGGAGGAGCTGTCCCACTGGGAGGAGCAGCAGGCCCCGTATCAGCAGCTCCTACTGCCTCTTGCCTGCCCTGGAGGTGAGTTTGTCCAAGATGTGAAGGAAGGACTGAGGGAGAGGCAGGATTTGGGACCACAGATCCATCCAGAGGGGAGGAAGCCCTGCTCTGGGGCATTTATGCAAAATGACTCATAGACACCCAAGGAAGGGCCCCACCCTGCAGTGATGAACAGAGAGAAGGGTTGGGCATCACCCAGAGAACGTGCCAGAAGGACAGGAGGCGCAGGGGTGTTGCTAGAACTCACACAACTCAAATGAAATGAAAAATGTGGGGTTGGAAGAAGCTGAGGACAGGACACCACATGTGATCATTTTTGCGGCTGTCAGTCGAGACGCCGGAGGGAGGCTCTGGGCCCCCCGACAGCCACCGTGACGCTGTGCCCAAGTGGGAGCACCCCTGCCCGCGGCCCAGGCCCGGGAGGGGAAGCACACCCTGGTTGGCACAGATGACAACCGAGGAAAGCTTCAGAGCAGAGTCGTGGGGGCGAAGCGAGTGCTGGTATCGGGCAACCAGGCGTCTGCAAGACCCCGGCCTCCCCTCCCCAGTGAGTCTGCGGGGCCTGTGATCCTGCCCTACTGTGCACCTGGGAGCCCAGCAGGCCCCACCTTGCCCAGCCGCTGCTGCCTGAACAGGTGCAGTGACATGTGTTGGGGCCCCCCCGCCAGCCGTGGCTGCCACCCCGCCCTCAGTTCTCCCCACAGACGGGCGTGCGTCCCAGGAGCCTCAGCAGGGAGAGGACAGGCACCCAGCATCACCGTGGTGGGGGGGGAGGCAGGGTGTCCCACGGCAGGAAGGTCCTTGATGGGACACTAGACACAGAGGAGGGGTCCCCCCCCGCCCCGCAGGACAAACCAGAGTGTGGAAAAGCCCACAGAGACCAAGGCCGGTGAGCAATTCTGAAAACAGAGCAGTCCCGAAGTATCTGCAGGGCGTTCCTCACACTGACTTCTACGCCAGCCAGAGAAGAAACAGGAGCTATAGTCTTCCAACAATTCCATAAAGAATATCACTGGTAGGAACAACCATCGCAAAATAAAGCTGACTCGGGCTGAAACAGGGGCCCAGCGGGGTCCGCAGAGGCCACGGGAGCTGAGGCCATCCTTCCTGGGAGCTTTCCTGCCGGGGGACAGGGGGTGACACTTCCGAGGTGGCCCACAGCTCTGCACAGCCAGCGGGACCCCGAGCGCAGCGTCAGCATGTGGGGCGTCCGTGCCTCCGGTAATAAATACGTGCTGACATCGAAAATTAGCACAGGCCCTTGCCGAGAATACCAAAAACACAGGAGTGAGACAGAAAAATTTACAGGCCTATAATCCTACAGCCCAGAAATACCTACTACTAATATTTTGGTTTCTCTTCCATCCTTTCTCTGTGTCTTTTTGTAAATATTTTAATGAGTCACGTGTCTGTTCTTGTATCCCGTTTTATCCTCTTCCATGTGTCACGCTATGGCCGATCTTCTTAAAAATCACCCAAAAAAGGATACTTCCTACATTTCTGCGTAACTGCTTCCACTACTCAGTCATCCAAACACACGCGCTTGGGTTGCCGTGTTCTCCGTAATCTGCACTTCGCGAAACCCCAAACCAAAGCTGCTCATTCGTCAGTGGCGGTGCCAGAGCCCTGACGGCCCCAACGCTCGCTGACGCGGGGCCTGGCATGTCCAGGGAGTCGCACCGGGCGACCCGGTAGCTGCTGGCCTGGGGCTGCGAACAGCAGGGGCCAGGCCGATCTCTCACACCCTAGCCCCACAGAAGCCCCCATACTAGAACAGGCCCTCGGCGCTGGGATTTTAAGTTACTAGTGGATATTGGGCATCCACTTATCTTTTTTTTTTTAAGATCTATTTATTTATTTATTCATGATAGACAGAGAGAGAGAGAGAGAGAGAGAGAGAGGCAGAGACACAGGAGGAGGGAGGAGCAGGCTCCATGCCAGGAGCCCAACGTGGGACTCGATCCTGGGACCCAGGATCATGCCCTGGGCCAAAGGCAGGCCCCAAACCGCTGAGCCACCCAGGGATCCCCATGGGCATCCATTTAAAGTGACTTCACAGCATGAAAAACAGTTACATTGAAATTTGACATTAAATTTAAGAAATAAGATGCAAATTTATGTGAACAATACAATTAGAACAAAGTGGGGGGGAAAGGGCACCAAAAAGGAAATATACTAAAATAAGTGGCAATATCTGGATGATTTTATTGTGGATGATTTTCTCACCACTTCAGGTCTATATAATCTTTCTATCACAAGCATATGTCGGAAAAATTTGAAGCAAGGCAGTTGCTTAATGAAGGTAGGACTTTACTGCCACTTGCTTGCTGAGCTCAAACATCGCTACTTTGAAAAAACACCAATGAAATATGATCATGAAATGAATTTGTGACTGTCTGGAGTAGGGGGGCTATCTGCTTCCTGACTGCAAAGTATAAAATCACCCACACAAAAGAGTAGAGGAACATCCCTTTTACCGTTGTGCAAATTTCATAATTAGTTCAGTAATAAAATAAGACAATATATCACAGCACTTCCCACTTTCATAAGAAGGATAATAATAAAATAGAAACTGCAAGCACTAATTAGTTCTGAGATACTTTTACTTATCCCAACCCAAGGACTTTGTGAAGCAGTTCCAGCACCGCGGATGGGAAGACGGGCCCCACGGAGTAAGCAGACCCCAGAGCCCGCCCCGCCGGCCCCGGTCAGCCCCGGTCAGCCCTTCCCTGAGTCAGCTTGGCTGGCTTCTGCCCAACAGCCACTACCTCGTTGTTTCTTGCAGGGGCCCCAGGAGCAGAGCTCCCGCCTCACTCCCTCCTGCATTTGCTCAGCACACGGATGGAGAGTGTTCCTGAAAACACGGGAAGATTGTTTTTAGTGGGAAGTACACGGACCAATGTAAGAATGTATGTGCAGATAACCTTTGTAAAGTTCCTAATTCCACTTCTGGCAACTTAACTAAGGAACTATTCAGAGACACGCACAGAAAATACAAGTATGAAACTATCTTACATATCAAGAAGAAAAAGAACCCATAAGGATTTTTTTAAGATAGAAAAAGACAACCAAAAAAGAAAGAGTAGGAGGAGGAGGAAGAGAAAAAGGAGGAGGAAGAGGAGGAGGAGGAGGAGGAGGTGGTAGAGGAGGAGGTGGTGGAGGAAGAGGAGGAGGAGGAGGAGGAGGAGGAGGAGATGGAAGAGGAGGAGGTGGTGGAGGAGGAGGAAGAGGAGGTGGTGGAGGAGGAGGAGGAGGTGGAAGAGGTGGAGGAGATGGCAAAGGAGGAGGTGGTGGAGGAGGAGGAGGTGGAGGAGATGGTAGAGGAGAAGATGGAAGAGGAGGAGGAGTGTGGAGGAGGAGTTGGAGGTTGTGGAGGAGGAGGTGGAAGTGGTGGAGGAGGGGGTAGGAGGAGGAGGAGGTGGTGGAGAGGGGGAGGAGGAGGGGGGTAAGAGGGGGGGAGGAGGAGGAGGTGGGGTGGAGGAAAATGGAGGAGGAGGGTTGGTGGAGGGAGGTGGGTAGAGGAGGAGAGGAGGAGGTGGTGGAGGGGGGAGGTGGTGGAGGAGGAGGTGGAGGTGGTGAGGAGGAGGTGAGAGTGTAGAGGAGGAGGAGGGGGAGGAGGTGGGAGGAGGAGGTGGTGGAGGAGGAGGGTGGAGGTGAGGAGGAGGTGAGTGGTAGAGGAGTGGAGGAGTGGTGAGAGGAGGAGGGTGGAGGAGGAGGGAGGAGTGGTAGAGAGGGAGATGGTAAGGAGGAGGTGGAGGAGGAGGAGGAGGTGGTAGAGGAGGATGGAGAGGAAGATGGAAGAGGAGGAGGTGGTGGAGGAGGAGGTGGTGGAGGAGGAGGTGGAGGTTGTGGAGGAGGAGGAGGTGGTGGAGGAGATGGTAAAGGAGGAGGTGGAGGAGGAGGAGGTGGAGGAGGTGGAGGAGATGGTAGAGGAGAAGATGGAAGAGGAGGAGGTGATGGAGGAGGAGTTGGAGGTTGTGGAGGAGGAGGTGGAAGTGGTAGAGGAGGAGGAGGAGGAGGTGGTGGAGGAGGCGGTGGAGGAGGAGGTGGTGGAGGAGGAGGAGGAGGTGGTAGAGGAGGAGGTGGTGGAGGAGGAGGTGGTGGAGGAGGAGGTGGAGGTTGTGGAGGAGGAGGAGGTGGTGGAGGAGATGGTAGAGGAGGTGGTGGAGGAGGAGGAGGAGGTGGAGGAGGTGGAGGAGATGGTAGAGGAGAAGATGGAAGAGGAGGAGGTGATGGAGGAGGAGGTGGAGGTGGTGGAGGAGGAGGTGGAGGTTGTGGAGGAGGAGGAGGAGGAGGTGGTGGAGGAGATGGTAGAGGAGGAAGTGGTGGAGGAGGAGGAGAAGATGGAAGAGGAGTAGGTGGTGGAGGAGGAGGTGGAGGTTGTGGAGGAGGAGGAGGAGGAGGTGGTAGAGGAGGAGGAGGAGGAGGTGGTGGAGGAGATGGTAGAGGTAGACGTCGCTTGGACGTCAGAGGAGAAGGTCCGTACATTGGAGCTCCAAGAGGTGACAAAACAGCACATGGGCCTGGATGTCTACGCTCCGTGGCCTCTCCGTGCGCTGTCACAGTGACTGGACACTGGAGACTCGCTCTCGGGCCTTAGGGGTGGGCCGGGGCCAGTTGGAGGGCGGCGTCGTGACGAGGGGCGCAGAGCGCGGACGCTGACCGAGCGCCTCGACGTCCACTGCGCGGCCCCGTGGCCTGTACAGCCTCTTTCCATGGGACCCCGCGTCCCCAGGCAGACGGAGAAATGCGCTTTTATGGAGAAGGAAACGGATTCGGCGCTTAGGGTCTGGGACCACAGGTGTCCCCAGCACCGTGTCACCCCACACCCCACCGACTCCACCCACCTGGTCCTTTGCACGCCTCCTCGTCTGCTTGCACACCTGCTCATCTACCTATACGCCTCCGTCACTGCTTGCACGCCTCAACTGCTCGCACACCCCCATCAATTTTTGCACGTCTCCATCACTGCGCGCCCGCCTCCTCAACTGCTTGCACACGCCCACGACGTCAGGCACACCTCCAACACTGTTTGCACCTCTCCATAATTGCGCCACCCCTCCAGACTATCTTGCACACCCTCTCAATTGCACGTATAGGTAACGCTCACAAGTGACCCCCGTGCTGCAGGTGAGGCTGCAGAGGGTCTGGGCCGGTTTGCATGCACGTGACCACCCCGCTA
The DNA here is from genome assembly GCF_018345385.1 of Vulpes lagopus. Classification (NCBI taxonomy): domain Eukaryota; kingdom Metazoa; phylum Chordata; class Mammalia; order Carnivora; family Canidae; genus Vulpes; species Vulpes lagopus. The sequence continues at coordinate 131,642,969 of NC_054828.1, forward strand.
CATGCCGCTCCCAGGACACGCGGGGCTTCCTGGAGGGCGAGGCGCCCTCTCTGCGGCCTGGCTCACGACACGGTGTCAGATTCCTCTCGGATCCCCGCACCCCCCCTCCCCTGTGGACCTGCGGGAGCCGGAGCACCAGCTGTGCCTCTTGGGCAGATGGCGGAGGGGCTGAGAAGAGCCGGGTGGCGGGGCGAGGGGCCGAGGGGCGGCAGGTACCTTTCTCTCCCGTGGGGCCGACTCTTCCAGGCCTTCCGGGCGCGCCTTTGTCTCCCTTCTCTCCGGCATCCCCTGTGGAAGAAGTCAGCGCGTTTAGGAGCTCCTCTGAGCCCGGATCCAGTGCGATGTGTGGAGGAGCCGCAGCAGGCCAGCCGGGCCCGAGACCTCCTGTCTCCTCCTGACCGCTCCCGTCCCCAGGCGCTTCCGGCCCTCTTCCCACCTCCATCACTGAGGGCTCCGGGGCTTCCTGCCCAAATCTGCATTGGGACTCTGCTTCCGGGCCCTCCTCACCCCTCCAGGGACGAGGTGCCCCTCCAGTGATCCCTCTGGGCTAGCTTGCCCGCTGGCGCCCCTGCCTGCCCTGCTGCCCCTCCGCCCTCACGGCAGCATGAGGAGAGCAGGGGTCTCGGGGATGCCCCACGGCCAGGTGTCCCCCTGGCCTCCCGCCCTGCATCTGGCTGATACACCTGGGGGGTATTAACAGGTGCTCACATCGGCATCCCCTGGTCCCTGCAGCACGCGCCACCCGCCCCCCACCTGCAGCACACGGAGCCACCGGACTCGGGTTCGCTGCCAGGTGTGTCCTCTCAGCCGAGCTGCACGCCCCCCAGGCTTTATGGCGCAGCCACCTGCTATTCCCAGCCTGTCGCTTATCTCATTCAGAACTGAAACGGGGACTCGCGCTGCTTGTCTCCTGATAGCCCACACCTGGCACGCCACACCCCGACCTGATGGCTTCCCCGGGGATGAGTCCCTCCTGCGACTTTCCCAGTTCTGGCCGACACACCGATTGTCCCGGACGGCAAGCCCTGGGCATGGCAGTCACTCTGCCTCCCTCATCAGCGAAGCCTCTGCCCGGCTCTGTGACGTGCGAGGGGCCCAGTCCCTGTCCCACCTGTCTTCTGTCCCAGGCAGACCGCCCTGGGGCTCGTGCAGCTCTGGGGACCGTCCTCACTCGGCTCACGTGGGACCAATGTTTGCACAACGTGGAGACACCGCAGAAGCAGGGCAGGGTGTGGCGGGGGCAGAGCTGGGAGGCCCGAGGGCAGACACCAAGGTCCCCCCACCCTCCCCGTCCCCCCAACTCGAACCCACATCAGAGCCGTCTTCCTAAAACACAGATCCGAGTACGTTACGTCCCTTCTCAAAACCACCAACAGGCGGAAAGTGGTTACAAATGACGCCCCGTCCTGAAAGCCGTCCTCCGTGGGTCTCCTCCTGGAGCCCAGGTGTTCACGGCCACCTCCTCACCTGAGTCTCCAGGTTGCTCCTCCTGGGCCCCTCGCCGCTGACTCTTGTCTCCAGTGACCAGGACCTTTTCCCCATCACAGGGCTCGTCTGCCTCCCCTCTGGGCCGCCCCCCACCCCGTACGGGCAGCGCTGCCAACATCTAGGAACTTCAGCTCCCTGCGATCCTCCCCAGGCGCTCACACTTGGTGAGGCCTTCGCCGGCGTTGCAGATCCCCCAGTGAGATTCCCAGAACTGATGGTGGGGCCGAAGGAGGGGACAGTCCATAGAAACTTAAGTAAACAAAGTGAAAAGGCAAAGTGAGTGCCAACAAAACCTAGAAGACCGGGCTGGCGAGTCGCTGTCACCTTCGGGCCACCGCCCTGAAGGCTCCATCCGGCCTCCAGAGGGTGGGCTGACACGTGCTTAGCGCACATTCGTGGCCCTTAAATCTCTGGGTACTTCACCTTTCTTGAAAAAGGAAATTATTACAACAGCAATGCTTGGAGACACGTGGATAGACCAGCGAGAAACACGAACAGAGTGAGCTCGCCACGCACCCCTCCTCTCCCTGAGGCAGGAAACAGGAAAACTACACCCTTAAAAACAGGACTTTCTAGGACTGTGACCTCACATGGCTTTTATCTCTCTCAGATCATCAGAAAATCCCTCAAACACCGTGCTCTGCTCCCCAAGATTCTGCTTCACGGACGATCGGCCGTACTGGCCTGCGTGTCTCGGCCAGTCCTGGGGGGCAGGCGCCCCGAGCTCCACCGTGGTCCCCGTGGCGGGAGCGTCCAGAGAGCCTCCCTAGCGCCTGGGTGGTGTAAACGCCCCAGCCCCGAGGATGGGGTGCCCTGGGTCCTGGAAGACACCACGTGGGTGTTACTGGAAGGAACTTGGGCGGGTCCCTCGCTGTTCACACCCACACCCGGGGGTGGGGGGCAGCGCGGGAGCCACAGGAGCCGTTGGTGGCAGGGTGCCTCCCGGGCCCGCTGTCTCCTAGTGAGCTGGGCCTCCTCCTTGGGGCCGAGCCCTACGTGTGTTTCTCAAGCACGAAGCTGCCTTCGAGCGCTGGTCGTAGTGGGCAGGGCCCGAGGGGGCGGTTGGCCGGGTCTCCGGGGACCTGCAGAGCGGTGGCCCTGCTGCAAGGACCCAGGACCATATCGCCATAAGCCTCTCCCCCAGGACTTACACAGGTTCTGTACTGTCTGCGCAGGGAGCCCGATGTCCTCTCCCACGCCCTCCCCTTTACCAGGTGTTGATTTGGGACCGATTAGCCGTACACAGTTGGAAGGGACGAGGCATTTCTCTAGCGGGAGGGGCTAACATCCCACGAGTCCTGCTCATTCCCCCTCACTGACAGCCCTCTCCTCCCTCAAGGAAGCGAAGGACCCGTGGCCGGCGTTCACCCCTTGCGGCCTCCCTGCCGATCACGTGAAGACCCACGGCACAAAGCTTTCTGCCTGGATGGCATCTGGGCTCATTCTCGACCCAACAGGGAAGACACACGTCAGGTACTTGGTGCAGGTACTTGGATGTCTTTGCGGCCAGTTGAGGCAGGGCCGTGGATGCTCCTGGCTCTCCGGCACCTGCGTCCACAGCGGACATCACCCCATAGCAGGAGAGGAAGCAGCAAAGTCACGCCACCGAGGAGAAGGTCCCCGGAGGCGTGTGTTAGGTCGCCTTGCTCCTGGGCCAGGAGGAGACCCCCGGTCCTCGCCCCCACCCCCCACACAGAATGGGACGCGGTGAGGTGACAGGCGGGCTAATGACATCACCCCACAACGTGTCCATGAATTTAACGTTTACCTTGAACACACGCAACTTTTACTTGTCAACTATACCTCAGCCAAGCTGGAGAGAACAACAAGACACCAGATTGAAAGGACTTCAGGAAGCTTCTCGGGGCGCCTGGTGGCTCAGTCGGTTGAACGTCCGACTCTTGGTTTCGACTCAGGTCATGATCTCCGGCCTGAGCCCTGCATCGGGATCCACCCTCAGCATGGAGTCTGCTTGGGACTCTCTCCCTCTCTCTGCTCCTCCCCCTACCACGCTCCTTCTCACTCTCTCTCTCTCAAATACATAAATAAACCTTAAAAAAAAGGAAGTTTCACTACTGGAATTGTCCACGGGTGTGGACAGACTACGGCCATCCAGACTAGGGGACAATACTGCTGATTTTTTTCATCGCGGGGTCTGGAATGCACCCCTGCAGCCCCGAGACATCCCACGTGGCTTCTGCATGACCCTGGGGGCCCGTCCTGTTCACTTGCTGGAGGCCAATGTCCTACACGGAGCAGGGTTCATAGAGGCCTCATCCTCTTCCAAGAAGCCCACTCCGGCCCGGCTCACTGAGGCCACCTGCCTGTCCGCCCCTGGCTGGAGCCTGCCCTCGCCGACCCCATCTGCCCTCACAAGGGCCTGGTCCCCGGGGATGTCCAGCTCCGTCCTTGGTGGTGGTCATTCTCATCACGGGTCGACGGCCCCTAGATGTAAGTCTGCTTCCTCCAAGGTCTCCTTACGGAGAATGCCGACGGGATTCCCGCAAAAGGCCCATTTGGCAGAGACCGGGCTCTGGGGCCAGGTCCTTGCAGTCGGAGCGGGAAGGGAGGGGCTGCGTTTGGGGGCAGGGGAGGCAATCGGTGTGAGTCCCAAGCAGGACGCCCAAGCTCGCCAGCCCCCCGCGGGGCACCTGCCCTGTCCCTGTCTCAAGGCTTTTTAAATCCCTTTTGAACACGAGGCCCACACTTTGATCTTGACCTGGGCCCCTGGACTTGTGGAGCTGGTCCTGCTTGGGAATCACAAGGTTTGGAATCTCTTGGGTGCCCTGCGGAGAAACCTGGGGAGATGCGGGGTGCTACTTGCCCGCCGGCTGGTGCCCACCCCACGTCTGGTCTGCAGAGCAAGCTCCACCTGGAGGTAAATTATAGGCAAACCAACCAGAGACAGCTTTTGGGTTTTTTTGTTTGTCTGTTTTTTAAAGAAAGAATTAAGAGCTCTCAGGAACGAGCGTAGGAGCCCTGGCTTCACAGCTCTGTGACCCAATTTGGCAAACCGCTAAATGTCCTTCTCTGCAAAATGCGCCAGATGAGATCGTCTCATTCTGAAAGTCATTTGAGGCGGCGTGTGCGGTGCTTGGAACAAATGTCAGTGGCCCTTATGGGGTCCCTGTGGGCCGAGGTGCAGACAAGCCACTAGCTTCAGAATTACAGAACCCCTTGGCCAAAGGGGGTGTAGACATTACATAGTGCGGCCTTAATTTTGCAGAAGGGGAAACTGAGGCACGCAACACTCAGACCCCCGAGCTTTCAGCCGCACCAGCACTCGGGCCTCAGACACCCTCAGGAGGCCTGGTCCAGGTTACCTTTGAGTCCCGGGACGAGAATGTGCAGGGAGCAAGCGTCTTCCGCCGTCTGCTGAGGACGTCCCAGTGGAAGCAGCCACAGGAAGGCCAGGCCGATCAGAGCCAGGTCCCTCTTCATCACGAGCACCTGCGGGACAGTGGCTCCTGCACGAAGGAAGGGGACACAGTGGTGGGAGCTCAGAAACCGGGGCCGGGCGTGGGCAGCTGTCGGGGCCTGTTTGTCCCTCGTGGGCCCGCCTTCGCCTCCCCTGCCCGGCCACCACCCTGAGGCCTCCATCCTGACGGCGGCCACCAATCCTCGCCCCTGCTGCCCTGTGGCTGATACTCAGCACGCACGAAGGCCCGCGTGTGGGCCTGTGGAAGCTATGACCCTGCGCCCAGAACAGACGGGAGAGCCGCCCAGCTCCCCAGCACAGGCCGGGCCCTCACGGCCCCGGGAGCCGTGCTCCGCGATCGCGTGTCTCCCACGGCTTCCGAGCAGGACTGCACACAGGTGTGTCCATACAGAACGGTGTGCAGCGTGCCTGGCCTCGAGCTTCCCAAGGCACCGGGTCCGCGCGCCCCCTGCTGAGCCCCACCTGCTTCCCTCAGGGTTACGCTGCGGGGCTCACCCGTGTCGCCACGTACAGCCCTGGCTCGTCCATCCTCTGTCATTGAGCACCAGTCCCCAGTGGGAGTGCGACGGGGACAGAGCCAGAAGGCTCAGGAGGACACAGCTGGCCCTGAGTCGCCCCGGGGATGGGTGGCAGCCCCCAGAGACCCAGCACCTGAGACTTTGACCATCAAAGGTCAGCACATCGCTCCCATCTCACAGGTCAGGGGACCAAAGATGAGGGAAACAGCGTTACCCCACTGGTAGGTGGGAAGGTGGGGTTGGGCCGGGCCCCCTGACGCACCTCACCTCTCCCTTTGGCTCCTGCCAGCCACCGGGGTACCAAGCAGCGAGCACCGAGCACTGAGCACCTCCTCACGTCATGAAGTGGGAGTGTGGGAGTGGCAGTGGGATTTTACACTGTGTTTGTTCACACTTGATAGAGAAAGGAGCCGCTATTCCCTACCAAACATGGACACGTGGATCTCCTCTCATTCCCGAAACTGCCTCGAGGGCTGGGGTTCTCACTGGAATGGTGGCTGGAGGCTGGACCCGGATGCCGGCACTGGGCCCACCTGCACCTGCACCTGCACCCGTACCAGTGAACCACGCCATGGAGAGGGAAAAGGGATGAGCTTTGGCCCTTTCGACCTTCCCCGGTCGCTGGGCTTTGTGTCCCGTGCTGGCAACTTGCTGTGGAAGCAGGTGACATGTGAGCACACCTGCAGCTGGGAAAGCGCCGGGGGCCCCGCAGGGTGCTGGAATGGGTGGGTGAGCAGGAGTTCACACCAGCCACACCTGGAGCATCATGTTCTCCAGCTACGGGTTTTCATGTTCCGTGAGGGCTCTTCACGCCTAAGGCCCATGCGGGACTCCTGGGACTAGTGCCTGGGACCCCGGCTGGTGCGGCTCACGGCCCTGCCATCCACCGGGGTCCTAGAATTCCTAACAGTCTCCGGACAGCGGAGCGGCCAGGCCTCTCAGCTAGTGTGTTCTAACTGTAGGGAACTTAGCTGCGGCCTGAGAAGCAAACGTTTGGGTTCTTTCCAGAATGTAGCTCTTTACAGTAATGATAATATAATGTAGGTCAATTGTATCGCAGTTTTGGGACGCCTGGGTGGCTCAGAAGTTGAGCATCTGCCTTCAGCTCAGGCCACGACCCCGGGGTCCCGGGATCGAGTTCTGCATCGGACACACCGCATGGGGCCTGCTTCTCCCTCTGCCTGCATCTCTGCCTTCCTCTGTGTGTCTCATGAATAAATAAATAAAATCTTTTTAAAAAATTGCATCTCAGTTTTTAAAAAGTCACAATAAACATTTGATCCACCTACATTTGAGCTCAAGCCTGTGGATTCTTGCTTTTGTGGTATTTGTGGACGCAGATGGGGCTTGGATTTTTTTAAACATCTCTGGTGTCAAAAGCTGACATGGGAGTTTGCAGCTAGAAGGGGTGCGGTGAGGGGCGAGCCCCTCCCTGTGGCCCTGGCCGCTCACCATCCCCGCATCTCCTGGTGAGCACAGGCCAGGCCTGGGGGGAGCCCCTGCCTGGAGTCCTGGCTCTTCTCTGTCCTCCAGGGAGAGGAAGTCCGCTTGTAAACGGAGAAGCTACAGCCCCTCCAGGTCCTCTGTAAGAACCCTATCTCCATCTCCCAGCCAGAGACCAGGAGGTTCCCACCCTCCCTCCAGCGCAGGAAGCCAAGGTTTCCCAGGGGAAATTCAGTTTGGAAAAATTAGTAGAAGCTCATCGTAAGGGATCCCTGGGTGGCGCAGCGGTTTGGCGCCTGCCTTTGGCCCAGGGCGTGATCCTGGAGACCCCGGATCGAATCCCACATCGGGCTCCCGGTGCATGGAGCCTGCTTCTCCCTCTGCCTATGTCTCTGCCTCTCTCTCTCTCTGTGTGTGACTATCAAAAACAAATAAAAATTAAAAAAAAAAAAAAAAAAAGAAGCTCATCGTAAGAATGAAATACTCTCTGTCTCTCAAATAAATAAAATCTTTAAAAGGAGAGAAAGAGAAAATGAAGTAGACAATTAAAAATAATGTGGCTTGAAAAAAATAAATAAAAAATAAAAATAATGTGGCTTGGGGCACCTGGGTGGCTCAGCGGTTGAGCATCTGCCTTCAGCTCAAGTCATGATCCCAGGACCCTGAGTCCCACATCGGGCTCCCTGCAGGGGCGGGGCCTGCTTCTCCCTCTGCCTGTTTCTGCCTCTCTGTCTCTCGTGATTAATAAATAAAATCTTTGAAAGAAAGAAAGAAAAGAAAGAGGAAGGAAGGAAGGAAGGAAGGAAGGAAGGAAGGAAGGAAGGAAGGAAGGGAGGGAGGGAATGTGGCTTAATTTGCCAAACTTACAATCGTAGGTTTTCATTGAGCACCTGCAGCAGGGCCCAGCACTTAGAGCCGGAGAAGGAGAACCGGAGAGCGGGAGAGCGGGAGAGCCGAGCTGGAAGCCCCAGGGAGCTCCACCAGCGGCCACCCAGCCCGCCCAGGTGCTCACTTCCCGGTGACAAGGGCTCTCCCCAGGGCGCACCCCGACGGCGCCCACACAAAGGAGGAAGAGGCCTTTCCCTAGAGCGAGCTTCCCGCAAACTGCCCGTCCTCTCAGGGGGCAGCCAGGTTTCTCAAGCCCGTGGATGAGCTGGACCCGCAGGGAAGGCCCCGGCTTGGCTCTGCCAGCAGGGATCGTGTCCCAGCAGATGGGAAGTCCGGTGGGGGCCATGTGGGGCCTTCCCCGAGGGGGCTTTTAAATTCCTAAGTCCCCTCCCTCGGGCCTGGAGCGAGGGCCAGTTGTGAGCGCCCGCTGGGCTGGGAGGAAGGGACCCGTCCACCGGCTCTGGCCTCGGGGCCTGCCGAGCCGCACACGTGGCCCGCCCGCCGCTGAGCCCCACGGAGGTCCGGCCTCGGGTCCCCATCACGCGGTCCACGCGGCCCCACACACAGGTGGCAGGCACAGCCCGCTCCTGCTGCCCGGGGACGAGCCTCACGGCCACCTTCCACACCTTTCACACGGGGGTTCGGGCAAACACTGTGCCCCGTCGGAGCCCTCCCGGGCCGTCGGGTGCAGGCAGCCCTCACGCCCGGCCTGCGTCAGCCCGGGAAGTTCCCACCCGGAGCTCCTGAACTGATCAGACCTCGGAAGTCTAGTGCCAGGTTCCTTCAGCCGATTGCACCCTCCGGGGAGACCCGAGAACAGACCCCACGTGCGCCCTCCACCTGAGTCCTCCCCCTGGCCACGTCTGGAACCTCCCGGCCCAGCATATCCCCGCAGACTGACAGGGCCCCCTGCTCCCCGAGGCGGCCAGGGCACCGGCCGAGCATCCCTACCTGCAGCGCACACCAGGCGGAGGGGGCGTCCTGACCGTCGGGGACCCACGGGGACACTGCCTCCCGGAGCCGCATGGCTGCTATTTAGGGAGGCCGCCGAGCCCCACGGGCGGCGAGCGTGGCCTGGGCTGTCAGGCTGCCCAGCGAATCAGCCTGGCGTCTGCTGTGTTATCTGCAAAGCGCTTCCTGTTTGAAATACATCCGCGGGCCTGCGGGAGGGCGGCGGGGGGTGTGGGAACCCTGAAGCAGCCGGGACGCCCTTGCAGCTCTTCACCCCGAGCACCCCATCCCGACCCTGCTGTGGCTGTTCTGCTCTGCTCTTCTCCTTCTGAGAAAATAAGCATGAGGATGGTGGGAATTGAGGAAAGCGGGAGGAGCGGTCATCACCACCCGGTGTCACTTCAGACAGAAACACCTGTGGCTCACACGCTCCCCTCCACGCGCCCCGTGCGGGGTTCCACTTCAAGGCATTTGCTTCTCGTCCCCTGCCTGTCGAGATTGAGCCCACGCGACGCCCAAACTCTCTGCACCCCCAGGGTTTCGGGTCAACGCAGCGTCTCTGTGGTGGGCGGATCTGGCTTCTCTGTAGCCTGGCTCCTGCCCGAGGAGGGGAGGGGGCCTATTTTTTTTTAAGATTTTATTTATTTATTCATTAGAAACACAGAGATAGAGAGAGTCAGAGACACAGGAGGAGGGAGAAGCAGGCTCCGTGCAGGGAGCCCGATGTGGGACTCGATCCTGGGGCTCCAGGATCACGCCCTGGGCTGAAGGCAGCGCTAAACCGCTGAGCCACCTGGGCTGCCCAGGGGAGGGGGCTTCTTTAAGAAAGATACACACATCTATCTTTCTTAAAAAGCTACATTCAAAGCAGCGTTTTTATTTAGGCTGAAAACACAAGTCACGACAGATGACAAATTTTGTAAAAACTGTCAGACCCCACACATGTCACAAAATCCATGGAAAAGAGTGGATTTTTTTTTAATTAAAACCACCTCATGGAGTGCCTGGAGGGGTTCACCGCCCAGTCGGTGAAGTGTCTGCCTTCGGCTCAGGTCATGATCTTGGGGTCCTGGGATCGAGTCCCGTGTCCCACACCCTGCTCAGCGAGGCGTCTGCTTCTCCCTCTGCCTCTGCCTGCTGTTCACCCTGTTAGGGCTCTGTCTCTCTCAAATAAATACATAAAATCTAAAAAAAATTAAAAATAAAAAAAAAAACACCTAATAGCATAAATAAATCTGAAACTTAGACCCAATGAGCCACTTCCTGAGAAAAACACAACCCACCACAATGGACCCAACATGAAACAGAGGACGTAGTAGCCTCGTAACAATTAAGGGGATTGAATGTGTGACCTAAAAACTCTCAGGAAGGAAACTTCAGGCCAGACGATCTCATAAGAGAATGCTACCAAACTTTTAAAGAAAAATTAACACCAGTTTTTACACACCTCTTCCAGGAGAAAGAAGAGGGAGGGACATTTACCAACTCACTTTATGAAGTTGTATTACCCCAGTACCAAAACCAGAGACAGTACAAGAAAAAAAATATTATAGACCAATAACCCTCATGAGTGTAGATGCAAAAATCTTTATAATGTTAGCAATAGAATTGAGCAATATATAAAAAAAGAGTTATAAATTATAAGCAAATGGACTATTTGGGGGATGCAAGGCTGGGTCCATATTCAAAAGTTGACCAATGCAATCAACCACTCTTTGTTAGCACACACAAAAAAGCATATGATCATATCAATAGGTACAGAAAAAGCATTTGACAAAATTCAACACCCCTTATGATAAAAAAAACTCTGGAAAATAGGGATGCGGGTGCTTCCCCAGCTTGATGAAGAGCATCTATGTTAAAACATACAATGAGGGATGCCTGAGGGTGGACTGAATGTCTACCCCCTAACATCAGGACCAGGCCAGGACATCCACTGGGACCACTTACTCAGTGCAGTGCTGGGAGTCCCAGCTGGCACAAAGAATATGCAAAGAACACAGGAAGGGACAAAAGGCACACGGGTCTGAAAAACACAGAACAGCCCTTTGTTGCAGGTGACGTAACCACCTACTTGAGAATCCCAAAGAGTCTACACAAACCAGAACCAAGTAGGAGCTCGGCGAGGCTCAGAGCACAACGTACAGAAATAAGCGTAGTTCTATGAGCTTCATGGACAAGTAGGCTCCGCAATGAAAAATCATTTACAATCAGGCAGCCCGGTGGCTCAGCGGTTTAGCGCCGCCTTCTGCCCAGGGTGTGATCCTGGAGACCCGGGATCGAGTCCCATGTCGGGCTCCCTGCATGGAGCCTGTTTCTCCCTCTGCCTCTCTCTCTTTCTCTCTCTCTCTCTCATGAATAAATAAATAAAAATATTTTTAAAAAATCATTTACAATCACTCAAAGAAATGAAGTGCCTCGGGGTAAATCTAACAAAACACGTCAGGATCTAAGTGCTGAAACACCAGATGCCGACCAAGACAGTCACAGCAGCTCTCGGGAACCGAGAGACACGTCGCGCTCCCCAACAGGAAGGCTCAGCATGGGGAAGACACCCATTCCCCCCAGAGTGATCCGCAAGCTCAACACCCCTCCTATTAAAATCCCAGTAAGAAATTTTATACAGCTAGAGACAGGATCATTTAAAATTCATATGAAGGGAAGCCTGCGTGGGCTTTAGCGCCGCCTTCAGCCCAGGGTGGGATCCTAGAGTTTCAGGATCGAGTCCCACGTCAGGCTCCCTACATGGAGTCTGCTTCTCCATCTGCCTCTGCCTCTCTCTCTCTCTCTCTCTCTGTGTCTCATGAATAAATAAATAAAATCTTTAAAAAATAAATAAAATTCATATAAAAAAGACAAAGGAAGCAGAACAGCTAAAAACAATTCTGAAATGAAGAATAACATAGGAGGAATCCGTCTGCCCAGTTTCAAGGCTTTTATACAGTGGGATTGACCAGAAAACCCACACACACATACCCAACCGATTTAAGGGTTTTTTTTATTGTGATAAAATACACGTACCACCTAACTTACCATCATAATCACTGCTGAGTGTGGAGTTCAGTGTAGCAAGTACATTCCTAATGTCGCATGGCCCCAACGTCCATCTGCATGACTCTCTCCACCTTGTGTGACTGAACCTCTGTCCCCACACCAACTCCCCACTACACCCCCACCGCAGCCCCTGGCCACAGCTACTTGACTTCCTGTGACTTTGACTACGCTAAGTAACTCATGTGATTGGAATCCAACAGGATTTGTCTTTTCGTGACCGGCTTATTTCACCGAGCATAACGTGTCAAGGTTCACCCGTGTTGGAGCTGGTGTCAGAACAGCTTAACGCACCTAAATCGTAAGGAGTACAGCCCCAAGTGCACTTCACCCTTAGCCTCACTCCCTGCTCAGGGCCATGTGGTGATGCTCTGGACATACTGTCACACTGTGGGCCTGGGGGCGCAGGGCACTGGCTTCTGGGGGCAAGGGCAGGGCACTGGCTTCTGGGGGCAAGGGCAGGGATGCGACTAAACATCCCACGGTGGACTGCACAGTTCCCACCACGACAATAACCAGGCTCCAAACGGCAAGAGTGCTCACGCGGGAACCCCATAGCCATATCCCAAAGATGCCCCTGGCTACTCCAACGCCTCTTGACCCCAGGCCTGAGACAGCTGTTGTAACTGATCACGCACCTCGTCGAGAGTTGCACCCCCTGGACCCAGGCTGAATGCCAGGGGGGTGAAGGCCCAGCGCCTGAGCACGCAGGTGACGGTGAGGACAGCTCAGTCCTCACAACCAGCCCGCCCTGCAGGGCACTAGTACTCCAGTTGGAGCTCAAGACACAGGGCCGGGAACAAGGGCATTTATTTGCCCGAGATTACACAGTTAGGGGCCATGCGGGGTCCACCTGTCTCCCCAGAGCTGTGCTTTCCAGGCTGCAGGGAGCCAGCAGACGGGGAACCTACCTGTCCATCCGCTGGTCTCACAACTGACCTAGGGCACTGACTTTTTGTTTTTTGTCCTGAATTGTTAAGGCCTTTTTTTTTTTTAAGTGCTAAAATCCAATAATTACTCTCGGTTATAGAATAAGTGATAATATTATACTAACTTACCTACTTCAAGTTGATTGTAAATTTGAACCATTTTCAACTAGAAATCATGTTTACACCCGCCTGGCAAATAAACCCCGAAAACTCAGGAGAAACCAGGCAATACTTCTGCCTGAGCCCTTCTCTGGCTTCCTTCCCTCCCTCTTTCTCTCCTTCCCTGTTTTTTTCTTGAAGGCACAGAACCACGCCGCTGGGCGCAGGCTTTTCCTGCGGAACCGTGACCCTCTCAGGCAGCCTGGCCGCCACGGTGGGTCAGGATGAGAATCTGGCTCGGCTCCCGGGGACTGTTTACATTTCTCAGAGATAACGGAGAAATCTGCTCCCAAGAGCCAGATCAAGCCCACTTGTCTCTGGATGGGAATCTTCCCTGGAGGTCACCCAACCAGGCCTCCGTAGCTCTGGATACTTTGTCCCTGCGGATGTTAACCTCGGCCACCTCCCTCCTCCTGTCCAAAGGCCCCGTCTCTGCAGAGCTCCCTGACCGTGCAGAGCAGCACTTAGGCCTCCCTCCTGCAGGCGGGGCTCACGTATCCCATCCTCTCGAGTACATGGGTCCCCTGTGGACCCCGTCCCCAGACGGTCAGGGAGTCCCCCACAGGTCAGAGCCAGAGCTCGCGGCGCCCACCCGGAGATCCAGCTCTGGCCTCACCATAGAGCTCGCCAGCAAGATGGATGTGCATGCCCACGCGGGGAGGCTGTGACGTGCCAGTCATCTGATGACATCACGCCACACAAGGTCATTAGCGCACCCAGGATCACAGGGCCTCGAACGTCAGCGTGCACCAGAACCATCCAGACCTCTGAAAACAGACCACTAGGCCCCCCACCCCAGACTTTCTGAGCCGGTAGGCTGGTGGCGGGACCTGGGCACTTCCGTTTCTCATCAGCTCCGGAGCTCTGCTGCGGCTGCTGGCCCAGGGACCAGGCTCTGGGGACCGCTGCCTCCGACACAGGGTCGCTACAAGGCCTTGAGTCGGGGTAAGCGCCTGACACGCAGGGACACTCACGAATCACGTGGCGCCCGTCCTGCACCTTCTCACACCTCACCCCCCACCTTTTCAATCCTTGGTCACCCCACGAGACCACACACTCTTGCTCCCCCCCAGGACCAAAAGCCAACAATTTAATGCCTGACAGCAGGAGGGCGGACCTGCCGGGCCGTGGCACCCGTCTCCACAGCAGCCCCCTTGGAGCAGTAGCAGCAGCCACGTAACCGTGCCATCGGGCCCGTCATCAGGGTCAACAGTCAGTGAATAGATGTTGAGTTTGGGGGGAGTGGATTTTCGACTACGTAGAGGTCAGTGGCCCCAGCTGTGTTGTTCCAGTCAACGGTGTATTTTACTCTTTCAACAGCAAGTTTACTAAGAACAATTGTAGTGATGACGTTTAGCACATTAGTCTCCAAACTATTCCGTTGTGCACCCGCCGTCGAGCAGGTCATCTCCAGTATGCGCGCGGCCACTAACATGTTATAGAATGCACGATAGTATGAGGAGCACGCACATGGTCAGGAAAACAGAAGTTTTAAATGCGCAAAAGTAAATACTAATTTTAGTGAAAGCCATTTGATGGAATTTTTTAAAGCTTGGTTTTACGTCTTGTGATATAGCAACTTAAAAAAATGGTTCTTCATTTGATACTGGATTTTAATAAATATCACTGCTGAAGGATTCCTAAATAATAACCCGTTCAGAACTTGCTTCAAAAATCTCCAGCAGGGGCGCCTGGGTGGCTCAGTGGCTGAGTATCTGCCTTGGGCTCACCGTGACCCCGAGGCCCCAGGATTGAGTCCTGCATCGGGCTCCCCACAGGGAGCCTGCTTCTCCCTCTGCCTGTGTCTCTGCGTCTCTGTGTCTCTCATGAATAAATAAATTTTTAAAAATCTTCCAAAAAAATCTCCAGCAAAACAAGGGGGTGGAGGCAGATTAAACACAATCTATAAAACAGCAGCAGCTTGAGCTGGATGACGGGCACAAAGCTCATCACACACTGTTACACTTGCGTAGGTGGATCAAAGGATTCTCAGAAGACCCTTCAAGACATGGAAATGCAAGCGTATCACGGGCTATGCTTCGTCTTCAGCAGTCGTGCAGCTACATTTCTCAACGACCAGCACTCCCCATCTGTCCTGGCATTCTGGTCAGCTTTTTTATATATATATAGAATTTATTTATTCATGAGAGACACAGAGAGAGGCAGAGACACAGGCAGAGGGAGAAGCAGGCTCCCTGCAGGGAGCCCGACGCGGGACTCGATCCTGGGACCCTGGGGTCACACCCTGAGCCCAAGGCAGACGCTCAACCACTGAGCCACCCAGGCGTCCCTGGTCATCTTTGTTCTTATAATTGGCAACTGTTGCATTAATTCCTAACAAATGAATTCTAAGTCAACTGAGTCTTTATAAGAGTTTTAGATGGATTCGAGAATATTCTATTTCCAAGTTTTCACAGCGGGCAGATTTTGCAGGTAACACATCTAAAATGAAAGCATTTCTCCTTGGCCACCTTCAGGTATGCTCATTCCTTAACACACACTAGTTTCAAAAGCAAGTGTTTCCTCACAAAATGCTAAGCATTTCTTTTCTTGGGACATGGACTTCTTGTTCTATTGTCTACTAGATATATAACCAACAGCCACTTGGCATAATAGAAAAATCAAAATTCAGAATATTGTTTAAAAAGAAAAATGCGGGCAGCCCAGGGGGCTCAGCAGTTTAGCGCCGCCTTCAGCCCAGGCCATGATCCTGGAGTCCCATGTCGGGCTCTCTGCGTGGAGCCTGCTTCTCCCTCTGCCTGTGTCTCTGCCTCTCTCTCTCTGTCTCTCATGAATAAATAAATAAAAAAATAAATAAATAAATATAAAATAAAATAAAATAAAATAAAATAAAATAAAATAAAATAAAATTAATAAAATAAAATAAAATAAATAAAATAAAATAAATAAAATAAAATTAAAATAAATAAAATAAAATAAAATAAATAAATAAAATAAAATAAAATAAAATAAAATAAAATAAAATAAAATAAAATAAAATAAAATAAAATAAAATAAAATAAAAAGATGCTTGGGGCATCTGGGTGCTTCAGTCCATGAAGCAGCTGCCTCAGCTCAGGTCATGATCTCAGGGTCCTGGGATCGAGCCCCATGTCGGGCTCCCTGCTCAGTGGGAAGCCTGCTTCTCTCTCTACCCCTAACCCCTGCTCATACTCTCTCAAATAAATGAACAAAATCTTTTAGGGAAAAACGGGTGGGATGCCTGAGTGGCTCAGTGGTTGAGCGTCTGCCTTTGGCTCAGGTCATGATCCCGGGGTCCTGGGATTGAGTCCCGCATCCAGCTCCCTGCATGGAGCCTGCTTCTCCCTCTGCCTGTGTCTCTGCCTCTCTCTCTCTCTCTGTCTCATGAATAAATAAAATCTTAGAAAGAAAGAAAATGCCTGGGTCCATGTACCCGTAGCCCTTTCTCCCCAGCTTATGGGGCTGCGGCAGCTGAGCCCCAAGGCCTACCCCCTGCAGCTTCAGGAAGCACATACTGAAAATCCTCAGCACTAGTCACTTCTTTAAAAAAATCACTATCTTGTTTTAGATGCGTTAAGTGATAAAGTCCCATTTCACAGATGAAAAGTACAGGGTGACCCCCAAATACCGTGTCCTCGAGACTACACTCAATTAAAACTAGGGATCAGCCTATAGCTCCTCACGTTTCTGGGCTTATGTTCATCTGGTTGTTTTCTGAAGACCTAACGGATGCTCAACCTTGTCGGAGGACAGGACACGGGGAGGCCTCCTGCAAAGGCGCAGGAACACGCAGAAACACGCAAAAACACGCAAAGAGCTGGCTCGGTGCCCGAGCACCGAAGAAAGGCCGAAGACAATCCCGCTTTACCTGGCTGGGAGGCCCAGGCGGCAGGAGCCACAGGCCGCAGCGGGTGGACTCCTCCGAGGACAGGCGAAGGTCCCGCTGACTGTGGCTGGAAGGGGGGGAGCCCTCCTCCCTCTGACCCAGGGCTCCAGCTCCCGAACAGGGGGGGGGGCAGCATGAGGGCGGGCAGGTCCCCACAGCTAATACACCTGCATCTGCACCGCACCAGGCTCACGGCCCCTCTGGGGCTGCCCTGCTCTTGGGCCAGAGCCTCGCCTGGCAGGGAAACTCGCCTCCCAGGCTTATTGGGATCCAACCTCTACACAGGACATGTGTAGGGTCAAACACACTCCTTCCCCGGGCTGCTCCAGGGCCCCCACACCCACCTCACCCCTCTTGCCTCAGGTTAGGACCTGAAGACGCCTCGCTCACGTACCACATAGACTAAATCGTCTCATCCTACTCAGGCCTCACTGGTCAAGTCCATCTATGAGGATCGTGAACGCGTAAGCTCAGGGGTTGGGAAGGAGGCAGGGGCTGCTGTGGGTCCGTCTCCCGGCGCCCTAAGTACACTCACAGCTTCTGAACTGTACACTTACAAAGGATAAAATGGTAAATTCTGCATATGTGCGTCTTTCACAAAAACATTCAGTGAGAACACAACTTCAGCACATTTTGCTCTTGGAAAAAACTTTCTATCACGTAGTTTTCAAGAACTGTTCCCGGCCTGATTCCAGGTGCTTCTCTCCGGCTGGACTTTCAGGCAGGCTTCCCGGAGACCAGCATTCGGGTGGGGCACCCACGCTGGCACTAGGATGTAGGCTGTCACCCTCTTGTTCACAGCTCTGGTGCCGTGTCCTTTAGGTCGAATTGTCAAAGTGCCCATACTTGGCCGCTTGGGGCAATTTCCTAGGATTATACCTATTACAACATCCCTGGATACAAGTCTATCCCTCCCGTGCATTAAACTGCACCCTCTCTGTTCACAATCTTCCCACCCATGCAGGGGCTACTGACATGGACGGCTGTACAACCACATCTCTGAAATGTTGAAAAACACACTAAAACAGAATACTGTGAAAGTTTTATTTAATCATTTTTGTTTACAACTGGAACTCTGGGAACTCAAAGTTAACATCCTTGCCCGTCAGCTTCTTATAGACCCCAGAAAAGGTTTCAACCTACGAGGAAAGAAAAGAATTCATCAGAAAGCTTTTAAATACACACATTCATCTCAAAGCCTAATGATTCCGTGAGCTGACGCCCCGCGTGGTTCTTCCCTCAGCAGCCAGGTACTGAGGAAGAGACGGGCCTGCAGGCGAGCTCCCCAGCAACACTGAGTGGAGGGCCTACACCTCTGAGCTACGCGGATGAGAGGGAGCCCAGGGGTGCCCCCATCAGCCACGCTTTACCAGGAATGAAGGGAAGGGACAGTCCCCCCAGGTTCCACCACTACTGACATCTCACCCTGGAGAATATGCAGCCTTACTAAAAGGAATTACTTTATTTCCAATTTTCCAAATAACTCCAAAGGCAGAGAATTCCGATTCTCCAAACACCCACACTGCAAAACCCGACCTCCCCTCCAAAGGGAAGGGGGTGCGGTGGCACCCCGAGGGCTGGTGCTCTGCATGCGGACCCTCCCGCAGGGCAGCTGCGCCCTCACCTTGTGCTCCACGTTGTTCTGCTGTGCTTTGTCCAAATGAACCTTTATGAGCCGGCTGCCGTCCAGTTTCACGCGGATTCTCTTGCCCACAATTTCACTTGGGAAAACCAAGTCCTCCAGGATCGCGTCGTGCACCGCTGTCAAAGTGCGGCTGAAAGAATGTGGTGACGTGGTAAGAAATCTAGGAAGGCCCGCCCTCCTGAGAGCCCCTTTAAAGTCAAAAGGGTAAACAGCAAACCACAGGTTTCTGAAACCAAAATCACACCAGCTTTCAAGAGACCGCATCGGAGCCGCTGCCAAACTAGACAGGGTGGCCAAGACCCTACTGAGGTACTTCAAGACCTTACGAGCCACACATACCCCAGGCCATTCCAGGTGATCATCTCCAGATAACGGGGGATCGAGGTCTCAGGTTTACCTTCACTCGATTTCTTGACTAAACCGCTGCACCAGCCGCTCTACTCCTCGCTCATCTCCAAAACCATCCCTCTCCAATGTTGTCAAATTAATCTAAAAACCTACGCGATCCCACAACTTTTACTAGGAAAAGCTCCTTTGAGAACGCTCCACAGCTCCCAAAATACCTGCACGCGTGCTCCTCGTTCTCTAGGACGGGATGGAGCACTGCTCTATCACCAGCTCTGGGAGGACAGCCCCTCCTGGGCCCCCAACTTCACCCCATCACACAACTTGAGGCCGTGCCCTCACTCCTCCTGGTAGCACTTTGAGTTCATAACCTAACTGGCTGCCCGACAGCGACATGGTTCGACGAACTCCAGGCCTCTCAGGGATCTGCCGTGTACTCCGGGAGCCCAAGGAGAGGGAGCAGAGGTAGTTGTTCCCAGTGTTACGGAGCTCCCCTGCAGCAGGAGCGCGTCCAGGCCGCCTTAGCCTCAGCGAACGGGATACTAAGCTCCACTCATGGTAGTTCCCACACAAAGCACACACATGGCAGGGCTCCCGACGCCTGCTCCGGGGCCGCAGAGCAAGCTTAAGGGAATCCACTTCCCATTCCCAAGGCCTTCGTCACCTTTCAGAAAGCAAACGACACAGGTGGCCCAACGGATCACTGCTACCCAGTAATCCAGCCTCCTCCTCCAGCACTAGGAAGGCACATGAATGGAAAATTTGTCAACTGTGTCCTTTACAACAAATCAGAATGGCATCAAAGCCAGCTGTGGCATGTTCTCTCAGATGCCAACATCGTCGTTTACAAGAGGGAGCGATGGGAATGCAGCTATGCCTCAGAGAAAATGAACGGAAACCCTGCTACAGACTAGACACCAAAAAAAGTCACTCTCGGGGTTTCATCTGTGTAGAAAGCCAAGTCCTATGGAAGGAAAGGAAGTCTGAAGGCAGTGGGAAGCGGCGGCATCACCACGCCTGCCGCCCAGACCCTGGCAGTCAACAGAAGGCCGTGGATGTGGACATTAGGTCGCCAGGAACATGGCGAAGTCATCACCTGAGAAAACGTGGAGAACACGCGTGGGAGGAGGGACAACTAGGGCTGCGGGTGGGGGGCCGTCCTTCACGCTCAAGTACACACTCAGGCTCCAACAGACTAGATGCCCTTGGTGACCTCCTGTATTTCGTGTCTCACAAACTGCACACCACCGAAACAATCCCTCAATTCTTACTGCTCCAACTGCCCATTAAAAGGTTCAGCGCACGGAGCCGTACACCTCAAGCTCCAGAACCCAGCACCTGCCCTTCCAGCCTCCCCTCCACTCCTCTCCACAGCGACATCGGCCCGCTGGTGACCTGGCACGACCTCCCAGCAGATGACAAGCCCCAGCATCGCCAGCACTGGCTGCAATCGCATTCTCCAAGCCCCCTGTCTCTCTCCTCATCTCTTTAGGAATAAAGGGCAGACTCCATGAGCGGGCTGCCCGCCTGGCAGTCAGACACCACACTGTTCTTCCCAAACCTGTCCCTGGGGCAGGGCCTGCGGGGGTCCAGTAACCCCACACCTCGGCCCAGAGCACACGTCCACCAGCATCCACGACTGCAGCGTGTCACCTGTCCTGTCAGCACCAGAGAAATCCACCTCATTTCTTAGCCTTAATTCGCAGTAAAACGTGAAATACAGAGCCTCCCAGCACCCCTGCGCCACCCCAACAACGCCCCCCCTGCTCCTCCCCCGCCCACAGAACGGGAGGCACAGTCTCATCTTCTGCGACAGCAGGGACCTAGGTGTGTGCCACTGTGTCAACACGGAGCTCCTGCCTCCAGAACTAACTTCAGAACGCTTCTTGCAGTAATCACAGAAGAACCAGTCGCTCAGTAAAACGTGCCACATAGTTTTCCTAGACAATCCGCGTTTAACTTCGGGAACCCACCACAGTCACAAAACCACGTGAACCAACGACGCTTAACAAACAGGCCACAGTACGTGTTTTTCTAAAGTAGGCTCCCCACGGGGCAGCACTCCCACGGAGGTCAGCGCGACCGCCCCTGGGCGAGGCACTCACCTCCTCGGACGCTTTTGCTTATTTTTTGTACGGCTTTTTCGAGTTGGCTTGGGTAGAATTCTCCTCTGTAAGAGAGAAATGACGTTGGAGAAAAAAAAAAAAACTTTAAGTGGGCAGGAAACTGTCAAGCAGCTTTAAAAAAAAAAAAAACAAAAAACAACAAAAAAGGCAAGAGAATCCCTTCGGAAATCGTGGAAGTCCAGCAACCCAGAGCAAAGCAGCCCGAGTCGCGCGTGGGTGCGCGTCCGTCCCTCCCTCCGCCACCGCGGCCACCGCTGCGGACGCCACAGGGAGCCCCTCACAGGGAGCCCCTCCCGTCGCCGTCGAGGCGCGCCCCCGGCCGCCCTCCGCCGTGCCCCCAAGCGCCGCGAGAAGCGCCGACACCTGAGCGATGAACACCACGTGCTTCCCGCTGAACTTCTTCTCCAACTCCCGCACGAGCCGCACTTGGATCTTCTGGAAAGACTTCAGTTGCGGGACGGGGACGAAGATGATGATGGCTTTGCGGCCGCCGCCAACTTCAATCTCCTGGGGGAAGACGCCGAGCGCACGCTGACGGCCGCCCCCGCCCGCCGCGCCCCCCGCCCCCCGCCCCGCGGCTCCCACACGGGCCTCACCTTGGCCGCCGTGATGTTCAGCTCCCTCAGCTGGGCTTTGAGGTCGGAGTTCATCTCCAGCTCCAGGAGAGCCTGGGGGGCGGGGGCGGGGCGGGGGGGCTCAGCGGACGCGCGGGGCGGGGGGCGACCCGCCCACGTGCGCGGCCGCGGACACTCGGGGGCTCCCCGCGCTCGGGCGGCCCCGACCTCCCCCCGCCGGGGCCCGGGGTCGGGGTCGGGGTCGGGGTCGGGGCGGGGGGGACACCCCGCCGGCCCCCCCGCGCCCCCTCACCTGGGAGATGCCGGACTCGAACTCGTCCGGCTTCTCGCCGTTGGGCTTCACGATCTTGGCGCTCGAGCTGAACATGGCCTCGGCCTGCGAGCACAGGGCGCCCCAGCTGAGCGGCCGCCGCGGGTGCGGCCCCCGCCGGCCCCGCTCCCCCCGCCCCGAAGCCATCGGGGGGCACCGCCCGCGGAATCGGCCGCATCCCCGCCCGGCGAGCAGCGCCCGCGGGCGCTCGGCCGACTCCGAAACTTGTTCTCCTCAAAGTGGGCGGAAAAGTCCGGCGGAGGCCAGGCCGCCGACATACCTTGCTGAGGGCGCCGGCTTGGGAAGAGGCCCGGGTCTCGCGAGAGCTCCTCAAATCCCGGCGGCGAGGCGGAAGAGGCGGGAGCAGGAAGAACCACCGAGGAGCGTGGGAGCCTAGAGAGCCCCCGGAAGAGGCTCCTCCGCCCTCCGCGTTTCCTGTCCCCGGTGGTTGGCGAGCGCTGCCTGGGGCAGCTGCGGAAGTTCCGGGCCGGAGCCGGAGCCGGGGGCCGGGGCCCGCGAAAAGCAACCCCGCCCCGAGGCGAGGACTTGGAAAAACACTTTCCGAACCCGAGGCGTCTCGCTTCCCCGCGGAAGCCGGGCGAAAGGAGCGGGCTCGGATTCCAGGTGTGCCCAGAGGCCCCGGCGGCACGACGTGCGGTAGCGCCGCGGCAGCCAAGTGCTTTACGACTAGACGTGCTTTCCGGGCCGTAAACACTTAGCCCTCGGGTCGGGTCAGCTGGCGGGGGCGGGCGTCCCGGGGGGTGGGGGGCTCGGGGTTCCCGAGGTGGGCGGGGGCTGGGCAGCGGGGGTAACGGGCTGGGAGGAGTGGACGGCGGGGGTAACGGGCGGGGGGGGTGGACGGCGGGGGTAACGGGCTGGGGGGGTGGACGGCGGGGGTAACGGGCTGGGGGGGTGTGGACGGCGGGGGTAACGGGCTGGGAGGGGCGGACGGCGGGGGTAACGGGCTGGGAGGGGCGGACGGCGGGGGTAACGGGCTGGGAGGGGCGGACGGCGGGGGTAACGGGCTGGGAGGGGCGGACGGCGGGGGTAACGGGCTGGGGGGGGTGGACGGCGGGGGTAACGGGCTGGGGGGGTGTGGACGGCGGGGGTAACGGGCTGGGAGGGGCGGACGGCGGGGGTAACGGGCTGGGAGGGGCGGACGGCGGGGGTAATGGGCTGGGAGGGGCGGATGGCGGGGGTAACGGGCTGGGGGGGTGTGGACGGCGGGGGTAACGGGCTGGGAGGGGCGGACGGCGGGGGTAACGGGCTGGGAGGGGCGGACGGTGGGGGTAATGGGCTGGGAGGGGCGGATGGCGAGGGTAACGGGCTGGGGGGGTGGACGGCGGGGGTAACGGGCTGGGGGGTGGGGTGTGGACGGCGGGGGTAACGGGCTGGGAGGGGCGGACGGCGGGGGTAACGGGCTGGGAGGGGCGGACGGCGGGGGTAACGGGCTGGGAGGGGCGGACGGCGGGGGTAACAGGCTGGGAGGGGCGGATGGCGGGGGTAACGGGCTGGGGGGGTGGACGGCGGGGGTAACGGGCTGGGGGGGTGTGGACGGCGGGGGTAACGGGCTGGGAGGGGCGGACGGCGGGGGTAACGGGCTGGGAGGGGCGGACGGCGGGGGTAATGGGCTGGGAGGGGCGGATGGCGGGGGTAACGGGCTGGGGGGGTGGACGGCGGGGGTAACGGGCTGGGGGGGTGTGGACGGCGGGGGTAACGGGCTGGGAGGGGCGGACGGCGGGGGTAACGGGCTGGGAGGGGCGGACGGCGGGGGTAATGGGCTGGGAGGGGTGGATGGCGGGGGTAACGGGCCGGGGGGGGGGGTGGACGGCGGGGGTTAACGGACAGGGTACCAGGCCTGGGGTCAGGGGGGGACAGGGTGGGTTGGTAACAGGCCGAGGCAGGGGTGGGCCCCCGAGGTGGTTTTCCCGGTGGGCAGAGCCTGACCCGAAAGCCAGCACAGTGTGGTGACAACCTGGGTGATGGCACAAAACTCCCGCGGGGGACCAAGGCCCGTGAACTGAACAGTGCCCACGTCTGTCCCAAGCTGTGGGTTCAAGGTCCCGTGTAGAGGTCGACTCCCTGCCCTCGAGAGGAAGCGGCAACACTGTTCACAGTAACGTCCGATGCTCCTACTCTGCTAGTGCCCAGCCAGGTGCTCGTGGTTGTCGGCCGCGGAGTCCCTGTCCTCAGGGAGATTACCTGGGGTGAGGAAGACCTCGGTAAAGGGTGCAAGTGTGTAAGGACGGAAGCTGCGGAAGACTGAAGTAAAGTGAGTAAGGGTGACGTGGAAGTGCTGGGGTCTGCGGCCCAGGGCCAAGAAAGAACTCTTGAGGCCTCTGATGCCAGAAGGTGGTTTTAGTGAAACTCAGGCAAGATCTGCAGGGCAGAAGGAGCTGTGCTGAGGTCCTGAGGGCCTGGCTTTCTACTTGGGGGGGGGGGGCAGGGCAGCACAGACCTCCTCGGTGTTTTCCAGGACCCTGAGGGGCTACCTGGTTGGGAGAAGGTCACTGTTAGTGTTCAGTGTCCGCTCAGTCATGAGACCCCTCAGAGGGGTATCTGTGGGCCGTGTGTTGGGGGATGAGCGCCCGCCTGCATCTGGGGGGTAGAGACCGGAGGTTTCCAAAGGATCCTGGGGTTCAGGCTGACACTACCTCTTGCCCTTAGCAAGTGTCCACATGGGGGCAGCCCAGCCCCCAAGGAAGGTCAGTCTGCAACCTGCTTCAGGGACTTTGACATTTGGCTTAGGGAGGAAATTTTAAGTTTTATTTTGCTTTTGCTTCCCACATCCAGGGGGACCAGGAGGATTCATGCTTTAGAGGTCAGGGGAGTGTTTGGAAGAGAGGTAGGAGCTATGCCCCAGGGAGAGGAGCATTCCAGGCAGGGGCAACTTGTGCCGGACACTCTGGCTGCGGCCACGGGATTTAATCTGGGTGTTCAGTGTCCTCACATATCAGGTTCGACTGTCACTGTCCTGACGGACCAAGCATGGAGAGGTGCTGACAGTATCATGCTAGGCCATCCCTAAGGTTTGCGTCCGTCTTGGCTAAGGTGCAGTGGTGTTCATCTCAGATTTCTAAAGTAGATGTGTTTTGCTAATTATGCTAAAAAAAAAAAAATTAAACGCCAGTATCTCCTTGGAAAATTAAGAGTCAACTTGACACTTATTCCAGAAGGAAAGAAAAGTATAGCTGCTCCTCTGATCTTACCTGGGCCGCTTGTCCTGAACCCGCTTGATGAACCATTTCCGTTTCCCTCCTGTATGTGCCAGGCCTTCGTCCCTGCCCGTTCTGCCAAAGTAGCGCAGCAGGTGGGGGTGTTGAAGGACGTTCTTGCTGGTTTCTGGTACTTGTTGAACAGGAAGGGTCCGAGAGCACAGCTTGCCTGCACCCATCTCAGGGAACGCGCCGTCCCATCGGTAGTATGGTGGTAGCATTAGGTTTCTTTGCAGGATGTTCCTTGTCGGGTGGAGGAAGATCCCCTCTATCCCCGTTTTCCTGACAGTTGTTATCTTGACTGATACTATGTTGGATGCTGTTTATGAATCAATTAACAGGACCATGTGAGGTTTTCCTCTTAACGTGTTAATCTGGTGACTACATTAATTGATTTTCAAGTACTGAGCCCGCCTTGAATCTCTGTGACAAACCCCACTTGGTCATGGAATCGCGTTCTCTTTAATGTTGCTGGGTTCCATTTACTAATATCTTGTTGATGACTTTGTCGCATTTGTGCTCATGAGGGTCACTGATCTGTAGTTTTCTGTATTGTGCTACTGTTGCCTGGTTTGGGTGTCAGCCTCACACCAGCAACATGAGAAGTATAGGGCGGTATTCCCTCATCCTTGGTTTCCCTGAAAACATTGTGTAGAATCGTTAATTCTTCAGGCATCTAGTTGAATTTGGCCATGAAATCATCCAGGCCTGAGATTTCCCTTTTTAGGGGTTTTTAAAATGACAAACTTAACAGTTACAAGGGTATTAAAATGATGTTTCGTGTCGGATGAGATTTGGTAGTTTGTGCTCTCAGAGGAGCTGCTCCATTTCATTTAGATTGTTGAATTTATGTGAGTAGAGTTGTTCATCATCATCTCTCACTATTCTTTTTCTGTTCCTAACTTTTTAAAGTAGATTTCACAGAGAACTTTCAAATCAACACATTATCATAAGCCTGATGGAATATGCTGAATTTTTAAAACTGGGAACCTGAATGAGTCAGGAATGTAATGCGGCCTGTTATTCACTTACTCTCTGTCAACTGTTGTGTGTGTATTGTTAGAACTCGCGACTGCTCAGATCTACTATCAATCAACCTGCCAGTATTCTGCTTTGACGTTCAGACTGTCTCACTCAGTTTTGTCCAGCAAAACTTGGAGAAGATTTTAAACCATAAGCTCCTTTTAGATGAGTTTCTGTGCCCCATCACCTCCGTTAATCTAACCTCTTGCTTTCTAGCACAAGGTGTTCCAAGCTCATTCTGGACAGTTCTCTCTCAGACATGGGATCCACCTTTTCTCCAAAAAGCCTTGGTTCCTTTTATTGAAAAAATGGTATTGGAGAGCAGAATCTTGGCACAAGGGCACCTCATGGGGATCCTCTTGCCTCCTTGATCTTAGTAACTAGCATGATGATCTTCAGTAGGTGTTCTTACATTCATGATTGATTTACTAACCCTCGTGTTTATCTATAAACCTTACAGTCCTTTCTAGGAGAATAAAAAATGCCATAAGTCACAGAATCGACTTACATACCTCTTACATAACAATCTCTCCCTCCGGGATCCCTGGGTGGCTCAGTGGTTTGGTACCTGCCTTCAGCCCAGGGCGTGATGCTGGAAACTCAGGATCAAGTCCCACCTCAGGCTCCCTGCTGCGTGGAGCCCGCTTCTCCCTCTGCCTGTGTCTCTGCTTCTCTCTCTGGTCTCTCATGAATAAAATTTTTAAAAATAATAAAAGAAAAAAAATTGTCGTGTCCTGAATTCTCTACTACGCATTTGTCATTAAAACACAAAATTATGGAACACCTTGGTGGCTCAGTGATTGAGCATCTGCCTGTGGCTCTGGTCGTGACCCTGGGGGGCGGTATCGAGTCCTATTTCAGGCTCCCTGTGAGGAGCCAGCTTCTCCCTCTGCCTGTGTCTCTGCCTCTCTGTGTGTTTCTCATGAATGAATAAAATCTTTTACAAAAATACAAAAAAATTATATTCTTGAAAAATCAGTGTTTCTGGGGTGCCTGGGTGGGATGTGCCTTTGGCTCAGGCCATGATCTCAGGGTCCTGGGATCAATCCCCACGTGGGGCTCCCTGCTCAGCGGGGATCTGCTTATCCCTCTGTCCTCTGCCTGCCACTCCCCCTGCTTGTGCTCGCACTCTCTCTGCCAAGTAAAAGATCTTTGGGGGGAAAAAAATCAGTGTTTCTCCAGCTTAATGTGCAAAGGAATCACCTAGTGATCACTGTAAAAATGCAGATTCTGATTCAGAAGTTCTGGGCTGGGCTCAATATTTTCTAGTTCTAACTTGCTCCCAAGGACACCCATGAGGCTGGTCCAGGGACCAAACTGAGTGACAAGATCCCAGATGTAGAGAGGACTTACAAAGTAACAGGAAACTAAGAAAGCTCCCTTACAGCATGAAGGAAATGAATTACAGAATCTACGGTTTTATCCTGGAGGGACCAAGAGACCCGGCCTGGGTAGTTCTGGCCCAGGAGAGAGTACCATTGGGGTGGGGTTGCCGTTAGCCTAGATCTGTTCTCATTCTCTCTATATACATACATATGGTGTAAAGTCCCCTATTACAAAGGACCCTATGCCGGGAACTTAGAATGTCCGTGCCCGAGGCAGGAAGCTAGAGGTCCCACAGAGGGACCCCAGACTGCAGAGCCCTTCCTTCCACACCGCTGCTCCCGGTGGTAACGATTAAGTGGCAGGAGGAGAGTTACTGCAGAGTCCTTGCACATAAAACAAATTTATGGACCTGTCTGGCCGATCAAGAATTAATGGATTGGATTTAGCAAAAGGTTGTGTCTCTCCCCTCCACTTACAGCTGCCAGGTTTTTATGATTATTACGCAGCGGCCAGTAGGGAGCAGGGGGATGAAACAAAGGTGCAAGCCTGCAGTGAATGTGGAAATCGACTGCGTGTAATGAAGCAAGGTCACTGGCTTCTACTGGAAGGTTTCAAAGTCACTCTTCCAGTGTAACTATCTGATCTGTAGACACGGGTGATCCATCATATCAGGTGGATGAAAGGTGTCTGCTCAAATATTAATATTTAAGATATAGAGAATTCACTTGATTTTTATTATACATAAATGGATAATTTGCTCATCTTCAGTATATTTCATCAAAAGCAGCACCATTGTCTTCTGAATCTTCACGAAACATGCACAGGATGAAAAGTAACGTGACCTGGGGAACACGCTGTGTGTCAGGCCAGATTAGAGGCTGCACACGGCTGTGTCCACAGCCGCCACACACGCCGTCCTTTTCTCCGGTTTCCAATGAGAGAACAGAGACTTCAGCGACGCACCAGATTTACAGGGCCATGGGTCGTAGAGCTGGAACCTAGAGTGCGTGTGAGCTGCCTGGGCAGGGCGCGGGGACAGCAGGAGAGCTGGGGGTGGGGGTGCACACACGGCCTGGTGCCCCTGGGTCCTCCAGCGGGCTCATCCCGTGCACCTCCGAAGTCCACAGCCAGTGTGCCCAGCCAGCACCCCAGAACCCCACCCCCCCAGCCAAGGGCCTCCCATCCCCCACCGAGGTCAGGGCAGCTGATTGATGGAGCACCAGAGCTCCGCAGGCCTGATGCCCCTCAGGTATCACACTTTGCTGGGATTGTTCTTGGTGACAGGTCACCTTTAGGTCAATAACAGAAGTCTGTTGTCTGTGGAAGACTGCAGCTGAGATGCCCTTGTCTGGGTAATCATGTTCCTGGAGCTACGCAGGGGCATTTTCTACAGCTCTTCAGGCTGAGGGGGCCAGGCTGGGATGACGCCCCAGGACCAGGAGGAAGCCGGGGTGCCCGTGTTAGGGGCCACTGGGGGGGGCAGGGGCATCCCCAGTATGCTCATGTCAGTGGCTTACCAGCAGCATCATTCTCCAGGCAATAAGAGTATTTTCAGGTATAACAGAGTCCTAGTCGTCATCACCTTCCTCAGTCACTCTTTTTAAAATCAACCATTAACATTTAAAGAGTACATTTCCGTCTCAAAGACATTGTTCGAATTATGTAAAATATTTAATGTAAAAAAAAAGTCTCTTTATTTTTATGTCAGTCATCTCTGCTCCCAACATGGGGCTCGAACTCACAACTCTGAGATCAAGAGTTGCAGGCTCCTGTGCCTGAGCCGGCCAGGCTCCCCTAAAATCTGCTCTTTAACAAAAACATGTCACCTCGTGGCTCTCACTGCCATTTCACCGTCTAATTCATAACACAAGTGACCACAGGGAATGACAGAGAGAGGTGTTGTGAGTTCCAATCCGATGTCTTCCTCTTCGCAGTCACGGAGATGCCACGGTTGGCTTCCCCCCCCCCCCCCCCCCGCCCCAGACTCCTCCTTACTGCTAGTCACTGCTGCAGACAACAGCAGGAAGGTTGGGGACCGAGTGCCAGTCCCACACCTAACTAGATGACCTGGGGCAAGTCACTAAGGCTCCTGAAGCCGGTTTCTTCATCTGTCAAATAATCTGAGGTGGCCTGTTGACCTCCCAGGACTGGGGTGGGAGGCGACAGTGGGGAGGAGTGTTCTCACACCAGAGTGTGCTTCGGAGCCTCCCGGGGGGCTTGCTAAAACACAAACTGCTGGGTACCCCCTCACCCCCGTGGAGTTCAGGCCCTGCAGAGGTGCAGCGGAACTCCCCTTCCAAGTCCCCAGGGGATGGTTTTGTGGCTGGTCTGACGACCGCACTTTGAGAACCACGACTTAGGTTTGCCTGGGTGGGTGCCGGCTTGGGGTCTGGGTCCCAGCTGCAGCCCTGCCTGTCTGCACGGCTGTGGGCAAGGCACCCGATCTCTCAGGATCTCACTTTCTCGGAGGTGAACTGGGCGACGTTAGTGCGGCATCACCGGCGTCAGTCCTGGCTGTGTGCACGTCGTACTCAGCACAGGGCCTGGGACGCCAGGGAAAGGGATTCCGTGCATCGGTGCCCTGCGGGTGCTAATAAGCACATGTTCCTTCTGAAGCAAGGGGTGGCTTCACAGTTACCTATCCCAAATTGCACATTTTGGGAAATCCTAATGTGTTTTACAGAAGCAGTTACAGACTGGTAGAAACTTTTATTCAAAAAATACAGTTTGCAGGAAGAATGTAAGTTGGAATTACAAGGACATTGTTCAAATATATTATTTTTCATGTGTTCCTGTGTTGATCTATAATTATTTTCTAGGTCAGCAGTTCCTAGGATTTTGACCTCAGGACTCTGAACTTTTAAAAAAGTTATTGAAGACCTTGAAGATTTTTTTTTGTAGGTTACAACTATTGATATTTACTACACAAAACATAAAATGGAGAAGAATTTCAAATTATTCATTAAAATAATAACCCCCCAAAATAAAATAACTCATTTCAAGTTAATATAAGTAATATATTTTATTAAAAATAACTATATTCCCCCTCAAAGTGAGAAGAGTAGCATTGATTTTGCCTTTTGCAAATGTCAGTGATGTCTTAGAGGAAGACCATGTTTACTCCTCTCTTTTCCTTTAAATATACTGCTTTCTGCAGGCATGTGTAACACAGTATGTGTTTTCATTTTAGTTACTTTTATAAGAATGATGTCCTATCTCCACTTGGAGACTTGCTTTATCCACTTAGTATCATATTACTGACATTCATCCATAATTGTGTGTGTCAAAGTTCCCTCATTTTGAATGCTGTAGAGTCTCACTGACTTCTGGGCAGTTCTCAGTACCTTACAGAGAATGGGCCAGTTTTTGCTCCGGACAGGGAAAGTCTCAGGCACTTCGAGCCAGAGATTAAAATAGAAAAGCTTTTCAGGGATCCCTGGGTGGCTCAGTGGTTTAGCGCCGCCTTCAATCCAGGGCATGATCCTGGAGACCCGGGATCGAGTCTCACATCAGGCTCCTTGCATGGAGCCTGCTTCTCCCTCTGCCTGGGTCTCTGCCTTTCTCTCTCTCTCTCTCTCTCTCTCTGTCTCTCATGAATAAATAAATAAATAAAATCTTTTTAAAAAAAAGATTTTCAGATGAGCAACTGATTAATTAAACACTGGAAGAAATATTTTTGGAATTAGAGAAAGCCACATGGGTGATTTCCTTAAAATACTCAGATGACTCTAACCTAGAAGTCTATAGGGGTGATGAGTGCCCTGTGATAAAGGACCATGGCCAGCCAGTTTGCATGGAAAAGCAAGTCCCAAGTAGGTGTGACCCGTGGATCAAGCCAGTGGGAGGGGCAGTAGGTGTCAGGCAGCACTTCTCCAGGAGCCCCGGCTCCTTCTCCCCTAGGGACCACCACGGGCACAGCTGTGGCTATAACCCGTACTACTGTCGTTTCATATCCGACTGACTGTCCCAGCTCTGAGTTTTAAAGTGAAGACTTTTGCTTTTGGCCCACAGCCCTTCATCTGCTTCCACTCCGCTTCCTAATCTGGAACCAGTTCTCCTGGTGCCATCTTTGTTCATAATCTAACCTGTTGTCACCCGGAAAAGGTGAGCTAGTGATGCTTCTGCAGAAAGCAAGACTAGAAATGAATTTTCCAAGGTCTAGCCTGAGCTCACTCAGAGCCACTGGTGCTCCAAAGGCCTTGGGTGAAGACAGAATGAATCACAGTAAAAACGGGGGCTGCAGCCATCCTGAGAGCAGTGGCCAGGGCATCCTGGGTTTCACAGCTACGTGAGAAGAGATTTTACGATCAATCATTCATGATTGTTCAGTGCAATTTAAAAAATTTTCAGCTTATTTTTAATAAGCTTTATACCCAACATGGGGCTCAAATTCACAACCCACAGATCAAGATTCGCATGCTCTTTGGACTGAGCCAGCCAGGTGCCCCAAGGACAATTATTTACAGAAACTATCTTGGGGGCACCTGGGTGTTGCCGTTGGTAAGAGTCCAACTCCTGGTATCATCTCAGGTCATGCTCTCAAAGTCTTGGGATTGAGCCCCCAGTCCGGGGGCACAAAGTCAGCTTGAGATTCTCTCTCTCCCTGCCCTTCCTGCTTCTGCTCTCTTTCTCTCTAAAATCAAATATTTTTTCTTTTTAAAGAAGCTATCTTGACGTGCAATAAAAATAGGAATGAAGAATGGACTGCAGCCAATTTAAATTTAAATTAGGAAAGTTGAAATTTTTTAAATGGATGTTCTTGGGGTTCACAAGCATGACCGCCCCCGACCCCTGCAAGGCCCGCCTTCCCCTTTGCTGTTGGTCTTCCTTCTCCGCCTAATGCGCGTGACTGAACTCTCTGCCCATCAAGCCCGCGCCCCCGCCCCCAGGCAGTCACTCCCCCCGGACCCCCGCCCTCCTCGAACAGGTGGCTGCGCCCCGCGGTCTGCGGGATCCCGCGCGCATCTCGGCGGCTCCCGGGTGGGCAGCCTGACCCACCTGCGCGAAGCCGGGCCGGGCAGCGCGCGGCAGGTGCCACGGGAGCCTCGCCAGCCGAACACCTAGAGAAAACTAAAGTCCCGTACAATTAATCTCAAAAGCAAGGCTTCAGTGGACAGGACTTTTCAAAGAAGTTGCTTTGCTTACAGAGCAAAAAGTCAGATACCGCGCAGAATTCTGACGAATTGCCTTTACAGCTAAATTCTCTGTCTGGTTCCAGGGCATTAGCTACGGGACACCCTGCGGGTCACGCACCCACGTGGGGGGCGCCACCCTTCCTCGGCCTCAGCTCTTCCTTCCCGCCCCTACGGCAGTTAGGGGGTAAGTCACCTCTTCCCAAGGCTGGACGGCCCTGAGCGCACGGGGGACCCTGGACAGCCCCCCAAGGCCGCGAGGCCCAAGAGGGGCGAGAGGAGGGGCCTCTTGAGGTCTCGCCCACACACGCATCCCAGACTCCGCCCCTTTAGGTGTTGCCCCGCCCACACCACTGCCAAGGCCACGCCCCTCTAGGCGTTGCCCCGCCCACACCACCGCCCCTCAGGGCGCCGTACCGCCCCTCGTAGGCACCGCCCACCTACACCACCGCCCAGACCCCACCCCTCAGGGCACCGCCCCGCCCACTGTACCGCTCCTCGTAGGCACCGCCCACCTACACCACCGCCCAGACCCCCTCATGGCATCGCCCCGCCCACACCGCCGCCCGGACCCCGCCCACACCGCCTCCCCCAAGGCACCGTCCCCGTACATCACTGCCGAGACCACGCCCCTCTAGGCGTTGCCCCGCCCACACCACCGCCCCTCATGGCGCCGCCCCGCCCACACCACCGCCCCTCATGGCGCCGCCCCGCCCACACCACCGCCCGGACCCCGCCCCTCATGGCGCCGCCCCGCCCACACCACCTCCCGGGCCCCGCCCCTCAGGGGACCGCCCCGCCCACACCACCGCCCGGACCCCGCCCCTCACGCGGCCCCACCCCGCCCACCCCGCCCTAGTGCCCACCCACCTGCGTAGGTCCCGCCCCACCCGGGACCGCCCTAGCACGTTTCTCCCGGATCTCCGGAAAAAGCGCCGGGCGCCAGGCCCCTAGGCCCCGCCCCCAGGCCCGCGGGGATGCGCGTCATCTCCCCGCGCCGCCGCCGGAAGTTGGGTCTGCGCGATGGTGGCTCGGGGCGGCGAGCTGAGACGCTCGGCGATGGCGGGCGGGGAGCGATGACCAGGCTTCTGGGCGCGGCGCGCAGAGTCGTCCTGGCCGCCGTGAGCTGCAGTGCGCGCGGCTGCGGCAGTCTCAGCATGTTTTACGCCGTGAGGAGGGGCCGCAAGGCGGGGGTCTTCCAGACCTGGTGAGTGGAGCCCGCGGCGGGCGGCCCTGGCCTGGCGTGGGGGCGGCCCCGGAGCCCCCGCCTGAGCCTCCCTTTCAGTTTCGGGGAGGGAATTTCCAAGCGGTGACACGTGGTGGGAGCACCCGGCCTCCTCTGGTAGCACCCGGCCTCCTCGCCCCTGTGTGACGCCTGGGTGCCGGGCAGCGTCCTGGGAGGTGGCCCCCCCCCCCACATTCTCCTACGTGACTGCTGGTGTAGCGCCCCGCAGGGTGCAAGGCGGCTGCGAGCAGGTGTGAGCAGGTGTGAGCAGGTGTGAGCAGGGGCGGCCCGCTGTGCCCCAGCCCTTTTCACACCATTCCCGGCCTAAGCAAAGAACCGGTTAGGAAGGACCAGTAAGGGAGGAAGGCAGTAACGCGGCCCTCTGTTCCAGGAGCGAGTGCAGAGCCCAGGTGGACCGGTTCCCCGCTGCCAGATTTAAGAAGTTTGCCACGGAGGAGGAGGCCTGGGCCTTCGTCAGGAAGCCTGCCAGCCCAGATGGCTCGGAAGGTAGGCCCTGCCCCCCTCACTGTGGCGACTTGACCTGCCGGAAGCCTTGCACGGCCCCAGGGTCACCTGGTCTGCAGAGCGGCCTCCTAAATAGAGGAGATGTGATGGTTGTTTCCATGTTCCCAGCAGGCAGAGAGCGGTTTAGCTCAGCGGTTTCCGTTGGTGACAGCGTTAGAGACAGGCTGGGACTCCAGCCTCCTGGTCCACTTGGAGTCCTCGCTCTGCTAACTCTGTGTTTAAATGCTTGTCCTGTCATTGAATTAAACGGGCGACACTTTTATTTTTTATTAAAGGCTTTATTTATTCATTCATGACAGACACAGAGACAGAGAGAGAGAGAGGCAGAGACACAGGCAGAGGGAGAAGCAGGCTCCATGCAGGGAGCCGTATGCAGGACTCGATCCCGGGTCTCCAGGATCACACCCCAGGCTGAAGGCAGGTGCTCAACCGCTGAGCCACCCAGGGATCCCCCGGGCTACAGTTTTAAAGTGATGCATGCAGTTTGTTTCATGGCTTGCTCCTGTAGGGTGTTTCCTTCTTACTGGTACAGGGTCACACAATCAGAATTTCCTCCAATTTCACATGTTGCAGAAAGTGTAGGTGATTGAAGCTTGGGTCCCAGTATGAGGAGCGTCAAGTACAAAGGACTAAGGGTCACTGAAAGCACAAAGTGTTGTTGTTTTTTTTTTAATTTTTATTTTTTTTAAATTTTTTTAGAATTTTTATTTATTTAAGATAGTCACACAGAGACAGAGAGAGACAGAGACACAGGCAGAGGGAGAAGCAGGCTCCATGCACTGGGAGCCCGATGTGGGACTCGATCCCGGGTCTCCAGGATCGCGCCCTGGGCCAAAGGCAGGCGCCAAACCACTGTGCCACCCAGGGATCCCAACAAAATGTTTAAAGTACTGTTAACCCTTGAGCACCATGAGCTTGAGCTGTGTGGGTCAACTTATGTGGAGGCTTCACTCTATTACACTCATATACATTTATTATTATTATATCTTTATGATTTTCTTAACATCTTCTAGTCTCTATTCATTGTAAGACCACAGTGCATAAGACATTTATAAAATAGCTGTGAATCAGCTGTTTATGTTATCAGTAAGGGTTCCAGTTAACAGGCTAGCAGTAGTAAGGTCTCGGGGGAGTCACAGGTTATGCTCAGATTTTCGACTGCACCAAGGATCAGACCCCCATGTGGTTTGGAGTAAACTGTAGATCTTAACCTACTTTGAAGAAGTTGTGTCTCATTAGCTTTACTCACAAATTTTTTTACTAGTGGGTTAAGGTGAGGAGACAATGGTTTGAATTGGCTTTTTTTGAGCAGGCTCTCTAGAGTCCATGGAGATGCTCAAACTTCAAACAGCTGCTCCTTTGAGAGGCCAGAACAGTTGTGGACAGCGCAAGTCAAGGAGAGGCCATCGTGCTCAGGAATCTGCCCGAATGACGAGTTCCTGAAGCAGGCCAGAGCCTTACTCGCTGTGCATCTGCTGCACCCTCTAGGTCTCCCCACCAGCTTTAAGGAAGCTGTGATGTGACGGTTACATTTTCTGCCCCAATGGAGAAATTGGTTCAGGACAGAAAACAAGTCTGGAAGTATGGCTGTCACCTTAGTTGGATTCTCAATACTTTCTTTTCACTAATCTTTTGTTTTAACCAATTAGTGACTTATCCATACTTCAATTCTTCCAGGATAAGTATGTTTCTGTGTGTTTAATACTCTAAATTCTAAGGCAAAGTAGTTCTTTATACCTATGAATCACCTTTCTTAAAAGGTTAGAGATCTAGCTAGTGACATATATGTAAGTTGGGATTTAATGTCTTTTTCTTTTTCCATAAAAGACTTTTTAAAAATTTTTAAATTTTATTTATTTATTTTTATTTATTTATTTTATAAAAATTTTATAAAATTTTATAAAAATTTTTAATTTTATTTATTATTTATTTATTTATTTATTTATTTATTATTATAAGAGACACACACAGAAAGGTAAAGACACAGGCAGAGGGAGAAGCAGGCTCCTGGCAGGGAGCCTGATTGTGGGACTCGATCCCAAGACTGGGATCACACCCTGAGCCGGAGGCAGATGATCAACTGCTGAGCCACCCAGGCATCCCATGGGATTTAAAGTTTGTTTGTTTTAAGATTTTTTATGTATTTATTCATGAGAGACGCACAGAGAGAGGCAGAGACACAGGCAGAGGGAGAAGCAGGCTCCATGCAGGGAGCCCAATGTGGGACTCGATCCCAGGACTCCAGCTTCATGCCCTGAACCAAAGGCAGATGCTCAACTGCTGAGCCACACAGGCATCTCTTATTTTAGGATTCTTGAGCTACTTGCCACTTATTGTGATTTATGTAAGCTGTTTTGGGCTTAACTTATTTACTCAACCTAATTTTGTGAAGGCAAAATTATCTGACAACCATGCCTCTTTTTTTCTTCAAAGTCTTATCTGTCCTTTAAAAACTTTCATTTGAACTTAACTTTACTACAAATAAAACAATATTTATGTTGTAATAAAATTGTATAAAATTAGCCTTTGACCTGTACTTGTGTTTTTGGGTTTACTTACTTGAAATACCTAGAGGAATATTTTAAAGGTAAATGCAGGGTAACACAAATATAGCAGGGTGGGAACAGCAAACTTTGCTTACTATAGAGGCTTTGCCCAGATTTTGCTAAAAAATCTTTAGCAGTCCTCTGACAGGTATGGGTGGAGAAGCTGCTCCAGGGAGCATGTTCTGACTTGGACCCACGTGGAGGTGTTCAGTCAACATTGGAGCTCCATTTCCCCATCCCTGGTTTAGAGCTGAAAGTGAATCTGTAGTGTTGGGTTTAGTGGTTATTTTGGAGATACAATTAGTTGCTCCTTCTGTGCCCTTTTTCTACTCCATAAAATGAGAACATAGGAAAAGCTGCTCCCGTATAACCTGAGAGAGTCTGTGAGAAGCCTTTGGGGTTAATCCTGCGTCCACCGGCCGAGCTTCTGAAGGAACCTGGTCCCCTCTGCTGTCAGGTTTCTGTTTCCCTCTCTCAGTGAGGCCCGCTATCTGTTTACTTAAGGTCCAGTTACCTGTGCCCTCCCAACTTCCCTGGAGGTTCTCGGCTTGACATTGAGGGAGATGAAGCATCTAGAGTGGTGTCTACAAAATTCTAGTCCTTGTTTCTTTATGGGGAAAGAGTCCCTCAGATTGTCAAACTGCCCACCATACCTGGAGGGTTCACCAGCTTTGGTATCTCTGCTCTGTCAGAAGAAGATTTCTACTTTAATAGGAATGTTGCTCTTGTCTTCTTGTTGCTCTTACCAAGCTTATCATGGAAAACTTAGAGTAATTTCATAGGACACCGAAATCTGAGACAGTGTTGACAGTCTTAAGTCATTTCCTCTTTATAGGGCTGCATACAGAGGGTATCTCAGTCTTAGTGACACTAATCACTTCCTCAATTTCTGGATTCTTAAGCATTTCTTGTTATGTTTATTTTTTTCCTGGTTTTTAAGTAGAGTTGATCTTTCAGGGCCAGAAAATAAACATGAAAAAGAATCACAAGTGAAAGCCAGCAAGCGACTCCGTGAGCCCTTGGATGGAGAGGAAAATGCAGAGCCACGTGCGAAGCATATGAGACAGAACACGGAATCCATGCCTCCAGTTAGCAAAGACATGTTTTCTTATATGGGTACATCTCTCTTGGATTCTTAAATTTTCTATATAATAATCATGAAATAAGTGTAAGAATTTTTCCCCCCTTATTAGGGGAAACTGAGCTAATGTTCAGCATTTTCATTCTTATCTGAAAAGCTAATGTTTAGCATTTCATTCTTTTCTTAAAAATCTCAAAGGTTACTATTTGATAGTTGATCGAACTGTGTGGAATTATTAAAACTTTGGACGTTCATTGGAAAAGCATTACATGGCCTACAAATGAAAAACAGTAATCTTTTGAAATACTGGTATTCTCTGTGCACACAGCATTTCAGGTCACTGCGAGAATGCAAAGGCCTCAGCTTCTTCAAATAAGAAAGACCCTGAGGTGCCCAGTTGGTTAGGCATCCAGCTCTTGGTTTCAGTTCAAGCCAAGATCTCAGCCCTCAGCAGAGAGCCTGCTTCCCCTCACCTTTACCCTCTGCTCCTCCTTCTGTGCACATGCTCGTGTGTCTATCTCTTAAATAGATAAATAAATTTTTTTAAAGATTTTATTTATTTATGAGACACAAAGGCAGAGGGAGAAACAGACTCCCCAAGGAGCAGGGAGCCCGACATGGGACTTGATCCCAGGGCCCTGAGATCCTGACCTGTGCTGAAGGCAAATGCTTCACCAACTGAGCCACCCAGGCGCCCTAGATAAGTAAATCTTTAAAAAAGAAGAAAGGGCCTGGACAGAGTTCTTCTTCATTTTATTTTATTTATATTTTTCAGAGTTTTTCTTTAGCACCAATATCTTTACCATTTACATTTAGCCTTTTCAAAACGTAAGTGATCTTACCTTGTCTAGAGAGGCAAAGTAATATGAATATTTCCTCTACCTTTAACTGTGGGAGATCAGTTTATAGTTAGTGACTTATGGTATATGAATTTACTTTTTGTTTTTATATATATATAAACAAAAAGTAGGAGTAAGTGGGGTTTTCTTTTTATTTTAGTAAGTGGCATTTTTATATAAATCAGTATATTTGTAGGTTCCAATTTTTCTCTAGGAATAAGCTATCTTATCATTTAATTCAAGGAAAACCAATAGAAAATGTTTTGTTAAGCCATATTAAAACTGCATAAATGAATTTTGCAGTTATGTAAAAAAAAAAATGTTGATTTGGTTATTTGCCAGCGGTCATCAGAGCACATACTTGTGGGGTGACGGGGGGATGAGCCATTTCCAAGGCACTCACAGTGGCACTTAACGCAGTACCTGATAGGTACTCAGAGTTGAGACAGAATTCAGTGACCAGAAAGGCAGTTGTGTTGATAGTGTCAAATTCAGTGGAACCAAGGATTCTTGTCCAACGCACTCGTTCTCCCACTCTCTATCTTCCCTCCTCTTCCCTTTGCCTCTGCCTTGTCCGCTCTATCATCCTTCTGACAAATAGCACATAGCGCAAGGCCCCTACTTGCTCCCATGGTCCTTCTCTTCAAGACCTGTCGACCTGACTTGTCCTGCTGCTCTGCTGGGAGCATTCTGGTCACCAGTGGCCCTAGAGTGGCCTCATACCAGTCCTCTTCTGCCTTCTGCTTTACAGCAATGTTGATCGGACTTTCTGTCTCAAAAACAGTGGACCGTAGTCCACTAGAGGCAAATATACTAAGAAACAATTTAGACCGACATCTGTTGGAGGACTAGACCTTCTGGCAGACAGGTCCTCATCGTGCCCAGGTGTTACTTGTCTGCATGGACAGCTCCTGGGAGTGAGTGTGCGCCCTGCCCCCCATGAGGAGAGGGAGAGAGGCACTGTTGTGACCTCCATCGTGGGGGATGCGACAACAGCTCTCACGGTAGCAGGTTCTAGGTTCACAGTGACTGCCTTTGCTGTTAATTGGTCTGTCATGTGGAACCTAGGTGTGAGTATGTTCTAATCACAGTGTCGGGCTCATATGTGAGGAATTGATCTTGTTTTCCTAGGCAGAAGATGTAGACTGCATTGTTGCATTGTATAATACTTTCACTTTATGAATTCAGGCTTAGTGAATGTGTTAAATGAGTCTCAGTTGTTAGTGCTTTGGTCCCAGTGACACTCACCAAGTTCCCTCTTGCAGGAGAATTTGTCGTCGTCTACACTGATGGCTGCTGCTCCAGTAACGGACGCAGGAGGGCACGAGCAGGAATCGGTGTTTACTGGGGGCCGGGCCATCCTTGGTAAGTAAACAAGGCTTCAGATCTAAGTGAATTATATTCTAAACCTTGTCAAGAGTTACACAGGGTCTGCTTATTGTTTGCTTAGCGTTGGCAGAGTTAGCACAAGAACAAGCTTTGGCTCATGTCGACCCTGATGGCTTTGTTCTTCAGAACGTAAAATGCCTCAGCATCGTTTTCTTTCCCCTGGATCTTGATGAGTCTGTGTCTCACTGATAACCTCTTACACCAGAATGACTTCCCTGCCCCTCTGGAGGAGTCATCTGTCTCCTGAGGGATGGTTTTGACAAAGATGTCCAAGGAACAGGTCACCAGACTCTTCTGAAGTTGTGTGAGCTTAGAGGGGACCTCTCAGTTTTCACAAGGCACAAGGTCAGGGTGATGGAAAGTGTGATCTTTCAGATACGCTGGGCAGCCCTAAAATTCAGTGTAACAGAGGGATCTGAGCCCGTGACATAGCCATATCCCTCTGAGCTTTGTCCTTCAGCATTCACAGGAGCCCACAGCAGTGTTGGGCATAATGTAATGTAAACTGTCCAGTAATAATAAGATTTTACATTTCTCTTGACTTGTGATCTACGAAGCACTTTCTCTTTGATACCTAGTTTTAGCTTCAAATCCTGTAAGAGGTAGCCAGCTTGTATGGCACTGAGTGTCTGCGGCTGGCTTAGTGCTCACCCAAGACCACACACTGTAATGTATTTCAGGGCCAAAAATAGAACTTCACTTTTGATTTCTGGCCCAGTGTTCTTCACAAACCATCTCATGGTGCTTTTCCATAAAATGTTAGTACTCTTGGTTTGATTTTTACAGACTGTTTTTGTATGATGCTTTCAAATGTCAAAAAAATATATCAAGCATTTCTTCCATTGAGAGGCTTAAGGAACCACTTTGAAAATTAGCTTTTTAAATTAACTTCGTTTTCTTTTTTATTGTTTTGAAACCAGGAATGTAGGCATTAGGCTTCCTGGGCGGCAGACCAACCAAAGAGCAGAAATTCATGTAAGTTGTCAGACACATTTCCCACATTTCCCATTCAAATAGATATGCAAACAGAACCGTATGTGGAGCATTATTTCACACAGAGTGTGATCGTTACACTTAGCACAGAAAAAAATGTTTAAATGGTGAAGTGATTGTGAACATCAGTAATGTTGCAAGTTGAACAGTTTCAATGGCATGATGACTGACTTGTTTCTTCAAGGCAGCCTGCAAAGCCATCGAGCAAGCAAAGGCGCAAAACATTAAGAAGTTAGTTCTGTATACGGACAGTATGTTTACTATAAATGGTAAGCTTTTACGTTTTTACTTCTAGTGTTTTTCTAATAAACATGAAGGGAAATTGGTATTTCCTTCTCCAGTAGGAGGTGTTGTATCCTATTGGGACCTAAGTGGTAAATGAGGACGTGTGGTTTGTCAGGTATAAAGAGACGATGGGGGTTCTGGGGCCCAGTTCTGCTGCCCCAATGTTTGCCACCCAGGCATATCTTTGCCC
The DNA here is from genome assembly GCF_018345385.1 of Vulpes lagopus. NCBI lineage: Eukaryota > Metazoa > Chordata > Mammalia > Carnivora > Canidae > Vulpes > Vulpes lagopus. The sequence continues at coordinate 131,684,473 of NC_054828.1, forward strand.
CGCACCTAAGGAGGGGCGGTGGGATTGACAGGATAGATGTGTCCCTGCTCTCATGGTCCTTTGAGTCTAAACAGGCATCGGTAACCTAAGGTGGTGTGCTGATGTCTCCTTTGGGAAATAGCATGTTTAGGACATGGGAAGGGGGGTGGAAGAGGTGGAGGAGGTGTCCTCCTAGGCTGGGGCTTGTGAGTCCGCGCCAGTCTGAGCAAAGGGATGAGCAGAGGAGTAGCCAGGTCTATGCCCCAGACAGAGTACAGCCTGTGTGGGCAAGTGGCAAGTCCGCCCGCTGCTCTGAAGACAAGTAGAACAGGTATAAGTCTAGGGAGGAAAGGAGACCAGGACATTGGAGCTCCATCAACTGTGTGTTTTTTGTAGGTATCACTAATTGGGTTCAAGGTTGGAAGAAGAATGGTTGGAAAACGAGCACAGGGAAAGAAGTGATCAACAAGGAGGACTTTGTGGCCCTGGAGCAGCTCACCCAGGGCATGGACATCCAGTGGGTAAGTGTTTTCTTAACCACTCATGTCCTGGGACTTATTTTTGTGTGTTTTGTGTTTTTTGTTTTTTGTTTTGGGAGGGAGAGGGAGGAAGGATAGAGGCAGAGAGAGAATCTCAAGCAGGCTCCACGCCCAGTATGGAGCCCGAAGTAAAGCTCGATCCCACAACCCTGAGATCATGACCCAAGCTGAAATCAGGAGCCAGACATTTAACTGACTGAGCCCCCAAACGTCTAGGACCAAATATTCTAAATTAACTGGGGAGAGTAGTGGTTTCTTTAAATGATTTAGTGAGTTAAGTTAAAATAACAGTTTCCACAAAATTAATATCATAGCATGTATTAGAAATTGGAACACAGTTGACTCTTGATCATTGTGTAAGTAATACTTCTTGTTCTTGGCCTGACTGTGTGTGGAACACAGTGTTCTGGCAGCGTGACTGAGGGGTATTCGACATTCTTCACATAGTCTCAGCTGTGCTTGGGAGTGCCCCACCTGGGCTCACCTCCGCCCTGTTAAGTGACTCCTGGCAGTCAACCTGTAGGATTCTTTGGAATCAGTCGTAATGTCAAAATAAAACTAATTTATAAGGTATTCTGGAAAAGGGTGGTAAGACTTGAAGAGCATAACTTTTTTTTCCAAAATGGAAATATTTTTCTTATAATAGATAGTTTTTATTAAAATGTTTTTTCAAACACTACAGAGCAAGTTAAACTGCAGTCATTGTCTTAACCCTGCCTTGCTCTTCCACCCCCAGATCACTGAGAACAGCTTGGTAACCTGAGGTTTAAATCTGCCTTTCAGCAATGTAAACGTCAGCAGTGGTCATACCACATAAGTACACACCTGGGTGGCTCAGACAGTTAAGCGTCTGACTCTTGATCTCACTCTAGTCTTGATCTCACAGTTATGAGTTCAAACCCTGTGTTGGGCTCACACTGGGTGTGGAACGTACTTAGAAAAAAAATGAAAATAAATCCCAGAAGTATAGCCCTTCTTTCTGACAGCATTTAAAGAGAATAAAGTATATTAGATATGTATCCGTCCGTCAGTACATACATGTGTTTTACCTGGAAAGCTTTCCAAGTTCCATCATTAAGTGGGGAAAAAAAAATCAATAAAAACGGTGTAACCCAATTTGTGGAGAATCAAGATGGGATTTTAGTAAATGCCTGCACGCATCGATGCATTGGGCATACAGTTTGTGCTGTTTAGAACTGTGTTGAAGTGGGGGTGTGGGAGGAGCCGTTCTCCACCCACTGGAAACAGGATGCACTCCTGTGTTGTGTGTGTAAAAAATCAGTAAATGGGCACCTGGGTGGCTCAGTGTCATGATCCCGGGGTCCTGGGATCGAGTCCCGCATTGGGCTCTCTGCAGGGAGCCTGCTTCTCCCTCTGCCTGTGTCCCTGCTTCTCTCCCATGTGTCTCTCATGAATAAATAGGTAAAAATCTTAAAAAAAAAATCAGTAAAGATAAAAGGGAAAAAAATTTATTTGACAGATGCATGTTCCTGGTCATTCAGGATTTACAGGCAATGAAGAAGCTGACAGATTAGCAAGAGAAGGAGCTAAGCAATCTGAAGACTGAACGAAATGATTTTAATTCTTGGAAGAACTTGAGTGAGTGACTGTTCTCTTACCTCTCCTTACTGCTGTGAAAAATAAAGCTTGGAGTAGATGGGCAGACACGACTTGCAAAGTAAATCAGTCATTCTGGGATATCCTGGGATACCACATGGTTAAATGTATAACAAATTGAACGTCCTTTGAGATTTGAGCATTATTTGAGATTTCAGTGTTATGCTCGATTGAGTTTGATGCTGTTCTCATTAGTTTTACTGCAGTCTGGACAGAAATTTTAGGACTCTGATCTAATAAGGCATGAACACAGCAGTGGTTTACAGATGCAGGCAGGGTCTGGAAGTGCTCTGAAAGTGTCCATTTACCTTCCAGTTGGCAGCATCGAGTCTCAGGAGGTTCGAGTTGACTTGTACCTTCCTGTGGATTAGAGCGAGGCAGTGCTCTCCTGGTGGCTGCAGCCCACGCCCGGGCCCCCGCCGTAGCAGAGGGAGTGCAGCCCGGGGCTTACCTGGCTGGCAGCCGTGTACAAGACAAGCCTGCACATAGCCCTGGCTCTTGATCTTTGATTAGGAACCGTTACTTACAGAGCAAGATGTGTAAATAAATCTCTTAAAATTTCTTTGGCTGTTTTTGTTAAAAGCGCGGTGAAAGATGGGGTGTCTGGGTGGCTCAGTCAGTTAAGCGTCCATCTCTTAACTCAGGTCTTGATCTCCGGGTTGTGAGTTCAAGCCTCTCATTGGGCTCCACGCTGGGCATGGAGCCTACTTTTTAAAAAAATAAAAAACACTATGCAAGTTAAAGTTTGATATGATCATTTATTTTTATCTTTTTTTTTTTTTTTTACTACTTTATCATCAAAAACATACAGAAACGGACACGAATGTATTGCTGATTGAGTTATTACTATAAGGTGAATACCCTCATGACCACCACTCAGGCCAAGAACTAGAACTTTGCAGACACCCCAGAAAGCTCTCCACGTGCTCTTCCAACCCTAGCCCTGCCCGCCCTCCAGAGTGAATCCTGAGTTTTATAGGAATGACTTCTTTGCGTTTCTTAAAGGCAGTTGAGCCTTGTCTACTTTTTTTAGACTGGATATTTCTGAAGTCTCTTTATTGCGTGTATTGGTCTCCATGTCAGGTTTCTCTGTTGAGGAGCCTGGCCGTTTGTCCTGTTGGTTGCCTGGGTCTACATGTTGCCACATGGGTTCTCCCGGGTGCAGAGTCCAGCATTTTCTTCCGGCCTCTGTATTTCTGCAGATTGGCGGCTGGACCCAGAGGCTTGGTCCGAAGCAGCTTCCACACCCTCAGCGGATGGTGGGTGGCCACGTGCTTTCATCAGTGGGCAGAGGCTGCTCTCGTCTTTATGGTGTCAGCAGCTGCTGGTGCTCAGTGCCTAGGATTGATGACTCGGGGGTTCCAGAATAGTGGTATTCTGTGATTTTGCTTAGATTTACTGGCTGGAACAGTTTTAGAAGAAGACACTTTCTCTCATCTGCTATTTGGTTACCCAGTGGTAGCGTTCATTTTGGAAAGGCAGGATAGGGTACATGCAAAGATCATTAATTCCCTGTCATCCTTAGAAAGTGACCACTTAAGGTTTTCTATTTATGTATTTTTATAACATGTATGTATCATGAGATCATGTACTTAAGCCTGTTTAATAGGTTTCAGGTCATTGCAATTTTTATCTTCATTGAACCCAAATTGTAGCTTTGGCCTGTAGGACGGAGGCTCTTCAGGTTGGCTCGATTTGTTTTATAATCACACGTGCACACACATGCACGGACCACACCCGTACCTAGGTGCACACCGTGGGCCCACTCACACACATGTGCACACACGTACGTGTACAGACCCCGCACGCATGTGTACCCAGTCATCACTGGCTCTGGTGCAGTCTGGTGTGTCAAGGTTCTCTAGACCCATCTTGTACTTTTCCTGCTCCAGATCTGGAATTGGCTGTTTCTCACAGAATCTCTAGTTTGTCTCCCTTCCTTCCTTCCTTCCTTCCTTCCTTCCTTCCTTCCTTCCTTCCTTCCTCCCTCCCTCCCTCCCTCCCTCCCTCCCTCCCTCCCTCCCTCTCTCCCTCCCTCCCTCCCTCCCTCCCTCCCTTCCTTCCTTCAAGGGGAGGGGCTGGAACTCATGACCTCAAGGGCTTGCTCCTCCTCAGAGTCAGCCAGGAGCCCCAGAATGTCTAGTTTCTTTTAATGCCAGAAAAGGTATTTCAGATGCTTGGTGCTCATCGCTAGAGGATTGGTCATGGCTTCTAGGCCTTTTAGTGAATAGAATTATCAAACAATTAACATGTACACACATTTAAAGATACAATATTTGAGCTCATATTGATATTCCCAATAGAAACTCAGGATTTCAGAGTACTTAACTCTTCTATATTGTATCTGTGTGTCCTTCCTTGCTGAGACTCATGGGACTGATACTCCTTAAGTATGCACTTGCTTTTTCCACTTCAACACGAAGTATTGTGGATTCTAATATATTCTGCTGTGATGATGAGAACAGCACTGGATGTACAGTGTCGACCACTGTACAATAAAATCTGCCCCACTTGTCCTCACCTCATCTCGTCTCACTTCTATGTACTTACTCGCACAAGCGCGTTGGGTCAGCGTCACCTTGGGAACCACACGCCCTGACTCCCCCGTTGAACTTAGTTTGCTTTATGCTTGAGATCAGTTTTGTAGGATATGAAATCCTTGGCTCACAATTTCCTTCCTTGAGTATCTGAAATATTTATTTCGTTCTCTTCCACCATGAAAAGCCTAATGAGGGATCCCTGGGTGGCTCAGTGGTTTGGCGCCTGCCTTTGGCCCAGGGCGCGATCCTGGAGACCCGGGATCGAATCCCACATCGGGCTCCCGGTGCATGGAGCCTGCTTCTCCCTCTGCCTATGTCTCTGCCTCTCTCTTTCTCTCTGTGTGACTACCATAAATAAATAAAAATTAAAAAAAAATTAAAAAGAAAAGCCTAATGAGTCTCTTTTTCTTACGAGTCACATCCTCTTTTTGCTTCCATGTCCCGAGGTGTGGTTTCCCTGCTACTCTGTGACTGTGGCTTTTTTTTTTTTTTTTTATATTTTTATTTATTCATGAGAGACACAGAGAGAGAGGCAGAGACACAGGCAGAGATAGAAGCAGGCTCCATGCAGGGAGCCCGATGTGGGATTCGATCCGGGGACTCCAGGATCACACCCTGGGCCAAAGGCAGGCATCAAACCACTGAGCCACCCAGGGATTCCCTGTGACTGTGTTAGACCGTGTCATGTGTTGACCACCCGGGGTTGGCGTTTGCAGGTGCTCAGGAGCTCGGTGTGCGTACTTTCAAATCCGCTATTTCAGGAGGGGTTCCTGGCACAGCGGCTTAGTGTTCTGTGTTTCTTGCTTTGGCGTTCTGTTTTGGGGGGACTTTGTTATCTCTTTGTTGAAATCTGATTTGCCCATCCCCTATATTTTCCACATTTTCTTGAATCTCTTGCATCTCTTGTTTGTTTTTTTTAAAAGTTTTCCTCCTGTTGATGTCCCATCTCTAAAGGCATTATTTTTTGTCATTGCTCTTGATTCTCATTTCTGAAATTAATTTTCTTGTCTTTCTAGTTTGCTTGAGCTCTGTCACCTTATTTCTGGTATTTTCTCATGCTAATTTGTCGTCTTCCCATCTTGGATCTCATTTTTTGTGTTTCGAAACAGTTCATTTGGGTCTATTCGGTGGGTACATCTTTCTGGCATGTCTTGATGTCTGTAAGGTGTTTGTTCTGCTCCTTTGTCTTTTTTTTCTGAGAATAGTTCTGTGTGGGATCGATACTTTCCTGTTGCTCATTTTTATAAACATTAAGTTCAGGTAGTTTTTCTCACTTCACATAGTTCTCTTTTCTGTTGAATTCTGACTAATGTTAAAAGTATGGCAGCTAGCTTCCAGAGCTCTCCCGGCTCTGGCCCTGCCCCACCTGCATCGAGTCCTTCTTCCTGTCTCCGTTGACCCTGTCCCGCTGCTGCTGGCTCTGTCCCCACAGCATGGGTCCCTGCTGGGACGGCTGCTCTGGATCTTAGGCCACCTGGCTCCAGCCCTCAGACCTCCTTGCAGCAGGTCCCTTGCACCCATTCACCACCAGGGGGGACAAGTGTCCTACTCCAGCCGCTGTCCTCAGGCTGGCCCACCACACTTCGCAGTGGACAGTGGACGCCTGTTGGCTCCTTTGGGACGTCCTTTCGTGGTCCCTCTGAAAAGCCATGCTTTTCCCCACAGATAAGCAGACCCTGGTGGGCGGGCCCTGTCCCTCATATCCGCGTGTCGGCTTTGTGGAGTCGCCACACCACTTTGCTTTTTAATGTCTTTGTGGGACTGTGCTTGGGGGCGGCAGATGGCACCCGTGTAAAGTGGGCTACGGAGTCCCCTGTGAAGCCCCTGCCAGAACGGCCTGTCACCGCAGGGTTTTCTCACGCGACTCTGAAATCCGTCCTTTCCTGATCCCAGCTCCAGGCGACCACTGATCTACTTTCTGTCACTATAAACCAATTTGTATTTTTCTAGGATTTTATATAAATCGGGTGCTACAGCATTAACTCTGTGGCAGGAGCTTGTTTCACTCCCTATAATTATTTTGCCATTCGCCCGTGCCGTGTCTGTTGGTAGTAACACTCCTTCTTATTGCTAAGGGGTGGCCATTGTGTGGGGACACCACGGTTTGTGTGCCCGTCCTCCTGTTTATGGACATTTGGGCTGTTGTAAATAAAGCCGCTGTGAACATTTATGTACTCGTCTTTTTGTGAACATGTGCTTTTATTTCTCTTGAGTGGAATGGCTGGGTCATACGGCAGGTGTGTACTCGACTCTAAGAAACCCCAGCTCACATCTTCACCATTTGACTTTCCCCTCAGCAGGGCATTGCCCACCCCTGTCAGTGCTGCCTGTCCCTAATTCTGTTATAGATGCCTGTGGTTCTGTTTCGGGTCAAGATTTGAGAGGATCCAAAAGTGCTGTTGCTGCTGCCACTACCCTCTGAAAACCTGATTTTTGTTTTTAAGGGCAGTACGTTTTTGTTTTTTTTTAATCTTTTATTTATTTATGATAGTCACACACACAGAGAGAGAGAGAGAGGCAGAGACACAGGCAGAGGGAGAAGCAGGCTCCATGCACCGGGAGCCTGACGTGGGATTCGATCCCGGGTCTCCAGGATCGCGCCCTGAGCCAAAGGCAGGCGCCAAACCGCTGCATCACCCAGGGATCCCACAAGAATTTAATATAAAGGGTGATAACTCACCAGTGGGGTAAACAGAGTCTTTTCCCCTAGGACTCAATAATCCATTAATCATAAAAATAAGTTAAAAACCACATAAAAATGGCGCACTGGGTGGCTCAGTCAGTGAAGACCTTTGGCACAGGTCATGATCTCAGGGTCCTGGGATCAAGCCCCACATCGGGCTCTCTGCTCAGTGGGGAGTCTGCTTCTCCCTCTCCCTCTGCCTGCCATTCCCCCTGCTGGTGCTCTCTCTGTCAAATTAAAAAAATCTAAAAAAAACAAACCCCATTTTTAAAAAAGACCACATAAAAATCAAAATATAAAGAACTAAAAAGACTTTATTATTATTTATTATTTTAAAGAAAGAACACACGTGCACACACAGTGAGGTGGTGGGGGCAGGAGGAGAAGGACGGAGAGCATCCCAAGCAGGGCTCGATCCCACAATCCTGAGATCATGGCCTGAGCCTAAATCAAGCGCTGGATGCTTAACCGACTGAGCCCCCAGGTGCCCCTTGAACTAAAAAGACTTTAAAAAGCCATAAGCATAGACAAACTCAGAAAAGGATCTGGAGCTGCTGTGACAGGAGGCTGATTTTTCTGATACATAAAGAACTTGTAGGAAGTGAGAAAACTAATAATAGAAGAACGGGCCGGTCATAGATCACTCCGGGACACGTGCCCTCGAGCAAGGGAAAGATGTTCAGCTTCACTCCTGAGAGCGTGCAAGTTGTCAGTACACCGAGACATCATTTTTCTGTATCCTGTTAATACCTCGTTGTACTGGATTTATTAGCGAAAATCCGTAGGTCAGTGAGGCTGCTGGGAACCCGCGCGCCCCCGTGCCGTTGGGGTGAGCGCCAGTGGAGACCGCTGCCCTGTCTGCTGAAATGCGGAGGGCACTTCCTTACCTTTGCTCCACCCTTTGCCACGTTTTGGAATTTGCACCGCAGACCGAGGCAAGGTTTGTAGTATCTGAAAAGGAAAGGACACCGGGCGCTCGCCGCAGTCCCCCGGGCGGCTCACAGTCGGTCCCCTGACCCCTCGAGAAGCAGAGCGAGGGGCCCCTGCAGCGGTTTGTGCAGGAGGGGGGGATACGCCCACTGGTGCGGGAGCACTGAGGGGGGCGGCGGGGGCACCCTGCACGTGTGAACCCGGGCCTGTCATCTTGATTTTGAATCACGTTGTCAAAAATGACTATTCCAGAGGCCTGTTTTCAGAGGGAACGGGAGGGAGCGGGCGCTCGCCCTTGGGACTCCCGCTGGGAGGGCAGGCCTCGCGGGGTTGTGGGCTCCAGCCTCTGCTCACCCTCGTCCCCCGGCTCCCCCGGGCTCCTCAGGCCCCGCACCCCTTCACTGGGAGGCACGGGACGACGAACGCCGTGCACCTAACGTCCTAAACCCGGGGCCAACCTGAGTCCTAGCTGTGACGGACTGGGGGACACACCCCGGTTCCTGATACCCCCGGGGTGGCTGTGCGTGGAGACGGGCCTCGAGGCAGTGATTCGGGTCAAGTGAGCTCGCTCCCGCCCTGCCCTGCCACCGAGAACAGGAAAGGGCACCTGAGGACACGCGGAAGCCTGGAGGGGCGCCTCCCCAGAACCCCGACCTGCTGCCACCTCGATCTAGGACCTCAGGTCCCTGGGACTGAGAGATGCTTAAGGGCCCCATCGCGGCAGTGTGGGGGGAGCCTGAGCCAGGTCCCCAGGGAAGTCCAGTCCCCTCTTTTTTGGGGAGAGAATGAAGTTGCCGTCTGGTCCTCTGCCCCTCGGATGCCGACCCTCCTCTCCCCTCACCACGGGCGAGCTTTCCTCAGCCGTGGGAGGCAGCACGCGTGATTCTTCTCACTCTGCTCTGCGTGTGGCAGTGAGGCAGCTTTGCTTTGTTAGGTGACAGATTTTCCCAAATGGAATTGTTAAGCTCATAGCATCCATGTCGTTTTGCTGAAGCCCCAAAAGAACAAAAATAAAAATTAAGAAATAGAACTGTAGGGGCTCCTGGGTGGCTCTGCTGGTGACGCGTCTGCCTTCGGCTCAGGTCATGATCTCGGGGTCCTGGGATGGAGCCCCACATCCGGCTCCCTGCTCAGCAGGAAGCTTGCTTCTCCCTCTCCTTCTCCCTGTGTGCTTGCTCTCTTTTCCCCAATAAATAAAATCTTTAAAAAAAAAAAGTGCAGCCCGGGTGGCTCAGCGGTTGAGCGTCTACCTTGGGCTCAGGGCGTGATCCCGGGGTTCCGGGATCGAGTCCCACATCGGGCTCCCCGTAGGGAGCCTGCTTCTCCCTCTGCCTGTGTCTCTGCCTCTCTCTGTGTCTCTCATGAATGAATAAATAAAATCTTTAAAAAAAAATTCTCCCTCTCTCCCCCTCTTCCCTTTGCCCCCCCAACCCCCCTTCCGGCTTCTACACATGTTTTCTCTCAAAAAATTCTCGGGGACTTTCTAAAATTTTTACACGTGCTAAAAATCTCATCTTTAATGATCTCATCTCTAAAAATCTCCTGTCTAGTCCCCACCTCGTTATTGTTGAATCGTGCTTCTCTTTCCAGTGCTCCCCGGATCTGGAGGAGAGTGTTGAGGGGATGGCAGGACTGGGCGAAGACAGACACTGCACGAGGAGTTCCAGTTGGTCAGGAGGCAGACTGCTCACTCGGAAGCCTCCCCGACCCCAGCCAGCCAGCCTGCCATCCCCTCGGAGCAGAGGGGGTCACCCGGGGTCTCCCCGCTGAGGGCGTTGGTCACTTAGCACGGTGAGAGCAGTCCCTGTGGTTTTGGTTTTGTGTTTGTTAGAATGTGATGGGGAAGTCCCGCATGGAGAGTATTGGGTGGCAAGAGAATGAGATGTAAAAAGGGAAACTGGAATTAAGGAATTTAACAGGTCATGGGGCTCCTGTCCCCATAATACCCCAAAGAAGCACATCCTTTATGGCTCTTTAAAAAGGCTCTGAAAAAGGTTCTTGGGTCATTCAATTATGGCTCCTTGGCCACCACGGCGTCACGATCCAGGGTGACCCACATCTTTTCCTAAGGCTGTGTGGCTGACCCACCGTCAGAAGGGCGTCTGTCTGGGCCTCACTGTTAGTCACAATGAATTGGCGAGGCTCCATGTAGGACCTGTTCTCGAGCGACATCATGACCCAGCTTGGCTGGGGACGTGATGTCTCTCTTCTACTCCCCTTGGTACCTGTCCCGTGAACGCACACTGGGACACGAGAGACGAGGGTCTCCTTATCCTTCCCTGCAGTGAGGGCAGGAGAACCACTCATCTAGAAAGACGTCGTGAGAGGCCAGTTGTCACGTCATCTACTCTAAGGGACGGCACCTTACTTTGTTCTGTGATTCCCCGGGGAGGGGGCAGCCCGGGGAATGCACACAGTGTGTGGGTGTGGGGGTGCTGGGCGTGTGTCCATACTGCTTTTCAGAGAACTTGACACAAGTTTGCATTTTGCCACAAGCTAATATGAAGTCTCCCCAAAGCTTCACTGGTCACCCTCCTTCCCGTCTGCCAAGGCCTTACCAGACTCCTTGCTCTGACTTACACTTGAGATTGCTGGAGAGGTCGGGCTTGGTCTTTTTATAAATCTATTGATCACCTGTGTGTATGGCTTCCCATCTATTTACTCAAGGCTTTTTAAAGGCACTTAAGGGAACAGAAATACGTCCCGGTGACTGTAGGTGATGAGACCGTGCTGTATACTTGTCACACGCACGTACGACTAAAAGGTCACCTGCGAGGCCATGGCTGTGTTAATTAGCTTGATCGTGATGACCATTTGATGACATATACACAAATCATCAATCGGCCAAAAGTCGAGCCACGTGAGCATAGGCACGTGGTCTCTGACCAAGAGCAGAGGCCTTGCGACGGAACAAAGATCGTCTTTCCAACAGATGCTGCCGGAGAACTGCATCCACGTGCGGAAGGACTCCAGGCCCAGGCCGGACACCTTCACAAGAATTAACTCAGAATGGATCGTAGACCTGAATGGAAAACCCAGGACATGAAACTCCTGGAAGAGAAGGTAGCAGAAGGCCTAGGTGCCCTTGGTGAGGCGGTGCCTTCTTAGCTCCGACGCCACAGGCACGATCTGGGAAGGAACAGGCAGAGCGGGATCCTGTTAAAATGTAAAAGTGTGAAAGACAATGTGGAGAGAGTGAGAAGACCCACAAAGCCCGGGGACGGAAGACACACCTGCGAAAGGGCCGGTATCCAAACTACACAAGAGACTTAACACTCAGGGATAAGAGAACCAACGGCCCCCTGAAAGCCAGATCCGTGACCTTAGCCGACCGTCACCGAGGGAGACCCGAGCTGGCCGGTGAGCCCGGGGAAGACGCCCGCCTCCCGTCGGGCAGGGAAATGCAAGCTCAGATCCTGCCGGGCCCCGCGGCCGCCCGAGAACGCTCGACGCCAGCTCTGGCGACGATGTGAGCAGCGCGAACGCTCCTCGCTGGTGGGGACGCAGAACGGTGTGGCCCCTGCGGAGGACAGGGGGGCCGCTTCTGACAAAGCCCGATGTGCCCCCCACGGTCAGCAGGCGCTCCTGGTGTGCGCCCCAAGGAGCCGAAAACTCCGGGCCACGCAGAACCTGCGCCCGGCCTTGTTCCCAGCTGCCAGCCGCCCGTGGAAGCAAGCACGGGAACGGTTAAGCGGTGGGACCCCACCCACCCCCGGCCACCGCCGAGCGATGAGCCACCGAGCCACGGAGAGACACGGAGGGGCCGACGTGCGAGCCAAGTGAAGAGGCCAGCCCGAAAAGGCCACCGCACGATCACAGCTGTGTGACCTCGTGGAGACAGCAGAGCCGGTTGGGGGGCTGGGGGGCTGGAGGGAGGGATGAGCCGGTGGGGCTCACAGGGGTTTTAGGGCCGTGACGCCATGGTGATGGCTGCACGTGGTTACCCCCGTCCGCCTACACACCAAAAGCGTGTCCTAAGGCGAACTCTGGACTCTGGGTATTGACGATGCCTCAGTTTGCACCCTGTTTCGTCTACACTGGCCGGGCGGGCTTCGGGGGAGGGGGCTCGCGGGGAAATCTCTGTGCTTCCTCCTAACTTTTCTGTGAACCTAAAACTACCCTAAAGCAATCAAGCCTTCGTGAACGTCACATACATTTACATACATGCAGTTTTGTCAGTTGTGCCCCAGGAAAGCTGGGGGGGGGGGGCGGGGAGGGTGCAAACGGTCCGTGTTAACTGAATAACCGAGTGGGAAAAAGGAGAAACGTGCCCATGGCACCTTCAGGATGGCTATTAGGTTTATTCCAAGTTAATCCGCTTTTTAATGCAGTTATCGAGACTGATCACTGTTCGCCTATGGAGAAGCCTCTGTCTCTCCTAACACTGACTTTGTAATACGTTACGCGGCTCTGACTGTTTCTGAAGCTGCTCCCATTCTTTGCCTTGGGCTTTACGATCCTGTCATCTGCTAAGAATAGTCATTTCAGGGGCAGCGGGGTGGCTCCGCTGGTTGAGTGTCTGCTTTGGGCTCAGGTCGTGATCTCGGGGTCCCTGGATCCAGCCCCACATCCGCCCCCTGCTCAGCGGGGAGCTGCTTCTCCCTCTCCCTCTGCTGCTCCCCCTGGCCCTACTCTCTCTCTGTCAAGTACATACATAAAATATTTTAAAAAAAAATAGTCGTTTCATTTCTTCTCTCCTGTCCTTACGTCCCTGCGACAGCCCCACGTGTGACGGCCTCCTCTGGCCCTTCCTGACCGTCCCCCCCGCAGCCCGTGCACTGAGGCGATGGAATGCAGCAGAGCAAAACACTTTCTTCTTCTTTTTCTTTAAAAAATTTATTTATTTATTTATTTATGAGAGAGAAAGAGAGGCAGAGACACAGGCAGAGGGAGAAGTAGGCTGGGACCCGGGGTCACGCCCTGAGCCAAACACTTTCGGCCACGCGTGCTTCCTGTGTAGAGGTCACAGCGCCGCCTCGGGCCTCTCTGGCATTTCCCCGGCGTCCAGTGCCCCGCGCGGTTTTCCTGTGTCACACGGGTGGTCATGGGGCTACCGGGCCGTCCGGGCTCCATGCCGCACTTCTGCGGTGCCCTCCGTCGCCTCCCCCTGCCTCCCCGCAGGTGCCAGCCTCCCCTCTGCTCCCCAAATGCTCTTGCTCTTGGACCCAACTACTTCCTTCCTACGTGGAGCTGGCCGGTGTTCCTTCGGGTCCGGGGTCCGTGAAAACCTTCACTGAGACAGGAAGGGTGTGCATGAGAACACTCTGGAAGCCCCGAGTTATTTTTCTGATTTTTCCCAACTAACATACCGTGTCTAATACAAACAGGTACGCATCGCACATGCAGGTCAGGGAAGGGGAGCGCAGGTGGGCTTCCTGGGGTTCTGTCCCCCACGCACCTTGTGCTGGGCCTGGGCAGGGGTGCAGGGGCTGAGCGAGGAGGGAAACCAGGCCGGCGGGGCTGGGTGGGTGGGGGGATGCCCGGCGACCCCTTCTCTCCCCCAGACGGACGGATGGTTGGACAGACTACAGGGCCTCAGCCCCTGCGGTGCTCCAGGGGTGGCCTCACAGCTCCTGCTGCAGCTCGCAGGACACCGACCCTGCCGGGACCCCACCGTCACCCCTGCCCCGAAGGCCCAGCGTCCCCACTCAGCGTCCACCTGCGCAGTGTCCTCCGCGGCCGTGGACACCCCGGCCCGCCTGCCTCCTCAGATCCACTCCAGAACCTGTCCTGTCGCGCCCCAGCCTCTGCTCCCAGGGCCACGGGAGCTCCCTAGGGGCTCCCCCGGGTAGGGAGGCCCGCACCCAGGCCCGCACCCGGCCTTCTCTTCTGGGGCAGCCTCTGCAGGTGCACGCGGCCCCTCCTCCACTCTGCTGGGGGCAGGGGGGGGGTGCTCCCTCAGCGCCTGCAGGCCTGTGGCTCTGCTCCCTGCCCCTCCTCCCGCCTCCCTGACTCTGCCACACGCACACGTCTGCGCACACTCACGCCGTCACCCTTACTCCCCTCTCCCCGCGTCATGCTCCCACCTCCCCTGACCTACCTGGAGCCCCAGGTAGGGCTTTTCGGTTGGTCTCCCCCACTAGGATTTAAGCTCTGTGGAGGCAGGGATTCCCTTTGCCTGCGTGCTCCCTGCGGCTGTGTGGAGGGAGCCCAGGGCCTGGAGCACGTCCTGGCGCAGGAGATATTTGCGGAATGGACTGGTACACGGAGCGCCGGGGTCTGAGCGAAGCAGAAAAGCAGGTTCAGTTCTCAGCGGGAAGTGGGGCAGAGCAGGGAGGTTGAGGACTGACGGGGTGGGGGGGCGGGCGTAGGGGGTACTGGGCCCCCTCGGTGAGACCTGTGCCCCAGGGGACCCCGCTGTCTCTCTGGGGGGTGCCCCCCCATCCTCCCCGCCCACACCTGGCCCGTGAGAATCTATCACGCGGGTCGAAGTTCATTTTCCATGAGAGTGGGATTGGCTTTCTGAGAAACTACCCTCACGGTCCGGCCCTCGGCGTCTAGTATTTATACATTCTTGTGGGTTTTATTACTAAGAAGATCGGGTCCTGCCGCTCACGGTGGGGCCCGGTGCGCTCGGCCCCCTTCCCCGCCCGCCAGCGCCGGTGCGTGTCAGCATCCAAAGCAAACAGACACCAGCCTTGAGCCTTCCCTGAGCAAACAACCCCAGCTCGGTCATACAAACAGATTAGCTCGGCAAGGCTAGCTTGACCTGGGTCACCTCCCCTCGTGCCCCCGGAAATCGTGAGCCAAGCGCAGTGTTTCCCAAAAGTTGGTAGGAGGTACCCACTAACCAATTCTCTGGCATTTAAGAAAATTCTAATGTTGTAACCACTTACTGGGAGCGGGGACCTCGCCCCTCCTCAGCACCCGAGCCCCCTCCTTGTTTTGGTTTAAGGGCTCCGGGTCTGCAATCCGTCTCCTTGGTGTATGTCCCGCAAACTACCGCTTCGGAGATTGACCGCGCCTTTGACAGTGTTGCCCAAGGAACGTTGGTTGGGGTCGTTTTGGAATCGGGGCGATGCCCCACCCGGCCACGGGGAAGGGTTTGTTACCCAGAAACAGTTTCTTAGCACTTTCCAGAACAGACGCAGCACTGGAGATTTCCTCAAAGGTGTTTTTTGTTGTGGGTTTTCTTTTTTTTCTCCCTTCCCCTCCCTTCCCTTCCCTTCCCTTCCCTTCCCTTCCCTCCCCTCCCCTCCCCTCCCCTCCCCTCCCCTCCCCTCCGCTTCCCTTCCCTTTCCTTCTTCTTTTCTTTCTTTCTTTCCACGTGTGTGTGCACTAGTGGCAGGAGGGGTGGCAGAGGGCGAGGGAATCCCAAGCAGGCTCCATGCCAAGCGTGGAGCCCGACGTGGGGCTTGATTCCACGACCCTGGGATCATGACCTGAGCCAAAACCAAGAGTCAGATGCGTAACCGTCTGAGCCACCCCAGTGCCCCCATTCCCTCAAAGTTTTTGACCTCAAAACGGTTTTTGCCAATCATTTCTCTCAATGTATGTGCCGTGGGGCACGGTTGGGGAAGAGTTTTATTGGCGCGAGCGTTCGGGGGACAGAACGATCCCAGAAACGATGACGAATGGAGGATGAGCCCGGCGCCTGCCGCTGTAGTAAACACGCAGTTTTATTATTTTCCGCAGTTTTATTTTCCTCCCGGAGGCGCCGCGGTGTGGGACGTGTGGGACGGGGAAGGCCGGCAATAGGCCTGCCTTGGCCCCGGGGAGGGAGGGCGCGCGCCGCTGAAGGGCTCCTGACTTGTTCCAAAGATGTCTTAAGACCCAGAGAAATGCTCTTCAGCGATTCTGCTGCCGGTGGCCTCGGGGCGGCTCCGAGCGCCCGCTCTCCCCGCTCCCGTCTCCAGGTAAGGAAAGTCCAAGCACAGATGGCTGGTGTCTAATTCCAAATACCACAGCTTCCTCTAAATATCATTGGGATTAATCAGATGGCCCTACAGAAAGAATAGTTCCATGATGTCCACCTGTCTCTGTCCCCCAGGGTCGCTGCAGCCGAGGCTCTGTCCGTGAGCCCGCCGGGTTTTCTGGACTCGTAGGACGGGGGACACTCCCACCGGTTTTCAGTCCCAGGTCTGTATAGATGGGCCCTTGTGTTTCAAGGCAAACCTTATTTTCAGCTCTTTATTCCAGAATGCCCCGGAACAGCCGTTGTACCCAGGTGCCCCCGTGCAGCTTCCGGCCATCGGCCGTCTGCCGTTATTTATGCCGCCCATCCTCCCTTAGCATTCGCTCTCCTATCCACAAAGCCCTCCAGGCTTTCCATTTATTATTATTTTTAATATTTTTAAATGTATTTATTCATGAGAGAGAGAGAGAGAGGCAGAGACACAGGCAGAAGGAGAAGCAGGCTCCACGCAAGGAGCCGGACGCGGGATTCGATCCTGGGTCTCCAGGATCACGCCCCAGGCGGAAGGCGGTGCCAGACCGTTGCACCGCCCGGGCTGCCCCAGGCTTTCCATTTAGAAGAGTTACTTTCCTGAGTGGGGGCCCTGACAGGAAAGGAGCTGAGATGTGGAGGGGCCGGGAGGCAGGGGCCCCGGGACCCAGGGGCAGCACCCAGCCCAGAGCAGCTCCCTTCGGGAGGGCCTCGGCAGTCTGGTGATGGTGAACCCCGACGGGCTGTCTGCCCAGACCCCTGTTGGACCCCGCCCTCTCCCTGCACCCATCCCAGGGCTTGGCCTGCCCCCAGGGCCACCCACATGGCTGCCCAGCCTGACCTCGGGCCCTGCAGAGACCCTCGGGGCTGGCATGGGGTTCTAAGGGAGCCATCTGGAATCTTCCATGACACTGGATCTCCGGGCACCACACCAAAGAGCTCCTATTTCTTGAATTCCAAGCAGGTGTGGTTTGAGAGCCACTGGGGTGTTCCGTGCACCTGCAGGAAGCTCCCCCAGGGGGAAGGGAATCGGGCCAGGCCGCAGAGGGGAGGGCGGGCAGGGAAGGAGGGAGCTGCTCCCCGCCTCTGAGCCCCAAGTGCCCTCCGGCCTGAGGCTGGGGCCGCCTCCCCCTCCTGAGCCAACTCGGCTTTGCTTTGTTTTGTTTGCCTGGCAAGCTGCACTCCGGGCACCGGCTGCCCGAATCCGGAGCCGCAAAGATGAGAGCTGCGTCCTGACAGGCACGAGGGCGTGCGCGGTGCCAGCAGCTCTGCGATGATGCCAGGATGTCGCGGTGAGGGGGCAAAGGCCGCCGAGGGCAGCGCTGGTGCATGGCTCACGGTGGCCCAGAGCTGCCCCGGTCCCTGCCCCGCCTGCACGTGTAGCAAAGCGGGACAGAACAGAACGAAGCCCGGTGTTTCTCCAGAACGTCCTTGGCGAAACCGTAAAAACTGATTCTGCTAAATCCTGACCTTGGAGTTGACATGTTGATGTTCTCGTGACAAAATGGGAAAAACGCAGAAAGCAAGTGCGCTTTAAAGCAAAGGGTGGGACGCCCGGGGGCTCAGCGGTGGAGCACCTGCCTTCGGCCCAGGGCGTGACCCTGGGGTCCCGGGATCGAGTCCCACTTCGGGCTCCCTGCGGGGAGCCTGCTTCTCCCTCTGCCCGTGTCTCTGCTTCTCTCTCTCTGTGTCTTTCACGAATAATAAATAAAATCTTAAAAAAAAAAGAAATAGAAATAATTCAAACATTAAAAAAATAATACTAAAATAAAGCAAAGGGTGATGGTTCCTAGGGCAGAGACCCGTACGATGGCCTTGCCAGCCCAGCCCGCCACCAGATCACCATGACTGTCCCAGCAAAGCAGGTTTGGCAGACGCGTCCCCAAGAATGAACTAAGCCTGCGAGGTGTGGCCGGACTCAGCACGCGGGGCTGGAGGGGCGCCGGGAACGCCAGGGAAGCAGCCCCGACTGAGGACGGGGTCCCGCTGCCTACAGCCTGCGGAACCCTCCCCTCCAGGGGGCAGGTTTGTGATGGTGTCCCCCAGTGCCAAGCTTGACTAAAGGTGATTCTGATCGCCTCCGGAGAGCTCGCTTCACTGCCTTTTAACCTGATTCCAAAGAAACACTGACTTTCACTCCCTGTGCTTGTACCCAAAACTCGGACTCGAGTAAACATATAAAGGTGGACAGGTGCCACGGTTGTGACCATCTGCAGGCTCTGCTCAGCACTGGGACAGCGAGTCCACACGCAGACCTCCTACCGTGGTAGGCGGCCCTTCGAGATTTCCACCCCGGGTGTACGAGCAGACCCTTGGGTGCGGGTGGAACCTGCATGGGACTGCTGGGTAAACCACTGCTGGAGGTAAAAGCATTTCGCAGATGGAACGAAGGCCCCAGACCGCTGGTCTCTGAGCTGATCATTAAAACGGAGATCATCTCTGGTGAGCCTGAACTAATCAGGCGAGATCTCCTGGGACAAAGAGACTCCAGGGGGTAAAGCCTTTCCTGCCGGCTTAGAGAAATGAGCTTCTCTGGTACAGGCGGAGGGCCCCGGGCATCCCCGGACACGGAAGGACCGAGAGCAGCTCCTGGTCGACAGCCAGGGAGAAAACAGGCCGTGCCAAGCGCCCGCTCCAGGAAGGCCGCAGCCCCAGTTACCCTGTGTGCACCCCCGTGGGACGCTGAGGCGTGCAGGGCTGAGAGCCCTCTGCCACGCTTCTAAGACTATATCCCTTCGTGCAAATAACACAGAACATCGGGAGACAGTTCTCCAAGGGCCTGTGACATTTCCGGGCACCCGCGGATGACATCCTGTTTCCTTTCGGGGATATTTGCTAAGGGAATGGCCTTTGCAAGACAGGCGTAGGGTCCCCCTGGAGCAAGGGCCGGTGTGCTCCCCACCCAGGATAATCAAGGCCTTGGTTCTCGGCCTCTAATGCCACCCGTGGAGCACGTCCTAAGCTTCCGGGAGACGGGGGAGGGCGGGGGGGGGGGCGGGGGCGGAGCTGCTGCCAGCGGCTCAGGCTGGCAGTGCACAGTGGCCTGGCCTCTGACCCAGGAGCCTCAGTGGCGGCGAGCTTACGGCAGGCTCCCTCTGTGGCTTGTCAGTGGGGTGAAAGCCCGGACCCGTCAGAGCTGTCCCCACAGGCCAGGGGTGGCCGCATGGAATGTTAATGTCACTAAGGGGGTACAGTGGGGCCAGCACCGTCCAGCCTGATGCCTGTGAGCTAAGAATGGGTTTCACACTTGAAAATGGTCGTTGCCCAAGGACAGGACCCACCCCCTGTCCTCAGTTTTGCCTCTGGGCCTGCAGAGCCTGAAGGATCCTCCCCCTGGGCCTTCACAGAGGAAGTCGGCTGCCCGACCAGGGGCGTCACGTCTCAGCGTCCCCAGGCCCCCGGCCCGGCTCTGGCTCTTGCTGCACTGCTGGCTGGTGGTCCCTGGGCCGGGTCACCGGCTCTCCTGGTGGGTCCCTGGGCCGGGTCACCGGCTCTCCTGGGCTGATCCCTGGGCTGGGAGCACCGGCTCTCCTGGGAGGGTCCCTGGGCCGGGTGCGCAGCAGCTCTGCGGCGAGGGGCCTTTTGTCTTTCAGAACGTCTAACGGATTCTCCCCAAGCTGCCTACTGCCGTGTGATAAATTCTGGTCACAAAACATCTTTTTTGGCTGCTGCTGGCGATTCTTCTGGAAGAAGTAGTTCAATTTCAAAAGACGTCCCTTCAAGGAGGAATCACATGGCGGCGTGGCCACAGGAATACAATGAGTGCCGCTCTGATCCCCTCCAGCCTGCCTGAACCGCTCCTGGGGACAGTCCTTCAGGGCGTCCCAATCATCTTGCTTTTCCAAAGTAGGATGTTTTTTTTTTTTTTTTTTTTTTTAACAACATAAAACAGCCCCTTCTCTGCTTAAGTCGGAAGCCCCCCCCAAATGGTGATGCGGGATTGCGTGTGCTGACCAAGATCAGCCTTGTGCACCCCCGTCCCCGTGGTGCTGTCACCCCAATGTCAGAGGGCTGGGACTGGCTCCCCGGCTCACATCGCAGCCTTGCTCCTTCCCTGCGAGTTGCTCGAGCTGCGTGTGCCCCAGTTGCTCATGAGGCTGGATGAGACCGTGCATGGCGCCTCTGTGAGATTTCCCCGCACACAGCGCTGTCACTTCCAGGCTGTCACCCGATCTGGTTTGGGTGAGGGCAGTGGCAGTAAGGCTGTGAACTCTGCGAGGGGCTTCTCTTTACATCCTTCCACGTTCATTCAGCAGATTCTCCTTTACCGTCTTCACTGACATACTGGGTGGGCCCCCAGCCCCGGAAGACTAATGAGACTCAGCCTGACCCCAACACGCAAGTGGTCAGCGGCAGCGCAAACCCACTCACTCGGCGAGTACCACGCACGTGGGGCTGACGGTCCTCAGGGGGAGGCTGACAGTAGCCAAGTAGATCACTGCACACCAGCTCCAGGAGGGTGACAGGGAGGCCTCCCCAGCCACGCAGAGGGCCAGGGAAGGCCTCTGTAGGGAAGGACGCGTAGGGCGCAAGGAGGGAAAGCTGCATGGGCAAAGGCCCAGTGGCACGGATGTGAGATTGAGATGCGGAGGGGCCTGAGTGTGTGGTGGGCAGAGGACCGGCGGGAGGAAGGCGGCTGGAGAGGTGGTCAGAGCCAGGGCAGCCGGGAGAGGAGGGTTAAACACACAAGTGACATGATCCTGTTGGTATTTTTATTTAGTTTCTACTATTTTTTATTTTTTATTTTTTAAGTAGGCACCAAGCCCAGTGTAGAGCCCAAGGCGAGGCTTGAACTTAGCACCCTGAGATTACGACCTGAGCCCACAACCGACTGAGCAACCCCCCCCCCCCGCCCCATTTGTATTTTTAAATACATGCTCTGCACAGAATGGCCTGCAGTGGTGCCAGCGTGGAAGCAGGGGGCCGACTTCACTAAACAATTTTATCAATCAATCAATCAAGAAAAGAGGGTGGAGGAGCTGGGGCGAAGTGCGTGGGTTTGTGGCGGTGTGAGGACCTGCTGCTAGATCTGGCCGGATGCTGAGGGTGAGGGAGAGGGAACGCGAGCCCCTAGACCCTGGGATTCAGGCCCTGGGTGGTTGGTGGGGCTGCGGACTGGGTTGGCAAAGGCTGGGGAGGGACACATCTGGACGTGTCTCTGCCGAGTTAGGTTCCAGACCCTCACTCACCGCGTGTGCCCGAGTCAGGTCTCAAAAGAGATCCAGGCTAGAGGAGGATGTGGAAGTCACCACGTGTGCTGGACGCCCTGAGGTCGCCTGGACTGTGCGTGCATAGAGGACCGACCTGCATGACCCTGCGGTCAGGGGAGGAGCAGGACGGGAGGGCGCAGGAGGGAAGGGAGAAGAGCCCTTGCAGGAAGGCGCGGGCCGGCTGGGTGTGGGAGCTCGGGGCGGGGGCGACTCTGAGAGCAGTGTCCAGGGACGGGCGAGCACTGGGGCTGCACCGGTGGGGTCCGGGGGCGCCGGGATCGCCGTCGGAGACGTCCTGGGGCAGGGGAAGATGCACAGCCCGCGGGGGAGGTCCTGGGCCCGCAGCGCTGGCAGGCGGCGGGGCCGGGCTCAGGGCCAGCTGGGAGGATGCTCCTGGCGGCTGCCGGCCGCTGCGCTGGTCTCACCTGGCCCGAAACACGGACCCTTCCTCGTCTAAACTGATGATTCACGGACTGGGAAGGGGGCGCCGGAACCTGGGGAAGGGAGAAGGGTGCTCGGGCGGCCCGGTGGACCTGCACCCACTGGGGCACGGGGGCGCGGCCCCCCCCCCAGCGACACCTGGGCCTGGGCTGACCACGGCCTTCAGGCCTCGCTGCGCCCCACGTCGCTTGCAGTCCAGGGGTCCAGGGGTCCAGGGGTCCAGGGGTGCAGAGGTCCAGGGGCCCAGGGGTCCAGGGGTCCAGGGGTGCAGAGGTCCAGGGGCCCAGGGGTCCAGGGGTCCAGGGGTGCAGAGGTCCAGGGGCCCAGGGGTCCAGGGGTCCAGGGGTCCAGGGGTCCAGGGGTCCAGGGGTCCAGGGGTGCAGAGGTCCAGGGGCCCAGGGGCCCAGGGGTGCCATCACGCTACCGCTCCGCACAGTGCAGGCTAAGGTCAGGACTGCTTGGTCCACCTGATTGTTCTGTCGACAGGACCGACGGCCTCCTCCCGCCCCCGGGGCACCTCGGGCGCCTGGCCCTGCCGCGTCCGCGTCCTGCCCCCTGGAGACCGCGAGGCGCTGGCCCCGCCCCCCGCAGCCCCGCCCCTCGCCCGCCCCCACCGCGACCGCGAGGCGCTGGCCCCGCCCCCCGCCCGCCCCCCCGCCGGGCCCCGCCCCGTCTCCGCGCGGGGATAAGGGCCCCCTGGGCGCCGCGCACCCGCTGTCCCTCCGCCACCTCCCGCAGCCCGCGGCCGGGGGGCGCCGAAGCCGGGGTGGGGGGCGTGCAGGGCGTGCCCGCGGCGCCCCGGTCCGGCCATGGTGCAGGCCTGGTACATGGACGAGTCGGCCGACGACCCGAGGCGGCCCCACCGCGCAGAGCCCAGCCGCCCAGTCGGCCTGGAGCAGCTGCGCCGCCTTGGGGTGCTTTACTGGAAGGTACGCGGGGCGGGGGCGGGGGCGGGGGCAGCCCCCCTGGGGTACCCCGCGCCGCCCGCAGCCCCAAGCTGCAGCTAGAGGGCACTTGGCCGGGACGGGCCAGGGGCACTGCGCGTGCCCAGTAGGGCGCCCGGGTGGTCGGCGGCGCCCGGAGCGTGCCGCGCATGCTCAATCGCAGCGTCGGGAGCCGTGGGCGACCTGCACGCCGTGCGCATGCTCAGTGCGGGCGCCGGGTGGTCGGCGTCCGGGGCTCTAGGCCACCTGGGCGCCTGCGCATGCTCAGTGCGGGGCCGACGCCCCAGGTGGTCTCGGAGCGGGGCCCGGCCGCTGGGGGTGCGCGGGGGGCGTGGGGCGCCTGCGCGGGGAGTGGAGTCCCCGGGGGGCGCGCAGGCGGGAGGCCTTGGGGACCCCCGGGAGCCCCTGCGGGTGCGCCCTCGGGCGGGGGCTCCGTCAGCCGCCGCGGGACCGCGCGCTCCTGATTCCTCGGGCGCCCGAGTGGCTCCTCCCCGCCGCCCCCGGGCTGTGCGCCCTGCGCAGGCCCTCAGGGGACCTCCCGGAGCGGCGCTGGCCCCGCGGGCTCCCCGGCCCCAGCCGCGCCCTGGCGGCGTCCGCTGTCCCCGCCAGTCACTCCACCAGCGAAACTGGGTGCATCTGGCATCTTTGAAAAGATTCTTATTTATTTATTTATGAGAGAGAGAGGGAGGGAGGAGGGGGCAGAGACCCAGGCGGAGGGCGGAGCGGGCTGCACGCGGGACTCGATCCCGGGGCCCCGGGGTCACGCCCTGGGCCGCAGGCGGCGCTAACCCGCCGAGCCCCCGGCGCCCAGGTGGGTTCGCTTAGGATCGCAGACAGTTGCGGCCCAGCCTGTAAGCAGAACCACAGGCGAGTCCCCCCAATAAGTGAGCCGAGCAAGCTTTGGTTCAACGAAGGGGCGGGGGTGGCGGTGGGGCTGGGGCTGGGGCTGGGGCGGGTATAGACGCGCCCTCCGCTGCCCCTGGGAGCCGGGTCTCCAGCCCTTGCACCTGCCGAGCGGCCTCTGCGGAGGGGCCCCCTGCGGCCTCCGGGTCCCGGTGAGCAGCCTCCCTGCTCAACACTGTGCCCCCCCCCCCCGCCCCGTTAATTTTTCTAGAATGTTCATCTTTCCCCAGGCTAGTAGGATGTAGTCCTTACCCTGCTGGAAGGCACCGTCTTTGAGGCAGTCACGTGGTACATCATGGAAATAAGTTGTTTCATCACTGACATCAACTTATGTGCCGTCTGAGCCGTCAGGAGAGTCCAGTTACTGCACTTTGGGGGTTTCATGCTGCTTTTTTTACAGTTTAAGACCAAGATACTGGTCAACTTGTGAATGTATCCAGAGGATGAAATACCACATTTTATTTTTATTTTTTTAAATTTTTATTTATTTATGATAGTCACAGAGAGAGAGGGAGAGAGAGAGAGAGAGGCAGAGACACAGGCAGAGGGAGAAGCAGGCTCCATGCACCAGGAGCCCGACGTGGGATTCGATCCCGGGTCTCCAGGATCGCGCCCTGGGCCAAAGGCCGGCGCCAAACCGCTGCGCCACCCAGGGATCCCGAAATACCACATTTTAAAGGCATCTTTTAGCTGTCCCACAGGGTCAGACTCAGTTTCTCCTACCTTCTAGATCTGTTCTGCGAAAGTCAAAGGGTTATCAAAGTTAAACTGTGTAGGGGTGCCCAGCTGGCACAGTCTGCACAGCATCCAACGCCTGATGCCAGGGTGGTGAGTTCAAGCCCCATGTTGGACGTGGAACGTGTAAATAAATAGATACTCTGTGGTTTTGGCGTCCTGCTGTTTTTATACTTTCTTCATAATAACTACTCTTGACCAGTGGGTACAAATGGAGCGTTTTTGCAGATGTGCTACCAGGAACGTGGCAGAGGGATAGAGAGCTCTGTCTCCTATATACAGTTTGAAGTTGGGTGGCTTGGGCGTGGAGCAGTACTGTGCACAGCGTGAGGTGGATTTGATAATTTTGGGAGTCCTCTTTGTAGAGTTTAATGGGTTGATGACCACGATATCCTGGAGTCTGCTATTCCCTAGTTGGGAGAAAACGTGCATTGTATTGCAGCATAATGCAAAGTACGCTAAAATCATTGCCGGTACTTTGAAGTGGGAGTGCAGGGGGTCTGCACTCCTGTCTCTGGCTGGGGTCCTAGGGGAACGCTTCATGACAGACATCTTAGAATTGGACCTTGAAGAATCGGTAGAACTGGGATGAATGAAAGTGGTGAAGGAGCTGTCTAGGTACAGGAGGCTGTCAGGAGCAAGGGTGTGGGGATGTGAAGCATCACGTATCTTTTGGAGAGTAGCAAATGATCGTATTTGGTTTAGCACGTCGATTAAAGAAAAAAACGGAGTAGAGATGGAGTAGAAAAGGCAGCTGGGGCCACACGATGGAAGTCCTCTCTTCCCGCCATAATGAACTTGGGTTGTATTTGCAGGCTTCCGAGTATCCGTCATTTCAGCTCAGGGAAACAGCTGACCATAGAGAGATCCCCTAGACCTGCAGGGGATTGGTGCTGGAGGAGCGGGCTGGAGCGGAGGTGGGGTTGGCGCCTTCGGACCGGCTTGGGCATGGGCGCTTCGCCTGGGCTCTTGGCAGTGGGGCTAGAACGGTGACACAGAATCCCCGGGAAGAATTGCCGGGGAGAAAAGAGGCAAGAATTAAGCACAGCGCAGTCTCTTTAGCTGTCGTGGAGAATGGGGAAACCCTCGAGGAATAGGGAAGGTGGGGGAAGGAAGGTTAATTTGCGACTGACGGAGGACCGGATGATAAATTTGGAATGTGATCATATTGGAGACCCAGAAAGAGAACGTTTCAGTTTCCTTGCGTTAATGTGACCTCCGTTTTCCTTGTTTAAACCCTAATAGTTGGATGCTGACAAACATGAGAATGATCCAGAATTAGAAAAGATCCGAAAAGAGAGAAACTACTCCTGGATGGACATAATAACCATAAGCAAGGATAAACTACCAAATTATGAAGAAAAGGTAAGGGAGCTCTAAATTCTTCGAAGAGGGGAATCATTATATTCACCCCTATCGAACACAAGCTTCTCTTTGTTTTTTTGTTTTTATCCTTTTTTAAAAGAAGACATACTTACTTGAGAGAGAGCGAGAGATCATGCAGGTGGAAGGAGGGGCAGAGGGCGATCGCGAGAGACTCCCCACTGAGCAGGGAGCCAGATGTGGGGCTGGATCTCATGACCCTGAGATCACAACCTGAGCCAAAATCAAGAGTTGGATGCTCAACCGGCTGAGCTATCCTTTTTCTAATTTCTTAACATGGTTCCTGAGGTCATCGACTTGCAGCCTTCTCTTTTAACGTAGGTATTTAGTGCTGTACATTTCCCCTAGGTACTACTTTAAGTGGCATCACCCAAATTTTGAATCATTTTCATTTTCATTTTGAATATTTCCAAATGAATTTCTTTTTTGATTTCTTCTTTGTCCCCTGTGGATTTTTTGATATGTGTTAATTTCCACTTACATGGGGACTTTTCCAGAGACTTTCGTTGCTTTCCAATTTAATTCCACTGTAGTCTGAGAATATATTTTGCAAGACTTGAGTCCTTGTAAATATATTGAGGCTGTTTTATGGGCCAGAACGTAGTTTATCCTAGTGAATGTACCATGTGAGCTTGAGGAGAATGTGTATTCTATGAGTGTTGATTGGTGCTGCTGGTCAGTGACTGTTACTGATTTTCTGCTAGTTGAACCTGACACTTATTGATGGGTGTGTTGAAATCTGCAACAAAATAGAGGATTCATCTGTTCTTCTCATTCTTAGTCTTTGCCTTGTGATTTTGACGTTTGTTGTTAGGCGCATACCTGTTCAAGGTTGTCATGTCATCTTAGAGATTTGACCCTTTTGTTATTACATGATAATCACCTTTATCCCTAATTATTTTTCTTGTGCTGAAGTCTGCCTTGTCTGAAAAACAATACAGCTCCCCAGGCTTTCTTTTGACTACTGTTAACATGGTGTCTCTTCCTCCAAAAATGAGCTTTTAACCTATTTGTGTCTTTATTTATTTATTTATTTATTTACTTATTTATTTATTTATTTGGTGACTCCACCGGACTGTGTCTTTATTTCAAATTGGGTTTCTTGGTTTTTCTGGAAACCCAGGAAGTTAGTTAAGTGTCTGACCCTTGATTTTTGCTCCAGTAATGATCTGAGGGTCGTGAGATTGAGCCCCATGTCAGGCTCTGTGCTGGGTGTGGAGCCTGCTTAAGATTCTCTGTCTCAGGCAGCCCGGATGGCTCAGAGGTTTGGCGCCGCCTTTGGCCCAGGGCGCGATCCTGGAGACCCGGGATCAAGTCCCACATTGGCCTCCCTGCATGGAGCCTGCTTCTCCCTTTGCCTGTGTCTCTGCCTCTGTCTCTCTGTCTCTCTGTCTCTCTCTCTCTCTGTCGCTCTCTGTGTTTCTCATGAATAAATAAATAAAATCTTTCAAACAAACAAACAAACGAACAAACAGATTCTCTATCTCTTGAGGGGCCTGGGTGGCTTAGTTGATTAAGCATCTGCTTTAGGCCCAGCTCATGATCCTGGGGTCCTGGGCTTGAGCCCTGAGTTGGGTCCCTGCTCAGCTGGGGTCTGCTTTCCCTCTGCCCCTCCCCTCGCTCATGCCTGCCTGTGGTCTCTCTCTGAGAAACAGAGAAAACAAAACCAAACAAAAGATTTTCTCTCTCCTTCTCCTGATGCTCCCCTCCCTCACTTCTGGGCCTGTGTACATGTGTGCTCTCTCTCAAAAAAAAAAAAAAAAAGAAAAATGGGTTTCTTGGAGACAACATATAGTTGGAGATTTGTGTGTTTATGTGTTTTTTTAAGTCTATTCTGACAGTCTGTCTTTTAAATGGATTATTGGTATTGTTGATTATTTTCTACCATATTTATACATTTTAAACATTTATAGCACTTATCCTTTATTTAAAAAAAATATTTTCCTTTTTGTGCCTTGTCTGGTTTAATTTTTTTTATTTTTTATTTTTTTAAAAAAGTCCCTGACTTTTTTTTTTTTTTTTAAATTTTTATTTACTTATGATAGTCACACACAGAGAGAGAGAGGCAGAGACACAGGCAGAGGGAGAAGCAGGCTCCATGCACTGGGAGCCCGACGTGGGATTCGATCCCGGGTCTCCAGGATCGCACCCTGGGCCAAAGGCAGGCGCCAAACCGCTGCACCACCCAGGGATCCCTTGTCTGGTTTTAATTGAGCATTTTATATGATTAATTTTCTCTTCTCTTGGCTTATAATTAAAAAAAAAATGTTTTAGTGATTGCCTTAGAGCTCGCAATACACATTTATCCTGTGACTAAGTGTTCCCAACCCTTCCATCCTGTCCTTTATGACATTGCTGTCTTTCATTTCATTTATCCATATGTTATAATTACCCATGGTGTTGTTACTGTTATTATTAGGAAT
Organism: Vulpes lagopus; assembly: GCF_018345385.1. Classification (NCBI taxonomy): domain Eukaryota; kingdom Metazoa; phylum Chordata; class Mammalia; order Carnivora; family Canidae; genus Vulpes; species Vulpes lagopus. Next base: position 131,712,685 of record NC_054828.1, read on the forward strand.
GTGAAATCTTTTATTTTACCTTTATTTCTTCTTTTTTCCTTCTCATGTAGATCTGAGTTGCAGACCTATATCGTTATCCTCTCCACTTGAAGAAATTCTTTTAACATTCTTTCAAGGCAAGGTGTGCTGGTGACAAATTCCCTGTTTTTGTTTGTCCAAGAAAGCCTTTATTTCTCCGTCAGTTTTAGGGGATAACTTAACCTGAAACAGAATTCTAGGTTGGTGGATTTTTTTGCTTGCTTGCATGCATGGTTTCTGAGAAGTCTGATGTCATTCTTATTCTTGTTCTTCTGCAGGTTATTTTCTTCTGGCTTCTTTCAAGGTTTTTTGCTCTTTTGTTTTCTGCAGTATAAAGATTTTTATTTTTATTCTTTATTTATTCATGAGAGACAGAGAGAGAGGGAGGCAGAGACACAGGCAGAGGGAGAAGCAGGCTCCATGCAGGGAGCCAGTGTGAGACTCAATCCTGGGACCCGGGATCATGCCCTGGGCCGAAGGCAGGTGCTAACCTGCTGAGCCACCCAGGGATCCCCATTGTTTTCTGGAGGCCTCATGCAGGGACTCTCTGCCCGTGTCTCTGCCCCTCCTCTCTCTCTCTCTCTCTATGAATAAGTAAATAAATCTTAAAAAAAAAAAAAGAGTCGGACACTTAACACCACGCAGGTGCCCCAGAATGCTTTGTCTTATCACATCAAAGGGGCTCGTGTGCTGTTGACGTTCGTGATTATGTTGTCTCTGTGGCCGTAGGCTTGCACAATAGCTTCTCTCCTGGAAGAAAACTCTGTTGCTGATACGGGCTTCTCTCTCGTGTCTCTAAAGCAAACCTTTACTCTGTACCTCTGTCATGTTTGTGTAGGTGCCCTCGTGGTTAGGGTCAGGTGATGCGTTTGGCGGGAATCCTGCGTGGCCGATGTTGCATCGCTCAGTGCGCCCCGTTGGGAGGCGCGTGGTGTCGGGGACCTTTCCTGGTGACAGGAGGCTTGGTTAGGTTCGTGTTCATCAGGTTCGTCGCTGTGAAGTTACCGTTTTTCCCTCTTACCTAAGAAGACGTTTGTGGAGAGTCACGTTGTAAACAGGCTGCTGCTTCTCGAACTCTGACCCTGCAGGGAGCCTGGATGGTTCCCGGCTGGGCCGTCCCGCCCTCGGGGTGCTGGGCACGCTGCCCGTCCGCCGTCCTCTAGTTCCGCTCCGGGTGTAAGGACAGGCCGCCCCTTCCCTTCTGTTTGCGTCGGTGCGGCCTCACGCATGCCAGCTCTGCTCCCTGGCCCGAAGCCCCTGCCTGCCGTGATGGGTTCCGATGGTCGCGTTGCCCCCGGCTGAGCAGGCAGGAGGCTTTCTGACCGGTTCCTTCCTTCTGATGGTCCCTGGCATCCTCCTGCGTGCTCTGTCCTTGCTCCATCCCCCTGGGCCGGTGCCGCCTCGTCCCCCCACCTGGCCCTGGAGTCCCCCTGTGCCCGGGCCTAGAAGCCCGCCGTGAGTCCTCATGGCTCCTCGGGGGTCCCTGCTCCAGGGCCCAGTCCAGGCCTTTGAGGGGACGTGGCCGTGAAGTGTGTGTGTGTGTGTGTGTGTGTGTGTGTGTGTGAGAGAGAGAGAGAAGGGGGAGAGGGGATGGGGGAGAGGAGAGGGGGAGAGTGTCAGTGCTCATTGTCTCAGGTCACAGCCCCTGCCCTGCCCCCGCATCCCCGTGCTCCCCGTGCTCCCCGTGTAGTCCGAGTGTGGTCGCGAGGATCCTGTGCCCCGGCCCCGGGCCTGCAGGGCGCGGGCGGGTGCCGGGACCTGTGCCGTTGGCACGATGGTGCCTGAGAGCCGCGTGTGCCTGCCCGCAGCTCAGGATGTTCTACGAGGAGCACCTGCACGTGGATGAGGAGATCCGCTACATCTTGGACGGCAGCGGGTACTTCGATGTGCGAGACAAAGACGACAAGTGGATCCGCATTTTCATGGAAAAGGGAGACATGATCACTCTCCCCGCAGGGATTTATCACCGCTTCACGCTGGACGAGAAGGTCGGCCGCGTGTGCGTGAGGTGCAAGTGGCGCGGGCACGGCCGTCGGAACCGGGGCCCCCGCAGCGCTCGGGGGGAGGCCGGCGGCGCTATGAGCCTGTGGCCCAGGGGAGGCCGGGGAGCCCCCGAGCCCGCAGCCCCTCCGTGTGGACGTCGGGGGCCCCGGCTCTGTGCGGGGGTGGGGGTCCCGGGTGAGCCAGCGGGGTTGGTCTAGGGGTGCGGCTCTGTGGGGCGTCTCCGGGCGCTTCGGTTTGGGGCGTCGGGGTGGTGTGGTCCCCGCGCGGAGCGTGGCGGTGAGCACAGAAGTGGGCGAGTGCTGGCTTCTCCGACGTGACGTGGGCCCGACCGAGGTACAAGCACACTCTGAACTGGGACCGAGGGCACCGGGTAAGGTCAGCGTCCCGCGGGGTGGACCCCGGGAAAGGGAGTGGCCGCCAACCCGCCGAGCGCCCGCCGGTCTGTCCTCTGCCCCGAGGGCATGTCCCTGTGTCCCCCGGTGCCAGCCGTGCTCCGGGGTCACCGCGTGGCTGTCCCTGGGGGACGACCCCCCACGTCGGGCGTGCAGGTGGCGTCTGCTCTCTCCCTGCTGGAAGCGCGGCTGGAGTTGGTGACCTTACACGTTTGTCACACGACTTTAAGCTCCTGAAGCGAAAACTGGATTGAAGTGTCACCGCACGTTTGTACTTTGAGGGGTGATGCGCGCTGTCCCCTGGTCCCGAGGCCGCAGCCCGGGCGTGGGTCGGTGCCCGTGGGCGCGGAAGGCAGTTTCTCCCGAGTGGGGCTGGGCCCGCGGCGGAGACGTGGCGCTGGGGCCCAAGCCTCGGCCTCCCCCGGCGACGCGTGGCTGAGGCGTGGAGCCCCGAGCACAGTCACGGGGACGCTGTTCACGCCCGGTGTGTCTGTGTCTTCCAGAACTACGTGAAGGCCATGCGGCTGTTCGTGGGGCAACCCGTGTGGACGGCGTACGGCCGGCCCGCCGACCACCTGGACGCCCGGGGCCAGTACGTGCGCTTCCTGGCGCAGACCGCCTAGGCCCGGCTGCCTCGCCTCGCGCCCGGGCTGCCCCGCGCCGGACGTCGCCTGAGCCCTGTGAGCGGAGCCGCCCCTCGGACCCGGCTGTGAAGCAGACGTGCAGCCGCCGGCCGGCCCTGTAGACGCCGGCCCGCCAGGCCCAGACGCTCCTCTGCGGCCGGTGGGGGGCCCAGTGCACCCGCACCCGTCCTGGGGCGTCGCAGCCGCGGGCGCCACCTTCTTGTTCCACGTAAAGCAGCGGCCCTGATTGTGCGCTCACTCGGCCTCATTAAAGTCCCCCCGCCGCACCCGGTGTCGTGGTCGTTCCTTCGCGCGTTCAATGGGTTCACGTTGTACCTGCGTTACCGTCCGGTCGCTGAGATTTCCAGGCTCGTTTCCCTGTGAATTCTTACAACCAAGCGTTTGCCTTGAACAGGAAAACTAGCACATGATCTTTATCCTCAACAATTCTGAGATACAATTTTGCCTAATTTGTTGTGATCATAGGAAGACTCCAAACCAACCTCATGTTTTAAAGGGCAGATTGGGTTTTCCTGTGTGTTTTTTAAAGATTTTATTTATTGGGATCCCTGGGTGGTGCAGCGGTTTGGCGCCTGCCTTTGGCCCAGGGCGCGATCCTGGAGACCCGGGATCGAATCCCACATCGGGCTCCCGGTGCATGGAGCCTGCTTCTCCCTCTGCCTGTGTCTCTGCCTCTCTCTCTCTCTGTGACTATCATAAATAACTAAAAATTAAAAAAAAAAAAAAGATTTTATTTATTTATTCGTGAGAGACGCAGACAGACGCAGAGACACAGGCAGAGGGAGAAGCAGGCTCCATGCAGGGAGCCCAATGGGGACTCGATCCCAGGACCCGGGGATCACACTCTGAGCTGAAGGCAGATGCCAACCCCTGAGCCACCCAGTAGCCCTGAAGGGCAGATTATTTTAAAGATTTTTAAAACCGGATTAAAAATCTTCCTCTCTCATCGCCTCCCCTGGGTCTGAGGCACGGATTAAACTCCCGTCTTAGACGGTCCAGTGAACGGAGTTTGAGGACGGGACCCTGTGCAGGCCACGCGAGGCTGGCAACGGGCATCCGGGCTTCGCTGACCCCGCCGGGATGTGGGGGGCCCCCTGAGGGCAGCGCCCCTGCGCCGGTGGGTGGCTGAAGCCCGAGAGGAGGGATCCTTCTTCGTACGGTCACCACCCCCCCCCCCCCCCCCCCGGGCTCTGAGTCGCAGCGCGGCCTCCCAGGAGAACGGTCCTGGCTCCGCCGTCCTCGGGGCCGTGTCCTTCCCAGCTTAGGGCCCGCGGCCCGCCCGCCGTCTGCTTGCTGAACAGGGTAGGTCTCCGCGCTGTCACTTCGCAAGTGCCGCTTATTTTTATTTTATTTATTTTAAAAAAGATTTTATTTACTCATGAGAGGCAGAGACAGGCAGAGGGAGGAGCAGGCTCCCTGCAGGGAGCGCGATGCGGGACTCGGTTCTGGGGCCCTGGGGTCTCGGCCTGAGCCCAAGGCAGACGCTCACCCACGGAGCCCCCCAGGCGTCCCTATTCTTATTTTTTAAAGGTTTATTTATCAGAGACAGTGCGGAGTGAGGGAGAGAAAAGTCTCAGGCCCACCGGTGCCCCCCCCAACCGGTGCAGACCTGCCGGGGCTCCATCCCACGACCCTGAGATGACCTGAGCTGAAATCAAGAGTGGGGGCTCCAGCACCCGGGCTGCCAGGCACCCTAAGGTGCCCTGCTGTGGAAGGCGCTGGGCGGGGTGTGGGGGGGCGGGGGGGCTGGGAGCCGGGTGCGCACTCCGAGCTGCGAGTGGCCTCCCTGTTGGCCTAGTTCCCACTTAGGCTCAGCCCTGCGCGTGTTGCTGCCACGAGCCCGCGGCCACCCCCCACCTTCGGAGCCGGCCTGTCAGGCTCCTGCGTGCCTGCTCTTTGCAGGTGTCCGGCCACGGCCAGCCCCGTGCCCCTTGCGCCCCCCAGCACCCCACCCCCATGCCCCTCGCGCCCCCTCGCCCCCCCCCCACGCCCCCTGCCCACCACATGCCCACCCCGCGCCCCTCGCGCCCCCTTGGGCCCCCACCCCACTCTGGCCCCCCGCCCCCCCCGCACCCCTCATGGCCCCCCATGCCCCCCGCGGCCCATGTTTCCTGTAGGGCCGGGAGGTTGTCAGGAGCCCGGCTGGGCCTTCGTTGCCCCCGCCCCTCGGGAGCTCCCAGGGGCCGTGCTTGTGCCCCTCTGCGCCTCCCAACATCACTGACCTTTCTTAAGGGATTAAAAAAAAAAACAATCTGAAGCAGGTCCCAGGCCCCGCACGGAGCCCAGCACAGGCCTGGATCCCATGACCCAGAGATGGTGACCTGGGCCGAAATCACGAGTGGGTGGTGCCCCGACTGTGCCCCCAGTGCCCACAGCGCGGGCCTCGGGTGTGCGCGTGAACCAGGCGCCCTGCTGCCCCGCGTGTGCCCGGGATCCCCGCGCTCTCCGCCCACGCCGCGTCCTGGGCAAGATTGTTGGACCCCAGACACCTGCAGCCCCGCCTGGGGGCAGACCCTGCCCCGCCCCGCCCCAGCTGACACCTCGGCGTGTCCACCTTGTGGCCCCCCACCCCCGCTCAGCCCGTCCTTCCCACGGGCGCCCCCAGCCGCCCCCATGGACGGGAGGACTGGGGGGAGGGCCGGGCAGCCCCCCCGAGCAGGGTGACTGTCCACAGCCTCGTGGGTGACCGTGACGTGTGGCCTCGCTGCCTCCAGGGCCGGCGCGGGTCCCTAACCTAGTCCCTAACCCAGTCCCTGACCTAGCCCCTGACCCGGCCCCTAACCTGGCTCCTACCCTGGCCCCTAACCTAGTCCCTAACCCAGCTCCTGACCTAGCCCCTGACCCAGCCCCTAACCTAGTCCCTGACCCAGCCCCTAACCCAGCCCCTGACCTAGCCCCTAACCCAGCCCCTAACCCAGCCCCTAACCCAGTCCCTGACCCAGTCCCTGACCCAGCCCCTGAACCAGCCCCTGACCCAGCCCCTGACCCAACCCCTGACCCAGCCCCTAACCCAGCCCCTGACCTAGCCCCTAGCCTAGCCCCTAACCCAGTCCCTGACCCAGCCCCTGACCCAGCCCCTGACCCAGCCCTACCCAGGCCGCCTAACCCAGCCCCTGACCTAGCCCCTAGCCTAGCCCCTAACCCAGCCCCTGACCCAGCCCCTGACCCAGCCCCTAACCCAGCCCCTGACCCAGTCCCTAACCGCCGCACAGGGCAGAGGCGCCCCAGGCCTTCCGGGTGCCCCTCCGCCCCGGGCTGTGGGTGCCCCGGGAAGTCTGAGAAATTGGCCCCGCGGAGTCGGCCCAGCGGGAGTGGCAGTGGGTTTGGCCCCCCGAGTGCGGAGCCATCGCGTCCTGTCCCCGCATGTGTGGGGCCCCTGGCGGCCACGGCAGGTGCTCGGAGGCCAGTGCGCACCCCGGGGTCAGCCCTCTCCGTCCCGCCGGTGGTCCCACCCTGTCTGTCGCCTCGGGTTGCAGGCGACCAGGCTGGAGGAGCTTCCGCCGCGGGCCCCAGAGGATCGGGGCGCCCCCCAGCCGCCCTGATGACGCGGATGGGCCTGGAGCCCTCATCCCCCGCCCCCGGCTGCCCATCGTCCCCTCCTACCGGCCCCTGGGTCGGCGGGTCCAGAGAGGGGAGCAGCCCCGTTTGCACAGTGCGCCACCCTGGCCACCGGCCGCGCTCAGCAGACAGCCCCGCGGGATGACGTGCGGCCTCCGGGGGCGGCAGGTCCCGGCCCGTACCCTGTGCCCCTCAGCAGCCGCCTTGACACCCGAGAAGCTCCTCGGTGGGTTCGCAGGGCGCCCCCGGCCACCTCGGTTCCCGCGGTCCTGGAGGCCGGGCGCCCCTGGGGTCAGCGCCGTGGGGTTCTTGCAGGGGCCGCCTGCTGGGGTGGCCTCACGGGGAGTGGAGACGGTTCTGGAGCTGCCGGTTTCCCCGACACCCGCCCTCATGGCCCCCCGGCCCCAGTCGCCCCCGGAGGCCCGGCCTCCCCTGTGGCACCCCGGGTCTAGGCCTTCACCTGAGCTTGGGGGGCGCACGCACAGCCGCAGAAGCAAAGGCCTTTCCTTTGGAAACGGGAGTTGAACCTCTTTCTGTCGGTGGGAACATGCACCTCCGCCTCCAGGCTGCCCACCAGGCCTCGGGCGAGGGTGTGCACCTGGCTGCCCCAGGCCCTGGGGGACAGGACGCCCCAGGCCCCGGGGGACAGGGCGGCCTGAGGTCGAGCCTACACTGGGCCAGGGGCTGGGGCGCAGGTGCACCTGGGGGCGTCTGGCTCGCCTCCCGCTCTCCCTCTCCTGCCCCAGGGCGCAGAGTCCCAGGACACCCTGTGCCAGGCAGCGGGGCCGGGGCACCCGAGGCCATGGGGGGTGCGGCCTGTGTGCGCGGCCTCCCGGGGCCGGTCTGGCTCGGGGTCGCCTGGCGCTCTTCCTGCGGGAGCCCCTGCCTCTGCCCGGTCCGGGGGTTCAGTGTCCCCTCCGTGCCCAAGATGCTGTACTTGCTTGGCCCGACCCGGTGCCCCGCCCCTGTCCCGGAGCGCGGGTGCAGCCTGCTGGGAGTCCTGAGATCCGGTGCTTTGCCTCGCGCCTCGGTGTTCCCTGCACGTGATCGGTTCATCCCGGCGGCCCGGCGCTTGCCGTGTGCGGCAGGACGGGGCGTGGGTGACCCGAGGAGGCGGACCACCCTGCTGCCCGGGGAGGCCCGACCTGCCGCCGCCACACAGCCCCCGGGCCACGGCCCCCCGAATCCCGCGGGCGGGCAGGCCAGGTCAGCAGCGCCCAGCGCACACGGAGCCCTGCCAGCCGCGGCTCCTGTCCCAGGGTGAGCGGGTGCTGGCCCCCGAGGCGCCCTCTGGGTGTCCCCGGTGTCCCAGGTGTCCTGGATGGCCTCCCACCGCGCGTGTGGCCCCAGGCAGGCTTCTGCTGCGCGAGGCGATTGGGCTGTGGAGGGTCCCTGCGGAGGTCGGGCGAGGCGAGCATGGCAGGTGGCGCCGCACCCCTGCCCCCTGCCCCCCTGCTCCCTGCCCCCCTGCACCCTGCCCTCCTGCACCTTGCACCCCTGCACCCCTGCATGCCTGCACACCCACACACCCACACCCCTGCACACCTGCAACCCCCAGACCCCGCACCCCCGTACCCCTGCACACCCAAACCCCCGAATCCCCCACACCCCGGCACACCCGCACCCCTGCACACCCACACCCGCACTGCTGCACACCCACGCACCCACACCCCTGCACCCCTGCACCCTTGCACACCTGCTCTACCCGGGGTGCCCAGTGCTGATCGGCAGAACGGGGAGGCAGCGGGGAGCCCCGGAGGTGCTTATTTGGAAGTAGAGTCTTGGTGGGGGTGATCCCATGGGGTCCGGGTGTGGTCGTCCTGAGCTAGGCAGGGGCCCATGAGACACAGAGACACCCCAGAGGGAGGCAGCTGTGGCAGGTGGAGGTTTGGCCGCCACCCCACCCCTGATGCTGCACGGGGGGCTCCCCGAGAGCCCCAGAAGGAACCAGCCTGCAGACCCCTGAGCCCCCAGCCCCGCGAGGACAGATGGGGCTGCTTCCCTCCCCCTCCTGGCGGTTTGCCGCAGCAGCTTCGGGAAGCCCGCGGTCTGGTTCCCCACCTTCCCAGCAGAGTCCTGGCAAGGGGAGTGGCACGCGGGTGCAGGAGGCTCCCCCCCCACACTGTGTGTGGGGTGGGGGCAGGGGCGGGGGGGGAGCCAGGGTGCCAGCAGGCAGCCGCCAGGGACCCGGCACCCATGGGGGGCTGTGGGGATCCCGAGGCTGACCCCAAGTGCAGGGTGGCCTGGGGTCCTGTGCGTGGTGCCCCCCCCAACCCTCAGACCAGAACCCCTTCCTCGTGGCTCTGCGGGGGGCGTCCCTCTGGCCTTGGACCCTTTGGCCTCTGCCAAGTGGGTGGCCTGGTCCTGCCCTCAGGTGGCCTTTCATGGAAGGTTCCTGAGTGTGATGAGAGCGGCCCTGTTGGGTCCTGGGAACCACACGTGGGGGCCCCGGGTGCTCCGTGTTTCTGCCTCTGCCTCAGCCCCCGGTGGCAGCGCCCTGTGTGTCCTTAGTGGGGCTCCTGGTCTCTCCCCGTCCTGATCCAGCGCCTCCGGGCTGGGCCTCGTCCTGGAAGGGGCCGGGTGGATGCACCCGGACTTGCATCTGCTTTGTGTGGTGCAGCGCGGCGGTGGGGCCTGGGCAGGGGCTTGGGGACTGGGAGCTGGGGGACTGGGAGCTGGGGGGAGCTAGTGGGGAGCTGGGAGCTGGGGACTGGGAGGTGGGGGGACCTGGTGGGGAGCTGGGAGCTGGGGATTGGAAGCTGGAACCTGGGGGACTAGGAGCTGGTGGGGAGCTGGGGGAGTCTGGGGGACTGGGAGCTGGGGACTAGGAGCTGGGGGAGCTGGGGGGGCGGGGAGCTGGGGGAGGCTGGGGGACTGGGACCTGGGGGAGGCTGGGGGACTGGGACCTGGGGGGCGGAGCTAGGAGCTGAGGCCGGGAGATAGTTGGGAGCTGGGAGCTGGGGGAGGCTGGGGGAGCTGGGGGGCGGGGAGCTGGGGGGCCTGGTCACACGAGCTGCGGAGACCCAGGCCCCAGGTTGGGAAGGCCGCCTGGCCACCGGTGGAGTGAGTGGCCGTCCCCTCCCGTCTGGGCCTGGAACGGGCCTGGCCACGACCCCCCGGAGGACCAGTGTGTCCCCCCCAGGCCGGCAGTGGCCGTGGAGGAGCCACACGCGTCCACCACTCCCACCTGGGGCAGGAAGACCCCGTTTTCTGGGCTAGCAGGGCCCCAGGAAGGGGGGATAGGCGCCCTGGGAGGGCAAGCGGTGGTGGCTCCAGGCCCCCAGGAGCCCCGTCCTGCGAGCGCGGGTCCCACCTGGTGTCGTCTGTGCCCCTCAGAGCCCTGGGGCATGGGGCGTGTCCCCTGCCCCCCCCGCCCCCCCCATCCGCGGCCCACCCTAGGCCAGGGGAGCCCCTGTGGAAGCAGCAGCCACGGAGGTTGGAAGCCGGTGACCTTGGTTTTACTGGCGCCGCCTCGCCACCCGCAGCTCCGTGACCAGGTGGCCCTGCCCGGCAGAGCCAGTGCTTCGGGAAGTCTCCGGGCCAAGCCGCGCTTCTGTACTTGGCGGGGGCGCGGTCAGGGGACCCGGGGCAGGGGTGTCGTCCCAGGGCCATCGTGGGGGGAGCGTGGGGCGAGGGGCCGGTGGGGGGTGAGGCCTTGGCCTGCACTGTGGGGGGTGCGGGGCCGCCCCGTGTGGGTCGGTACCGCCCGTGGGGGCCACGGTGTCCGCCTCCGGGTGGCCCCGGGGAGCACCTGCAGGCACCGCGGCGTGGAGGCTGCCGTCAACCCGGCGCTGCTGCTGGGCCGCTGCGGCTCCCGGGAGGGAGGACCCCGTCCGGATGGTGGCTGGGGACCTGCGCCCTGGGTGGGATCCAGCCCTGGCCGAGCCTCCCGGTGGCGGGCGCTGCGCAGTCCCCACGCCCAGGGAGGGCCCTGGGGCTCCGCAGAGCGCGGGGGAGGGGGGAGCGAGCGGCCGGTGCACACCCGTGTGGGTGGGGGTGCGCACATGTGCCGTCAGGGACAGGAACGACTTTTCTGCCCAGAGGGCCCCTCACCCCTGCACGGTCCCAGAGCCCAGTGCGTGGCCGCGGGAGCCCTGACCGCCCCCTGGGCACTGCGCCGGCCCTCGGGGGACAGGCGGCCTGAGTGTCCCCGTGTGACAGGGACCTGGAGGGACAAGCTTGCTTTCTGCAGCAAGGGAGCTCGGAGGCCCCCCGGTTCGCCCCCCGGTTCACCGTCCTAAAGCCACCGGTTCTCGACCTTAAGGCGTCTTTTAAAACGGTGTTTACCAGGGCCCCTGGCTGCCTGTCAGTAGAGCATGTGACTCGATCTCGGGGTTGTGGGTTCGAGCCCCACGTTGGGTACAGAGATTACTTGAAATCTTTTTAAAAAACTGAGTTTACAGACGTGGTCTCCCAGGACCCCCGGCCCCCGCTGCTGCCCTGGGACGGCCCCTCCGTGGGCTGCGTGGTTCCAGCCCGTCTCCGGCCGCTTCTGAGCACGGGGTCTGTAACCAGGTGCGTATTTCTGTGTCTGTAACGTGTTTCATTGTACGCGCGGTTTTCCCATCCTACCTGTTCCTGCGAAGTCTCACGCATCGCACGCTGGTGGCCGTCCAGCTCACTCCTCTTCATCACCGTCTAGAGGCCGTTGCAGGGCCTTTCACCCTCTCCCCGATGTTTAAACGCCCTTTATTTTTATTCCTGAAGATTTTATTTTAGAACGTGAGGGAGAGGGTCTTCTGCTGACTCCGTGCTGAGTGCGGAGCCCAAAGAGCAACTCGATCCCGCGACCTCGAGATCACAATCTGAGCTGAAACCAAGAGTCAGACACTCACCGACTGGGTGCCCCTCAATCCCCCTTTAAAACCTTTACCAATTTTGATGCTTCCCTTTGATTATAGGAAAAAGCAAAGACACTCATTTTATAGAAAAACTTGAAGTTCAGACATCTAGAAGGGAAAGTAAAAATGACCCTGTGCCCGTCTACCTGTAACTTTCCTAAAACCTACGTATTTTCATACATACGTCGCTTGTGTCAACGTCTCTCACGCCGTGTTTTCCCAGGTCGTTAGAGCTGGAACTGGGCCTGCAGGCTACAGCCCTGTGGCCAGCCCTGGACCGTGGCCTGGGTCTGGACGTCCTGCGAGCTTCAAGTGGCGTTTATAGTCTTAAAGGTTTGAACACAAAGGCCAAAGCAGAGCTTGTGCTAGGCCCGGTGCGTGGCCCTGAAGCCCCACACGTCGACTGTCCGGTCCGTTCCAGAACACCTGTGCCCACTCCCCTTCCAGGCCGCGGCGAGCCAAGCCGGGCCGCCAGGCTCATGAGCTTCTCAGCGCGTGCAGGATGGTGAGGCCACGTGGGGGGGTTCAGAGGGGCTCGTGCCTTGTGACCCGACAGGACTTCGTGGAGGTGGCCCCACGGCGACCTGGAAGGATTCAGCCCCGCAGAGCGGCCGGTCCCCGCGGCAGAGACGCGGCTTGGGGCGTCCTCCTCGGTGGCAGGTGTTCCGGCGCCGGCTGTCTGGCGGCTCCCCCAGTTTGCAGCATGAGCTGTTACCTCTGCGACCTTTCTATTTGAAGAGCCTGGGGCACAGAGCGCGGCCCGCGCCATCGCCGACGCCAAGGTTCGAGGACACCGCCCGCTGGCTGCTGTACCCCTCGCGGTCCAGGACACGCGGCCCGACCCGGGGGGCGGGTGATGGCCGCGGGAGGACGAAGGTCAGCGAAGGGCAGCCTGCAGCCTTCTTAACGTGCGTGCGAGTCTCCCAGGCAGCGCCGTGGTCCTGGCCTCGCGGCCTGAGCGGAGCCGCCTCGATGGTCTGGGAACCCCGAGTGTGGCCTCGCTTCAGGCCCCGGCCGGGGGTGGCCTGTGCGCCCCGCCGTTACCCCTGGGCCTGAAGGGGCGCCGAGGCCGGAGGGGGGGCGGGCCAGAGGGGCTCCGCAGCGGCGGGGGTGGCCAGGGGCCCCACGCTGGGCCTGGCCCTGGGGGGCGGCGCAGCCCATGGGCGGGAGGGACTCCAGAGCCCGGGAGCCGCACTCTCAGCCGCAAGGTGTCCGAATCCAGCAGAATGGGAGGCCTGTCCTAATTAGTGGGCAGACGCCTCCAAGACTTAAAATTCCAAAATCAGGGGATCCCAGGGTGGCTCAGTGGCTTAGAGTCTGCCTTCGGCCCAGGGTGTGACCCTGGGGTCCCGGGATCGAGTCCCACGTTGGGCTCCTGCATGGAGCCTGCTTCTCCCTCTGCTACTGTGTCTCTCATGAATAAATAAAATCTTTAAGAAAAAAAATTCCAAAATCACTTTGCTGAAAGAACTTCTGTAACTTTAATTTCTTATTAGCTTCTTAGAAAAGGTTCCTAAAACATCAGACAGCCCGAACCCAGCTCCTTCCGCCCCCTGTATCCCACTGCCGTCCACGGGGCGCGGGGATGCCCGTCGGGTGAGAATTGCCTAAGCAGGGTCCTCAGCCGGGTGACCTCCCGCGATGAGCAGATAAAAGGGCAGAAAATGAGAGGGGAGACCGCTGGTGTGACTGAACCTGTGGCCGCAGCTGATGTTCGGAGCCTGCTGGGATTACTTACGGAGTTCTTTGCCGCCCTGTTCTCCCAAAGCTAAGATCAGAGCGTGCACCGGAGGGAAAGCAGCAAACTGGAGGGAGTGGAGTCGGGGTGGGGTGGGGTGGCTCAGTCCGGGGACCGGACCGTCAGGCTGCAGCAACCCTGTTCCCTGGGGGACTGGAAGTAACGCTCTAGCAGAGCTCTTCGAAACCAGACGGGGGGCTCTAGAAGCAACTCATATCCCAGCTCTCCTTGCCAGTCCCACGACCTCCCCTTCGCTCTGCGCTCACAGGTACGAAGAGGCCGGCGCTGAGACCGCCGTCCTGCCTTCCGAACACGAAGGGAAGCTTTCGGTAGAGCTCACCCGGACCTGTGGGGACTGGTGAACCCGGCCCTGGACGCCCTGCCCTCCCGGAGCGTTCTGGAGACTTCCTCTGTGCCTTTGAGATGTGGATTTTCTACCCCCAGCTACTCCAGGACCTCAGTCATGATTTGAGATGCAAACTTTAGGGAGGGAGAGGATGGGATTTATCTACTTTGGGCTTCCTCGTAGAGAGGAACTAAAAGATTCTTGGGTCTGTTAACATAAGGAAGCCTAGGTCTTAGGCAAATCTGAGAACGTTCTATGATCCAGAGAATACCGTGACGGTTCACAACTGGTTATTGCCATTCACTGGAAGGGTCTCAGGCTTAAAAGATTCTGATGCGACTGAAGCAGCTAGAACAAGGGAAACATTGCCATATGCAAGGAAAGTGATTTGGATAAAAGGAGGTCTGAGGAACGGAGATGGACTTTTTTTTTTTTTAATAAAGATTTTATTAGAGCACGAGCAGTGGGCAGAGGGAGAAGCAGACTCCCCGCTGAGCAGGGCGCCCGACGCAGGACTCGATCCCAGAATCCTGACATCAAGACCTGAGCTGGAGGCAGACGCTTCACCCGCTGAACCACCCAGGCGCCCGATGTACTTTTGTTGAGGACAAAGCTGCAGGTTTGTGGAAAAGGAAACTTTGAAGAGAACTTTTAATGTGTGATGAAGCCAAGATTAAAATTTAGTTTTAATATTAAAAGTAAATGAATGGTACAGATTGGTTTTTGCTCTTAAAATGAAATTTTCTTGGATTTCAGGTTTGCTGTTGACAATAGACTGGGAAAGTTTAACTTTTAAATCATCTGCCAGGAAGCCAAGGTTCTGTACCTTAACCAGGTCTTTGGTTTCTGACACTTTTGCCTAAATCCAACCTGAACTGAGTACTGTTTGACAGAGGTCTGTGACCCTCTTCAGTCAAGCGTCCAAATGTGTTATTTTCGATAAACTTCCGAAAATCAAATACTAGATAAGGCCTTCACTGGCCTCAGACGAAGTGTTGGGGTTTCCCAGAAGGCCCCCAGACCATCGCATAAGCTTGGTTCTCTTACACAAAGACTGAGGGCAGGCTGATTAGGCTTATCTGGTGTGTGAATTTGTATGGAAGGCATGTGCGATCACGATGATAAACCTGAGGTTGCATGTGTGGGTGAGTGTTATATAAATGTTCTATGAGTATATGAAATTACTAGAAACTGGTAGTCCTGGATAATCTTACTGGCCAGAATTCCAGTTACCTTAAAATGTTCATAAATGAGCAGTTCTGTTGATTCCAGGATAAGGAACTCTCCTTGGGTCTCTAACCACAGTGTAAGCTTGTCCATGACAGGGAGCTCGTGCTCGACTTGGCTGCTCCGCCACAGTCCTGCAGAGGCACCTCCTGCTCAGGGACAGTCAAGGACAGGACGCTGGCAAGGGTGGGCTGCTGACAGCCTTACGTCGGGAAAGTGAGCTGGGTAGGAACTTCCAGAACTAATGAAAACCAGATTCAAGCAGAACAAGTGTCACATGGAACCACGTGAACTTAGGAGGATAACTATGACCTTATCACGTCTGCTTTGAAGCATTACCTGTTCCTTTTGTTTTTCCAGATGCGAGGAAACCTTCTCCTGAGGTATTAACAATTTAAATACACCTTTGTGAGCAGAGACGAAACAATTTTTCTCCTCACCTGATCTCTCCAGATTTTGCAAACTTCGTGTTCTCATTTTAGTGGCGATCTATGTGTGGAAGTGCAGTAGAACCCGGCCCTGCAACAGGACGTGACTGGGAATGTTGGCTGTGTTACGAGGCTTCGACTGGAGTGTCCTGAGAGTGATGTAAAGACTGAGATGATCAGCTTTCAGGAGCTAAGGCTGATCTTATGAAGCCAATAAAGACCCTTGGGGAAGGGATCCCAGGGTGGCGCAGCGGTTTGGCGCCTGCCTTTGGCCCAGGGCGCGATCCTGGAGACCCGGGATCGAATCCCACGTTGGGCTCCCGGTGCATGGAGCCTGCTTCTCCCTCTGCCTATGTCTCTGCCCCTCTCTCTCTCTCCCTGTGTGACTATCATAAATAAATAAAAATTAAAAAAAAAAAAAGACCCTTGGGGAAAATCAGCCTGGCCCCTTGCTCACAGGGTTCCTAGCAGCGTGACCTGGTCGGCTACCCAGGAGCCTCAGGGTATTTTGGGGACCTTGAGAAGAGATGAATTTACCCAAACTGGTGTGTATTGCAGACAAAGTCTGATGGCAGGTCCTTGGTGTGGCTTCTTAGCCTGGAGAGGCTTTTGAGGTTCATCCAAGACTCCTTATGGAAAGTTCCAGCAAAGCAGACTTAGTAGAGCCTAGATGGTGGTACTGTTCTTCTGCATCTATGTAAATAACCAGGCTAAGTTTACTCTAACGAGACTTAACTGGAAAACAGATTTAGTCTCACTGCAGTTGTCTTTGATGGAAGCCGGGTGGCTGCAGAGAGACATCATGTTTCAGTAGTACGCCTTCGTGGCCAGCAGATTCTGTGCTGTTAACGGGCTGTGAGGTTTCGTTTTCTACCTGTAAACTGGACTAGGTCCCAAATTCTTCTGTTTTCCTGTTATATTTGGCTGTAACTCTCCACAAATTGATGTTTCCAGTGCACCCTGCCTTTCTTACTTGGAGCTGCTGAGAACTAAAACCGCCCTCTTCCTGAAGCTGCGCAAACCAGAGCCGGACACCCCATCAGGCACTCGAGGAACCACATGAGCTCACGTGGGCACAGTCTTTCTGCCTGCTGCTGCGTGGGCTGCTCAGAAAGCTCGCCAGAGACCTTCACACTGCAGGTTAGGGCCATCTGCCCGATTTCCACTGCCTGGCTTCACTGCATCTGAGGATGCTCTAAGCTCCGGAGCTCAGAAATGGGGACTACAGTCTGCTCCAGTCATTACGCCCTGTTGTTTTCTTCTGTCCCCACAGAAAAGCTTCTTATCAAACACCTGATTCCTCATACGCAGGCCTAACCCGGGAGCCCTCTTGCATAGCTGCCTCCTGAAATCAGACCCAACTGCTTAACAGAACCAATTCTCAGGACTAAGAGATGGGGTCTGTGGGCTGGAGCAATCTACAGCTCAATTTCTGGGCTGCAAAACTCTCAGGAATTTCAAAGGTGGGCCTGAGGGAGGGAGAGAGTATGTGAGCCCCAAATATGCTACTTTGGCAAGTGGATTTAGTTTGAGCTGAAGACCATCAAGATGCAGCATGTTTAAGAAATGTTTGCCTCTCCCTTAACTCCCTAGAAGGGTTTGGGTAGGAGGCCGTGCTGGGGTGAGGGTTGGGGGCGGGGGCAGCTGTTCTTCTCGGCTATCAACTTTTATCTGCATGACTTAGCTGTTCAGCAGGGTAAGCATCTAATGACCAATATCGGTTGTTCCAGCTCCGTGATCCTCCTCCTCTCCCGTGGAAGCCCCAGGCCCCTAGCTCATTCTTTAGGCACAGAAGCCTCTATTGCCTGGCTTGTCCTTGGGTCTCCTATTCTTATGGGTCCCTTGTATGTACATAATTAAACTTTTGTCCTGTTAATCTGCACAATGTCAATTTTCTTATAAGACCAAGCAAAGAACCTAGCAGGGGAGAGGAGAAAACTCTCCTCCCCAATACTGTGTAAATACTAAAGCAAATGTGCTGATGTTCAGGATGAAAGAACACATAAATATTACATGTGCTTGGTTCAGAAATACCTCCTGACCCACCTGACTCCCTGGTTGTTTTATGCATTAGGAGCTCTTCTCGTCTCCCTGTGATGTACAAAGCACAGAAGAAATACGGTGGCTTCTTTTCCACCGTCCCCAGGCCTGTCCACGGTGTGTGGCATCAGCTGAAAAAGAATCAGATGAATAAAAGTGATGTGTTTAGTTCTGGGATGTGAGAGGAGGGAATGAGAGGGAAGGCACATGGCAGTCTGTTTGGTGTTTCTCTGCTTTTATGCCCAAATGAACTAGAAGATGTACAGGGTGAGAAGGGAGCTTATGTTTTTCAGCTTGTCTCTGAGGATATTCAGAATTAATACGTGAAGCAGCCCAGCTTTCAAGAATAAACAAAAGGGACCCAGTGCATCCTCTGGGCCACTGCTGCCTATGCCCCCCGTGTGCAGAGCAGGTTCACCCCCTGGACTCCTGAACCACGGCAGAGCTGTGGGCACGGAGCTCGGTGGAGTCTGACGGCGCCAGAATGGTCTGGGCCTCCACCCTGGCTCCAAAGAAGACCTGTTCCCAGGCACCTGTGAAAGATTTTATTGAGTCCGTCAGTCCTGCTAATATCTTAGGTCCAGTGTACACGGTTTACAGAGGCCCTGGTGGCTCCGAAGGCGAGTGCCCTACGCCAGCTTGAGGCACTGTGTGTTGAAGCTGTCTCCTTCTTTGCTGGCGACCGCCTGGAGCAGGGACTGCTTCTTCTGCATGCTGCGGGAGGACTCCAGCTCGTACATGGTGGTCAGGTTGAAGAGCACGCTCTCGTGCAGGTAATGCTGGGGGTCCTGCTGGACCATGGCCTCCAGCTGCCGGAGGGAGTCCTTGAGTTTGCCCAGGTAGAGGAGGCACACGGCGGCGTTGTTGTTGGCCTGGGGAAGAGGAACACACGCACGGGGTCGGATACGGCTGCCAGCCTCTGCTCACGGGTCACGTCCGGGGCCCACGTGTCCCCCTGGTTGCGTGCATGAGGGGCAGTGGGCACGGCTGTGGCTGGCTCTGTCGGAAACCCTCCCACGCCTGCCAGGACTGATGAGGATGGACACAGGACAGGCTCACGGTGTGCGCTCCTGGCTCTTTTGGGGCCTTACCACCGCATTTGTTGGGTCAATCTTGAGGATTTCTGTGAAGAATCTGTGGGCTTCTGCAAAGTTATTCTGACCAAGGTGAAGGAAAGCTCTGGAACATAACAGACAAGTAAACAGTTAACCAGAGGGGCAGGGCAGCTCCCCAGGTGGCACGGACAGGAGCAGGCCCCATCTGCCCCCTGCATAATCCTGAGCAGCCTGGTGCTGGGGAGGGGCCACTGCAGCTGAACGAACCACACTGTGTCCTGGCTGCCAAGTTAAACCCTCATTAGGTCAGAGGTCACGATGTCACCTCAATGACTCCTGCTCTCCAAGGACATCTGCATGATGGCGTGAGCTCTGCCCTGGGCACGGGCTCCATCGTCAACCTCTGCCCCCAGCCAGCCCCACAGTGTGCTTGACTCATGAGGACACAGAAACAGAGGCACTAAGGCAGCAGGGGGCACGAGGGGGCCTAGACTTACAACAAATATTTACACACATTTATGTGCAGATGGGCAATATCAACAGCAAGGGGAAAAATCTTAGGCATCTTCTGGTCTTAATGGATTTTAAGTTCTAGGAGACAGCAGCACATGTCCTGGTGGTGATGGAGAGGACTTCCGGGTCAGGTCTGGGTGCAGGGCTGGGAGGCCGTTCCTAGAGGGCTTTACTAAGGAGAGTCTGAGCCCTCAGGAAATCTGAGAAAATACTGTCGCATGAGGCTTACCTGTTCATTAAAACCATTATCCTGCCTTGTAGTCCATCCAATTTCTGTGTTACTTTCTCCACGTCTTGAAAATACTTCTCAGCTGTTTTTATGTCTCCAATCTGCCTGGACAGAGTTACTTAATCAGTTCAGGTAACACAACTAGTAAACGTACATCCACACCTACAGTTGCTGGTGGGCTGGGCGAGGAGGACATGCTTGCACAGGTGGGGAAACTCTGGGAACCTCCCCAATCGTTACGTTTGGTGAAAGCGAATGCCACTTAGGATACAGTGGAACATCCATGCCTGTAGGTCAGGAAGGAAAATGCACTTGCCTTATTAAGTCTTAGGTTTTAATTTGTACCTTTTGAGAGGAATCCTAGTAGTAAGTAAAATAATAAATGACAACTTCCAGACAGGCGGCAGAGTAGGAGGGTCCTAAGTCCACCTGGGCCCACGGATTCGGCCAGAGAACACATCAGTGCAAACACTCCAGAAAATGACCCACAGGCAGAGCAAACTCTACAACTAAAGGCAGAGAAGACACCATGTAGGAGAGGGTAAGAGGGACAGAGACGAGGTAGGGAGTTACGCCCCGGCGGCTTGGCTGGGGAGAGGGGCCTTGGGCGCAGGGAGGGGTCCGAAACAGACCGTCACACCAGGGATCCCAGATGGGGAACAGGAATCCTCAGAGCATCTGGCTTTGAAAATCAGAGGGGCTGATTTTTGGAAGTTCTTACAACCAGCCAGACGTCAACTCTGGAACGTCAAAAACCAGCTGGCTTGGCTCTGGGAGAGCCCAGAGATGACAGGAAGCTGGGACCCTGCCCTCAAAAAGACAGCACAGCAAACAGCCCACGGAGATCTATATTAGAAGCAGAGGTTTGAGAAATGCCTGCAGTGTACAGGAGGGAGAGTTAACGATCTCAGAGTTCCCGAGGGGCATGTGTGGGAAGCACCGAGGCACCTGCATTCATGTGTAGCTTGCTCGCCCTGTGCCCTGACCCCTCCAGCTGGGCCTGCTTCAGATGCTGTGGGTCCCCTTACCCAGAGGACCTGTGCCAACTCTGCCAACAATGTGTCCCCTGACTTCCCTAGGAGGATGCACACAACTTGTTAAAACTGCCCCCCTGCCCCCTCCTGCGTGCTTGTACACACTTCCCAGGGGCCCCAGCTGACCCTGGTCTCTGTAGTGACTGCCATCCCCTGTGGAAGAGGACTGGTGTACACAGCTTGTGGCATGGTGCCCCTGACCGTGGGTGCTTTGCAGAGTGGCCCTGGCCAGCCTGGGCTCTGCAGCAGCTGTGCATCCTCTGTGGAAGAGAACCAGGGCCACTTCATTGAAAGCATGCCACCTGCCCACTACTTTCCACAGCAAGAGATGTAGCTGACTTTCCTAACAGAGACAGTGCGGCAAAATAAAGAGATGGAGGAGTATGTCTCAGATGAAAGAACAGGACAAAACTGCAGCAAGAGACCTGAGCCAAATGGAGATTAGTATGCCCTATAGAGAATTTAATGATCATAAAGATACTTACTGGGCTTGAGAGAAGAATGGAGGACATCAGTGAAACCCTTAACACCGAGATAAAAAGAACCAATGAGAGATGAAGAACACAATAAATGAAATAAAAAATACACTAAGTGGAATAAATAGCAGGTTAGAGGAAGCTGAGGAGCAAGCAAGTTAATGACCTGGAGGACAGAGTTATGGAAAGTAATCCAGCTAAGCAAGTGAGAGAAAAAAAGATTATGCAAAATGAGAGAACAGACTTCAGGACCTCAATGACTCTGTCAAGTGTAATACCAGCTGCATTACAGAGATCCCAGAAGAAGACGGTGCAAAAAAGTGGAAGAACATTTACTTGAAGAAATAACTGCTGAAAACTTCCCTAATCTGGAGAGGGAAATAGACTCCCACATTCAGGAGGCACTGAGAATTCTCATCAACCACCCACAGAGGTCCACGTCAGATACACAGTAATTAAAATGTCAAAAAGCAGAGACACAACAAGCAGCAAGACAAAAGAAGACAGTTACACACAAGGGAAACCCCAAAGGCTATCGGGGATTTTTCAGTAGAAACTTCCCAAGCCAGAAGGGAGAGTGAGATGATACATTCAAAGTGCTGAAAGGGAAAAACCTGCAGCTGAGAACACTCTATCCAGCAAGTCTATCATTCAACATGGAAGAGTGCTCACTTCAGCAGCAAGTATACTAAAATTGGAATGACACAGAGAAGATGAGCAGGGCCCCTACACCGAATAGGATGGGAAATGGAGACTTTCCTAGACAGACAAAAACTAAAGGAATTCATGGCTATTAAACAAGCCCTGCAATGAATATTAAAGGTTGACTCTTGGAGTGGAAAGAAACCATAAGTGAGGGTAATAAAAGTAAAAACACAAAAGCAGTAAAAAGAAGTATATCTGTAAAAGTCAGTCAAGGGATTCACAAAATAAAAGGATGTAAAATGTGACACACCATATACCTAAAACCTATGTGTGGTGGGGGAGAGGAGTAAAGAATGGGCCCAAACTGTAGCGACCATCAATTTAACATAGGCTGCCATACACAGAAGACGCTGGCTACAGATGTAATGGTGAGCACAACTCAGAAACCAGTAATAGATGTGCAAAGAATAAGGAGAAGAGATTCCAAATATATCGTTAAAGAAAGTCAACAAACCATGAAAGAGAGCAAGAGAAGGATCAGAGAAAAATTACACAACCACAAAATGAGTATAACAAAATGGTAGTAAGTACAAATCTATCAATAATTACTTTGAATGTAAATGGACTTAATGCTCCAACCAAAAGACACTGGGTGACAGAGTATAGTAAAAAACAAAACAAAAAACAATGAAAAGAGACCTATCCCATATGCTGCCTGCAAGATTCATTTCAGACCTAAAGACACCTGAAGATTGAAAGTGAGGGGGTGGGAAAGCATTTATCATGCAAATGGATATCAAAAGAAAGCCAGGATAGCAATGCTCTTATAAGACAAAATAGACTTTAAGAGAGAGAGACAAAGGGAAGATTCTATATAGAATAATAAAGGGAACAATCTAAGAAAAAGATATAACAATTGTGAATATTTATGCACCCAGTATGGGAGCAACCAAATATATAAAACAGTTAATAACAAACATGAAGAAACTCACTGATAATAAGTAATAATTGTAGGGACTCTAACAACACACTTACATCAATGGACAAATCATTCCAACAGAGAATAAGAGAAGAGTGCCTTTGAAGGACACACTGGACCAGATGGATCTAACAGATATATTCAGAACATTCCATCAAAAGCAGTAGAAAGCACATTCTTTTCAAGTACACACGGAACAGTCTCCAGAACAGATCATGTATAAGGCCACAAAACAGATCTCAACAAATTCAAGAAGATCAAAGTCATACTGTCCATCTTTTCTGACCTCAATGCTATAAAACTAGAAACCACAAGAAAAATCTGTAAAGACCACAAACACATGAGGTTAAATAACATGCTACTAAACAATAAATGGGTCAAACAAGAAATCAAATAAATCAGGAATTACATGAAAACAAATGAAAATGAAGTTACAAGGGTCCAAAACCTCTGGGATGGAAGTGGTTTAAGGAGGGAAGTTTCTAGCAATACAAGCCCATTTCAAACAACCTAAACTTACACCTAAAGGAGGTAGAACATAAGAAAAAATAAAACCTAAAACTAGCAGAAGGAAGGAAATAATAAAGATCAGGGCAGAAATAAATGATATAGAAACTAAAAAAACCAAGGGGCACCTGGGTGGCTCAGTTAGTTAAGCATCTTTGGCTCAGGTCATGATCTTGGGGTTCTGGGATTGAGGCCTGCTTTGGGGTCCCTGTTCAGTGGGGAGTCTGCTTCTCCCTCTCCCTCTGCTCTGCACCCTCCCCCCGCACATGGTCTCTCTCTAATAAATAAAATAAAAAATCTTAAAAAAAAAACAAAACCCAAAATCACAAATGAGAAAGAACCAAAAGCACAGAAATACAATTATAAGAGATTATGAAAAATTATATGCCAACAAATTGGACAACTGAGACCAAATGGTAAATTCCTAGAAGCATAAACTAACACTGAAGCAGAAAGAAATAGAAAATTTGAACAAAACAATTTCCAGCAATGAAATTTACTCAGTAACCAAAAATCTCCCAACAAACACAAGTCCAGGACCAGATGGCTTCACAGGGAATTCTACAAAACACATAAAGAAGAGTTAATACTTAATTCTTCTCAAACTCTTCCAAAAACTAGAAAAGGAAGAAAAACTAACTTCCAAATTCATTCTACAAGGCCAGCATTATCCTGATACCAAACCAGATAAAGATACCACCACCAAGGAGAACTACAGGCCAACATCCCTGACGAACAGAGATGTAAAAATCCTCAATAAACTATTAGCAAACCCAATCCAACAACACATTAAAAAAAAGAAAATTACCACAATGAAAAGGGATTTATCCCTGAGATGCAAGGGTGGTTCACTATTTGCAAATCAATCAACATGATACATCCCATCAATAAGAGAAAGGATAAAAACTGCATGATCACTTCAATAAATGCAAAAAAGCACTGACAAAGTACAACATCCATTCATGATAAAAGCCCTCAACAAGCGGGTTTAGAGGCAACATAAGATAATAGAAGGCATGTATGAAAAACCCACGGCTAATATCATCCTCAATGGGGAAAAGCTGAGAGATTTCCCCCTCAGGTCAGGAACAAAACAGGAATGTTCACTCTCACCAATTCTATTCAACATAGTACTGGAAGTCCTAGCCTCGGCAATCAGATAAGAAAAAGAAATAAAAGGCCTCCAAATTGGTAAGGAAGAAATAAAGCTCCCACTATTTGCAGATGACATGACACTATATATAGAAAACCCTAAAGACTCCACCAAAAAGCTACCATTACTGACAAATTCAGTAAAGTTGCAGGATACAAGATCAACGTGTAGAAATCTACTGCAATCCTATACACTAATAATGAAGCAGCGGAAAGAGAAATCAAGAAATCAATCCCACTTACAATTGCACCCAAAATAATAAAATACCTAGGAATAAACCTAACCAAAGAGGTAAAAGATCTGTACTCTGAGGATGACACAAAGAAATGGAAGAAAGACATTCCATGCTCAGTGATTGGAAGAACATATATTGTTAAAATGTCTATATTTGAGGAATCTACAGATTTAATGCAATCGTTATTGTGATACCAATAGCATTTTCCCCAGTGATAGAGCAAACAACCCTAAAATTTGTATGGAACCACGAAAGACCCTGAATAGACAAAGCAATCTTGAAAGAGAAAACCAAAGCTGGAGGCATCACAATTCTAGATTTCAAGTTATGTTACAAAGCTGTAGTAATCTAGACAGTATGGTACTGGCACAAAAACAGATACATAGATCAATGAAAGAAAACAGAAAATCCAGAAATAAACCCACAATTACATGGTCAATTAATCTTCAACAAAGGAAGCAAGACTATACAATGGGGCGGGGGGGGGGGGGGAGACAGTCTCTTCAACAACCAGTGTTGGGAAAACTGGACAGCAACACGCAGAAGAATGAGATTGGACTACTCTCCTACACCATACATAAAAAAATATTCAAACATGGATTAAAGATCTAAATATGAGACTTGAAACCATAAAAATCTTAGAAGAGAACAAAGACTATGACCTCTGTGACATCAGCCATAGCAACATTTTTCTAGATATGTATTCTGAGGCAAGGGAAACAAAAGCAAAAATAAACCAGTGGGACTACATCAAAATAAAAAGCTTCTATTCTGCACAGCAAAGAAAACAATCAACAAAACTAAAAGACAACCTACTGAATGGGGAAGGGTTAGTATCCAAAATCTATCAAGAACTTATAGAATGCATCACCCAAGAAACAAATAATCCAATTTAAAAACTGGAAGAAGTCAATGAGCAGACATTTCTCCCAAGAAGACACACAGATGGCCAACAGACACACTAATTCGAAGGGATACATGCACCACTATGTTAGAAGCAGCATTACCTGCTGTAGCCAAGACACGGAAGCAGCCCAAGTGCCCACTGATGAGTGGATAAAGGTGTGGTGTCTGTACATAAGGAAGTATTATTCAGCCACAAAAAAGAATGAAATCTTGCCATTTGCAATGACATGGATAGAACTAGAGTATAATGCTAGTGAAGTAAATCAGAAAAATACATACAATTTCACTCATATTTGGAATTTAATAAACAAAACAAATGAGCAAAGGGAAAAAAGAGACAAACAGAAATAGACTGTTAACTACAGAGGACATGCGGACGGTCACCAGAGGGGCGGTGGGCGGGGTGGGGGGGGCAGTGGGGGAAACAGGTGATGCAGATGAAGGAGGCACCTGTGGTGGCGAGCAGCAGGGGATGTACGGAAGTGTCGAATCTCTA
Organism: Vulpes lagopus; assembly: GCF_018345385.1. Classification (NCBI taxonomy): domain Eukaryota; kingdom Metazoa; phylum Chordata; class Mammalia; order Carnivora; family Canidae; genus Vulpes; species Vulpes lagopus. The sequence continues at coordinate 131,738,149 of NC_054828.1, forward strand.
TACTGTGAACATGAAACTAATATAACACTGTGTATTAACTACATTGCAATTTAAAGACAATTAAAAATAAAAACTCTTAAATATATTTAATAAACTTAAAAAAAAAAAAAAGAGGCACATTGTGTTTTGGTACAATAAGGCAGGCCCCAAATCAGTTTTTTGGGCTGTGACTGGTGAAATGACAGCAACCATCACATTCACAAATTTCAAAGTCACACTCGGATCCAACACAGAACTCTACTTTTTGTCAAAACAAAACCAAGCCACTCCGACTGGTGAAACACCTGAGGGAGCCCCTTAGCTGTCCCTGGCGCGGAGAGGGCCGGCCCTGACTCCTGACGGCTGGCATCTCCTGCACCGCCACTGCTGAGGCACCACAGCCTGGGCTCTGGGAAGCAGAGAGACTCAGATCTCCTTTTGCCGTCAAAGTGTAAGGAAGAGAATGAGAGACCTAACCTAATATCTTGAGAATATATGGAAAATAAAAAATCCTGTTAGGGCACAAACCTCACAAAAGGGTCATATAGAAACAATGTCCTTAGTGTTCCAGGGCTAGCCCGGGGAAGTGGACCTGGGGCTGGTGAGCTCTACGTTACAGAACAGAGAGAGGGACGGGGGTCTGTAATCCAGATCCCGATCTTAGGCCCTGGCGGGGGCCCCAGACAACCAGTGTGTGAGTGGGGACACCGGATGCTCTGAGCTCCACACTGTTTTCCTGGAAGCCTGTGTGGCCCTGAAGCTGGAATGTGTCCCAGTGGAGCAAAGGGCAGGCGCGCTCACCGCCCCGAGGCATAGAGGCGGGTCCCTTCAGTTCAGGATTACCCTCCAGCGGCTGCTGCTGGCGTCTCGGCCCCCCTCCGTTACCCTGAGAGAGGGGCTCGCTGTCTGGTGACAGAAAGGACACTGACTATACTGCTGCTGCTGTGAGCAGTAAGTGCCCCTCGCCTCTCTTCTGGGAGCGTCCTGACTTCTGCCAGCATCCAGGAAACCCGCAGTGAAGCACAGAGCTCGCACGGAGGACAGAGCTTCAGACCTTTCCCAGTTGGTCATGCGAACCCACACAAAACCCCAAATCAAGCCACGTTAGTAGGAAGAGAAGACGCACAGAAGGCAGAATGGCATTTGTCGCTTGCTTCCCCTCTTGTGCTCCACAGTTTGAAGTCCTCTGCAGCAGACATCTCCCTAGGTGATGTCTCCCTAGGTGAAGAAGCTGGAGTCTGTAGGCTCCACGCCATGTCCCCAGTTCAAACATCTGAACCTCCAACGTGTGTCCGTCCACCTTACCCAGGGCCTCGTTTTAGAGGACCAGGCTGCAGACTCCATGAAGTCACGGGGGCCAGTGCTATTTACCCAGCCCTGCGGATGTGGCGGGTGGGCGCTGTGCCACGAGCTTCCCACACTGCTCAGCTCTCGCACTCTGGCCTCTGGTGTCCGTATTTATTGCACCATTTTTTATACTGAGATATATTTGACACATTGTGGAAATCTGAGGTATAGGACGTGTTTGGTTTGGTATGTTTATGTGTTGCAATCATTTAAAAATCAAATGTCAAAAGGCAATTAAAATTATTGCAGAATATCTAGCAAGCAAAGAAGCCCAGACCTAATAACCCAGATTATTTGAAGAAGACACCAGATAAATAGTGGATGAATTAGCCAACAGAAGACATGAACAGAATTATAAATGTGAAAGGAGAAATCGCTGTAGGTAGGAAAGAAATCGATCATGAAAGAGCATCGCAGTTTACAGAACTCCGCGCACACATGTGTGAACTCGTGGCCCCAACAGGTGATGTCCCAGGACGCTGACGTGCCACAACTGATCTCGGGAACAGAGAAGAGCCCTCGGGCTAGAACACTAAAGCCCGTTACTAACAGTGATAAGTTAGGAAGCGCGATCAGCATCGATGCCACAAATAAAAACCCATGCTTGGCCCAAGCATTTCATCAGTGACTTATTCAAACCTTCAAGGAACAATAGCTAATTCCAAAATATCTAAAATTTGCCAGAGATCAGCAAAAGAAGGAAAGTCTTTAACTCCTTTTCATGAAGAAGGAAGGCAGCAGCATATGCGAAAGGTGCTCGTGGCTGCGAGCCTCTCAACGTGAGGGTCCAGGGAAACCCGCCTGCCTGAGCCGCCCGAGAGGCGACGGTTCTGCGGTGACAAATGCCACAGCGTTTCTGCAGCGAGACTACAGAGGCCCCGCTCGGATTCCCTCCTCCCGGCCTCCCGGGGGGTGGGGGGTGGAGGTGCTGCAGGGGCTTCGTCCTGTCTTCCAGCCTGTCCCAGAGACGGTGGCCTTGCGGGGTCCCTGGGAGCCAGGCCAGTTTGTGCCCAGGCCCCCCGCCCGGACTCACACCTGTTCCCCAGCACAGATCCTAGCACAGCCATCACCGCCTGGGCCCTGGCTGAGCCTTCCGTGTTCCGCGTCGGGAGCCGTGTGGTGAGAGGACAGTCAGAAGCACGGCTCCGGTGCCACCACATCAGGTGGCGTCCTGCCACCGCAGGCTGGGAGACCCTCTGACTCTGTAGGCAGCGCCAGGCCCCAGGGCCCTTCCTGTGTCCTGCTGGCCAACTTCGGTTACGGAAACATGGGTGGGGAATTCATCTAGAAAAACCATTCAGCTCAAGTTTTTATGTTTGTATCTATAAAACATTTTCATACTTTAAAGCTTATCAAACCGGTATGCTCCTGATGGGCCAAGCCCTCAGATTAGTGGGTGTACGACGGTGCCGTGAGCCGCTGCTGTCCCACGGGGCTCCCTTCCTCCGGCGGGTGCTCTCCACGGCATGTCCCGTGAAGCATCCTGAGCGCAGACAGCCCTGGGGCGGATCTTGGCTCTCGTCTCCTTTTGCCTGGCTGGGAAGGAGGCAGGGTGAATGAGCAAGCCGCCTGCTCCCGCGTCCACACTTCCCGCTGCCTCTGGAGCACGGTGCGCCCTACTTTAGTGACACCACAGGACTTCCTGCTTTGGTCCATGCTGCCCAGGAGACTGATTTTACCTGGTGCTTCCTGAACTCCGCCGCGGTGGAGGCTTCCCTGCCTGGTCACTGTCTGCCCCCAGCTCTTGGCCGGGACGCGGGGACCCTGGTCTGCAGCGTGGTGGACCTGCTCTCAGGTGGTCGATCGTGTGCCCTGGGCTCCTGGACCTCACTGGAGCACAAAAGGCTCCTTTCCTGCTGTAAGGGACAGCACCCTGGGACCTGCTCTCCTTGGAGCGAGGACAGAAAAGTCACAGGCCAGGAAGCCTGAGTGGGCTGGCTCCGGGGGACTGGCTCTCGAGTGTGAATAAATGCTCCTCGTACGTGTGGTTGTCTGATTACACTGCTCTCGTTAGATCGTGCGAGGAACTCCCTCAGAGGACACGCTGTCCCCTGCTGCATTTGCAGCCTCGATGTCCCTTCAGGAGGAGAGATTCCTACTCCACCCGACTCCCCCTCTAACCGGCCGCTCAGCCCACCTGTGTGCAGGGCGATGTTTGAAGGTGGCCCCCAGGAGGAAGATGCATGGGACGGGAGCAGGACCAGGGACACAAGTTCTGAACAGGTGGCGTTACCTGGTCTGCAGGTGCACTGACAGGAGGTAATGTGCCAAGGTGAGAGACGGGCTCGCCCCTCAGGTCCAGGTCCTGACCGCACCTGGAGTAGCATTCTCCAGGAGGCCAGGGCAGCGGCCTGAGGCGTCGGAGGCAGTGAGACCACACGCAGCGCTAAGCCCGCCCCTGGGCCCCTCTGCGGGGGCAGCGAGGCAGAGAGGAAGCACGCTCGGGTGCCACGGGGCCCAGAGGGGCCGGGCTGGGGCTGTTTCCGAACCTGGGTGTGGATCAGCTGCCTGCCAGGCAACCATGGCTCTGTGGCGAGCACACCTGGGGCCTGGAGAGTTGGGTGCGTGTGTCCTGAAGCAGGTGAGGCTTCGGGGCAGGTTAGGGCTCCCGGGCCTGGGGGTCAGGTCAGGGCAAAGCGCGCGGCCAACTTGGGCAGAGAGATGGGGGCCAGTCCCGTGCCTAGGCCCTCGGGCCCTCAGACTTGCTCTTTATCACAGCCAGGGGGCCAGAAAGCTCTAGAAACCCTCTGTGAATTCAGGTCGTCGTGTGCTTTCTCCCAGGGAGATTGGCCCTTTGAACGCTAACTGCGCCGGCGCAGGACCCCGGCCCAGGGGGTAGGGCACCCCAGGCCCGCAGAACACAGGATGGGCCGCAGGAGGCTCACGGCCGGGCTGGCTGCTCGCGCCGTGTCCCAGCAGGAACCTCAGCTTCCGCGCTCGGCCCGGGAGCTCCGGGGAAGGCCTGCCCGGCCGTCTTCACGGCTCCCCCTCAGACCCAGAGGCTGCAGAGCACGCTGACCCACCGGGCGATCCGTGCCTCGGGCGCGCACGCCGGGTCACCCCTTGAGGAGCTCTGGCGGAGGCGTGCCGCAAGTGGGAAGCAGCGCAGTCTTGGTCTCCTTTACTAAGTCACCGAGTTCCGACGGCGTGTTCTCGGGCAGCGGTAAACCTATCAGTGAGAGGTGTCTGACAAAGTTTCCGAGCGATGAGGTCTCCTGGCCACTCGACTGGGATTCAGGGAGTCAGGTCAACCAGCTTCCTTTGTCTGTCTTCCTGTCTTCACCCGGTGGGAATTCCCGACCAGGCATCACTTCCCTCCGCCCCGAGAGCGAGGAGGATCACGAGCTGCCCCTGCACTGTTTGCCACCTTCCACAAACCCACTGTGGAAGCCGGTACTTCTCTCCAGGATTTCGGTGTCTAGAGAGTTCTCTGTACAAGCTGGGGCCAGGAATGTCTGCAGGGAAATGTTCACACAGTCCCAGCCTGACACGACCTCGGTACTCGGTCGGATCCATGACTCCCGCTGCAAGACGTGCTTCAGGTCTCGGGATTCCTAAATGGAAACCCGGCATATATTCTTCAAATTATGTGAACCGAGACTCAGAAATGAAATTTCTGAGTTTGTCCTACTAGATTCCAGGCACAGCACTGTGTTCTCTGCTTGGCCTGTCCTGCTCTGTCTGCACGGTGACCCCAGGGGAGGGTCACCAGCATCCACCGTGCACGGTTCAGTGGCTTGCCTGGGCTCACATGCTAGCTGAGCACCGAGAACTGACCAAAACCTGGGTCTTCCAGACTCTACAGTGTGCGCCTGGATATCCACGCCATTATTTAGTGAAAAAAGCCCTAAAAGCCCCACAGAGGCCCCTGAGCACCCGGGCCTTCACTGTCAGACTCTCCTTGGACCCTAGTGCATGTCTCATCTGCTTCCTGTGAACAGTATGGCCTGGGGGTGGGGAGGAGTAGGAGACATGTGTGCACATGTGCATGTGTATGTGGCATGGAGAAGAGGGGAGTGTGCGTGTGTGTGTGGTGGGAAGGGAGGTGTACGTGTGTATGTGGATCACTGGGAGTGTAGGAGGGGTGTGTGCATGTGTGCGTGTTATGTGGAGGATGGGCGTGTGTGCATGGACGACCAGAGGTGTCAGACGAGTGTGTGCACGTGTGCATGTGTGCATGGATGACCCGGGGTATAGGAGGGGTGTGTGCACGTGTGTGTGTGTGTGTGGACAACCGCGGGTGTAGGAGGAAGGAGTGTGTGCACTTGTGCATGGACGACCCGGGGGTGTAGGAGTGTGTGTGTGGACAGCTGGGGGTGTAGGAGTGTGTGTGTGTGTGTGTGTGTGTGTATGACTGGGGAGTAGGAATGTGTGTGTGTGGTGTGGAGGAGGGCGGTGTGCATGTGCATGGACCCGGGGGTGTAGGAGGAGTATGTATGTGTGTGTGTGTGTGTGTGTGTGTGTGTGTGTATGACTGAGGGAGGAGGAGTGTGTGCATGTGTGTGTGTGGAGGAGGGCGGTGTGCATGTGCATGGACCCGGGGGTGTAGGAGAAGTATGTGTGTGTGTGTGTGTGTGTGTGTGTGTGTGTATGACTGGGGGAGGAGTGTGTGCATGTGTGTGTGTGGAGGAGGGCGGTGTGCATGTGCACGGACCCGGGGGTGCATGAGGACAGGACCACCCTTCCGTGAGAACCCGAGCTCTGGGCTCAGGGGGCCCTTGTTCTTCCTCACCTCTCGGGCCTCGGGAGGGCTCACCTCACCCACCCACAGGGAAGCCTTAGCCTGCTAACGTGTGAAGTGGCGGGGGGCGCCCGCGGTGGAATGGTCTAGCACGGCGCCCGCTCAGGGTGAGTGGTGCTCCGCAGACGTCTGGCCTTTCCCCGACCATCAGGGAGCGCCCGTTGCTCACCGCCCTTTTCCCAAGCCCGGCTCTGGGACATCATGGCAGAAACCCTAACAGACTGACGGTGTGTGGGGTGCAGAGGCCGCTGAGGCTCAGTGTGAAGGCGGGGTCGCCGTCCGGAGACCCAGGTGAGGAGGGGAGCTCATGCCTCTACCACCCGCCGGTCCAGGAGGGCGCATCCCGGCCTCAGCGACGTGCCCTCCCCTGCTGCAGTGCTGGGGCCACTGCCTCGAGCTGGATGTCCTCTGTGCAGTCTACGCAGCTTCATGTGGTCTTTCCAGCAAAGTATCAGCCAGTTTCTCTATTATCAGCCACGTTCTTTTTTTTTTTTATTATTAAGATTTTATTTATTCATGAGAGACACAGAGAGAGAAGAGAGAGAGAGAGAGGCAGAGACACAGGCAGAGGGAGAGGCAGGCTGACGTGGACTCGATCCCAGGTCTCCAGGAGGCCCTGGGCCGAAGGCGGCGCTAAACCGCTGAGCCACCCGGGCTGCCCTATCAGCCACGTTCTAATAAGATTCTCTATGGTTTTATCGGCACTTTTCTGAGGGAACAGGATGACGTCTAAGGTAATGTGTTTCAGGGCGTCACCAATGAAGGTCTATGTAGATTCACATTCCGCAGTCGGGCTTCCCAATCACACCAAGGACTTCATACCCAATACTGTCAAACCAGAACTACCCTAAATAACCTTTAAGAGACATTTGATGTGAAACTATTTCTTTTCCTTTTTTTTCTTTTTGAAGATTTTATTTATCTGAGAGAGACAGAGCGAGCACGAGCAGGGGCGGAGGGAGAAGCGGAATCCCCACTGAGTGTAGAGCCCGACACAGGGCTCAGTCCCGGGACCCCAGGACAACAACTTGAGCCAAAGCAGACGCTTCACCCACTGGGCCTCCTGGGGCCCTCTGTGCTGTTTCTTAAATACAGAATGAGCACTGACTCCCGGGCCCCCCAGGCAGGGACCGTGCGCCATAGCCCGTGCACCCAGTGCGGCCCCTACCTGGAGGAAGATCCGGCCGATGCCGCTCAGCAGCTGTGGCTCCTGCTCTGGGTAGTACTGGATAACTGAGTGATAAGCATCCACAGCCAGCACATAGTCCTACGGGGAGAAAAAGTGGAAGGGCATTTTTGAGTTAAGAAGATCACTCTCTGTCTTACGAAGTTAGAAGCTCAAGCACCTGCAGACTCACGTGTGCAGAGGGGGCCCGCCAGCACGGGAGCCGGGCCCGCGAGGTGAGCACAGGCCTGCCTGACCACACGTCACACGGGGTTCCAAGTCCTGTTGGAAGCCAGGAAACCCCTTCCTCTCGCTGTGGGGCCTGCTGCTCCCACCATCTAGGTGGCAACACTCATTCACCTGGACTGCCTCTCACTCTTCCTGACAAAATTATTAAGCGAATCAGTGAATTTCATCTTGTCACCATCTGCCAATTACACGCACCAAATTTATAACAGGATCTTAAACGCTTTCTACGCTAGAAATTGAGGGAAAGTCCTTAAGTGCAAACACACAGAAAACAGCACCAGATGCCCTCGCTGAGAGCAGCACAGGACCCTCGGCGGGGCTCACAGTGGACGCTGGCATGTGCTGCGGCGACTCAGAGGAGTCAGAGGTGTGTGTGTGGGACACTGAACGGGCTCCGCTGGCTCCCGTGCTGCGCCTTCACCGCCCTCCCCTCCGTTGGAGCCCTGTCTGTGGCCCATCTGCACTCCCTTGCACCCAGAGCCGGCCTGCAGGGGGGCACTCAGCTAATGCAGAGGGCTGTAAACCCTGTCCACCCACACGTGGTGACCCCAGTCACCTCTCTCCAGTGTGAGAAAGTCACTTGCTAGAGTCACCTGGACACAGCCCTTGGCTTGTCTCCGGTCCCCACAAGGCTCCAGGGCACAGCAGTGATCACTGTGATGGTTACTGAGTAGGCTCTGTGTCGGGCGCTGTGTTTTCCCTGAGTTACAGCACAGACCATGAGAAACACGGCTCCAAACGCACGTCCCTTCTAGCTCATTCTTCCTAACCCATGAGCACTTCCTTTATTCCTCCACATTTTCAGTCTGATCCAAACTGGGGCTGGAGTTAAAGATGGGTGACAAGTAAAATTCCAGTGTAGCACGAAAAGAATGAAAAAACTCTAGTCTGGCCCCTTCAGTGAAGCTCATTAAGACAAATTTTATTCAAGGCTGGCAAGTCCATGGAAGCCAATGTCACTGCCTCGTGGCTCTGGTTCAGCCCTTGAGGCCGGGTGAATTCCAAAGATTATTTGAGACGGAAAGGACAGCTTTAAAAAGCCAGGCAATGATCCCCGCGGAGCTGTGGAAACACGAGTCTCCTGGGAGAGTAAACCAGGGCAGAGCCAAGGCGTGGGAAGCAGGTGGGAAAGCTGGCTTCCTGGCAAGAGGTCAGGCCGCAGAGGAGCAGGGCCTGCGGGGCTGCCACGAGGTCGGCTGTGGGGACAGGTGCCCGCTCCTGCCGCCTGGACAGGACGTGGCCCGGGAGCAGCTGCAGCCTCGGGGACGGGCTCAAGGAGCTTCTTATCACATGAGGCAGAGCAGGAGTGTGTCGGAAAGCGCCCCTAAGTGGACTGTCGTTACCTGAAATGGTTTATTTACAGGAAGTGGAGGGAACACGGCCTCTTAAAAGGAGGATGTCTCCGCTGAGCTCTCCGAGTTTACTGCGCGCTGCAGAGCACGCAGGCTGGCTCCGGGGCAGGCCACGAGGGACTGCTTACAGGACAGGCCTGTTTTAGCTCTGTGCTCACCCTTCTCCTACAGCAGCTATGTGGGTTTGGTGGCTGTGAAGCTGGATTTACAATTGTTTGCGGCCAGAAAGGGTTTGTGTGCAGTGACAGAGGCAGGAAGAAGCTGGTGTCACCTGTGTGGGGCGGGGACACAGCGCCTCGGCGCACCTGAGGTGGTCGGCGGCATACCCAAGCGGCCGGCATACCCAAGCGGCCGGCCAGCGTCGGCGCCCTAGCACTACCACGGGTCTAGGGAAAGGGACTGGCCTTTAAAATGTGAGACAGGAAATCTCCCAGGCCCCAGAAGGCACGTCACTGGGCCCAACAACATGTCTTGCGGGTATCTGGGGCTGAGACGTCTGAGTAGATTTCTCATCATAAAAAAGTATTTCTTTCACCGTAACAGAACGTTATTCAAAATAACTGAATGGCTGATGACATAACTCAGTGTCGCCTCACAAACAGCTAAGGCATACACCAAGGCCTCACGTGCTCACCGACAGCCAGGGAAGGCGCGTGCACGTGCTCACTCAGGCCTCCATGGCACAATTTTCACTTTTTGTAACTCATGAAAATGAAAGATTAGCTGAAAATTGCAAATTACACTGCATTCATCATAAGGCATTTCTGAAACAATGATAGGTTGTCTTGAGTCCCAACGATGTAGGTGGAAACTTCCATTTGGTGCTTGACGGTGTTCTTACCACCACAGTGCAACAAAGAAAAGCACTTTTATCCCATAATCTTCTATTAATGTGTCTTAGCGATGCAAATAAAAATCTACCAGTGGAACAGGTAACTTCCCTCCAGGGGGTTTTAGCCCCATGATTAATGAGACGTTGGCCCTGTAGATTTACAGTTTGCTCTTTGTTTGCAGAAGCCGGTGCGGCAGCTGCAGTGGCCCCAGGGGAGCGGGCTGGACTGTGGGTTCCAGAGCTGGGAGCGTGGCCTGTGGAGGGGAGGAGGGGACAGGGCCCGGCTCTAGGGAAGGACCTGCCTGCTGCCAGGGCCGTGGGGGTGAGGGCACAACTGGCCCCCTGCCCACACACGTGCCCGGGGCAGGCTCAAGGCTCGGGTATAGGAGCATGAACACTGTGGTCACTGCACGGGCTGCCACCCTGTCAGAGCTGCTGGCTGTGCACACAGAAGGCGGAATGCTCTGAGCTCCTCCACCCACACTGCCCTCACCCTGGGTGCTGGGGGTGGGGGCGGGCGTTTGCAGGAATGTCAGAGCTGGAGGGGCTTCAAACATGGCTTGGGGACATGAAGGGCGCTGCAGAGTCACTGTGCCCCAGTGTCTCACCTCTGCTGGAGCCACCTGGATGGGAGCCATGGGCACAGCCAGGGCAGGCTGCTCCGAAGCAGGTTCAGGCCGCCCGTCCTCTTCCTGACTGAGTGTGCACGGGCTGTGCTGAGAATTCAGCCCTCCCACAGGGCTGCCAGGGGCGGGTGTGTAAGGTGGCTGTCACGCCAGGGCCAACCGCTGGACTCCGCCACCCGAGGAACTGCCTGCTGGGCTTTGCTGAAGATCGAGCTCAGGAATGACCTTGGCCTGACCTGTGGGGGACTCAGGGTCTGGTCTCATGACGGCCCAGAGGTCTGTGGCTGGCAGCTCGCCCCATCCGCCCACCCCCCACCCCCCAACCCCGCAGCTTTGGCAGCGCCACCAGCGGGATGCAGGTCATGCAGGTCACCAGGCGGCTGTGCTGCAGGTTCCCATCAGAGGGAGGAGCTGCCAACACTGCACTCAGCTGCAAGGGCCTGTGTGAGACGAACAGGCTGGAGGAAACAAAGGAGCAATGCCTGAGTTCAGCCTCCTGGGGTGTGAGCTGCGCCCTCCAGGGCAGAAGGCTCCCTGAGACGCAGGTTTTACGGGGGTGGGGAAGCCACGGGCATCCGTCAGCACGTCTGGTCAGGACAAGGGAAAACAGCCCCCTACCATGGGGAGGGCAGGGCCACCTTTCTGGGATGGAATCTAGAGGAAACTATGTGAGAGCGAGGGAGGATGAATGATGATTTTAATTAAATCACCGAGACCCAAGTTGGAACAATGGAACTCGACAATGTAAGCTGTATATTCTGCTGAGATGTCTTTCAGTATAAACTAACGCCGTGCACGGATGTGGTACGCAGCCCTCTGCTCAGTAAAGCCTCCCGCCCACCGCGGGGCACTCCTGCACCCGTGTCCCAGCCGGGCCCCCGCAGCTTCTGCTGACACCCTCCTCAGGACGCACGTACCTTCATCAGGAGCAGGCAGTTTGCCATGGAGCACATCACCCGGCCCAGGCGGGACCTCCACAGCTGAATGGAGGCTGCAAGAGAGGGGCAGTGGTGAGAGTGCGCAGGTCGGAGGCACGTCCTGGCTCTCGGCCACAGTCTTGGCCCCAGGGCTGCTGGGCACCGGGCATCAGGCCAGGGCTCTTGGCTCTGGGTGGAGGATGGATGCAGAAGTGACATGACAAGAGCAGGAGGGCAACCGGTCTGCTCGGGGCAGACGGGAGACCCCACAGCCCAACCAGCACCGCACTCAGAGAACGAACACATGGGCTCGCCTGCAGTCTACCCAATAGAAAAACAGGCATGAAATTTCAATAAAAATCTCATTAAAAAAGAGTAGCATAGGGGCACATGGGTGATTCAGTCAGTTAAGCACCCAACTCTTGATTTTGGCTCAGAGTCTGCTTGAGATTCTCTCTCTCCCTCTACTCCTCTCCCCCGTATCACACGCACACACACACTCTCACTTTCTCTCAAATAAATAAACAAAATCTTCAAAAAAAGAGTAGCTGGATGGCTGATATATTAATAAAGGAAAAAACCTGCTCAATATCATTAGATATTGGGGTGCCTGGGTGGTGTGTCAGTTGAACACCCAACTCTTGGGTTCAGCTTGGGAGGTGACTGCGTGGTCACGGTTGAGCCACTGCTCAGGGCTTAGACACTGCCCAGGTGAGCTGCAGGAGGTGCCGCCCACCTGCCTGGGAGCACCATCCTGCCCAGCTGTGGCACCTCCTGCTGTAGGGCTGGTGGCTGGCTCACCCACCAGGGTGTCTGCACGCCCAGCTCTGCTTTCCGAGGTCTCCTTCTCCAGGCCCTAACTGCACAACCTCTTAACTGAAAAACCGTAACTCCAATTCTGCCTTCATAGGCTCTGTGAGCATCAATGTGGGAAGGGCACAGAAGTGCTGCCTAAAAGGTCAGGAGCACCCTCACATGAGAGGGAGGATGGCAATGGCGCAGAATCGGAGCCGGCTCCCTGGGGGTATCTGCCCAGTGGTGGTTTATGGTCACACACGTGGCCCAGGAGGAAGGTGGAAATGCTCCCAGGGGAGCATGGAGGGATGGGAAGGAGGGTCATAATTGGGGTTATGGTGAGCACTGTGGGAGTGGAGAGGGCAGGGGAGCACGGTGGGAATGGGGAGAGTGCGAGTACAGTAGATGAGGAGGAAGGCAGGAATGGGGGGACATGGGGAGCACAGTGGGAGGAGGGAGGGCAGAGGAGCAGGGTGGGAGTGGGAAGAAGGGTGGGAGTGGGGAGGACAGAGGAGCGGGGCGGGAAGGGGAGGAGGGTGGGAGTGGGGAGGAGAGAGGAGCAGGGCGGGAAGGGGAGGAGGGTGGGAGTGGGGAGGACAGAGGAGCAGGGCAGGATGGGGAGGAGGGTGGCGGGGCCCCTGTGCTGGGTCAAAGGGTTCAGCTGGAGTGGGGAGGCTGGAGTGGGGAGGGAGCCTGACCGGCCTCACCCTCATCTGCCCACTTCCAGAATCCGACCTTCCCGCTGCGCCCTGACCGACGTCATCTGAGGGTTCAGCACTGCCTGGAAACTATGCTTGTCCTTGGACGCTTCGGAACACAGGTAACTTAATTGCCAAAGTTAAGAACTCAACTCACTTTGCCTTTCAGCAATTAAAAATACACTAACTGCTTACAACATCATTTTATGAAAAGGAAAATTCGGAACAGTATCTTGTTGAGGAACGTAAAAGGTGGGCTGTCTCAGCGAAGTGCAGCGTACGTACCCACGGACTTCTCCAAGTGCGAATTCTTCCTTATTCACCCTGAAATCTGTTTATTTTGACCCTTAGGACCAGGAAGTGCCTCCTGAGATCCAGTCCCTACCTGCTTCCGTGGGAATAGTGACCACGTGCAGACAACACCAGGGAGGTCGGAGGGTGAGGCCGGCCCTCCTCAGACCCACCTGCAGCTACAATGCCGAGAGGGATGTGCGTGCATGCACACACATGTGCACACACATGCACACACTCCCTACAACTCTGGCTGTAGGTTGGGATTTCTCAAACAAAGGTCGCTGTGCTTGCTGCATACGTGCAGCCCAGTGCTGTTGGCTCCCAAGCCAAACATCTCCTGCCCATGCTGTTCTCTCCCTACTGCCCTCCCCCCGCAACGCCCATGCTCATGGGCCGTCCAGGGTCACCACGGTCCCGGGGGCACCAGCATGGCTCTCTCTCTACCTGCAGTGTTCCCCTCCCCAGGCTACCTTGCCTGCCTCAGGCCCATCGGTCTACTCAGAGCAGCTTCAGAGGAAGCCCATCACTTGCCAGAATAACCCACGCTGGCCAGAGGTCAGCAGAGCATGCTCCGAGTCAGGCACACAGAGGTGGAAACCGCCAGGCTCCTGGAGGTGAGACAGAGTGGGACTGGTGGGGATAGGAGACGACGGGCCTTGGGGAAGGAGCGGCAGGTGAGGGGCCTCTCAGGGAGGCACCATTTGAGTTGGGCTTTGAAGCATAATTAGAAGTTCATCCCTAGTGTTCTCAATACATCGCTGCCAGGAAGGTCTTCTCAACGTGCAGTCGGCTCCCAGCAGCCCGTGCTTGGGGTCAAGGCTGAGTTCATCAGCCTGGCCTCCTGGGCTGCGGCTCCAGCAGGTAGCCCCCACCCTGGGGACGCCCTTCCCACAGGAAGGTCCGGCTCCTCTCCGTCCCAGCACCCTTCCACCTACTGTGGAAGCCACCCAAGGCTTCTGGATCACGGGGTACAGGCGGGTCTTCTGCACCCGATGGGGCTGCCTGGGCAGGACCCACACCCACATTTGCTCTTCATGCATCAGCAGTGCCAGGTCTGGTGCTTGCCAACGAATGTGTGCAAGGACCAAGGCATTACTGAGCAAGAAGGGAAAAGGAGACTGAGACAGAAGAAAGGCGAATCTTCTGACAACGCTGGATAATTATTTAATGAAAATTCTGGCCACTGACCTTGTCTGTTCTCCTGTGTGATGCTGCTCATGCTCCCGTCTTCAGCTAAGCCTTGCTCCAAATTTGTCAGGATCTGCAGTAATTCCAAATAAGAACGACAAAATCATAAAAAATGAATTTGCTTTTAGACTTTGTCATAATATATTCCAAGAGAAGCAGATTACTCTGTATGAAAGCCAATTTGTCAAGGAATGTTTCACACGGACACATTTTAAATACCGCCATTCCCTACACAGGGAGGCGCAGCAGAGGGGAAGCCATCCTCTAGCTGGTGTGGAGTTGGGTTTATGATGCTCATAAAGCACTCAGAGACATCAGACACAGGGTAGCTGTTTTCTCTTTTTAAGAAAAGCATCAAGTATGTTACACACGAGGGTGATTATTAACTTCTGTGAAAACATCAGTCTTATTCCTCCAGGGCACCATGAGGGATGTGGCCTCTTGAAACGTATCAAATATATATTCTGAGCAACTGTCACTTTACATGGTTTCCGTTGTTTGGTTAATAACTTTGGGCTGCTTCTTTTGTGTTTTGGCCTTTCTTGAAAAGAAAAAAGGCTGTTTCCACTGGAATCTGGGCAGAGGATGGGTTTTTTGAGTGGCAGGACGAGGAGAGCAGAGCGTGGAGACTACAGACTTTGCTAGGGAGAAAACCGAAGTGTTAATTGAAGAAAGTCTGTATCCCAGTCCCGTTGCTACTGCCTTCAGGGCATGTGCTTGTGGGAAGAAATCCTTCTGTTCATCGGACTGTCCTGCCAGTTAACGTCTCCCCCAGTGACTCGCCCGTGAGGAACCGGCTCTGGGCTTTCCCGTGTTGGGTCCCAGCAAGGAGGGTGAGTGGGGCCTCTCTGCACCTGCAGGATTCCCTGCAGTCACAGAGGCCTGGGCCACTCGCGGACTCCGGATGCGCTGGGTTCAAAACCATGATGGCAAAGGTCATCTAGTGACGCTTCTTAGCTAATCTGTCTTCTGATAAAGGAACATGAACACAGAAACTGACCAGGGAAGGAAGTCTTGATGGTACCACTGAATTAACCTTGGCTGGGGCGGAGGGTGGGCAGGGCAGGAGACGGGGCAGCAGTTACTGAGAGGAGCAGGCATCCTCCCTGTCCCTAGGGCCCACCCCCAGGGTCACTGGGTGGGACGTGGGGGAAGCGTAAAACCAACCACAGCAACAGAGCTGGTGAGGAGGAGTCCTGCAGAGGCGGGCAGCAGACGCCATGAGGGCAAGCATGCACGGGCCCATGGGTTGGCCTCACACCACGGCATCCCTGTGGCTGCTGAGAACCCACCTCCGGGGCCCTGCATCTGCCGCCTGGGCCGAATCACAGGACACTGTGTCGGAGCAGTGACTGAGGAGGATAGAGAGGGGCGGGCCACTCCGGGGAGGCTACAGGAGGAGAAATGCCCAAGGAAAGAAAGCGGGAGCCCCCCGCCCCTCTGATGCCATGCACAGACTGTACAGTCCCAGTGTGCCTACCTCTAAGGTGGTAGTTCTGTGAAGGAAAGTGACACAAACACTGCCTACGCGAAGCCTGAACACTCTTGTCTGCAACCGTGGTAAGGTCCCACTTCCCTTCTCCATCCCTCTGTCCCTGACAACATGACCGAGGCCCATGTCCAGGTCGGACACTGGCAAGCACTCCTGGGTCTGCTCCCTACAACAAGCAAGGCAGGATGCACCCCCTGGCCTGCAGGGAGCACCCCATTTACACCTGCCTCCAGATCCTGTAAGTTCATGGGCACCGGACCGTACACATGACTTTGGCATCTAGGTTCTGATTTGTATGCCTCTGCCGTGATCCCAAAGCCCGTACTTCTGATGAGCTTCAGGTGACACTCTTGGGACCACAGCTTGTCGGAAAGCCCTGGGGAAGGAGCCTCCAACCTCTCTCTTTGGTGGGCTGCCACGGATTACAGGTGGCATGGGGTTCTTTTGGGGAATGGGTTTTATGCACAAAGTATCCTATGTACAAACAACTGGTGGCTGGCCCTAATTCAAGGACCAAAGACTCACTAAAAACCTACCTGAGTCCAGACCAAAGTGACAGCAGGCCCGCCCTAGAGGGGCTCGGATTTCTCTAGAAAGTCCTGGGCCCTACTGTCGTCTCCTGCTTGTGCACTCTGAGCATGCACGGGCCCAGAAGCCTGAGCGTCAATGGCAAAGGGCAGAGATGCCGCCTCGAGCCAGGAAGCAGGAGCCGTCTCCAATCACTCAATTACCTCTCTCCACTTGCCAATCACTCCCATCTCATCTGATTAAGCCACAGACAATTTGCTCTCTGCTGGGGCAGCAGCAAGGCAGGGCACGTGCGCTGTGTGGGTCAGGTGAGGCCTGGCAGCGCCCAGACGTCGTCCGCGTGCCGGTGACCAGCCTCCTTGAGCGCTTCCCTGGGGAGCTGGCCAGTGAGGGCTGACAACAGCTGCTCCCGGCTCCATTTTTAACTAAAGGATATTAACCCTTCCCAGAAACAAAGCTCTCACCACTGCCTTATCAGCGGTCATCAGCAGGGAACAAGCCGTATGGACGCCGCTAAAGGTACTTCTTTTCCAGGGTGCACACACGCTCTTACCCTCTGGCTCCTTCAGCTGTGGGGGTCTCTAATGTAGCACTTCTTTTACAAGCTACCCTCCGCCAGGCCAGCCTGGAATGGGCGGAGGCTGCTGGGTCGTGGGAGGGATGGAGCTGGACTCAAAACCACACCCGGTGTGTCCGTATCAGCGACGGACCCACACTGGGAGCTCCTTTGGCATCATTATTTGGCATCATTAGTAGATCAGGATCTACTAATGCACATGGCGCTGGGGAGGTGCATGCTCCTGGCTCTTTCCAGGCCTCTTTAAAGGCCTCTTGGGGCTGGTGGCAGAGGCAGGCTGCAGAGAAGCCAGAGAAGCAGGGCCCGCAGGACGGAGGCACCTGCTGCTCGGACCACGGTCACCGTTTCCAAGGCCTGGTAGCACGGCCAATTTGTTTTAAATCGAGGCACATGTCACTCCTCATTGACAGTTACACTGAACCAAACAGTTCCTACTTCGCCACACAGGCTCTTGCCAGCCTCGACTTCAGAGACAGCTGGGAAAACTGTTCCCTGGGATCACTCATAAAGATCACAAGGGAAGCTGGGCCTGTGCTAAAATTCACGGCCACGACCCAAGCTCAGGCTTACTGGTCGGACACAGTCTATAACCATCGTCTGGGAATGTTCCCTATGCTGAAAAGCCGGGCCTCTTCTGAGCAACAACTGGCTTGCGGACACGGAACTCCAGAGCTGGCGTTGCTTCCCGCGCTGCTCTGGCTCCCCGTCCTGTCCCCGGGTGCCCCACTGCCTTACCTTACCTCCCTTTCTCCTGCAGGATCGTTTAGCTCTTTTCAATAGAAAAAAAAAGTCTGATTATAAAACTAATATGTGCTAACATAACTAATAAAAGACAGAAAATAAAAAAGAACAAAACGGCCTGTGTTCCTGTCACCCACACAGCTCACAAGATGCTGTGGCTTCCCTTCGGTGGATGTGATTCACTTCACTAAGACCATACTGCAACTCTAAGTCTGTAGGCTGGCCTGAAAATTAGCATTATGTCGCCAACATTCCATGTTGTGGCTGTGGGGCTGAGGTAACCTTGTGGAAACCACATCAGGCCTTGACCCCTAGGCCTGGCCGGTCCTGGGACACCCACGTCTGGTGCCCTCCTTCTGGGGTTAAGGTGGCACAGAGTGCAATCAGGGGGAGACCTCTATCTCGGCATGTCCCCCAAGAGGGCGGGTGACAGGACTCGCAGGCCCCACCGGGCTGAGGAGGCTATGGTAGCAGGTGACTTCTCCCCATGCACCCCCGGCCGCTCCTGCCTCCCACGCCTCACTGCGGCTGCCACAGAAGGCTGTCACTTCTCGTTTGGGAAATCATGCTGGGACTGAACCTGCTCTTGTGGCAACTATCAGACCGCATGGCTCAGAGCGTATTATTGGCACAAATGGGAGTGTGCTCTGAGCAGCCTGACGCGCCTCAGCTGACTTTCTTCCCAAGGGATGACAACCTTCCTGCTCCACATTCAGCCCTTCCCAAGCATTTCACTCCACAACCACTGCTGACCTCCAGGCTGCGAAAGTGACCTCGGTGACCAACAGGCACCATGCAAGCATTAAAACACACGGGACAGAGAGCTCTGTGGGGAACCTGCTTATCTGCTGGGGTGACGGCGAAGAGACCTGAGGGCGCTGCAGGCCCCGGCATGCCTTCTCCCTTTCTCTCTTTAGTGCCAGCCAGTCATGTGACATGAGGTTGCCTCTCTTTGGAGGTGGGGCCAAATTTTAAGCTGGCACGTAAGGAACACATAGAAATTACATGTTGAAATTAGCCATGAACATCCTTTTGGCCAGAGACCAACACACTATCTTCCACAACCAACTGCTTGTCTTTCTTCCAGAATAAGGACCACCTGCCATTTCATCAATTAGGCACCAAGAGAAGGATGGGCTTACATCTGGGTCACGCCATAAGAGAAACATCTACTGGTGCACAGTGCAATTCCGTGATGCGTGGTGGGATGCTCCCACGGTGAGAAGCAGGTGGCACCCGAGAGACTCAAGTCACATGCACACTGGCAGCGGGTCCCTGCACTATTTCTGCCTTGTCTCCTCCAAGCGTGTCAGCCTACAAGAAATGCTCCCGTGGTATGATTGCACTACACCTGCTTTACCTCTCATGCCCATGCTGAGCTGTCAGCTGTCATCACTTGGCCACTTTGGGATGAAACCACCTGAGTCTGAGGAGGGGCCCAGTCCAACAGAGCACAGGCATGATCCCCTCTCTGGGGATAGGTCCGTGCGAGAGGGCATTTCGATCACAGTGAGACGTGTTCTGCATGGGGAGGAAGATCTTAGGCCTTTCTCATTTCAACTGGGACATGGCACAGGGAGGGCAGGTTTTGATTTTGAGCACAGAACCCACAGCCGGACAACTTGGGTCAAATTATGTGATCACGGGCAAGTCAGCCTCTCTGTGCCTCAGGTCGCTCAGCTGTTAAGTGGGGTAACAGAACCCCTAGTCATAGGGTTTGTGTAACGATTAAATAAGCTATAATTGAAAAATGCTTAGGACCAGAGACTGGTTTCCAGCAAACACAATGTGTTTAGTACAACGAGTACGAGGAGCCTAGAGCAGTGGTGGCAGAAGACCTGCCTTCCCCTCCCATCATTACCCTGCATCCTGTGCTTAAGGGGCTCAATAGTGAAGATACAGGATGCCTCACTGCTGGGAAAACGAACCTGCAGAACTCCTGTTTCTCCCCCACCCTCAAGTCCCTGGAACACTTAGAATTCCCTCTCAAGTACATAAAATGCCCTGAAGTGATATGGAGGCAAGTCATCTGTGTACAGTGTGGAAAATCACTAACTTCACATTTCTCATTAACAAGTTATGTGTTTCTTATTTCTGAAAATAATTATTTCTTAACTCTGTTTCAAGGTTCAAGGAAAAAAAAGTGCTAGAATAAAAAAAAAAATGTCAGTTAATGCAATTTCCCTGTCAACTGATCAGTGTATAGGAAAACAGGGTTTCTGTTGATCTCTGGAGTTCTAGGAACCAGAAGTTGGTACACAGCTCGAGGGTGTAAGGTGCCCAGGACACCTGCCTATGCTTGAGTGAGGTCCACTACCCCCCTGCTGCGGGTCCTGAGGATACCACCTTCTTCTGTGGAGAACTTCCACAGAACTTCCATCAAGAATAGCTGGAAATGGAGGCGCCTGGGTGGCTCAGGGGTCGAGTGTCTGCCTTTGGCTCACAGCATGACCCCGGGGTCCTGGGATCATGTCCCGCAGTGGGTTCCCTGCAGGGAGCCTGCTTCTCCCTCTGCCTGTGTCTCTGCCTCTCTCTGTGCCTCTCATGAATAAATAAATAAAATCTTAAAATAAAAACAATAACTGGAAATGGAAAGGAGGAACTCAACAAATATAACCTCATTTAAAAAAGAGCTGTGACATGCTGCTGCTCCTAACTGCTTGTTGTTACAGTTCTGCAAGCCCTCCACAGACATGACTTCACTCAACTTGTCCAGCAGCACCGCACAGCAGGCAGGAAAGGCACTTTACTTCCATCCCAGGGATGAGAGATCTGGGAGGTGGGGTGGTCCGCAGCCTGGAGACGCAGAGACTCTAAATCTCTTATTTCCTGCTAATATTACTGAATGGAATAATTTGATCTTCTGTTGATGCAGCTTGGTACCTTCCATATAATTGTTACTTTACAACCAGGAACAATTCAGAAAGCACTTCTGAACCTTATCCGCCTTTGGAGTCAGTATTACAAATGACAGTTGTCATTATACAATATAATTTGCTTTGATTCTGGAACATTTTAAACCATTAGCTCTTTAAATATTGCCCCAGTGCCTCAGTAATAAAGGAGATAGATGCTTACAGTATTTGCAGGACCTGTGAATGGCCTGCTACATTTAAGGGCATACGATTTTCACACAAGAGAATATTTCCTTGCTTTTAATTTACCAATAATAGTAAGGAAGAATTACATGCCAGCAAACTGGACAACCTAGATGAAATGGATAAATTCCTAGAAACATATACACTCCTCCAAGACTGGATAAGCAAAAAATAGTAAAGCTGTACAGACTCATTACTAGTAATGAAATTGAATCAGTAATCAAAAAACTCCCACCAAACAAAACTCTAGGCTCAGATGCCTTCACAAGTGGAGTCTCCACACCATTTTATTTTTATTTTTTATTTTTATTTTCTAAAGATTTTATTTTTTCATGAGAGAGAGGCAGAGAGAGAGGCAGAGACATTACGCCCCGGGCCGAAGGCAGGCGCTAAACCGCTGAGCCACCCAGGGATCCCCTACACAACATTTTAAAATGAGTTAATACCGGGATCCCTGGGTGGCGCAGCGGTTTGGCGCCTGCCTTTGGCCCAGGGCACGATCCTGGAGACCCGGGATCGAATCCCACATCAGGCTCCCGGTGCATGGAGCCTGCTTCTCCCTCCGCCTGTGTCTCTGCCTCTCTCTCTCTCTCTGTGACTATCATAAATAAAAAAAAAAAAAAAAAAAAAAAAAAAAAAAAAAAGAGTTAATACCTATTCTTCTCAAACTATTCCATAAAACTGAAGATGAAGGAACACTTCCAAGCTCATTCTACGAGGCCAGAATTACCCTGATAATCAAAACTAGACAAAGACACTAGGGAAAAAAAAGGAAAAGAAAATCTCTGGCTAACATCCTTGATGAATATAGATGCCAAAACCCTCAACAAAGTGTTAGCAAACTGATTTCAACTATATAATAAAATATCAAACACCATAATCAAGTGGGATATGTTCCAGGGATACAAGGATGGTTCAACATCCCAAAATCAATGTGATAAATCACAATAACAAAATAAGGAATAAAAATCCTATGATATCCCCATAGATGCAGAAAAGGCATCTGACATAATGTTTGTTTATGATAAAAGCTCTCAGTGAAGTGGATACAGAGGGAATGTACCTCAACATGATGAAAACCAGATATGACAGGCCCACAGGTAACATACTCAATGTTAAAAGACTGGAAGCGTTTCCTCTGAGATCAGGAAAAAGTGAAGGCTGCCCACTGTGACACTTTTATTCAACATATTATTGGAAATCCTAGCTGCAGCCATCAGACAAGAAATAAAAGGCATCCAGGGACGCCTGGGTAGCTCAGTGGTTGAGTGTCTGCCTTTGGCTCATGGTGTGACCCTGGGGTCCTGGGATTGAGTCCCACATTGGGCTTCCCGCAGGGAGCCTGCTTCTTCCTTTGCCTGTGTCTCTGTGTCTCTCTGTGTGTCTCTCATGAATAAATAAAATCTTAAGAAAAAAAAAGAAAAAAAGAAAGAAAAGGCATCCAAATGAGAAAGGAAGTAAAACTGTCACTATCACAGATGACATACCATGTATAGAAAACCCTAAAGCATCCACCCAGAAACTATTAGACCCAATAAGTGAATTCATTAAATTTGCAGGATACAAAATCAATATAAAGAAATCTGTTGCATCTGTGTACAATAATGCCAAACTTCAGAAAGAAAAATTAAGAAAATAATCCCATTTATAGCTGCATCAAAAAGAATAAAATATCTAGGAGTTAATTTAGCCAAGGTGAAGCCCTGTATTCTGAAAACTGGAAGATGCTGATGAAAGAAACTGAAGATGATGTAAATAAATGGAACGATATTCTGTGCTGACAGGAAGAATGCTGTTAAAATACCTGAAGCAGTCTACAGATTCAATGCAATCCCTATCCAGACACCAATGGCATGTGTCACAGAGCTAGAACAATCTTACAATTTGTATGAAACCATAAAAGACCCTGAATAGCCAAAGCAGTCTTGAGAAAGAATAACAAAGCTGGAGGCATCACATTCTCTAGTTTCAAACTATTCTAGAAGCTGTAATAATCAAAACAGTATGGTACTGGCACAAAAAGAGACACAGATTAAAACAGGATAGAGAGCTGAGAAATAAACCCACACTTTTATGGTTAATTGGTCTCTGACAAAAGACACAAGAATATGCAATGGGGAAAGGACAGTCTATTCAATAAATGTTGTTTGGAAGACTGGACAGCCACATGCAGAAGAATGAAACCGGATCACTTATACCACACACAGAAATGAATTCAAAATGGAGAAAAGACTTAAACATAAAACCTGAAACCATAAAACTCCTAGAATAAAACATAGGCAGTAAGCTGACACCGGTTTTAGTGATTTTTTTTTTTTTTGATCTTTCTCCTTAAGAACAAAAACAAGAGCAAAAATAAACAAATGAGACTATACCAGACTAAAACGTTTTTGCACAGCAAAGGAATTCAGCCAACAAAACAGAAAAGCAACGTACTGAATAGAAGACATTTGCAAATGACATATCTGATATCCAAAATATATAAAGTGCTCAAAAACTCAATATAAAAAAAACCCAACCAGGCAGAGGGCCTGAATAGACCTTTTTCTAAAGAAGACATGGATGGCCAATGGGCACATGAAAAGATCAACATTCCTAACCATCGTGGAAATGCAAATCGAAACCATAATGAGGAATTATCTCACACCTCTCAGAATGGCTAGTATCAAAGACAAGAAATAACAAGTGTTGGTGAGGACGTAGAGAAAGGGGGACCCTGTGCATTGCTGGAGGGAATGTACTCTGGTGCAGGCCCTCTGGAAAGCAATATGGAGGTTCTTCAAAAAATTAAAAATAGAATTACCCTACGATCCAGCAATTTACTTCTGGGTAATTATCTGAGGAAAATGAAAACACAAATTCAAAAAGATATCTGCACCTCTGTTCATTTCAAGATTACTTACAATAATCAATATGGAGGCAATCTAAATGCCCATCTATGAACTATTGGGTAAAAAAGGTGTGGTACATATATACAATGGAATACTACTCAGCCGATAAAGAATGGAATCTTGCCATTTGTGACAATAGGGATGGCTCCACAGGCTATTACGCTAAGTGGAATAAGTCAAAGATAAATACTGTATGACTTCACCTACGTGTGCAATCTAAACAACAAAACAGAAACAGACTCAGGGACAGAATGAACTGGTGGTTGCCAAAGGGAGGGGGGATTAAGAGGGACACACTTGCGGGTATATAGTAAGACACAGGGACATAACGTACAGCATGGGGAATGCAGCCAATAATATTGTTACAACTTTATATGGTGACAGGTGGTAACCGGACCTATTGTGACGATTTCAACATGTATATGAATCCTGAATCACTATGTGGTACGCCCGAAATGGATACAATATTGTACATCAATTATTCCTTTAGAACAACAATAAAAACTATAAATGAATTATTTCAGGCTGCAAGCTTTGCCAAAAAACATCCACTGCCTCCGAAAACAATTTTAGTGAGAACAGAGAATACCATGGTCATGATGCATTGGTTGACCCTGCCCTTCTGGGGAAGTGGTGATGGCAGTGGTTGGGGCGGGCTGGGCAGAAGGTAATGCGGTGTGCTCCCCTGAGGGAAGGGGGAGTAAGGGTGTCCTCTCTTCTTCAGGAAGGAGGAGAGAACAGGTTACCATGGAGCTGTCGTTACCTTGCTGCAGACGGCCTTCACTTTGTGCAGTCGATCCAAGGACTCCTGCGGATTCCCCAGGTACTGCTGAAGCTCTGCGTGTAAGATCCGCATTGAAAATGGGACCATGGAGCCTAGAATGGAAGTCAAAGTGGAGTTAGTTTGCTATAACTCAGCACACTTTCATACTTAACACACCTGAAGGAGGGAACTGCTGATGTCCCAGAGGAAGGAAGGACAGAAGCTCTTCCTCTGTTGCTAAGGTATGCAAAGGTGTCAGTTATGAAGTAAAGCCATAAATACATATGTTCTAGACAACTATCAAAGGAGAACGGTGATGTCACTACTCTTTCCATAGCCGTGCTCCAACTAGCGACTGCTTCCTCCTCCAATAAAAGAAACCACAGAACACTCATGGGTTTTTAAAATATTTTTTTGGTATGACAAGCTCAAATAAAAGGTCGCTTATGTTGGGGTACCTAGAAGGAGACCCTCAAAGGAGGCTCTGCAAGCAAGTAAGAATGTGGCTGATGCAGGTCCAGGGAAGGAAAGTGAGCAAAGGTGCGTCTCAGGTCCAGGTCCCGAGGATGGAGCTTCGTCTGATTCGGCAATGTGTATGTGTGTGTGTGCGTGTGCACACATGCGTGTGTGTGGCTCTGTAGCAAAGGCTCTCTCCCTCAGAGGTGCCCCCACAGAAGGTAAGGGAGCTGGACTTGGAAACTCTACCCTCCAGGCTCGCCTGGCAGGGAACACTCCATCAGTGTGCTGAGGGGGAATGAGAGCAGTTCTCTGAAGAAGGGCTGCACCTGAAATGAACTTATACACAGTATCTGGATGTGGCTGCATTGTCCCTCAGAACAAGGGAACCTTTTTATTAATATCATGCTCCTTCCATAGGATTTGGAATTTGACATACAGTAAATACAGGAAGTACATAAAAAAACCATCAAAATTGCAAACAGCCTAAAAAAAAATTGCAAACAGCCTGTCATAAGTGAGGTAATGGATATGAACATGACAACACAGGGTGATCCTGAAGAGTCAGAAGAGGGCTTTTCAAAACAGACTGGAGGCGTCAACTGTTTAGATACAGTTTGGAAGATGGTTAGAAAACAAGTTGTGTGACACCTGCAAGTGACTCCCTCTCTGTGCCTGGGTCTGCCAACCTGCCTGACCATTACTCAACAGGGAGAGTCTGTCACGTACCACAATAAGACGGCTTCTCAACTGAGCTCCTTCTTACCTTGAAATGGTATGATGCTCTATGGTCTTTAATAAAGATGGAAGAAAGATCTACAGGGGTCACAAATAAGGAACTCCACAAAAAATAGGTTCTACAGTGACTGTAAGTCCAGAGGAAAGAAAGATGACAATTATTGAATTTTAAATATCTGATTTTTTTTTTTTTTAGGGATACTAAATAATTCCTATGTTTAAAGAGGATGGATAAAAAAAAAAAAAAAAAAAGAGAGGATGGATGATTGAGTTTACACTCTGGAATGAGTTGTTTCTAATTCCTACTTCCTAGAAAGAAAAGTGTCTTGACATGAGCATCACTAACTATGGGACTATGCTAACATGGTAGGCCATGCATTAGCTGTGTCATTTCCACCCCTTCATATCAAGTAAACAATAGGCAATGATCATTCCCATGTGGGTGAGAATTCACCTGCAGAGAGAGAATATCTTGAGAACTCTGTAGGTTCTGTAAAATAAGCACAAAAACAAACTGTCTACTGCACATTCTCAAACCCAATTTATAAATGAATTGGACACATGACGAGGTGGTAGGGAGTAATTTGCTACATATTCTGGCAAATATCTACACACCAGAGGAAGTTCCTGCATTTAGAAGGACATGCAAAATCATGTGGAGCTAAATGAGAGTGAAAACACAACTTATCAAAATTTGTGAGATGCTGCAAAAGCAGTGCTAAGAGGGAATTTTACAGCATTATATGAATATATTTGAAAAGAAGATTTTAAAATCAATCAACAGGGAAAACCAACCATACTCAACATTGGTTTTTGACAAATTTAGTAAAATTGATAAACTTCTAACCAGGCTAACAAAGATATAAGAGAGAAGACAATGAATTACTAATATTAGAAATAAAAGAGGGGTCATCACTACTGACCACATGGATATTAAAGGAAAATAAAGGAAATTTTAAAAAAGATTTATTTATTTGAGACACAGAGAGAGCGAGAGCGAGAGCGAGAGAGCGGCAGAGACACAGGTAGAGGAAGAAGCAGGCTCATGCAGGGAGCCCAATGGGGGACTTGATCCCGGGTCTCCAGGATCACACCCTGGGCTGAAGGCAGTGCTAAACCACTGAACCACCCGGGCTGCCCCAATAATGAAATATTTAAAACAACTCTATATCCATAAATTTTGTCACCTAGATGAAATGGACCAATTCCTTGAAAGACACAACTTAGCAAAAAATCACACAAAGAGGAAGAGATAATCTGAATGGGCCAATATCTATTTAAAACGTTAAATCAAGGGGCAGCCCGGAAAACAAACAAACAAACAAACAAACCCAAAAAAACAAAACAGGGCAGCCTGGGTGAGCTCAGCGGTTTAGTGCCACCTTCAGCTCAGGGCCTGATCCTGGAGACCCTGGATCGAGTCCCACATCAGGCTCCCTGCATGGAGCCTGCTTCTCCCTCTGCCTGTATTTCTGCCCCTCTGTGTTTCTCATGAATGAATAAATAAAATATTAAAAAAAAAAGTTAAATCAAGAAATAACCTTTCAAAACAGAAGGCACCAGGCCCAGATGGTTTCACTGGTGAACTTTACCAGACATTTAAGGAAGAAATGATATCAATTCTTTACGATCTCTTTCAGGAAATAGAAATACAAGAGATATTTTCTTATTTATTCTATGAGGTTAGCAATACCCTAGTAACAAAAGTAGACAAAGACATTATGGGAAAAGAAAACTATAGAGCAGCATGGTTCAGGAATGCAGATATAAACATTCTCAACAAAATTAGCAAATCAAATCCAACTACATTGAATCCAACAAAAAATTAGCAAATTAAACCCAAAGGTGTATAAAAAGAATTATATGCTATGACCAAGTGGTATTTATTCCAGGTATGAAAGGCTGGTCCAACACTCAAAAATCAATGTAACTCATCACATTAAAGAGGCTAAGCAAGAAAAGTCACATAGTGTACCAATAGATGCAGAAAACGCATTTGAGATGTGGTCTCAGGATCGAGTCCCACATCAGGCTCCCTGCCTGGAGCCTGCTTCTCCCTCTGCCTACATCTCTGCTTTTCTCTCTGTCTTTCATGAATAAAGATTTTAAATAAAATCTTAAAAAAGAACAAGACACAAAGTTAATCTGCAGAAGTCAACTGGGTTTGACTTACCACACCAGCAATGAAGAACTGAAATTTGAAATTAAAAACACAATACCATTTACGTAAAACACAATACCATTTACGTAAAACACAATACCATTTACGTAAAACACAATACTATTTACGTAAAACACAATACTATTTACGTTAGCACTAACATAAATGAAATAGTAAGATATAAATCTGGCAAAATATGTACAAAGGCTATATGAGGAAAACTGTAAGGCTCTAGTGAAAGAATCAAAAAAGACATGAATAAGTGGAAAGATGCTCCATGTGAACTGACAGGAAGACTCCACACTTGTCAGTTCTCAGAACTTGATCTGCAGCTTCAAATCGCAATCAAAACCCCCATGTTATTTTGTGGACACTGACATAGTGATTCTCAGGTTTATGAGGAGAGGCAAAAGACTGTAAATATCCAATACAACATTGAAGAGATGGGCAAAGTTGGAGAACAGACATCACCCAACTTTAGACTTACATAAAGCTACTGTAACAAAGACTGTGACAGTAGCAAAAGAACAAAATAAATATAGCAATGAAACATAACAGAAAGCCCAGAAATAGGCCTCATAAATATAGTCAACTGATCTTTGACAAAGAAGTGAGGGTAAGTCAATGGAGAAAGGGCAGTTCCTTCAGCAAATGGTGCTGGGATGACTAGACATGTATGTGCAGGGGGTGGGAGGGGAATCAATCTTAACACAGACTTTCCATCCTTCACAAAATTTAACTCAAAATGGGTAATATCTAAAATGCAAAACTGTTAAAACTTCTAGAACAGAACATAAAGAAAATTTAAGTGACTTGGGTTTAGAGATAACTTTTTAGATACAAAGCCAAAAACATGATCCATGAAAGAAAAAAAAAAATGGACTCATTAAAATTAAAAACTGCTCTGTGAAAGATGATGTCAAGAGAACAAGAAGATAAGCCAAAGTCTGGGAGAAAATATTGGCAAAACACACTTCCGATAAGGGATTTGTATCCAAAAGATACAAAGAGCTCTTAAAAAAAATCAATAGTAAGAAAAAAACTCAATTAATAAATGGACAACAGATCTGAACAGGTACTTCGACAAAGGTATACAGATGACAATCATGGAAAATGTTTCCTATCATACATATGTCATCAGGGAGCTGCAAACCACAAATTAAAACAACAATGCAATAATATCAGCAGATACCCATCAGAATGGTTGAAATCCAGGAAGCCGACAACACCAAATACTGGTGAAAATGAAAAATGATACAACTGCTCTGGAAGAGCGCCTCGCCATTTATTATGAAACTAAACACAGGTTTACCATATAATCCAGCAGCAGTGCTCCCAGGTATCTATCCAGTAACTTCAAAATTTATGTCCAAACAGAACCCTGAATGAGAATGTTGACGGAACTTTATTCATAATTGCCAAAAACCAGAAGCAGCCACGATGTCTTTTGATAGGTGAATGAACAAACTGTGGTACATCCAGACAACTGAATATTTTTCGGCAATAAAAAGAAACATGCTATCAAATCACAAAAGACTGCGAGGAATCCTAAACACACATTGCTGTGTAGAAGAAGCCAGCATGAAAAGGCTACATATGAGATGATTCCAGCAATAAGACAACCTGGGAGAGGCAAAGCTATGAGGACAGTAAAAGGATCAGTGGTTTCCTGGGGTGGGGTAGGGGGTGGCGGGTGGGGGGTGGGAGGAAAGACGATGTTAAGGCAGTGAAACTACCCTGCAGATATTTTAAGGGTACATACACGTCATTATCCATTTGTCCAGACTCAAAGAATGTACAACACCTGGAGTGAGTTCTAAATGATGGGTTTTAATAATAATATAGCACTCTATTATAACAAATGTCCCACACAAATGCAAGATTTAACAAATGTTAATAATCAGAATATAAGATATTAATAAAAACTGTATGCAAAAGAGAAGGTATATGGAACTCTTTGTATTATGTGTTCAACTTTTCTATAAACCTGAAGGGATCCTAAAAAATAAATATTATTAAGAAAAGAGAAGCCCAACTGCACCCAGAATCCCAGAATTTACTGTATAAGAGACAGTATCCCCAAATCATTGAAAGGAAAATATAATTTTTAATAAACACTGATGGGGTATGTAGAAAGCCACAGGAGAAAAGACAAAATTAGATCCATTCCTTAAGGGGAGGGGGAAAAAAAAAAAAGACCGTGTTTTGGGGATCTCAAATTGGAATTAAAAAAATATTGTTTCTTAGAAATAACTAAATATGGTAGCTAGTTATAGTTGAAAGAGTAGTATCAGTATTCTGTTCAAGGTGCACTTAATGGTTAAACAGGCTTTTGTGGGCTGACCTAAGGGCCTAACTAGGTACAGAAAATACCTTCTAAGTACCCACTATTTTGCACGTGAACTTGTGGCGTGCCACTGGTGAAGCATGCAGTCAGCTTCATAGTTAAACCACAGAAAAGTGGTCTGTAGTTTGATGAATGTTATAAAAATATAATTTTTCTATATGGTTTGAGTAGCTGCAAAGTTCACAGATTCAAATGAAACATTTACTTTTAGCTGAAAGAGATGAAAAAGTAGACTAAAATGATTTCAGTTAATTGCATAAAGTTATGCAGGCAGGTAGAGGGAGCTAGCAACAGATTTTGAAAATGAGACAAAGGGGGGCTCTAAGCTAGTAGGAACCCCGATGGACTATGGGGAAATACAGGGAACCCCACATCTCAGAGTGGTCCTTCCCCCAGCTGCGGACCGGGGCCCCACACAGACCACTGCGCCAGAACCCGCCTGCGACAAGGCCCGGGGGACCTGAGTGCACAGGTAAGCTGGAGCAGCCCTACTCTGAACCCTTACCTCGCTGACGTGAGATTAAAGTGTACTAACTCCAAGGCTGTCAAGTCACGATTTATATTTGTCTGAGTGTGTCTCAACAGGCACAGCCTCGTTCATTAGGGTCAAATTAAAGCTGGCAGCCAGTATTACAATATCCATCATGTGAGGCACAACAGAAGTCTCCCTCCTTAGTTGCATGTTGTTTCCTATCGCCTGCTCTTTCTACAACAAATATGGGTGTTCAGAGATGAGGCGGGGGCTAGGGGACGAGAGAGTGCAGAAACTGAGCCTGGGCTAGGCTCGTCCCCACATCCGCCCCTCTGCATGGAGCTGGTGTGGGCACAGCGGACCCAGCATGGGTAGAGGTGATCCAGTGCGGGCAGAGGGAACCCACGGTGCACCTTCCTCCTGCCCCCCCACGTGGGGTTTCTTGGCTCCCTTCAGACTCAGGTGTGCACAGTAGCTCCTACAGTGGCTTTTCAGGAGAGGAAAAGACAAAATTTACCATGTCTTCCTTGAACGTGGGGCCATGAATAAAATCACAAAACTAATACTAGTGGAACAAAAACTCTTTTGTTCAAAAAAATTTCAGCATGTTAATTTTAGAAATATTAATGCATCCTCCCTCACCCTGATATAACAGTTAAAGGCAATGACTCCGCAGAACTCCCAGATCCTCGTTGCCATCAGGCCATCTGCTCCTCTGTTCACTGGTTCTCCCATCCAGACAGGAAACAGACACCTGAAGGAATGTGCTTGCGGCTCTGTGGCCGAGAAGGCCCTGCTGTCTCTTGTGCTGGCTGTGCTGCTCCCTCGCATCAGCCGGCGGACATCCCTGTTCCTGGCTCACCCACACCTGCCAAGCCCCAGCCCCTCGCAGCACACCGCACCACACTGCTGGGCAGGGAGCCCCGGGGCAGCATGGAAGCAGGACAGACGCCAGCAGCAGGTGACACTCGACATGGCTGGAGTCTGGGAGTTTGGGCCCGACCCGACGGTGAACACAGAAAGCGGGCAGGTGAGGGCCTGTGTGTGCCTTCCTTACCAAGCACACTGTCTCCACCTGTGACTTTCTCAGACAGATTTGGAAGCTGGATCAAGAAGGAAAAGCCTTCATCCTCTCTTGGCACCACTGGAAAGGTCTCACATAACTTTAAAAAAATTAAGAGGAAAGCATATGCCTCCCAGCCTCCAGGGAAGGAGAAAAATGGAACCATTCAGGAAAAAACAAAACAAAAAAAAGCTCCTTCTTAGGAAAAAAATACACTCAAAGTGTTTATACAGACAAAACACGAAAAAGCAGCCGCTGGAGAAACACTGACAATCCACTCCAGCTTGAGCACACTACCGTAAGCGGACAAACGTTTACTCAGCAGGTTGAGGTGCCAAATGCAAGGCCAGGCCTGGGCATACAAGATGAGGGGGGGTGGCCACTGTCTCCAGGTAAGCCACTCCACGTCTTCAGAATGCGCAGACAGCAACAGCTTGGACGGGACTCAGGCCTTCCCTAATGCTGCTATCGACTCAGTGTTGTTTGTTTTACAGACACGCATATAAAGTACCTTTACCTTGATTCCATTTGTCTGGCCAGACCCAGCCTCCCCGTGCATGACATCAAGACTCTCTGGAGTCCCCAAGGCTGAGCAGTGCCAAACTAGCTGAAACGTGCCGGCTTTCACACTAGCCCAGAGCCCTCTCTCCTGCAGGGAGAGTGCGCCTTGAAGTAAAGGGCTAGTCAAAGTCTGCAAGGACGGATAATTCCCAGACGGTCTGTTTTTCTGGAAGATTCCCACATAGAGTCATGACCTGCCTAAATCTAGGTGGGTAGAGGCATTCTCATTAATCATTTCCTACGGTCCCCGCAGTGCAGTGAGCACACGCTGCCAGCACAGAGTCCGAGAGGAAAGCACCAGAAGTGAAGCAGGCTTCATGCTGGGCACAGAAAACAGAGACAAACGGAGGAACTTTAGCTCCTCTGTGTACAGGAGATGGAACATCTCTCATCTGCTGCGTGTGCTGGGCGGACGGTGTCCTCCTGGGATGGGGTGGGGTTCTGGAACATGGCCATGGTGCCGACAGGCCCAGCTGCGCAGGCGTCCAGCAGGGAGCACCTACAGGGACTGCTTGGATCCCCTGCCCTGTGTTAACAGCACACATTTAAAGGATCTTTGCCCGGGCACTTCTGCCTCACTTCTGAGTTGTGCTGGGCCCTGGGTGGGGATTACCTCTCTGCCTTTTTCCCTCGACATCTCCCTCTGCTCTGCTGCTCTTGTCTTCCTCCATTCTCTGGCACCTCCAGGAGGAGTCCCATCATTGGTGCCTTTCCTTTCACTGCTCGGTTATTGGGACACAGGTCAGGTCACTGGATGACTATGTCTGACAAAGAACACGGTGCCCCTCACCTTTGCCATAAAACAATCCTCAACAGAACTGCCTGTAACCTCCATACTGCATTTATTTTCTTTAAAGATTACTTATTCATTTACTTGAGAGCACGTGTACAAATGGGGAAGGAGCCGAGGGAGAGGGAGAAGCAGACTCCCCTTGGAGCAGGGAGCCCGACGCAGAACTCGATCCCAGGACCCTGTGGTCATTACCTGAGCGAAAGGCAGACGCCTAACCCACTGAGCCCCCCAGGTGTCCCCAATGCTGCATTTTAGGGCAGCCCAGGTGGCTCAATGGTTTAGCGCTGCCTGCAGCCCAGGGTGTGACCCTGGAGTCCCGGGATTGAGTCCCATGTCGGGCTCCCTGCATGGGGCCTACTTCTCCCTGTGCCTCTCTCTCTCTCATGAATAAATAAAATCTTTAAAAAAAAATGCTGCATTTTAAATTTAAAAAAGCCCCACAACCATACAGAGCACATCCTAAAGCATGCTAGGTGATTTATTATTTAAGCAGGAAATCCAGTGCCATTCCATTCCACTGCCATGAGGCACGGAACAACACCCCACTGACCACAGCGTCTGCACAGGGGTTGGGCTGTATGTGATCTGGGTCCACCACCGCAGCAGTTCTGGGGTGAGATGGGTTCAGGAGAGGCCTTCGGCTGGGTGTTCTCATGAATGGAACCCCAACTGGAACGTTTCCATGTCTATAACGATTTGTTCTAGGAAGGCTGGAAATGCCAAAGTTCACTAAAACTGCAAGCAAAGTGAAAAGCACAAAGATCAGTAACTAGCTCATTCAGAATGAGGAAAATATGCTTCAAATGATAAATGCTCAGGAGCTTTGGCGTAAACTGGAAATGTACCCTAAGCAGAAGATGTGAACTGTGAGGGGTGAACTAATTTTGTCACAGAAAACAAAATAAGACATTTGAGACAGGCTTAACAATGCATCCTGAGCGATCATGTATGGTTATGTATAAAAAAAAAAAAAAAGGCTCCAAATTCAGATTGGGAGCTAGAAATGTGAACTTCATGATTCTGGAGGGAGGATAGGAAGGGACGAAAGACCAGCGACAATTTACCTTTATTTTCAGGGGATTGGATAGATGAAGGAAGGGGACAGAGACTTGGCATCCAATTCAGGTGTCTGCCTCATTAGTTTTAGTTTTGACTTGGTAATCCATAAGGATTGAGTCTTGAAGCACGATTTCGTATGATAGCATTATACGGAACTGTAATGGCTTGCACTCAGCACACGGACCTGACCTCGGCGTTAGAGGAGCCGCTGCAGGTCTTCAACGCCACACTGAGGGGGATCAAAATATACCTTATTTCCCACCTTTGGCTTCAAAGTTTTCCTCTAGATGCAGAGAAAGTTGAGTGAAATCTTTAATGTTGAGAAGTACTTTGAAACCCACAGTGCTATGGAAGGTTTACCTGCCTGCTTTCATCGTGGCTCTTTCTTTCCAACAAGAGAGAGAATCCCAAACAGCAGATTAAAAAGATGGTGGTGAGATTCTGGAAAATCTCACTGTCCCACAAGAGGCCAAATCTAAATGAATGGATACAAACACCTCTCAGGAATGCATATTTCATTGTTGGTGAAGATAAAAATACAATGAATATGTATAACACAGAGCATGAACCCAAATGTAAACGATCCACGGTTGTCAACAATCATGGATTGATACTGGTTCATCAACTGTGACAAACAGGCCACACCAAAGCAACATGTTAATAGAAAGACACCATGAATGACGTGGTTATATTATCTGCAGATACAGCCCCGTCTACAAGTCTCTTGAATACAAACCCTTCAGAGGGAAAAGCAATTTGTTCTAGAATTAACAATTACAAAATAAGTATAATTTAATTAAAAGCAAATTAAGGAGAGAAGGCGATTACAGGCATACGAAGAATGACTCTCAAGAGGAAAACAGTGTATAGTGTTTGGAAAGGTACGCTGAGGCCCTAACACTGAACGGTAATTCTACAGCTATCAACTTAAAGACGGACAAAACGTCAAAGATGGACAAAAACAAAGACATTGTTTAATTTCGGCAAAAGGCTGGTGCCAACAACCCCGTTGTCATTGCCTTCAAAGGGGGGGCTGACTGCTCCCTGGGGTGTGCAGGGAGTTCACCGGGTGTCTGTCTACAGGGTGAAAGATCACGTGGCCGGGAAGCACAGGGAATGCTCGCTAAGCCAACTCTGCATCCCGTCTTGCACCCGTTACAGAAAGCTAAGGTGGCAGGGAAGCCAGGGGCCTGGGTACATCGAGGCACATGGGAGGAATGGTCTCTGCCAGTGCCCCTGACACAGAACCTGGGGCGTTCCGCATGGCCTTCCAGAGGCACAGAGGCACGTTAGGTGCTATACACGTTCCCTTTCTACTAATCCTCCTCATAAAGCTACTTCTACGCCCACGGGGTGGTCACAGCAATGGTGCACTGGAGCTCAGCAAGGAAATGTTTCAGACATCTGGATGGTAGGTGCTTCATCCGTTCTAGCCGGCAGGGCACCGCTCCAATGACACCGTTGTGCTCAGTCTCCACTTACTATTTCTGATATGACACGAGGAAGCAAGGTGAGCACAATCCTAAAATGGGATAGGCTGCACACAAAAAAGGTTATGTTGGTAAATTTTAATTATATTTTTTAAGGGTTAGAAATAACACTTCCAGGAGAAGACACTTGCAAGATTTATAAAAGACAAAAGATAAAATGCTAGAAAGATGTAAAGAACTGCCACAAATCAGTAGTAAGAAATAACCCAACGGGAACACAAGCAAAGATCCTGACAGTGAGCCCCGGAGAGGAAATTCCAATACCCACCTTCACATACAAAAGGCACTTCACTCAGAAGCATTAAGTGAGAACATGAGGTTAGAATTTCAGACCCTCCAGAGAGAAGTCTGACCAGAACGGATTGAGTCACAGGTTGGGAAACAGAAACTCGAAGACACTGGTATTGGGGGTGTCTACGATAGCTGCTTTGGAAAGCAACTTCACTGTTTCTTATAACATTGAAAATATAGGAGCACCTGGTGGCTCAGTCGGCGAACATCTGCCTTGGGCTCAGGTAGTGATCTCAGGGTCCTGGGATCAAGTCCCACATCAGGGTCCCTGCTTAGTGGGAAGTCTGCTCTCTCTCTCCTGCTCCCCCTGCTTGTACTCTGTCTCTGTCACATAAATAAAACCTCAAAAAAGTAAAATTGAAAATTCAAATGTCATGCAACCAGGCAATGGCACGCTCAATGTATGTCTTACAGAAATCCAAGAACACATGCAGAGAGACCCAAAAAAGGACTGTTGCTCCTGACCGGGGTGTGCGTCACAGCCCAGAGCCAGAAGGGTCCCTCGTGTCCATCCCCATGGACGTGTGTGCAAATAATTAATGTTAACTGGGACGAAGAAGCCCAAAGAAGACAGGTGTGCCATTAGGTGCATTTAAAGTCTACCAGACACTTCCATGTGTCTGTATGTACACGTGTGTGTGGCCGAAGTGTGAAAACATGACCTGCGAGGACACGTGACACACGCATGGGAGTGACTCCGCTGGGAGACGACGGGACTGGGGCACTTGAGAGGCCGTGTCGGTGAGGTGTACTTGAGCTTATTACAAGAATGGCTGAAATAAGTGTGTTGAAAAAGTTAACATTTATTTATTCTTTTTATTTTTTAAAGATTTTATTTATTTATTCATGAGAGACACAGAGAGAGAGAGAGAGAGAGGCAGAGACACAGGCAGAGGGAGAAGCAGGCTCCATGCAGGGAGCCCAATATGGGACTCGATCCCGGGACTCCAGGATCACACCCCGGGCTGAAGGCGGCACTAAACTGCTGAGCCACCCAGGCTGCCCAATATTTATTAATTGAGTGTTTAATAAAATTCTTTTTTGTATTTAAAAGATGTTTAATTTAGGGATGAGCACTGGGTGTTTTACTTTATGTTGGCAAGTCGAACTACAATTAAAAATAAATGTTCAATTTTGGTTGAGTGAAGGGGAGCCCGGGTGGCTCAGCAGTTTAGCGCCACCTTCAGCAGGAGGTGTGATCCTGGAGACCCGGGATCCAGTCCCACGTCGGGCTCTCTGCATGGGGCCTGCTTCTCCCTCTGCCTGTGTCTCTGCCTCTCTGTGTCTCTCATGAATAAATAAATAAAATCTTAAAAAAATTTTTCTTTTTGGTTGAGTGAAGAGTAAGGAGGACTCAAGCAGGGGGCATCTCCAGACAGGGTTTCTCGGGGACAGAAGCGGGTGAGAATAGGGATGAATAGGATGCGCGTGACCCAGAAAACCCAAACATGCCACCTGCACAAACCAATCAGTGTGCCCGAAACATGTCCGGTTCCCGTGAAGCAAGGATGGCATCTCGAGTACCAGACACAGAAGTCACGACTAGGGGACTTCTGTCTCAAAATCAGAGCACTACAAGTAAGAAAGAACCCTGCAATATGCTGATCTTTCTTCTTTTCTCCCCTGGACACAGAGGCCACATGGTGTCACCACGGAGCTCAGTTTTCCTTCTTGTTTTGACATCTTCTACCCTCACCACCAGCACTGATCCTCAGAGTTTCCCGCACCTGGTGACAAGTGCAGGGAGAATTCGGTGGCCAAGTGTGACCCTAATGTGTCAAATCTGTTCATGATCCACTGCTTCACTGCTGAACACGGAGTCTGACTCTGAACAACTGCTTCTCCCCCCACTGCTGGAAGTCGGCAAGAGCCCGATGCAAGCAGCTCCTAACCCAGCCTCTGGGGCTCTGCGGGACAGGGACAGACGTACAGCCTCACAAGGGAGGAAGCGGTAAGAGCAGGGGAGGAGCAGAAGATAGAAACGAAGGGACAGGGTTCAGCCTGGGGCAGCCCAGCACTCACTGCTGTTCCGTCTTCTGAGCAAGAAGGAGAATTCAAACCCATTATAAGAACTGCTTAGTTTCAGGGCACTTGGGTGGCTCAGTGGTTGGCTGAGGGCATGATCCCGGGGTCCTGGGATTGAGTCCTGCATTGAGCTCCTCGCAGGGAGCCTGCTTCTCCCTCTATGTCTCTGCCTCTCTCTCTGT
The DNA here is from genome assembly GCF_018345385.1 of Vulpes lagopus. NCBI lineage: Eukaryota > Metazoa > Chordata > Mammalia > Carnivora > Canidae > Vulpes > Vulpes lagopus. The sequence goes on from NC_054828.1 coordinate 131,776,060, forward strand.
GTGTCTCATGAATAAATAAAATATTATAAAAAAAAAGTGCTGAGTTTCCACCCTTGAGACAGGCAGACACTATGAAACTGTGAGACATGCTGGAGATATGTATCAGACCACAATGCTGTTCCTTTTCCAGATGAAAACTTAAAAAACAAAACAAAGTGCTTCATGATTTTTACTCATGATTCATTATATGTCTTGCTATGAATATTGTGAATGGGTAAAAATTATGCCCAATATTTAAATAGAATATATTAAAGCTCATTCATAAAAGTTATTTATTTGTTTATATTGTCATAGCCTCCTCTTTAAAGCACATCTTAATGACTTGCTTTGCTTATATACTGCAAGCTAAAATGAAATGAATGAATCAAAATCTTACATTTATGCTTGTTACATCACAAAATGAGAAGAAAAATTAGTAAACATTCAGCATATCACTGTGGATGAATGTTAACACACTACAGCTAAAGTGTATGTATGATTTATGTCTATTTCATAATTTAAATTAGCTGCTTAATGATGCATGGCTACTGTCGTCTCTTTATCTGGATCCCAGTGCAATTCAATTTCAGGCGGAATCAGAAGCATGCTTTCTTGTTTGTGCGTCTTTGGGAAAATACATCCTTAAAATTGAGGCTAAGGATGACAGGGAGTGCTGCACCTGCCCGGATCTCATGCTTCATTTTATGGGAGACTCGGTACCACCTCCACCAAGGCGTGCTCCTGAAAGGCAGATGAAGAGGGGCAGAGTCTCCAGGACTAAAGTACGCGGGATGGCAACACCAAATACGGCGCACCAGTGGGTGCAGTGTCCACAGAGGAACGGGGTGGAAGTAGTGAGGAGCGGAAGGTGTCAGTGGCCACCACAGGAAATAGCTGCCTTCCTGCCTCTTATCGTTCTTGAACGCCCGCAGTAAATCCAGGAGCAGCTGATATACGGCACTGTCATCCTGAATCTACAATTCTCATGGGCCTCAAAGGGACCAAAACAAGAGCATCTGTGAAGTTGTGTGCTTTAGGGTATCTGGTCGTTCGGAGCTACCGAGGCATGGGCCTGTGGACCCAAAGTCGAGTTTTGTCTGCTGTGGACTGAGATACCTATTGACACCAGCTGCCAAACCCTAGAGCTGGCAGCATGATCACACAACAGGGGCAGGGTCGCTGGACATGCTCCACTGCAGTCAGGTGGACTGGGAAGAAACATTATTTTTATGTTGAAGGGAAACCATAGCTGTTCCTCATAAGAAATATGAGAATATCCTGTCCGGTCTTGATTTCCAAAGCCTCCAGGCACAATTTATCAAGCAGAAATATGCCCAAACGTCCCGCTTGGGCACTGCCCTTACCCTTAGAGCTATCTGGAGTGACCACAGAGGCTCACTCCCTTCTGGGGTGAAGTCTGCTCATCACCTTCCAGGAAGGGGAGGGAGCTCCAACGGCTGGAATGTGCAGACCAAAAGGACACAGTTCACTGGTGAGCTAGAGAAGGATCCCGAGTACCCAGGAGAAAGCTGTACCCTCTGAACACCATGGCCTGAATTTCCAGTGCACAGGAGGACGTGGGGCTCCCCCACAGCTGCTCCCACCAACAGAGCCCCCTACCCTGGGGCTTTCCTAGAGCTGGAGCGAGGGAGCAGACACACTCAGAGACCTGGCCTGGGCAGCTCCTGACCCACTTCTTCCACCTGTGGCAACACCAGGTGGCCAGGGCTGTCCTCCCAAACTGCTGCCAGCAGCTCCCTGCTTCCCTCTGTCCCTACCCTGGACCTGACGGGCCACAGGCTGCGGAGAAGTTTTACAAGTTTGGGATGGGGGCTCTGCTGTCTCCTTCCCTTTCCGACTCTGAGTCTACTCCAGCCTGGCTGCTGCACTTCCACTGTTGAGCCAACATAGTCAAGCCAACTGGTCTGATTTCTGCCTGGCTTTGGGTACCTACCTTTTCCATTTGTTTCTTTTCTATGAGGGGTAAGTTCCCTTAGTCAGAAGGAAGAAACTGGACTAATAATACTAGTGAGGCTAAAAGGTGCAAGAGTACCCTGTGCTAGAAACCTCCCTCGAGTCTGGGCAAGCCCAGGTCATGTGGTCTGGCTCTTGTCACTCCTGTTGGAGGGTAAGCACCATCAAGGAGGAAGCTCTAGGGATACAGAAAGCTTGCTCCTTCTCTGTGTCCCCTCAAAAGAAACAGGATCTGCGTTGTAAGGAAAAACACAAAAAGAAGCTGAGAACTGTGTTTTACTTCTAGTCTTTTCGGGTCATGTGTTTACCTACTGCTCGTGTTAACCAAGTGAGATGCTGATGTAATTTTTTGAACATTCTATGGCCACCATGATCTCTATTACCCATCAGGCCTCTGTATTCTCTTGTTCTATTACTATATTTTCTTCCTGCCATGGACTCCACGTTTCCTGACAACCAGAACTTTCCTTTGTTATTCCACTGTTACATCCAACAGATGCTGGCCAGCTGATCTTACACAAGAAGACAGTAATCTACAGTGTGTTCCTGATGGATTAAGAGCAGAACATGACAAGAAGCTAAGACAGTTGTCACCGTGTGCCAGCCACTGTTCTGAACACCCGCATATATGACCTCGCTTGATCTTTATGACATCCTAGAAAGAATTGCCCCTGCTGTCCTGGTAAGGATGCCGGGACACAAAGACACTGGATCACTTGGCCAGGACCCCACGCAGCTCAGTGAAGGGCCAGGACTTACCAGGAAGGCTGACCATGGAGCCCTGGCCTCTCAGCAGAAGTCCTCTCTAAACTGCTTTATGTTCAATAGGAACATGTGATGGGTTTCGACAGATCATAAGGTTCTCCACCGAGAAACGTTCGCTCCACATCCAGGCTGCTCACACCCTGGGAGGCTATCATTTGTGCTCTCCCTCCCCCAGTCCTTATTTCTTGCTCTCTGACAACTATCCCGGGTTGCAGCCCGGCATCTTCCAAACGATGGCTAGGACTCGCTGGGGGACTGCAACCAGTGTCTTATGTAAATTATATCAGGACAGAGACCGGTAGACAACGGCACACGGTATTATTGCAAGAACGTGTGGGTTTGCTTCTCTGTGTACCTGTAGTATGTCATGATGAGGATTATGTTGTTTACACTGCAGCAAGGTCAAGAATTCTGAATAAAAACCACTACCCAGGTCTTACAGCAAACCCCACTGCTGTCCCACAGCAGGTGCCTGAGCCATGGCTGTTAGAGAATGAACGGCTGTACCAGTGGGGATGTCCGGGTAAGCGTGTTTAGAAAACTGAGTGAGGTCTGTAAGTCAGGGTTGTTGCTAGGCTACTCACTTGATTTTTCTAGACCGGATATATTAGGAAAACTGAGGATGCTTATTTTGTGTGACGCAAAGTAAAGCAAAGCAAAATACATGCAAAGGCATAAATACGACAAGCAATGCCTTACCCCTTCGCCCAGGGTATACGTGAGGGTAGTACTCGTAATACAGATCTGGCTGGTCTAGATTTCCAAAGGGCTCAAACTCCATCTCGGCATTCTGGAAAAGGCCCAGCTTCACCAGCAGTGCCAGCCTCACAAACCAAAGCTAAAACACAAAATATAATTGAAACAATGGATTACCTACGTATGTCTAGTTGGGAAATTCCCATTCCCCACTCCTCTGGTAGCAGAGCCTGACTTCCAGTACATCCAAACTAGGTTATCCTGTGTTTCTTAGCACATTTGCCTACTTGCACGTTTATAAAAATACTCTTCAGCTTAATAAAAATGATGTAAATGATTTTGTCTGATTCAGCTTTACCTGACAACCTTGTTGAGCAGGAGAATGGGATCCAGGGGGCAGGGGTGTGGGTGAAGGGGAGCTGGATGTAGGTCAGGGGGAGGGAGAGCAGGGCGGGCAGGGCGGGCTGAGGCTGGAGCCATGTCTGGGGCAGGCACTGAAGGCCACAGAATGGCCACGGAAGGAGGCCAAGAGAGGACAGTGAGATGCAGGTGGGCAGTCAGCTCCGAGTGGCCTGGGGGGAAGGGGGGTCTGGGTGCGGAGGCAGCGCCGGAAGTGGGAGAGGCAGACGGACATAGGCTCACGCTGACATTACACTTGGGTTAAGAAAATCCATTTTTTTTGTCCTCATGTTGTTCTTAATGGCATGAAAGGTCACGTCCCTTCCTCGTCCCCACATGATGACCAAACCATGGGAACTGTACCTGCAACGAGTCTGCCGTGTGGCTGGTGGGCAGCCCGCTCTTGCCGTAGCCTTGGCCGTGGGCGGTGAGAAGGCGCCCGCACAGGTCAACTGCTGCCCTCCAGTTTTTGCAGCTCTGTAAGACACAGCAGGACATGTCACCAAGCACAGCCACCCCCACATGTGGCACCTGCCGCACCGGACCCAGCTCCTGCCACTGCTGGCAACAACGGCCTCTGCGGTGTGCAGGAGATGCTGTTTGACACGAGCAAATCCTTAAAACATCAGAATTTAGCAACTGATGGAACATAGGGACGAGAATTCTTTTCTAAAACTTTTCTAATTTTTATTTTCTAATTCAATTAACATACAGTGTATTATTAGTTTCAGAGGCAGAGGCCAGAGACTCAACAGCCTTCTCTAACACCCGGTGTCCATGCCATCGATTCTTGTTGGCATGAGCCAACTCTTAAATCTCGAAGACTGCTTTCCTTTTTCAGCCAGAGCTTTATTTTGTAATTTCCATGAATTTAAAATCATAATTTAATTCTATGCTATATGCCGGATATATTCATTTGTATCTGTAAGATCTGTGTGACGATAAAATAAGCGGTTTCAAATGCTTGGCATAATCCTACTTTACCAATATGAAAAAAAAAGACGGCCTATCCAGACAGGCTGGCTGATCAAGTTGGACTTGCTGAGTTTACCCTTTTGCCCTGATACAACAGACGGGGCGCCACCAGGGAAATGACGTGAAAACGTCGGAGAGAATGCTGCAGCCTCCTAAGAGGCGAGGAGAAGCTCCTGACCCACCTCCTCGGCAGGCCAGGCACTAACTCCCTGTGGACGCTGCAGACGCACATGTTCACGGGTGTGGCCAACACATGGTGGGGACCCTGTCAGGCTCGGAGGGCAAAGTGGTGGAGGGACACACCTCCTTGCATGCACTCATCTCACGATCTAGCAAGGAAGGCAGATACGAAACATTTTTTTTCAAAGATGAGTGAAATAATTTTGCGTGTACTCACAGTGCTTTTTGAACAAGAGGCCATGGGAGTGTGCGTCACCAGGTGGCCAGACTTAACCTCAGGGAATGGAAAGCTACTGGAGCCCAGATGTGAAGGGGGAACAGAGAGGTCAAGAAGGGGGTGGACCCTCCCGGCCGAGGGGGAGCTGCCTGAGTAAGCCAGTGTGCGTGAGGGACAGCAATCAGCCAGGTGGCGGGCACACGGCCAGGAGCAGGCAGGCTGAGGATAAGGGCGGGAATGTCAGCAAGGCAGGCCTCAGGCCACGAGAGATCTGGATGCATCCTGAGAGCATGGGGAGCCACGGAAGGGCTTTGGGCAAGGGAATGGCATGGTCCTGCTTCACCCAGACCCTGGAGCGCACCGCCCCCCTCTCTTAGGTACCAACTCAGGCACATGCTGCTCCTGCTGGCACCCTGCGCTGCCTTGAGGACCCTAAGTAAGGACCCAGAGAGGACAGGCGCTGCTGCTGAGGGCCCCTGGGTGGTGACCGATCCCTGGCTTCTCCTGACAGCAGCCCTGCAGGCCCCGTGAGGGAACTCCCTGGGGCGCGGGCCAAGGCAGGTGCTCTGACTTCTAGACAATGATCCTAAGTGGAGCTACGGACATTCTTGAATTGTGAATGTGAAAAGGTGAGAGTAAAAGTTATTCGGCCAAGTTGGAACCAAATTTATGTATATATCTTTAATTTTTTTTTTTTTTATTTGACAAAGACAGAGAAAGTGAGCATGAGAGCACAAGCAGGTGGAGCAGCAGACGTCCCGCTGAGCAGGAAGCCTGACCTGGGGCCCCATCCCAGGACCCTGGGATCATGACCTGAGCCGAAGGCAGACACTGCACTGACTGGGCCACCCAGGCGCCCCTCTATGTACATATCTAAGCAGATCCTGTATGCTGGGGCAATTAATTATTGCTCTTTTCCCAACCGCCTATGTCACACGCTGGGCTTTCCTGCTGGTGGCATTATATCTGAACGGAGTGCTCGGGGCAGTCTTCCCGGACTGCCGGGACTTCAGCTGAGGATGGGTAAGAGACCGAGTGAGGACGGCAGAACAGGAGCTCCAGGGGGCAAAACCCCTGGGGTGGCGGCCTCGGGGGCACAGGGGACAGCAGAGAGAAGGCCAGTGTGGTCCAGGGGATGTGGTGAGGGTGAGGGTGGGAGGTGGGGCAGGGGAGGACCAGGGCAGTCCTGTCCCTGCAGAGGCTCCAAGAGCAAAGGCAACGTGTCCTGCTCATATTCTAGAAACATCAGTCCCCCATGAGGATGAAGCATGTGTCAGGAGAGCCGTCGTCCAGGCCTGGAGCTGACAGTGTGCGTGTGGCCCGCAGGCTGGATCCGCCCAGCACGTGTCTGCACACAGACACAGTTTTGGGGCTGAGCTTCCTTCCCGGTCTGAGGCTGGTTCTATGCTCCCATGATGGAGGTGGGCGGTCACAGCAGAGCTAAGTAGCTGCCTGAAGACGGGGTGGCCCTAGGGCCTGAGACACTCCCATGTGCCATCCCCCACCTGGCCAGTGCCACATCCAGGGAGACTGTGGACGTCACCTCAGTGGCTTATGACTGGTCCTCAACGAGAAAGGCCAAGAAGCAGAAACTTCTACAGCAGCTTGACAGGATATCTGATGTAATAACAAAAGCTGGGCTGGTACTTGGTACATGTCTTTCACATCATTAATTTAGATTGAATTTTACAGAAGTTTCAGTCTGAAGACTGAACAGTTAAACACCAGTCCCTTCCAGGCAAGCCTGAAAAGCACGGCTACAGGTCACCTGTACCAGCGTGGGGGGCAGGCACAGCAGGGGAATAAGATCGGGTGACGATGTGACGATGTGATGTGGGGACCATGGAGAGCACAGTGGCAGGATGGATCCGAGAGCCTGACATGCAGCCAGATGGCGGTGGCGGGGGGGCCAGTCCCAGAGACAGGGAAGGCTGGAAAGGGTCAGAGCTCAGAATCTGAGATTGGATGCCAACAATGTTGAGGGGCCTTTGAGCTGTTCAAGAGGAAAAGAAAAACAAGCAGCTACTGTGTGGGTGTGACATGTGAAGAGGTGCGCCCGAGGGAGTGTGTGGGTGGGATGGGAGGGGACAGCAGATCCTTGGTGGCCTTGCTGGGAGCTGGTCCGTTGGGGAGACGGGATGGGAAGTCCGAATGAAACAGGTGGAAGACGAGGAAGGGACCAATGAGCCAGGTGACCCTGGGACGTCTGAGTCGCCGAGCTAAGGGGGGTGGTGGAGGAGGGGGAGAGAACAGGTGCTTGTTGTGTGCCTGCTTAAACCAACGCTCCAGTGTGGGAGAACGCAAGAAAAGGCTCTCGTTGGGGAAAGGCTGACGGCATACTGGAAAGAACGGATCATTGACAGCACGAGGTCCCGGAAGTCAGGGAAGGTTCCGCTCTAAGCTGGGGCGAGGGGCCACTCATCTAGCTCCAGTGGGGGGGCTTGAAAGCAGCAGAGACAGCTTAAAACGGTACTGGCAGCCAGCAGAGACGCCTGGAGGGCCGGGTGGCCCACGACGCTCAAGGTCCCCTGGTAGCAGACGACCGTGTTAGGTGTCACCGCCTGCACTAGGCCTGGACGTGGGACTTCTCCAGCAGGCTCAGTGGCCAACCAGTTCGTCTGCAGGGACCCGGCATCACCAGGTGAGGTAAGGCTGGGTAAGAAGATAAGCAGGTAGACACCCTTTAGCTCCTACCACCTAGGTGACCTCAGGTAGGTGACTTTAACCGGGCCTCAGCCCCCCTTGTGACATCAGCTGGCCACCCTGGAGGTGGCAACAAGGGCACAGTGTGTCTGTGAGGAAGCTGGACCTGCTCTGGCTCCTCATGACCTCTTCTCCGGTCAGCGGTCTGTGCTCACCCCTGTCACACCTGCTCATCCTCTGAGCTCCAGCTAGGAACGGCTGCAAAGACGACCACCTCCGACCTGGTTCAGACCCAAGCTTCGGGACGCCTCTCTTGCCCACAGTGAGCCCTCCTATTCCTAATTCTCCAGCATACTCATTCTTGGGGTGGCCACAGCCCCCAAGGGGGATGAAATTTGCTTCTTGGATAACAATGATTATTGGCCTTCCAAATATTTATTTATTTTAAATAAGATTTTATTTATTTATTCATCCGAGACACAGAGAGAGAGGCAGAGACACAGGCAGAGGGAGAAGCAGGCTCCCTGTGGGAAGCCCGATGCAGGACTCGATCCCAGGACCCCGGGGTCACACCCTGAGCCAAAGGCAGGGGCTCACGGCTGAGCCACCCAGGCATCCTTGGCCCTCCAAGTATTAACCCTACCCAACAAGATCTTACTCCTGAGTATTCTATTTCATTGGGGGCTGAGTGTGCAGGTGAGCAATCAGGAAACAAGGGAGAAAATGCTCCTCGGGATTGACGATGAGAAAAGGTTAAGAAGCATTCTCTGGGGGACAGTCTGCCTCGTCCATTCTGCAAACGCAGCAAGGACAGCCTGCTGGTCCATGTTCACGTTAACTGTGGTCATGTCCCATCTCCTCTAGCTGAGCTCCGGGTGCAAGGGTCTTGGCGAGGGCATACTTTTGTGTTTCTTCAGTATTGTACCTACATCTACATTCCCTCAAAAGATGGTGAAATAGTAAATTCACAGAACTACAAAAAAGTAGTAAAAAAACCCCTATGCTAATAATTAAAGAGATGTAAATTATAACTTTTTATTTTTACTAGCAGAAAAAAAAAAGGCAGTACATGCCCCTGTCAGCCTAAGAAATGAGAAAAAAAAATTCTTAAAGATCTAAGTTCAGGCAGACAAGGGGACACTAAAGCAAGGGTGTTTGCACACTGCTGGTAAATGTACACAGGTATAATCTTTCTGAAAAATAGTATTATAAACAGCCTCAAAACTGCCCATACACTGACCTGCTAGTTGTCCTCTAAGCATTTATACTAAAGAGATAATCACATACGAAGAAAAGATTTCTGTACAAGCCGGTTTGTTCCAAGGTTATCTATAACAGCGTCAGATTATGCAAAAAAAATATTCGCAAAGACCTTTTAATATTGGATAAGGCTTAAGACATGATATTAAAAAGATAGAAAATTATGAATGAGGTTTTGTCTAGTATATATACAAACACATATGCAAGCTTTCATATTCACATGTGGACATACTATATACACACACACACTCAAAATGTTAACTGACAGTGGTTATACAATTTCTTCTCCATTTTTCTGAATTAAGAACATGCTGTTTGTAAAAGGAGGGACCAGAGGTTTGTGAATCAGACGACAGGCCACCTGGGGACAACACACTTACAGACAAGGCCAGCATGTGGTGGCCATCTAGACACGGATGGTGTGCACATCTGCCTCCGTCCCGCAGAGGGGGCACCTGCACACCACCTATGACCTTGAACCATGCTTCATGCAGGAACCAAATCAATGCTTGTCGAAATAAAACTTTAAAAAAACCAAGTATGGAGGTATAAGTCATGAAGTATGGCTGTGAGAGCACGAGGAAAGAGACTCTGTCCTGGGGGTGGGGGGAGGCTTTAGCTGTCATAGATAGGAGCTGCCTGACACTCCACCATCCCCCGTGAGCTCCGATGTGATCTATCTGACAGAACCTCAGAGACACACAGAATCTGTGTGGGTGCAAAAATATACAAATGAGAAAATCTGATCATGAGTATTTATACATTTTTGAAACAAACATTTATTACACAGTAAAGACTCTATCTTATTTTATGAACACTATGTACAGATACCCACGCTAATAAAACATTTAAATGTGTAATAAAATTGTTTGCAAGTACTCTGTGAATATGAAGTGCTCCATAAATGATTAAAAATAATAAAATGTATCATATAAAAAGCCTCAACTCTTGCTATGATTTCATATACTAAGACATGTTTTCTATATCTCAAACCAGATCACAATTACTAAAAATGAAGCCAAAAGCTATCGTCTTAATCATTCATTTCTCAGTAAATGGAAGTCTTTAAAAAGTGGCTTCTTTCTAAATGCAAAGAGGGAGCAGAAATACTAATGTTCCTATTACAATTTCTCCCCATACGATTCTCGCACAGGTGAGTGAGTACAGAAGACGCACGGGGATAGCTGCTGCTCTGTACTGGGCTAGGTCACCTGCTGATGGGTGCTGATGGTCTATAAAGGACATGCAGCAACACCTCAACAAACTGACACTAACCTGACAGCCAATATTCCAGGAGTCAGGATGACCTAATTTCTCAAGACAATTAGGCACAGCAGGTGGTGGGGTTGGGGTGTCTCCCTGCCCTTCCTGGTGGCTCCTTGAGAACAAGGAGCCTAGGAGAGAGGAAGGGGCTGGATGGGCTCAGAGCATATCCAGCTCCTCAGGCTCTCTGTGAGCCAGGACCAGCTATGGGTGACACCGCGAGGCTCCTTTAGAAACTAGGCTGGATTTGGATTATCTCCTGTTTGGGGGTCACACATGCTAGCAGAGATTTTCCTCACATCACAATTTAAACAGAACACAAACAAGTTGTCAGACAAGTTTACCATTTACAATTTACGTTTCTCCAGGTAATTATTTCCTGATAAAAGGATACAAAAGTAGTTCTTAGTGTATGATTCAAATTTCCTTCGGTAATTCAAAAAGATTTCAGGGGCGCCTGGGTGGCTGAGTCTGTGCAGTGCCTGCCTTTGGCTCAGGTCATGATCTTGGGATCCTGGGAGCCAGCCCCCTGTCCGGCTCCCTGCTCAGTGGGGAGTCTGCTTCTCCCTCTCCCCGCCCCTCCCCCCTGCTCATGCTCACTCCTTTTCTGTGTCTCTCACAAACAAACAAACAAACAAACAAACAAACAAACAAACTTAAAAACAAATACAACCAAAAAGATTTCCAGGCTGGGATATTTTTGTTGACGCTGCGGGACCAATGAAGAGCACGACTCTTGTCCACCAGGAACCTGGCAGCAATGGGACGCCCCTGACGGCTCCCAGAGCTTCCCAAAGAGTTTGGAGAGGGGCTACCTGCACAGGTGTGGGCAAGGCCAGGAGGTCCACGAAGGGATGGAGGGACGCCCAGGCAGGAGGAGACGGGCCTGCAGGGGAGCTGAGGCCACAGGGGGCTGCCCCGCCTGGAGGGAGCGCCCCATGCTTACTCTTCCCTGGAGAGCAGGGTGCAGGGTGGGGGGTAGGAGGTAGGCACCAAATGAGCCTGGTTAGGTCAGATTTTGCTACCAAAAATAACTAGGTTTTCCGGGCTCCCCTGGCTTGCAGAGCTGTGGCTTAGGGATTATCGGCTCATTTTCAAGCACTGACACAAGCTGGCACGTTACAGCAGCCCTTGCGTGTTGCTTTGATTGCTCAACACTGTTCTGGACATTTACTCACACTGCTGGATGAGGTTCTCCTGCATGTATTTCAACTGTTCCAAAGGATTTAACTGACTATGTAACATAACTTTTTTTTTTTCTTGCTCAACACTAAGGTTTTCCAATAAAATTTTTGGCTAATGCAAACAATACAGCAACAAACATCCTTGAACCTGTCCTTTCATGCACCAGTACAAGAGTTTTTCTAAAGCATGGGATTGCAGGTGGAAATGCTGGGTGGAGGGTGGCGCAGAGCAGGTGTTCCAGCTGCCTCTCCCACCAGGAGGCACACTGCTTCACCCAGGCCATGCTCATGTGGCTAAAACGTACTGCACATTTCTGTGATTCCCACCGAGGATGAGCGCTGTTTCCACGTCTGCAGGTATCTGGTTTCCTGAAAGGCCTCTTCATAACATGTGCCCATTTTTCTACTTGGTTGTTTTTGTTACTCATTTTTGGAAGGCGTTAATGCGTATTTCAAACCTCTTATTCTTTAACTCACTTTTTTTGTTTTTTAAAGATTTTATTTATTTCAGAGAGAGAGAGAGAGAGAGAGAGAGAGCACGCGTGCTCGAGTGAGCCTAAGTAGAGGGAGAGGGAGATGCAGACTCCCCGTTGAGCAAGGAGCCCAATGCAGAGCTCCATGCCAGGATCCTGAGATCATGACCTGAGCCAAAGGCAGATGCTTAAATTTGCCACCCAGGCCCCCTTGTGGCTCACTTTTTAATAGTGTTTACAGTGTTTTTGTTGCATATGAGTTTTAAGTTTTAAAGTAGTCAAATTCATTCATTTCTCCCTGAAACATTTAAGAAATGTTTTTCTACCACGAGTCATTAAGAGTCTACTCTATTTCTGGAATTTAAAAATACTTGTCTTAATTTGTTTGGAATCTATTTTTGTGTGTGCTAAAAGACAGAGATCTTTTTAACTTTTCCCATTTGAATATCCCATTAATTCTGTACCATCACTTATTAGTTCCTCCTTTCCCGAGTAACCTGTAACATTGTTCTTTCCACGTAAGTGTGTGTTTCGGGCTCTGTCCTGTCCCACTGGTACCTCTGTGTCAGGAGTGCAGAGCCCTTGTCATTTCCCTGACCCGCCTTTGGCTCCCACCCAGCTGCCATGGCAGATACGTGGTTCCCATTCTACTGTCACCCTTTCCCAGTGTCTGTCCTCACCCGAGCATCCATGTCGAAAGGCCTGGGGACACATCCCTATTCGTGCATGTCAAGCAGGCGTGTGTGTGTGTGTGTGTGTGTGCACGCATGCCCGCAGTTTATTTCTCCAGCCTCCAAAGGGCATGGCCTCCAGTTTTCTGATGTTCTTTTTCATTCTTTGGACTTGCCCCAGGGGTGACAAGGACCTAGCAGGCCCAGGACGCCTCTGTTAACAGATAAAGGCCAGAGGAGACCAGGGCTGGCCTGTACTCGCTCCTCTTTCTGGAATCCTGCACAGCTCTGGGCAGCCTGACTGGTGAGCCCGGTAGGAGGTCTGAGGGAGTGGATGAAGGAGACTCTTTAAAAGACAGGCCAGGATGACCCAACACAGTGCTGAGTTCTAAAGGCTGCTACTCTGTCCTTCAAAACAGTGGGGTGTCACCTCAGCAACCTGGGACCTAGAGCTTTTGACGACATGCTGCCCATGTGAAATTGTAATTATGTGTTTTCTCAGAGTGCTTTTTGCTGCTTTATTCCATTCTTTTCCACTTCCTAGTCCTCTTCCTGCTTATCCTCCTCCGTTTTGATATTAGATGTCAAAAGTGTTTGGTGAAGAAATTATTTTTATAATTACAATTTAAAGCATACCCTATAAAACTTTAAATGCTAGAGAAAAGTCTTATGAAAATCTCATAATTACTGTAGATGACATGTAGAACTCTGATAATAAAGTTATTTTGGTATGAGAAAAAGATCTAAACTTAAACATGACTTTTCTTATATTAGGAAATAAGATATAACTCTATTTGAAAAAATGAACACAGGCATACGATGACTTCCAAAAGATGAGAAAAACAGTCCAATAAAAGTCACTCAAGTAACTAATGCTATGTACATAACTTTTCCCCATCTACAACTCAAAAGGAATCATTAACTCTATATATGATACCATTAAAGTGATTAAAACATCCTCCTCTACAGGCTATGACATTCATTTCCCTGTAAATTACAATCTTAGAATGCTCTGACATTATTTGGGAAAATACATTTCAAGACTCTTTCCTAATCTTAAAGAGGACAGGAATTATTTTAGGACATAATTAAAACACCAGGGCATGTATTTACAACTTTTTTTATAAATACATTTTCCACCTTAAATAGGTCTCCATGTTGGGCTCTAATAAAATCTCTCCTGGTGATATGTATTTTCAATATATGAAAAAAAGCCCCAAACCCCTTTCTATATTTATTAACACTATGAACAATTAAAGGAGGGAAAAGGATTGCCTGTGGGAACAATTCAGTTACCATGAATGTATGTGGCTCTGTGTGTACTTTTTAACTGGTCATTATAGGGGTGCCTGGCTGGCTCAGCTGGGAGAGCGTGAGACCCTTGATGCTAGAGTCCTGAGATCGAGTCCCATGTATGGAGTAGAATTTACTTCAGAAAAATAAAAATTAAAAAAATAAAAATCAACTGGTCACTACAAAGTGACCCCCACCCCCCTCACGCAGCCTAGCCTAATGATGACGGATCACAGCAGCTGCTTCAAGGCAATGACAATTACCCTCCCGACAGTGCAAGAGTCTATCATGTGATGAGTTTCCATGCTGTGTAGCCACGGAAACGTGCACCTGTTAAGACCTATCCCTTCATTAACAAATGATTAAGTATACAAATATTTAAAAACTAGTTGTTTCCTGTCCCTTTTAGAAATAGACTATCTCGGGCAGACCTGGTGGTGCAGCGGTTTGGCGCCGCCTGCGGCCCAGGGTATGATCCTGGAGACCCGGGATCGAGTCCCATATCGGGCCCCTTGCGTGGAGCCTGCTTCTCCCTCTGCCTGTGTCTCTGCCTCTCTCTGTCTCTATGAATAAATAAATAAAAATTCTTAAAAACAAAAAAGAAAAGAAATAGACTATCTCTAGGCGCCTGGCTGGCTCAATAAGCAGCACATGCAACTCTTGATCTCAGGTTGTGAGTTCGAGACCCACACTGGTGTGGACATGACTTAAAAAATAAAGTTTTAAAAACAAACGGGCACTGACGGGGGCACTTGATGGGATGAGCACTGGGTGTTATGCTATATGTTGGCAAATTGAACTCCAATAAAAAATAAAAACAAACAAACAGCCAGGCTATCTCTATCTCTTTCCTTCCCAAAGCTCCTTAGTTATAGCAATAATTCCAGGATCACTTCAGTAAAAGAAACCCAATGAAACATTTGATTCACATTTACTAAAAAAATTAACCTTTAATTGCTTTAAAAAAAATCTTATTTATTTTATAAAGAGAGAAAGCATGGGGTGCAGCAGAGGGAGAAGGAGAAGCAGACTCTCTGCTGAGTAGGGATTCTGATATGGGGTTCAATCTCAGGACCTTGGGATCATGACCTCAGCCAAAATCAAGAGTTGGACGCTCAACTGGCTGAGGCGCCCAGGCACCCCTAAACATTAGTTGCTTTATGTGTAAAATATCTGCTAACCACCTAAACAAGTGATTCTTAGTTACTTTTCTGAGGACGCAAACTTCCGTAAACAGGATAAAAGGTACCGAGAAGGGGTAGCCTGGGTGGCTCAGGGGTTTAGCGCTGACTTTGGCCCAGGGTGTGATCCTGGGGACCTGGGATCGAGTCCTGTGTCAGGCTCCCTGTATGGAGCCTGCTTCTCCCTCTGCCTGTGTCTCTGCCTCTCTCTCTCTCTCTCTCCTCTCTGTGTTTCTCATGAATAAATAAATAAAATCTTTAAAAAAAAAAAAAGGTACCAAGGAAAAGGCAATTGTGGGGGTGTACAGTTTCTGGGGGTTCAAAGACCACCAGAAACATCTACCCATCGTGTTAACATGCCTGCAGTTCAGAGAGTTTCCTATTAATATTTTATGCCTTTTAATATTTTCCTATCAGTATTTGAGACTGCATCTCTACCTGGATAGTCACATTTACTCTTGAATGTAGAAATGCAGAACAAAGACTTCTGTATGCATTTTTTGGTGTACCCACCCACTCAATAATAAACCTTTTATACCAAGTGGAGAAAACAGAGTATTCAAAAAAAAAAAAAAAACCCAACATAAAAAATTACTTATCTTTAGTTATTGCATTTGATGGAGCATCTTTAATCAAAGTATATTCTGCTTCAAGCAACTTGATCATTTAAAATAATGGATTTTTGGGACATCTGGGTGGCTGAGTGGTTAAATGTCTGCCTTCAGCTCAGGATGTGATCCCGGAGTTTTGGGATTGAGTCTCACATCGAGCTCCCTTCAGGGAGCCTGCTTCTCCCTCTGCCTGTGTCTCTGCCTCTCTCTCTGTGTCTCTCATGAATAAATAAATAAAATATTAAAAAAATACATAAACAAAAATAAAATAAAATAATGGATTTTAAACTAATTGATCTTAAATTCAAAGTATGTTAATATGCTTTTCTGCTGCACAGCATTGGTATCTAATTCAACAAAATTTTATTTACATGCAAGGGCTTTAGATAATACATTCAAAATAATTAACTGTAAGGAAAATACTATGAAAAAAGGCAGCACTTATAAAAAAAAAAAACAATATTGAAATCAAACACATCATTACTTACGATGAGCTGTTTCAACCCAACAAAAGTCTGCTCTACGGACTCGGCATTTAAGACCTGTCTCTTTGCCGCGGCTCTCTCACCCAGGAAGCGAAGCATCAGGTCTTTAACTGCATCCCCCTTGAAGGAATGTAAGAAAAATATGTCAAGACAATAAAATGTTAATTAAACTCAGCTAACCAGAACCTGTAACTAAATGAAATTTTTTTCTCCATTGGTATACGGAGGTTAAAATGTGGTTACAGTATAGTAAAACTTCAATTGCCCAGATGCTCAAACATCACAACCTTTAATAAAATGTGTACTTTAGAATTGCTCTTTCTTCTTTCAGAGAAGGGGTGGATTACCACCACCTGGACCAGGCTCATATGAGAGACACAGCAAGCTGGGGAGGGGATGGGATGGGGTGGGGAACTCTGGGTGGCCCCTGGCCGTGAGGCCACCAGTGTGCTACTCCTGCCCATGGTGGGGGGGGGGGGCTGCGGTGGGGAGAGAAGCACTGTCCACCCCTGCAGGTCCTCGGCCAGGCTGTGGGTACACACGGGCCTCCTGCCCCACAGTTTGACTCCCCGGGGTTAGATGCCCTGCAGTCTGCAGTCGGGGCCATAGGGACAGCAGGGCGGGCCCCACAGTGCAGGAGGGAAGGCCGCTGGAGAGGCTGTGGATGAGGAGGCCCCCGCATGGCTGCCAGGAACAAGGATGGGGCAGCCGTGGTGGGACTGGACGAAGGTTCGCAGAGGGTCAGCACAGAGCCACCCTACGATCTTGCACTTCTACCTCTGAGAACTTAACTCAAGGGAATAACAACATTTACTTGAAAAGATGTCTGCACCCCCGTGTTCACAGTCAGGACGTGGAGACCGGCTAAGTGTCCGTGCACGGGTGAACGGATAAAGGAGGGCTAGCCTACACACACAGTGCTATATTATTCAGCCATGAGAAAAGAAGGAAGGAAGGAAGGAAGGAAGGAAGGAAGGAAGGAAGGAAGGAAGGAAGGAATAAATAAATAAAGAAGAAGAAGAAGAAGAAGAAGAAGAAAAGAATGAAATCTGGTCATTGGTTTCAATGTGGATGGATCCTGAGGGCATTATGCTAAATGAAGTAAGCCAGACAAAGACAAATCCTGTAGGATCTCACTTCTAGATGGAATCTTAAAAAAGCAAAATCCAAAAAGCCAAACAAGCTCACAGACGCAGAGAATACACTGGTGGCAGCCAGAGGCAGGGGTGGGGAGTGGTGGTGGCCCAAACGGGAAAGGTGGTCAAAAGGTGCAACCTTTCACTTATCAAGTAAATCAGCCCTGGGGATTAATGTACAGCAGTGCAACCATAATAATACTGAGGTGCATATCTGGAACTTGCTAAAAGAGTATATCCTAAAAGTTATTGTCTCGAGAAAAGTAATTCTGTAACTATGTAATGTGAGGGATGTTAACTATGTGGTGACTATTTTGCAATGTATACAACTACACACTTGAAATTGGTATATGATGTGTTAATTATACCTAGATTAAAAACAAAAAATGGAACAGAACATAAAGGGATGATGGAAGGGTGAGGGCAGAGGGCAAGGTGCCAGGAGAGGCTGGATTACCGATGGCTGCAATGGCCAGGGAGAAATCCAACCTGGGGAGGTGGGGGCGGTGCTGGTGAATGAGAAACCTCTCCATCCCCGGGAGCAAAGGGTCTGCTTTCAGCTGCAGGCCAGTGAGTGCTAATCCTGCAGGGGCCACTGAGCACATACACAGCCAGAGAGGACAGAAAATAAGTGTGGGTGTGTTCCCTGCACATTTCACAAGCGCCCCAGGTCCCTTCCTATTGTTTCCTACCCTTGGCATACACATATACAAGGCTAATCTTTTGTTATCGTCCAGAGTGGGGACACTTAAAAAGCACCACCAGGTGGACGGTGCATGCAGGAGAGGCTGAAAGGTACTGTGGGGGGCTGCGGCTTCCCTTCCACTGATAAAGGGGGAGCAGTGGCCTTGGCAGGGGAGGGTTCCAGGTCACCAGTCTGGTTCTGGCTAAGAGGCTGAGCCACACCTCTCACTTACAGGGCAGCGAAAACTGAGAAACAACAGCTTTATGATGTTTTTGCTTTCAGAGTGAGGTGAAGTGCTTCAAATGCTGGAGCCACAGAAGGGCTAACTGGTCTAGGGGGGACAATTAAAGGGCAGAATAAAAAGAGCTCAGCCATATGGCTCCATAAAGCTTTGCAGGAATGCAACTCCTACCAGACAAAGGGCTTTATCTGAGTGGGAGGAGCTGCAAACCGGGAAAGGGCAAAATCACATCTCTATGCAGCAGAGGGAGGACCAATTTAACTTCTCCATCCTTGCAACATTCTGTTAATTAGACGACTCTGCAAAAATCTTTTGCCCTTAAAATTCTCTGTTGGTTAACAATTTCGTTAGCATGGAAGTTCCTGATACATGAGCGTGTGCATGACTAAGAAACATCTCACCTATGAAAGCCCAGGGATGTGATAAAATGTGTCACTAAGCTGGAGGTGATTATGGCACAGGGGCCATGGCACCTACCTGCCCATCCTCTGATGGCCACTGGAGAGAGGAGATCAAACTTCCCCCCCATGACAGCATTTTTCTGAGAGGAATGCTGCTGCACCTGGGATGGCACCCACCTGGAACCCTTGGGCCCTTCAAATAAGCACACTCTTAGGTGAGGGACCAGCGCATCCAAAGCCAGAGCAGGAAATGTGGGGAGATGGCAGGGGAATGAGCCAGGACTCGGGCAGGCAATGGGGAGGATGTCTGCCTCTCATCCGTCAGACGTGTTTATGCAAGAGCAAGTGGCTGATCTCAGCTCACAGATGGCTGTGGGCTGCCACCCCCCTGCAGTGTGGGGACAGTTCCGCAGTCCCTTCTTGATTTTAATGGACAAAGACAAAACGGAAACCAGAGCAGCTGATTCACAGCATATAGGCTTTACTGTCTGGGAAACCGGAAGACACAATGGTCGCGGGGCAGTGGTGCTGAAGAGACGGTGGCCCCTGCGCCTGACCCAGCACACAGGCACTTTCTGCTCTCTGCCACGGCTCCTACGGAGAAGCTCCAGCGTTTGCTCTCTCCCAGCGTAAGCAAAACCACCCGAACAAACACATCAAATAAACAAAAACAAAGCAAAACCCCCGTCTGTTGGAATGTAAAATGGTACCATTTGGAAGATAGTCTGGACAGTCCTCAAAATGTGAACCCCAGGGGCACCTGGGTGATTCAGTCGGTTAAGGGTCCGACTCTTGGTTTTGGCTCAGGTCATGATCTCAGGGTCCTGGGATGGAGCCTTGCATCAGGCTCTGCGCTCATCGGGGAGTCTGCCTGAGATTCTCTCCCTCAGCCCCTCCCCTGCTCCTGCGCATGTGCACACATGCTCTCTCTCTTAAATAAATTAATCTTTGTAAAAAAGTGACCCCCAGAGTTGCTATGTAACCCAGGAGTTCCACTCCGAGGTATGTACCCAAGAGAAGTGGAAACTTGACCACTCAAAAACTTGTTCATGAATATTCATAAGCAGCATCATTCACAACAGCCAAAAAGTAGAAATAAATCAAATGTCCATCAAGGGATAAATGGTAAGTAAAATGTGAAATAGTCATAAAGGGGAGTATTATTTGACAATAACAAGTAATGATGTACTGATGCATGCTACGAAATGGATGACTCCTGAGAACGTTATCCTAAGTAACAGAGGCCAGACATGCGAGACCACACGTCGTATGACTGCATTTGCAGTTAATGCCTAGAACAGGAGACTCCACAGACACAAGATTAGTGCTTGCCTGGAGCTGTGGGAGGGGGAGATGGGAAGCGAGTCTGAAGGGGTTGGGGCTTCTTTTGGGGAGATAAAAACATTCTAAGATTTGACTATGGTGATGGTTACATAATTCTGCCAAAATGCTAAAAACCAGTGAATTGTAGGTTGAATGTGTGAACTGTATGGCATGTGAACTATATTTCCATAAAGCTGTAAAAACAAAACCAAATCTAACCCTCTTTTCTTGTGAGGCCCAAACAAATCAGAATTTGAGAGAATGCTTCAACAGGGAAAAAACAGTGTGAGGCCGCCACAAAACGGCCTGGGCTGGCCTCCCCCCGACTTCCCTGGCTCACTCCCATGGTTCAGCAAAAGGAGCTCAGGAACCCTTTGCAAGGGTGGTGAACAAAAGTAGCGGCGGTGACTTCTGCTTCTGTCTGTTATAGAGTAACTGAGACTGGACTGTCCTAGTGTGAGAAAAGGGATGAAGCGATTGTGTTCAGACACAGAAGAGGGCTGGGGTCTGCGATAAGGGGACAGAGGACTTGAACTCTTGAACTCAAAGGCACATTTGGAGCACAGTGTGAAGAGTCCCAAGCAGAGCGTGGCAAGCTTGCTGAGGTGAGGAGGCAGAGTTGGGAATCTTAAAAGAAACCAGCGGAAAACACGTACATTGGGCACAGAAAAGCAAAAATAAAGATTTTTATAAACTTCACATCCAAAAGATGATGGAAGGGCATTTTTAACACGATGAATGGAAAAAAACCCAAACCTTGAATTTTACACTGTAAACATATTGCATATCCAGAAAAAATAACCTTTAAAAGTGAAGATGAAATAAATGCTTTTTGCAGACTAATTAAAACTGAGAAAATCTGTAGCTGGTAGCCCTGCAGGACAGGTGGGCCTTTGGCTTCCTGGAGGTTCCAGACACAGGACCTGCAATGGCCCAGGAAAGGGGTGTCCACATGGATTGTGTGGGTTTCCCTGAGGAGATTCCTGTGAAATCCAAACTGCGGGAAGGAGAAGCCAAGAACTGGGGAAGAGAATGAGAAAGGGAGGTGGAAGGATCCAGTCTCCACGTCCGTGTGCCAGTTTCTAGTCCCGCAGCACAGGCTGGAGCATTCTGATGCCTGCCATGGGGCCCGGTCCCATCTCCTTCCCCTTCACCGCCCTGTTACCTTTACCACTGAAATTCTGCTGCTTCTATTTTATTTATTGCCTTTTTCCTCTCTCTCTCTCTTAAGTGAACAAGCATCATACAAATGTTTGTCTACTTCCATTCTGAAAATTTCTAAACTACCATTTCCCCACAAACTTTCCATTTACTTTTTTGAGAACAGAGATCACGTGCAGCCGTAATAAGCTGCAAACCGCTGTGTCCTCGATGCCACTCGAGTACGGAGGTGTTACACGTTCACCTTTAGGCTTCTACCTTAGCTTCGACTGCCACAGATGTCATCTCATAAAGAAACAAATTAAAAGTCTTTTCAAGTTTTATCCCTCAGGAAGGTAATTTTTAATTAGGCAATTTGGAAAAAAAAATCAAATGTAAGTGTTTTAGAAAGCTGATTATGAACAATTCTGCAGTAATAACAGCGGCAAAGGAGGAGCTTATTAATAGGTAAATCCAAGACGGTTTTACACACTTGGTGTGCACAGAAAGTTAATTGAGAAACCAACCTTATATCTTCGGGCAAACAAACACAGCATGTCCGTTCAAGGTTAACCATATATTTTCTTTTCTGTCTTGGGAATGAAAGGGTCTTTGAAGGATAATATACTAAGGAAGAGACACAGGTGTGGGAGAGCCAGAGGTATTCTGGGAACTATTCTCTGTTCAAATTTCAATTTGCCATGAGGTTCCCAAAACAATTACTGGGAACTGCAGGAGGTATGGAAAATCTCCCCAAGGACAGAAAGGAAAAGAAAAGAAGGAACGCTGTGCCCTGGAGGGCTCCCTGCACTCTACCCTTGACCCTGGGGGGCTCCCTGTACTTTGCCCTGGCCCTGGAGGGCTCCCTGCACTCTGCCCTGGCCCTGGAGGGCTCCCTGTACTCTGCCCTGGCCCTGGAGGGCTCCCTGCACTCTACCCTTGACCCTGGAGGGCTCCCCGTGCTCAGCTCTGGCCCTGGAGAGCCCCCTGTGCTCAGCCCTGGCCCTGGAGAGCCCCCTGTGCTCAGCCCTGGCCCTGGAGGGCTCCCTGCACTCTGCCCTGGCCCTGGAGGGCTCCTCGTGCTCAGCCCTGGCCCTGGAGGGCTCCTTGTGCTCAGCCCTGACTCTAAAGGGCTCCCCATGCTTAGCCCTGGCCCTGGAGAGCCCCCTGTACTCTGCCCTGGCCCTGGAGGGCTCCCCGTGCTCAGCCCTGTCCCTGGAGGGCTCCCCGTGCTCAGCCCTGTCCCTGGAGGGCTCCCTGTACTCTGCCCTGGCTCTGGAGGGCTCCTCGTGCTCAGCCTGACTCTGGAGGGCTCCCTGTGCTTGCCCCTGGCCCTGGAGGGCTCCCTGCACTCTGCACTGGCCCTGGAGGGCTCCTCGTGCTCAGCCCTGACTCTGGAGGGCTCCCCATGCTCAGCCCTGGCCCTGGAGAGCCCCCTGTGCTCAGCCCTGGCCCTGGAGGGCTCCCCATGCTCAGCCCTGGCCCTGGAGAGCCCCCTGTGCTCAGCCCTGTCCCTGGAGGGCTCCCCATGCTCAGCCCTGGCCCTGGAGGGCTCCTCGTGCTCAGCCCTGGCCCTGGAGAGCCCCCTGTACTCTGCCCTGGCCCTGGAGGGCTCCCTGTGCTCAGCCCTGTCCCTGGAGGGCTGCCTGCACTCTGCCCTGGCCCTGGAGGGCTCCTCGTGCTCAGCCCTGACTCTGGAGGGCTCCCCATGCTCTGCTTTGTCCCTGGTGGGCTCCTATGCTCTCCTCAGGTCCTGGTGGCCTCTCCACGCCGTGCCCAGACGGCAGAAGCTCCGCAACCCTTGCGACTGGTGCAGGGTCCTGACTTTCTCACGTTTAGACACGTGGAACTGTGGAGGTAAGCTTGGCAGCAAGGGAGGACCTATGACAGGGGCTCTGTATTTGATTCACTTCAGGGGAAACCGGTCCCGACCTCCAGGGCTTGTGTTTCCTGACTCAAGAATGACTGCCATTTGGGCCACCACTATTTTTCTGGTCCAACAATAACCAGCCTGCAGGCTATTTAGCATTCTTGGCCTCATCCATGTACTCACCCCAGACCTCTTGGCAATTGGAGCGAAGTACCTCTACATGTTTCCAAATGTACCCCCAGAACCCCTGGGCGAAGTCATTTCCATGGCAACCTTCAATTTTCCCCTGAATTACAATCAGTAGGAGAAGCAAACTGCAAACAACAGATAGTTTGGAAAGGAAGGGCCAAAAGGCCAGGCCCACTGAGGTTCCAGGAACTTAGCAGCAGAGCACAAAGTCCCCCACAAGGGGAAGGGAGAGGAGGAGGGAAGAAACCTGAAGCAGAAACGTAAACACCCCCACCCCAGGTACAGTGGATCCAAACAGGGCCTGGGAATGGTGGGGGAGGAATCTGTGAGTATACAGATCAAATCCTGCACGTCCAAGGATCCCCCGAACTCAGAGTCTATAACTGGAATTCTTTAACAAGATCCTGCAAAAGTAAGCTTATGTTCAGTACATTCCTCTTAAGAGAGTGGAGAAGGAAGCTCCGCACAATGCCTGGTGAACAGTACCCGCACAGTAAATGTGCGTTTGGTACCTGAATACTCGGTCAAGACTGCCATCCGAAGCCTACAGGGTCCAATTTCTAGATTTCTAGATCCCTAGAAGACAGCTAACGGCTGTGCATCTCTGGCGTGGCCCCTCTCCCAGGGCTCACAAGTCCACCAATGCCACACCATGCATCCCACGCACTGGGCTTCCTGACCAGCCACATGTGTGCAGGGCCGGCCACCTGCTTACCGGAGAGGGCTGCTGGAGACAGTTCCAGGAGGGCAGACGTGTGCAGGCCCCAAGGCCAGCAGCCGGGAGTGGGCCCCCGCACACACACTGAGCCGTGTGACAACTAATGATCCTACCTGTGGCCGACATCGGACAAACTCATTTTATAGGTACGTGTTACACGTACTTATATACGTTCTTACTGTACTGTGCGTGCCAGATGCCATCTCATATCCAGTTTTTCAAATTTAACAGTATGAACCTCATTAAAAATTCTGCTCTATCATTATTTTTAAAGATTTATTATTATTTTTAAAAAGATTTTATTTATTTGAGAGAAAGAGAGAGTGCACATGCAAGACAGTGCATGAGCAGGGGAGGAGGAAGAGGAGAAGTAGAGGGAGGAGGAGAAACAGACTCCTCCCTGAGCAGGGTGCCCGATGCCAATGCCAGGCTCAATCCCAGGACCCTGAGATCCCGATTGGAGCTGAAGGCAGACACTTAACTGACTGAGCCACCCAGGCGCTGTTGTATCATTATTGCTAATACCTATGTAAATATTTCATCCTAAAGAGGAGTCAAATGTATTCAAACAGCCTCCTGACAATGGGCTTTTGGATTATTTTAGATGCTTTGCAATAATAAACCACACTCTGACAGGCATCCCAAAAGCTGGGTATTTGTATACCAGTGACATTATTTCCTTATAAAAAAATTCCAGGGCAGCCCGGGTGGCTCAGCGATTTAGTGTCACCTTTAGCCCCGGGCGTGATCCTGGAAACCCTGGATCGAGTCCCACTTCGGGCTCCCTGCATGGAGCCTGCTTCTCCCTCTGCCTGTGTCTCTGCCCCTCTCTCTCTCTCCTCTCTGTGTATTCTCATGAATAAATAAATAAAATCTTAAAAAAAAAAAAAATTCCTAAGATTGGGATTTCTGGATCAAATAATATGCACATTTGGATGGTGATTTAAAAATTTTACTTAAAACAGTTTGTACTGATTTATGGTCCCATCAGGGCTGCCTGAGGCAGGCTATTTTCCCAAGCTTTAGCAAGCGAGAAATAATCATGAATGAAATGCCTAATTAGATAATGGAAAATGGAGATAATCGTACCATCTCTGATTGCGAGACTAAACTTTTCTATGTTACTATTTATTATACAGAACACTGAAACATTTCTGTGATTCGTTACTTTGTGGGGCCATCCATATTTTTCTTAATGAGTCTATAAAAACTCTTTCTACACTGGGGATATAATATGCTAAACAAATACATTCCCAAGATTTAAAAAAAAGGTAATCTTTTGTTGAAGGTTAAATGTCACAAACAACCTCACCATGCGAAGCTCACAGCTACATCAAAGAAGTATGATGTAACTATCTACCTGGCTGACAGTTACTTCTAAGACTGATTAGTGCCTTAAATCATCACATCAGGGAAATCAACAGAGTTCCAAATTAACCAGTGACGTAACACAGAGTTCAAAATGAGAATTTTTCAGTCCTTGAAAGGTATTTATGTGACATACATATGAGGGAGGGGGGTGGGAGTGAGAGGGAAAAGAGAGAGACGGAGAGGAACTCGAAGAAGCCCCTGAGGCATCGTGCCGCGAGCGCCCCTCTACAGATGTCCTGCACCTACCTGGATGTTGTCAAACTTGAGGCCTGGCATGGTGAGGCTCTCCTTGTCTACAAACACCGTGCTGTACTGCTGGGTTGCCAATGAAATCAGGACGTCCCTGGTCCCCTCCCCAGGGAGCCAGGCATCGCTTCTGCGGTCCATCTCGCTCATGCTCAGGGCTGTGGCAAAGGGGTCCTCGCTCCCTGCAAACACAGCCTGGATCTGTGAAAACGGTTTTGGAGACTGAGGAATTTCTAGGGAAGCTGTGCAAACACCGGATTCTGATTTTTCGATCCCTGGGGAGTGAGAAGGCTCGGCAACACTTGGGGATCTCTCACCCACCGGGGTCGAGAGTGAAGACAGTTTTTCTGGAACTGAAGAACCGGCATTGGGGTTACTAACGGAGATGAAAGTAGAAGTTGTGAATGAATCGAAAAAGTCTGAGGCCAACGAATTAGTGTTGGTCGGATCGCCAAAAAATTTACTTAGGCTGGGGCTTGGCTGGACTGCCTGGGGAGGGGTCTTGGCCACCGTGTCACTGGTGCCGCTGAAGCTCGGGGACTTCACCATCTGGGACTCGAAGCCGTCCCGCAGGAGCAGAGGTGGCTGGGAGCGGGCAGGAAGCGAGTGGCTGAAAATAGTGCACACTGGGACGGGCTCCTCGGCGGGAGGGGACTGCTTCGCAAGGGGTGCGCACCTCGGTCCCTCTGGGCGGCTGCGCTCATCCCTTGGGCCCAGGTCCTCTGCACCCTCCTCTCCCAAGGCGGGCACACTTTTGACTTCTTTGTGCTCAGAGTCGGGGGTCGTGTCAGAGATGTCTTTAGACACCCCCTCCCCGTCACTCGCACTGTTGTTGCTTAGGGTGTCCACTGCTCCTTCATCCACAAGGCTTTCCAGTCTGGGACCTGAGTTGCCTTCTGCAGGCTCCACTACATCCTGCAAGCAGCCGAGGTCACCTGTGTCGTCTTCGCTATTGTTAGGGGAGTCAGAGATGAGGACGCTCTCCATCATGTGCTCATTAAGCTTATCCACGAAGTTGTTAGAATCTTCCGATATAGTTTCATTCTCTTCAGACCCGAACTCGTCTCCACCGAGGTCAATGGTTTCCTCATGATAAAGCAGCTGCCCCGGTTCTTCCTGCAGAGTGGTGCTCCCAGCTTGCTCCTGGGCCGGATGCGAGTCCTCAGTCCCGCTCTGCTCGGTGCCGTTAGCGTTCTCCATGGTCCCCTGCAGCAAAGACAGATATGAACCAACCCCATCAGCTTTCTATCTTACTGTTGAGCTGATTTAACCTTCCTGTTAAAACCGTTTCTTAAATTTAAGAAGCAAATGGTGGATACACATCATTATACATTTGCCCAAACTCACGGAACACACAACACCCAGGGCGAACCCGAATGTGGACTGTGGACTTTGTATGATAATGACATGTCAACGCAGGTTCAGTGATGGTAACAGATGTCCTGCTTGGCGGAAGAGTCAAAGATATGCGGGAGATCTCTGAACCTTCTGTGCAATTTTGCAGTGAACCGACAGCTGCTCCAAAAAATAAAGTCTACTAAAAAATGTTTTCCAGTTATATATTCAAAAACTTCAAATTTCAAAAGACTCCATTTCTCCAGGCACCTACTGATCGGTTGATCATGGTAAAAGACACGTAACAGAACCATCTTAATCATTTCTGAGTTTACAGCTAAGCTGCATCCAGTGCATTCATATCGTTGTGCAACCATCCACCACCCATCCTCAGAACGCTTCCCATCTTGCAAAACTGAAACACCGTATCCATAAACGATGACTTCCCAGCACCCCAGTCCCCACCGCCAGCCGATGACTGCCTTCTACTTTATAACTCCACGAATGTGACTACTTTAGGTACTACACAAGAGTGGGACACTATGGTATTTGCCCTTTTGTGACTGGCTTACTTCATTTAGCATATTGCCCTCAAAGTTCACTGATGTTACAGCCTGTCAGAATTTCCTTCTTTTTTAAGGCTGAATAATATTCCGTCGTAGATACATATCACATTTTGTTTAAACATTCATCCACTGATGAACACTTGTGTTGCTTCCACCCTTTGGCTACTCTGCCTGCTGCTGTGAACACATGTGTACAAATGTCTGAGTTCTTACTTTTAATTCTTCTGGGTATATACCCAGAAGTAGGATTGCTGAATCATACAACACTTCTATTTTTAATGCTTTGAGTGACCAAAAAACTGTTTTGTGGAAAACAGTCATTGCACCATTTTACATTCCCTGCAACAGTCCACAAGGGTTTTAATTTCTCCACATTCTTGATGACACTTATTTCCTGACTGATCCTAGCCATCCTAACGGGGCTGAGGTCTCCAGCCTTTTAAACCCTACTTGTTCTTTTTGACTCACTTAAAGACCCTCTCTTCCATGAGGCCTCCCCAAGACACTCCAACCTGTAATAATCTCCTCATCCTCCCTGGGACACCGTCTGCCTGAATGGAAGAGAAAGAAAAACTATACGCTGACAAAGGCCCACTCACGGCGGGCGGAGGGGCATGCTCACCCCTGCTAATGACAGCAAACCAGATCAATTATTATGATGCATTGTCCTCGGCACTCTGGTAAGGGTCTTACATATATGTTCCTACTTGGTCCTCAGAACAACCCTGTGATACAACTGCTATCATTTCCTTCATCTTGCAGACGAGGAAGCTGATGCTCAGGGAGGTCATGTAGCTTGCTCAAAGCTGTGCTGCTAGTAAGCAGGGAAACCAGGGCTGGTTAAAGCTGAATCGCTAGGTGCATGCTGGATGGTAGAGGCCACAGAATGAAACAAGGAGTTTGAACTCTAAAGAAAAGGTGCTCCTTTTCTTGAAGAACTTTTTGAGCAAAACCTACTGTATAGTTCTATTCTTAACAATGAACAAAGTCCAATTAGGATGAGGGTTTTTCTGGGGAAAAAAATGCCTTCTTGACCTTTAAAAACTATCTTAACTGGTCTCTAGATGAGAGTATTTTTGTCAACGCTTTCACAGTATTCCAAATTAGCTGTCCTTCCTTTTTATAGCCTAGTCACCCTGAAATCTAAAAACAAGATGACTTTAAAGTAGATAAAGTAGAGGAGTTTCTTGTCCAGCAGTCAGTTACTAATTTTTCATTTGTTATATATTCATTTGATTAGCTATAAATGAGTCAAACCTGAAATGAAGAAGGAACAAAAGCTCCTTCTGGTAATGTCTCACAGCAAGGCGGATTGAAGGCTGCTTAGGGAACATCAAAAAATGGATGTGGCATCACATGTAGGGATTTCCCCTGGGTCCTTTCTGTATAGCAAACAGAGGTTGGGCAGGAAAGCCATGAGAACAAGCACGACTTCATTTCACCTCTATGGTAGCTGAACGAGATGCCATTAGTGCCCTAATATACAGAAGGGGACACTGAGAATCAGAGCAGTGATGGAATTCATCCAAAATCATTGGTAGTGGGGCATCTGGCTGGCTCAGTCCATAGAGCATATGACTCTTGATCTTGGGGTTGTGAGCTTGAGCCCCATGTTGTGTGTAGAGATTACTAAAAACTAAAATATTTAAAAGAATAAAATCACTAGTAGGGGTGCCTGGGTGGCTCAGTTGGTGATGTGTCTGCCTTTGGCTCAGGTCATTATCTCAGGGTCCTGGGACCAATTTCCGCACTGGGCTCCCTGCTTAAATAAAATCTTAAAAAAACCTTACTGGTGGTAAATGACACTGCCAGGAATGGAGTTTGGTCCTTCTTGACTAACCCTCATGAGGACTGAACTATCCCAGCCCCTAGCACAGTGCCTGGGAGATGTCAGTAACCACAGCTGGGTCAACTGCTGGTTCTGAGCCCCTCTAAGAAAAAAAAAACCAAAAAAACAAAAACAAACAAACAAACAAAAAACCAAAAACAAAACAAAAAACACAGTTCAGATTGTTCCAGAAATTCCAATGCTACACTAATGGTTAATTGTAGAATAATGTAGGGTATAAGAAAAGGTCTGATACAATTACAGGAAAAGGTAAAGACTATCAGAACTGGCAAAATCAGAGTGTTTTCTTTACATACAGGGAAAGGTGGAGAAAGTTCTACTCTTAAACAGAAATAACTGCCAAAGTTAACTTATGTGTATTAGTTACAGAGACAGACAAAAATGGGGATATCGTAGGAAAGACTGTCCACAGACAACGCTGAGCTACTTCCCACAAGACACTGGAATAAGAGAAAGCGAATCACTATGCAAGATCCACTCATTATGTGGATTGGATACTTATAGCAAGAAACAACTGCTTCAGCAGTAATTAAAGAAACAGATTGAAACTATGATTTTCTTTTTAGAAAAAAAAAGTCTATGAAATAGGCAGATTTTTAGAAATGACATTTCCTAGGGAGTTCTGAGGGAAGCTTATTTATCAAGAGTGGAAATATAACTTTTCTGCAGAGCAACTAGGCAAAGGATAAAACCCTGACACAGCCAATTGTTTACCAATTTACCTAAAATGTTTCTAAAGTAACAATCTTCTGAAAGGAAGAAAGGGAAGTAAAAAATCAACATTCTTTCACATCAATGCTTGTTTGTAACTATGTTTTGATTTTCTTCAGAAACTTTGTTTCTAATCCAAAATGAATTAGAAAAATCAATGTTTCCTAGTGACAAAGTTTACAAAGATCCTGTCCACTCCAGAGTAAAAATTATATTATTAATCCTAATTTCTTTAAAAAAAAATATTTATTCAAGAGAGAGAGAGAGAAAACGGGCAACTGGGGCGGGGCAGAGAGAGAGGGAGAAGCACGCTCCCTGCTGAGTGCAGAGCAGGATGCGGGGCTCGATCCCAGGACCCTCAGATCATGACCTGAGCCGAAGGCAGACGCTCAACCAACTGAGCGCCACAGGTGCCCTGATCTCAATTTCTGAATATAAACTACATATTTATTAAAAACCACAGCCAAAAGGGTGTGTTGAAATGTCTTGCAAACCAGGAGCCATTACTCAGGGCATGTTTCGGTGTCTTAGGTCCCAGGGTAACTCGGTACTCCCGTGTTCCAGGGAGTGACAGAGAGAAAGCCAGGTAGTTAACACACTTACACGAGGCAAAAAGAAATATGGTGCTGGGGGGATCGAGAGATCCTGGACAGAAAGGAAGAGCTCACGTATAAATTTTCTTTTCTCAGCAGGAGACCTTAGAAGGTTCTTTTCTTGTAGAACCCCTGCTAATGACAGCAAAATAATCATTTAAAGTCAGTACTTAAGAACAGTCGTAGGGTGGGACACCTGGGTGGCTCAGTCGGTTAAGCATCTTCCCCTTCTCTTCTAAAGGTGCAATTTCTATAAATAGCTTTTAACAAATTTTGAGTGGATACAAAACAGTATTTATAACAAGTGGCCGAGACACTCTAATATTTACTTCCCACCCCCTTTGGGGTACTATCTTGCAATTTGTAATACTCTTGTTTTTCTTTAATCTTCCACATATTTACTTCCTTAACACGTTACTTAGATTTTTCAGTTTTTGGCTTAATTTTCCCTCTCTACCACTGATGGACTCCTGAGGTATTTTTAGGTTTCTGATAGTACAAACGGTGCCATCGAGAATATTCTTGTACATGTCTCCTGGTGTACACGTGTAAATTTGTTTATTACGTTATCAAACATTTTGTGTATGTTGGGTCATAGAGAATGCATCTCTTCATCTTTACTAGAAAACGTCAAATTGCCTTCCTAAGTATTTGTGCCAATTTACCTATGTAGTAGCAGTGTGAAAGTATTCTTGTTCAACACATTCACCTACACTTGGTACTGTCAGATTTCTTAATATCAAGAATACATAAAACATTCCTGTAACTCAACAGGACAATAAATGACCCAACAGAAAAATAGGCCAAAGATCTGAACAGGCTGAGAGGGACACACATTTCACAAGCATGTTTCCTGTGACTCAAGCCATCCATCTTAATTTTTCTAGGACACTTCCATTGCACACCCACGGTTACTGTAAAATTAAGTACCTCTCTGAGCTCTCAAGAGTACTGGTTAAGACAATAAACAGTTCTATGACCTATGTATCACAGACGAACTCCTCACTTGGTACCATAAGCTAGAACCGTGAATGCTTATAAACAGCAACTTTAAATAAAATACCTGTCCTCTCCCAAAGATTAAAAAAAAAAACAACAACAAACAAACCTGGAAACAAGCCCATATTGTGTCTATGTGCCCATAGACACAATAATAAATAGTATATTAAAAATGGAGCATTACGTGTAAAACAAATGAACCCTGCTATATTTAGCACATCAGTGTTTGAACCTCACGAATCTAATTTTGCAACAAAGAATGAGTAGAAAAATAAGCAGCATGATTTTCTGTATAAGGTTCAAAACCTTGTAAATTAAATATACTGTTGTAGGAATACAAGTGCAAAAGCAAGGTGGTGATAATACCCAATTCGTTTGGGGAGAGGGCTGGAGGTGGTGGCAAGAGAAGGTTTGATTAGGGACGGCCACATGAACAAGCCATTGGCAACTGTCCATTTCTTCTGCTGGTGGGCAGGCTGGGTAAGGTTTGCATTTGATCTTTACGTCTTCCATGAAAGCTACACGTGGTCTTTATATTTCACATTAAAAAAAGGAAAAGCACATGTATTTGTTTTTGATTCTGGTGAAATATAAATAATTACTTCAATTATCAGCTTAATCATTTTATTAAATCATAGACATGATTTTTAGCTTATGTTAGCATCAAAATGCTAGCAGAGAAAGTGGACATTATGTTCAGGCGAGTGGGCTTTGCATGATGTCCTTAATACCTTATGATCATTTTTTTATAAAGATTTTATCTATTTATTCATGACATGAGAGACACAGAGAGAGGCAGAGACACAGGCAGAGGGAGAAGCAGGCTCCCTGTGGGGAGCCTGATGTGGGACTTGATCCCTGGACCCCAGACACACCCTGAGCCCAAGGCAGATGTTAAACCACTGAGCCATCCAGGTGCCCCTTGTTTTTGTTTTTGAGACAGAGAGAGAGAGAGAGAGAGAGAGAGAGAGAGAGAGAGCAAAAATACAAATGAGCAGGGTTGGGGGAGCAGAAGGAGAGGAAGAGAGAGAATCTCAAGCAGGCTGCATGCCCAGTATGGAGCCCTACCGGGGCTCAATCCTACAACTCTGAGAGCATGACCCGAGCTGAAATCAAGAGTCAGATGCTTAACCGACTGAGCCACCCAGGTGTCCCAGCTTACGACTGTTCTTAAGTACGGACTTTAAGTGATTATTTGAGAACTGGAATTTCATTAAGAACAATTCACTACGAACAATTCAAACTACAGTCGTTCAGGTTCCCTTTCTGGACATGAGGCTGCAATTATAAATCTTCTACCAGATTGCAATAATGTAAACCCTATTTCCATGAAACCATATGCCATGTTGTGGAACTCTAACTAGCATGTACTTACGAAAGCCCCATGTAAAGAACACCCACTACAGATCAAGCATTTGACGTGGATTATTTTACTTAATCCTCAGGACCAACTTACAAAGTACCACTATTACCCCCGTTACGCAGAGAAAACCCGATGATGGGGCCAAAGGCATGCTGACCGTATTTGATGCCGACAGCTTTCTGCCTCGGTCTCCTGGGAAGGCTGCTAGGACGGGTCATGGTCCAGAGCAGCGGAGGTGACTAGACAAGAGGACTGAACGCAGGCAGTGAATTACCGCTTGAGTCTTGGCTTCACTGCTCTTAGTGACCTTTGGAAAATGACTTAATCTCTTCGCCCTGCTTTCCCAGTCTGTAAACTGGGGTCACATTCAACAGGAACCGCTGCACAGGGCACGTCCAAACCCCACGGAGCTACTTGTACATCAGCAGGAGGAGAGCGCGCGGATACAAGGACGCGGCATCTTCCGGCAGCCACGGAGGCTGGAAGCTGGTCCGGAGCCGCTGGGCCCGACGTTTGCGGTCAAGCGAGAGGCACACACGCGTCTCAGCCTGTCTTTGAGCCTTGCTCTTCTTCTAAAGTAAGTGTTTTCAGGCTTCACAGGTACACACTCCACTGCTCTGGAAGGGTCAGGACGGGGGCGACGGGCAACATCCACTTTCACACCAACAGCCGCACTCACTGTCCCAACCCCAGGGCTGGGCCGGGCAGGCCACATCGGGCGGCCGGAGAGCAATCCAGGGGCAAGCCGCTCACCGAGTGCTGCGGCCCGGACGCGCAGGGGGGCTCCCCGGAGAGGTCAGGGGGCAGCACCCGCGGGGAGACTCCAGGGGACCAGCCCTCCTACCCTCAGAGGGGACCCGACCCAGGGCCGAGCCCCCAGGAGCTCAGGCTGCACACACCGGGGGGACCCTCCCGCCCCGCGGCACAGCCCCGGGGACGAGCCCCCACCCGGGCGGGACCCAGGGCCGAGCCCCCACCCCGGGGACCCAGGGCCGAGGCCCCACCCGGGCGGGGACCCAGGCAGGAGAGTCCCCCGGGAGGGGCGGGGGTCAGGGCGGCGGCGCTGCGCTTACGGACGACCCGCCCCCCCACTCCAGGCCCTGAGTCTCACCTGCCCCCTGCCCCCGGGGTTGGGGAGCGGGTCACCTGCAGCGGGGACCAGACTCCGGGGAGAAGGTGGATGCAAACCGGAAGGGAAAACTGGACCCGGCGCTGCCTGGGGCTTGGGCGCCTGCGCGCGCCGGACGTGCGGACGCTTCCGCGCATGCCCAGTGCGAGCCGGCCGCCCAGCGCGCTTCCGGCTCGAGCGGTGGTGGGCGGGGCCTGTGCCCCTAGGGGCATGGGGGCGGGGCAATGGGCGGGGCCAGGTGACCTCCTAGGGGCAGGTGGTAGCCAAGGCACCCAAAAATACTTTTTGGAACGTTTATGCCTATCAGTATTCTCTACTTTTCCTTCTGTGCACCTGTACGACTTGTGTAATAACACTAACCACAAAGATGGCGGTAATAGTACCAATCATACGGGGGTAGATTTAATCCAGGAGTAGGAAGGCTGCATTCTCCTTGCGCCACAACTTGACCTCAGGCAACTGGAGGCAGTGAATAGGATGCTCCAGCCGTGCCTCTGCTCCCTTGATTTCACTGTATTCACTGTATTCTCCCAACAGGTGTCTGCTGAAGCTTAGCCGTGACCAGCAGGGCACTAGGACACAGCAGGGAAAACCCATTTCTGTCTTCTTTTCAGCAATGATTACATTTTTTTCCCTTTTTGACAGATACACTATATATTCGAGGTCTACAATAGAATGTTCTGACCCAGGTATACATTGTGAAATGAATACCACGGTGGAGCAAAGTCCATAACCACGGTCCCAATCAGTTATCTTTTTTGTGGGTATGTGATGAAAACACTTGAGACCTCTCTCTAGGATTTCAAGGATAGGATAGCTTATTATTAAACGTAGTCATCGTTCTGTACATCAGGTCTGCATAACGTATTCGCCTTATAATTGAAAAGTTGTATGCTTTGATCACTCTCTCTCCTATCCCCGTACCCCCGGCCTCTGGTAAGCACCAGTGCTCCTACAATGAGTCCAAACATTTGTTTTGTTTGTTTTCTGTATTTTGTATGTACGTATACTCATGCAGTATTTGTCTTTCTGTGTTTGGCTTATTTCACTTAACAGAATGTCCTGCAGATTCATCCATATTGTCTCCAATGGCAGGATTTCCTTTTTTGAGGCTAAATAATATTCCATTCTGTGTGTGTGTGTGTGTGTGTGTGTGTGTGTGTGTGGAGGGGGCACCCACTTGTGCCACACTTTGTCCATCCACTCCTGGATCTATGGACACTTAGGTTGCCTCCGTGTTACTGCGAATAAAGCTGCAATGAACATGAGTGTGCAGACGTTTCTTCGACACGGTGATTTTGCTTCCTTTGACTCCCGGACGAGGGATTGCTGGACCACACGGTAGTTCCATTTTTTGACTTTTCGAGGATCCTGCACACTGCTGTCCACGCTGGCTGCACCAGTTTGGTTCCCATCCACAGCGTATAAGGCTTCAATTCCTCCGTTTCCTGCCATGCTTGCTGTGTTTCTGACTTTCGAGACTGGCAATCCTGACAGGTGCGAGGTGCCGGCTCACTGTGGTTTTGATCGGCTTCTTCCTGATGACCAGCGACGTTGGGCATCTTTTGCATGGACGTCGTTCGGACCCGACCGGGGCCACCCGTCGTGAAGATGGACTGGGGGCTGAAAGGAAAGTTCCAGAGCCGCACAGCCGGTGAGGTGGGTGGTCTTGGAAAGCAGCGGGGCTCGGCCTGGCGGAGCGCGCTGTGCTGTGGCGCCCTGGGGCTCCGCGTGTCACGGATACCGCCCGGGAAGGCAGCTCGGGAGGGCGGTGTAAGCGGGTCCCCCATGGCCGCCCCGGGTCTGCCCAGCCCCCGCTCCGCCCCCGGGTGCCGGCTGCCTGCCGCCCGCGCGAGCTTCGGGCCTGACCTCGGGGCTCCGCGCGCAGCTCGGGCTCGCACCCCGCTCGCCAGCCTTCAGGTCGGCGCCCCAGGGGCGGTCTGCGGCCTGGCACTGCGGCCTGGCACTTCTCAAGTGCGCGCGTGCTGCGCTCGGCTCGGGGTCAGGGCGCACGGCTCCAGGGCGCCGCCGAGCACCGCGGCCAGCAAGCCGCTCGCAGATGCGGGGGAGCGAGGCCCCGCGGAGCGCGACGGAGCACGGACGCCCGCCCGCCCCGCTCCCCAGCGCTCCGCCGCGGCCCCGCATCCCGGACCCCGGCTCCGCCCCTCCCCGCCCGCGCTCCACCTGCGGCCCGCGAGGTGGAGGCCCCGGATGCAGTCGAGTGGGCATGCGCACGCGCCGGGCGCCGCTGTCATTGGCCGCCGCGGGGGAGCGTCCCGATGACGCAGCAGGAAAACAGGAAGTGAGGCCGACGGGAGCCGCGCTGGGCCCGAAAGGCTCCCGGTCGGCGCCGCGGGCGCGGGGGAATGAATGGGCGCTGAGCTAGGGGCGCGCCCGCCGCACGGACAGGCCTGGCGCGGGGGGCGGCCGCGGCATGGAGGACGACGCGCCGGTCATCTACGGGCTGGAGTTCCAGGTGCGTCCCCGGCGGGCCCGCGGGCCTGCGTGGGGCGGGGCGGGCACCGAGGCGGGCGCCGGGTGGGCCCCGGGCGGGTGCGGGGCGGTGGGCGCCGGTGCCCACGTCCTCCGCGCTGGGGAGCCCCCCCCGCCGCAGCTCTGCCCCCGCGGCCTCCGCTCCCCTCGCCCCTCTCCTCTCCCGGACCTCGGACCCCTCCCCCGTCCCCTCCTCCCCTCCTCCGCCCCCCCCCCCCCCCCCCCCGCTCCTCCTCTCCCGCGGTCTCCACCCCCACCCCCTCCTCCCTCCACTCCCGCCCCATCTGCACCTCCTCTCCGGGGCCTCGGCCCCCCATCCCCTCGTCCCCCCTCCCCCCTCCCCTGTCCCCTCCTCCCCTCCTCCACCCCCCTCTGCCCTTCCTCTCTGGGGCCTCGGCCCCCCCATCCCCTCGTCCCCCCTCCCCCCTCCCCAGTCCCCTCCTCCCCTCCTCCACCCCCCTCTGCCCTCCTCTCCGGGGCCTCGGCCCCCCATCCCCTCGTCCCCCCGTCCCCCCTCCCATGTCCCCTCCTCCCTCCTCCACCCCGCCTCTGCCCTTCCTCTCCGGGCCTCGGGCCCCCCCATCCCCTCGTCCCCCTCCCCCCTCCCCTGTCCCCTCCTTCCCTCCTCCACCCCCCTCTGCCCCTCCTCTCCTGGGCCTTGGCCCCGCCTCCCCAGCCCCCCCTCCCAGATCCCCTTCTCCCCTCCCCTGTCCCCTCCTCCTTCCCTGCCCTGTCCCCTTCTCCCATCCTCCACCCCCCCTGCTCCTCCTCCACCCCCCCCCCGCCCCTCCTTTCCCTGGCCTGGGCCCCCCCTCCCCCCTCCTTGCTGGGGGCTGCTGGGCCGCACCCATCCGGGTTCCTGCCTGTGTAGGTTTCCTCCTGCGCTGGGTTCCTGGAGCCTCTGGGAGGCCGGCCCGCCTCTGTGGGTGTTCAGGGTGGGGGAGGGGGAGGGGGAGGTGGCCTCTGTCTGCAACTTGGACAGAGGAGTTGCAGGGATAACGGGAAAGTTGTCTCGCACCCCTCACCCAGCTTCCCCTAACGTTGAGGCCTCCCGTGACCGCGCCCTGGGTGACCGTCCTGGGGGAGGCGGGCCCTCGTCCTCCGCTGTCGTCCGCTGTCTCCCGTGTGTGTCCTGTGCTGTGCGGGGCCTGCTCCCCGGGCCCCCTGCCCTGCAGGTGCTCGGCACACGGCTGGCTGGCTGGGTGAGCGGCGCCGGCGTGCACCTGCAGGGGGTGGGGGTGGGGGCACCCGGGGGGCTGTGCACCGAGGGGGGTGGGGGGGCGGCCCTGGGTTGGCCTCCGCTCCTCCGAGGACCTGAAGGCGCCTACGGACAGATGCGGAGACCAGAAGCCCAGAGCACCGCCTTGCGAAGGACCTGATAACCCGATTGTGGGGGCGTCTCTGGAGATTCTCCCTCCTCGCCCCTGCCCTGCCCATGTGTGCGCTCC
The DNA here is from genome assembly GCF_018345385.1 of Vulpes lagopus. Taxonomy (NCBI): domain Eukaryota; kingdom Metazoa; phylum Chordata; class Mammalia; order Carnivora; family Canidae; genus Vulpes; species Vulpes lagopus. The sequence continues at coordinate 131,814,115 of NC_054828.1, forward strand.
CCTCTCCCTCTCCCTCTCCCTCTCCCTCTCCCTCTCCTCTCCCTCTCCCCTCTCCCCTCTCCCCTCTCCCTCTCCCTCCTCTCCCTCCTCTCCCTCTCCCTCTCCCCAAATCTTTCAGCCCTGGCTTCACCACTTCCTGTCTGTGTAACTTTGGGCTTCAGATTCCTTGCCAATAAAATGGGAAAACGGACCTGGATCCCCTGTGGCCGTTAGGAAAGTTAAGTGAGTTCATACACTGATTTCAAGCACTTAGCACAGCGTCCGGCACCTCATAAGCATTCAGGAAATGGTCTAATTATTACCATGAGACAAAGTTCTCATGGATCAGTCCGTATAAGGTATAAGGCGGTATCAGTGTCCTGTGAGGATGAGCTGTGTTACGGGGTTTGCCCACAGGCTCCATCACCCAGGACTGTGCCTTGACAGCAGCTTTTGAGATGTCCCCAGGCGTATCTCACTCTTTCAGTCCTGCCTGTGGATGCTGTGGCGTGGGCATAGCCCGCCTGGCCAGCAGGTGAGACCTGGGACTCCAATCTAGGGAAGCCTCAAACCCAAGCCAGCTCAGGGCCCCTGAACCACAAAGTTGCCCTGCCTTCTCCTGGACAAGGTGCACGTGTGGGCAGGTGTGTGGGGGCATATGGGGAGATGGAGGGTTCCTGACCTCGGGCTTCCTAAAGTGTGTGTTTGCCTCCAGTGTGCCTAATACCGTCTGTCTCATTAAATCTTCTAAATAACCCAGAGGTTTTGATCTTCATTGTTGGATCCTTGAGGTAACAAATGTCATTTTCTGGGATTAATATCAAGGAGTGGATCTTTGCCTCGGGCATCAAATGTTTTATCTGAATTTCTCCTTTATCTTAAAAGAAGTAGCAGATTTTTGCCCTTCTTTATTTTGGACAGCTTGTGGACCTTGATATTGTTGGATTCTAAGAATTCATTACTACAGTAAACAGAAGGGGCGCCTGGGGGGCTCAGTTGGTTAAGGACCTGCCTTCTGCCCAGGTCATGATCCTGGGGTCCTGGGATCGAGGCCCATGTCGGGATCCCTGCTCCATGGGGAGGGTGTTTCTCGCTCTCCCTCTCCATCTGCCTGCTGTTCCCCCGGCTTGTGCTCTCTCTCTGTCAAATAAATACAATCTTAAAAAAAAAAAAAAAAGAAGATGGGGATCTGATTGCTGACCCTTGACTGAGGTAATGAGGCTTGAGGGTAAAATGAGGTCCTACTATGGCAAATAAAAGGTAGAAGAGTGCCATACAGGGGTCATTAAAATAGAAATGCTGAGCACGTTTCTGTTTATGGGACATTATGGTATCATGTAATTAACATCTTTTAGCTCATAAAAAGTAACTTTTGACTTGTTTTTATGATTTTGTTATTTAAAATTAAGAAAATCCAAGAAATTCTTATTAGTATTTTAAGATGTCAAATTGCTGAAAATCTGATTAAGGTCTGCAGGCCCTAAACACGCCTTTTCTATCTTATCTGATTCCCTGACAACCACATTCAACTTAAAACTGTGTCTTGTCTTTGCCCACTTGCTTTTATTTCTTGGATATTATGTGGTGACTGGATGTCCTGTTACCTGAGGGTTTTTAGCTTTTTCTGTGCTCTCCCTTGTCTTTCTTTAGGCTCATGTAGTTCTATCATAATTCTTGCCAAATCTATATTTAGGGTCTTTTTTTTTTTAAGTTTTTATTTATTTATTTGACTGAGAGAGTGTGTGCATAAGCAAGGGGAGCAGCAGAGGGAGAAGGAGAAGCAGACTCCCCGCTGAGCAGGGAGCCCAATATGGGACTCGATCCCAGGATCCCGGGATCACGGCCTGAGCCCAAGGCAGATGCTTCACCAGCTGAGCCACTCAGGCACCCCTAGGGTCTTCATCTTTCTAGTTATATAAATATTTTTAGCTGCTGCTTCAAGAAGGGTACTGTGATTTCTTTTTTTTTTTTTCTTGTACAGCTTTCCATTTTTCCCTGTTGTGAAGTGCTTCCTTTTTCCATTTGTTTCGTTGTTCCTGTGTCTTATGGTGAGTGTTGATGCTTGGCAGCTGCTGCACCTGTCCTGCGCAGTCTGGTTGTCTGTGGGAACGGTGGCCGTCTGTTCTGCTCTTCCATTTTCCTGAAGACATCTGTCCCGGTGCCCGCCTCCTCCTTTGCTTCAGGTGGACCCCCTTTCATCATGTGTGGGGTTTTTGTGTTTACTTTTCATTAGACTTTAGTTGAGTAGGTAGTATGTGCCAGTCATCTGACAGGGCCGCGTCATTGTCACACAGCCCTTGGATCCCCGGGCTTGTTCTTTTCTGTTTTAAAGCAGAGGGCTCCGGGTTTAGAGAGACCTCTCGTAGCTGTTAGAGGGTTGGGCTCAGGCCTGGATCCTTCCTGCTCAAAGGTCTCTTTGCTCTCTGGGGCCTTTTATTCAGAACAAGACACCTGGCGCCTCCATGTTCAGGTCCTTTGACCTCTGGTATCAGAGGCCAGAGGCGACATTCAAGTGCAGACCTCACCTTCCTCTCAGAGGGCCACAGGGCTCAGAGAAGACTCATCTCCTTTCTGTCCCCCAGACCGATAAGTCACTGTATCGGTCAAGGTGAAGTCGAGGTGACTGGCAGCTGGGAGTGAGGCGGTCTCAGCCCCGTGTGCAAGCTGCCTGTGAGCAAGACTGCAGCCGGTGTGCAGGCCACGCCGCCTGCCCCGGCCCGTGGGTCATCTGAGAGGGGTCAGGCGGCTGACGTTCCACTGCTCTTCAACCGACTGTCATGCTTTTGCTTACGTAGTTAAAAGGAATATAGGAGAATGTTTTCCTGGGATATAGCAGGACTTGGGGGAAGCCCGGAGAGCTCAGCCATGTGGAGTGCAATCTGGAGACGATTTTGTTTTTTTGTTTTGTTTGTTTATTTATTTATTTATTGGAGTTCAATTTGCCAACATATAGCATAACACCCAGTGCTCATCCCGCCAAGTGCCCCCTCAGTGCCCATGCCCATCACCCAGTCACCCCCCCCCCCCCCCCCCCCCCCGCCCACCTCCCTTTCCACTACCCTTTGTTTGTTTCCCAGAGTTAGGTGTGTCTCATGTTTTGTGGAGACGATTTTGATGCTTGGTTTCTATTATCATTTGTTTGTTTATGTTATGGACATAGAAACCTCAGACACGTTCCAGCTCACTCACTCGCTTGCTTTTCTTTTTATAATATTTTTTTCTCCCTCCAAACTATGTGGCTCACGTTGGCTATGTATGTACGTGTGTGTATGTTACTTCTGTGTCTTTATGTAACTTGCATATGTACACGTGTGTATTTATGCATCTGATTTTTTCCCTCGACGGGATCTGTGTGTTTGCACGGCTCTGGGTACCTGAGTGCACGTCGCTCTGGGCTAGTTTGCTGTGAGACCCTCCAGTGCCTCAGGCTCCTAGCCTCACTGCTGGTCATGGCTCCTTGTCGCTCCCTCACTTGATACCCTCGCTCTCTTTCCTTCTTGGTTCTGGAGAGGTGGTTTGTGCTCCAGTGTGCAGATGTGGGGAGAGGGGGAAGGCGGTCTGGGATGGGACAGGCAAGGGCATCCTCATCCCCTGGACGCCGGCCCAGGGGCCTCGCAGGCAGTGTTAGCTGCTCCTGTTTTTCCCAAGGCTGGGGAGCTACCTTGATGAGTCCTAGAGCCTGGTCCTCACGGCCCGCCCTCGAGGCCTGTAACATGGTGGGGCTTCCTCCGTGGTGGTTCTGAGGATCACAGTTCACATCCCACCGTGTTGGGGTGAATACTGACTTAACCCCATTCCGCCCTTCTGCTATGGCAAAAGAGATGGGAAGTTCTGGCCTGTAAAGTCTGTTCCACAACGTGAAACCGATTCTGTGGCCATGGAGACTGGGGAGTTCTGACGGCCAAGTCGGGAAGGCTGTGTAGACCATGCAGCTCAGAGTGTTCCCAGCCAGCGGCAGCCGTGTCACCCGGAGGCAGACCTGTAGAATCAGACTCTGCACTGCCCGGGCTCCCTGGGCTGCTTGTTGGTGTATTGAAGCTGGAGATGTATCATTATAGGAAAGAATAAATGAGATTCTGACAGGATTGGGCAGGAGGAGGTCTTGACATCCCTGCTGGAAGTGTGGAATTTATTTGTGGTACTAGGTGGTCAGCGTATGGTTTTTGAGGAGCATGTCTGTCTGGGAGTTAGGAGGTATGTCCTGAGAGCGTTCTTGCATTGGGCAGAAGATTGGACTGGACGGGACTTAGCAGCCTGTGAACTCACATCGATAGATCGTTAGTAAATATACAATTAATTTAAAGCATTGAAGTCAAGATACAGAGAATGTTGAAGTTAGGATATAAAGACTTGTGTGTATTTTTCTTGATTTAGACTTGTTTAGGGAGCTTTTCAGGATGTTTGCCCAAGAACAATTTGAATTTTAGGTTTTTTAAAAAAAGATTTTATTTATTTATTTATTCATTCATTCATTCATTCATTCATTCATTCATTCAAGACATAGAGATAGAGAGGCAGAGACACAGGCAGAGGGAGAAGCAGGCTCTCTGCGGAGCGCCTGATATGGGACTCAATCCCGGGACCTCGGGTCACGCCCTGAGCTGAAGGCAGATGCTCAGCCACTGAGCCACACAGGTGGTGCTTATTTATTTAATAGAGAAACAGGAAGTGTGCACAAGCAGGGGGAGAAGCAGAGAGGGAAGCAGACTCCTCCTCTGAGCAGAGAGCCTGATATGGGGCTCGATCCCAGGACCTTGAGATTATGACCTGAGTCAAAGGCAGATGCTTAACCCACTGAGCCACCCAGAATTTTAAGTTTAATCCTTATTTTTGTATATGCGTATCCTGAATTTCCCGGTCAATGTTGCGCTTGCTGGCTCGGCGCTGCTGGTACAGCTCTGGTTCCCCTTCTGGGTGTTCCTCTTCCCAGTCTTCATCCTTCTGTACTGTGTTTCTGTTGTGAGCCTAGACAACCCAGGGTGTGCTGATCCTATCGTGCTTACTTGCAAGATGATGATGGAAGTCTATTTACATTAAGACAAGAAATACTACTACCGCTCCTTGGCCGAGTTTTAGGGCTCTTTTCTGAAGGGGAGGGGAGTTATTTTATAGGACATACCACAATCGTGGTCAGATGGGAAATGGACTGGCTGCTTCTGAACTCGGTACTAAGACCCTGCATCTGAACGGTCTCGCACTTCAACACAAAGGTCATACAGTTACGCTTTATAGATTTGTTGTTTATTTGAATATTGTATACGTTATTGTCTATTAATGATCATGATTTTTGTTTTGGATGTTTCTACAGCATTGTTTGAATTTGAAATAGTGTAAGTGAGACTACAGATGGCTTCACACGCATTCTCAGCGTCAGGGCAGGAGCGATCAGCTTCCCGGGTTTGAGTTGAATCTGTAATTCTCAGTTAACAGGACCGTAGTTCTTTATGATATTTCAAAAGTCTGTACAAACAAGATGATTTTTCTCCTGCACGCTTGTTTCTTTGAAACTTTTGGCCTTGAGAAGACCTCCTTGGGGCCCTGGGGGGCTCAGTAGGTTAAGTGTCCGACTCTTGGTTTCGGCTTAGGCCCTGATCTCAGGGTCATGGCATCAGGCCCTGTGTCAGGCTCTACGTTCAGTGGGAGTCTGCTTGGATATTCTCTCCCTCTGCCCCTCCTCTCTCTCTCTCTCTCTCAAATACCTAAATAAATCTTAAAAAAAAAAAAAAAAAAGAGGAAGACCTTCTCTGGTTGGGAGGGCCGTTGGTCCTTCGGCAGACCCGCTGTGGCCCATTGAGGTGGCTTGGGCGTGTCCGCCTTGCCTGTTCCCGAGCCTCGGGCACTCTCCCGACACTGGCTTTTGGATCTGTGGTCACTAGCTGTTCTGATTTCTTCTGAGGTTAGGTGTGGTAGTTTGTGTTTTCCTAGGAAATGCATTTATTTGGTTGCCAGGTACCGATGGTCTACTGCGTGCCAGGCATTACTCTGCGCCCTGGAACACGGCGGGGAAGGAGCCAAACCCAAGCCCGGCAGCCCTCCCTCCCGGAGGCCAGTGTGGGGGCACCGCGTCGGGTGTTCTTCTAAGACTCCTCAGTCGCGTGCCTACTTTATTTGTTTTCATTCTTTTTTATTAACGGAAGCATTTAGACCACGAATTTTCTTCTGAACATTGACTTCTTGACTTTACTGTTTTCTGGGTATCTCATGGTTTTGAACTTGATGTCTTTTGTTACCTGACACTCTCTGGACTCTTTCTCAGCCCTGCTCCCATCCCCTGCTGCGTGTGGGGGCCCCTCCTGTGGCGGCTCTGCTCTTCCCTGGCCCTGCCTGTGGTTGTCCTGCCCTATTGTCTCCCAGCCGTGCCTTGATTTTTACCCCCCGTTTACTTTTCTGTTCTTTTTTTCTCTCTCCTTCAAGGCTGATTGCTCTGTTAGGTTTACAGTTGTGTGCTGGTGTGCATAGCATGAGCTCCAGCTCTTCTGTTGGCGGCCTGTGGCAGTGTGCGGCCAGCACATGTGCATCTTCTGAGGTCTTTTCCCGCTGTCCTTGCCTGGCTGTCCCTCCTGGTGGTATCCTCGCAGGGCTCCTGGGCTCCTTTGATCCTGAGCTCTTATGGCGAGCCTTCCTGTCCAACTGCCCTGGGATCTGTATGTGGAGTCGGGCCAGGCCCGAGCCCCAGCTGGGCAGGAATTCCTGCAGCCCAGGCTTTGGTTTGTGGGTGAATTCTGCAGCCCTCATTCATCCCTGGTGAAGATGGTGGCCCTGGCGGGCTCCCACAGTGCAGCACCCCCTCCACTCTGTGGGGCCAGCATGCTTCCAGGCGGGATTGCCCGGCTGCCCGGCCTGCTCTGACTCTTGCCAAAGCCCACGCATGAGCCCTGCCACCAGCCGTGTGCCTGTCCTGCCGTCCCATCCCTGCGGTGCCTGCACTGACACCTGTGCACCTGTCTTCTTGGGGGTGTTGCTGCCCGCGCACTCTTCAGACCCTTCTCGGCTCTCACCTCTGCGTTTGAGTCTTTGTTCTTATGGTGTGTGTTTGGATTATAGATGTTTCCAAGTTTCATTGAAGATAGTCGCTGTTTCTGCTTTTATTCTCCTTGCTTTTGTGTAATTCCCTAGGGTTTGGAAGAGTGAAATGAAGACATTAACCTACTGCTCGGAAACCTGAGGTCCCGATTTGACTTGTTGAGATGGGAAGGGGAGGGTGAACTGGAATAAAGACTCATGTCTGGAAAGTTGAGTAAGAGGTTGTGAAAATGTAGTTCAAGCAAGGTGTGGGGAGGGGTGGCGGTGTGTCTGGAGAGAGGGCAGGATGTGGGGTTCGGAGTTCCCGTGTCATAGGCCTGGTAGGCAGGAGGGGGTGCGGCGAGGGGCTGATGGCCAGAAGTGCAGGCCTGGGGAGGGGCCTCAGATCAGTGCAGCTGACAGAGCGGTGCTGGGGGCTCCACCACGGACCTGGTGACAGTGCTGCAGGCAGGCAGCAGGAGTGCCCCCATCTCCGGGCGGGCGGGGAGGGGCGTTTGCTAGAAGGAAGTGTGGGCACAAAGCCACAGCGAGAGCAGGGGGATGGGTGGTGATGTACTGGGTCCTTGGGGGCCAAGGGACAGAGCGGCCCTGTGTCAGGGGTGTCTGGCGGCTGCAATGCCTGGGACCACGAGGCCAGTGCTGCAGGGTGGTGTAGCGGGGCCAGGTCATCAGAAGGGGGGCAGTTGGTCAGAGTTGACGAGGGCTTTCCCTGTCTACGCCACCATCAGCGACGGGAAGAGTGGAGGTCTGGCAGCAGCTGGAGAAGCAGATGAGTCAAGGTGTAGGATATTTTCAAAGGATGAGGGGACATGTGACTGGGTTTTCCCAGTTGAGGGGAAGAAGCCAGAGAAGAGAGTGACAGAAAAGAGGCGGACTGCCCAATGTTTTGTGCTGCAGGCAGGCAGCAGGGTTGCCCCCATCTCCGGGCAGGCGGGCAGGGGCGCCCCTTTCCTCTGGGCAGGTGGGCAGGGGCGCCCCCATCTCCGGGTGGGCAGGCAGGGGCGCCCCATCTCCGGGTGGGCAGGCAGGGGCGCCTCCATCTCCGGGCAGGTGGGCAGGGTCGTCTTGATGAACTAGAGGCAGCTCTCCATAAACATGCCGTTTCCAGGGGAGACCACTTAGTGTAGCAGGTTAGACCTACCGGGTCTCTGCGGCTTGAAGCACAGGTCCTGCCCCACCTGCTAGCCTCCCAGCAGCACCTTGACCTTGCCCGAGGTGTGCTTGTGGAGGGGGGGGTTAGGGGGGTGGGGGCATTTCAGGTGAGGAAGAGGCTGGACGCTAACTAGAGGAAGTGTTTACTTGCTCAGATTAGTAAACACATGACTACAATCTTGAATTTCCCAAGGGAATTCTGGGTACTTGGCGGTACCAGGAGGTTCTAGGATTTGTGCCTGTCATGGAATAGAACTTTCCAGTGCTCCCATGGCCCTGCCCCACTGACAGCATCTCCAGTTGTCCTGTGTTGGCTCACTACACGGTGAGATAGAGGGAAAGAGCTGTGTCAGGAAAGCACCGTGCCCTTTCTTTTGGGAACAGGTCATGGGATGATAATAACGTGACCCATACTCTACCTTCAATCTCATATATACATATCTTACTTGTGTTGCCAGGTCCCTGCGTCACCATAACAGTAAAGAACCAGACTCAAGGCTACACGTCAGGGTGGTTCTTCTCTAGGAGCTTCGTGATCGTGACTAAGTCACTTAACTTCTCTGGTCCTCAGTGTCTTTGTTTTCTAAGTAGGAATAATATTATCCCTCCTGACTTTGGGTCTCCTTCATTGAATATGGAGATGAAGCAAGGTAAAATACATGGAGCTGTTTTGTGACCTCTTACACCCTAAAATTTGATCTTGTAATAATGAGGTCATTGGAATACCTCAAAGTCATCATTATGACTAGACTTAGGAAGGTCATTTGATCATTCGCTTCATCAAAGGACCAGAATTATGGACGGATATACATATGTTACCCAATTGGCCAGAGTTAAATTATTATTATAATTTTACCTAATGTACTAAAAAGATCTTAGATTATTATTATTTTTAAAGATTTTATTCATTACTCATGAGAGACACACGGAGAGAGGCAGAGACACAGGCAGAGGGAGAAGCAGGCTCCATGCAGGGAGCCTGATGCAGGACTTGATCCTGGGACCCCAGGATCACGCCCTGGGCCGAAGGCAGATGCTCAACCCCTGAGCCACAGGCATCCCAAGATCTTAGATTAAATGTTTTTAAGATTTCACTGTAATTTTTAAAGATTCAGTTTAGATTTTTTTGTCAGAATAATTCTCTTCAGTTTTTTATTTTTATTGATTTATTTTGGAGAGTGTGTGTGCTTGCAAGCTGGGGGAGGGGCAGAGGGAGAGAGAATCTTGAGCAGACTGAGCCCAAAGTGGGCTCCATCTCATGGCCCTGAGATCATGACCTGAACTGAATTCAAGAGTCGGATGCCCAACTGACTGAGCCACCCAGGAGCCCCCTCCTCTTTAGTTTTTTTTTTTTTTTAAATTTTTACTTATGATAGGCACACAGTGAGAGAGAGAGAGAGAGAGAGAGAGGCAGAGACACAGGCAGAGGGAGAAGCAGGCTCCATGCACCGGGAGCCCGATGTGGGATTTGATCCCGGGTTTCCAGGATCATGCCCTGGGCCAAAGGCAGGTGCCAAACCGCTGCGCCACCCAGGGATCCCCTCTTTAGGTTTTTAAGAAAGAAGGGTCTTCTCTAAACCACGGTAGCTTTTGTGTCTGAAACTGATGATCTCTTAGACTTTATTTCCTCGCACGCTCACCGTCAGCCCCGCGCGGGGCTGCAGTTCTGGGCTCCGTAAATTGCTTTAGAATGAAGCAGGTTGGATGCTGGGTTGTTAGACACACAGCAGCCTCTGCGGCCCCGAGCTGCCCTTCCGTTCCGTCCAGTGGCCTGATACAATTTACTTCCTTCTGGTATCTTCTGTTTTACGGTGATGGCGTTAGGTCCTGCTTTCTGCCTGGACTTGAGCTCCTGGCTGTGTTTGGATAAATGTGGATTTGCTGTCTTGTGGTCTGGGCTGGCTCTGGTGCATGGTCCTTTCCCACCTGCTTTGTTTTGGGCCTTGTCTGCTGCCTGCACCAGTGAGTTTCCTGAGGGCAGGACGGGTCACTTCCCATCCGTGGGACCTGCCACAGCACGGCCACCGGGCGGGGGTTGTGTAGTCGGCTCGGTATTGCTGACTTGAAGCATAGACAAGTCTTCATGGAAAGCCATCATTTCCTCTCAGATAAATCCTTTTCTGGGCCCTGTTTTGGAGACTTTCAGGCTTTTTCTGTTGAGGTGATGGTATGTCCCTATATCTGAGTCTTAGCATTCTTGTTTGAAGGTGGAGCCAGTCCTGCATCCCCTCTGTTGACTTGAGTTCTGCCTTTGGAGCAGCCGGGGTTTTGTCTCTGTGACGGTGTAGACGCTTCCTCACCATTTTTCTCTAACCAAGTGGTGTTCAAATTAGATAGGATTCAGGGGGTCTGTGAATTTCCTGGTATTAATGTGCAAAATTCTAATTGTAGATATGCACATTTTTGGCAGAAAATATATAGATTCACAAAGAATTAATCAGTTTTGCAAAGAGGTCTAAGACTCCAGTTTGTTAAAGAGGTTGTAGGCTCATCGGCTAGAATATCTAATAATGTGAACACTGCTCTGGATGTGTATTTTCTTGGTGTTACCGAAATGTATTCTGATAGTTGATGTTTCTGTGCCAGGAACACAAAACAGTTGACGTTTTTGTGAGGAGGCTTGGGCCATAGGTGCTGTGATTGCATTTTCTGAGAGCATGACTTGAAATTGTTGTCTCCAGACCTTTTGGTAGAGGATACTCAGAAGGTCTTGTGGTTCACCCCAGTCATGGAAACCAAGTCTAAACCAGACAGACTGAACGGTCAGGACAACTGCTATACTGTTTCTCTTACCCTGTGTTAAAATGAATGAATCTAGAAATTGAGAAAAACACGTAGGAATGAGATGTTATAGAGAAGGAAGTGGGGTGTTATGCCTGTTTCTAGCTGCAGGTGGGGAGAGAGCATGTGGACAGTGGCCCATGTAGTGAACTGTGCAGGGCGGTATCCATTTCCCATTGCTGCCATAACAAGTCAGCACCAATTTAATGGTTTAAAAGAACAGCACTTCCTACCTTACCATTCTGTAGTTCCGAAGCCCAATATGGGCCTCACTGGGCTTAAATCCAGGCTTTGGTGGGGCGGGGACCTGGAGCCTCAGGGGACGATCTGTTACCTTGCCTTCTCAGTCCATGGAGTCCCTCCATCTCCAAAGTCTGCAGCAGCTGCCCCCATCCTCCCAGCTGCTTGCACCCTTCGTAGGCTTCCTGCGTCCCTCTCATGCTAACACCTCTTGGTTCTCTGGTTCTCTCTCTCTCTCTCTTTTAAAGATTTAAAAATTTATTTTGAGAGAGAGAAAGCACACAAGTAAGGGGGAGGAGCAGAGGGAGAGGGAGAAGCAGACTCTCCACTGAGCAGAGAGCCCGATATGGGACTTGATCCCAGGACCCTGAGATCACGACCTGAGCCCAAGGCAGATGCGTTACCGACCGAGCCACCCAGGCGCCCCTCTGGTTCTCTCTTCTGCTAGATCTCTCTGCTGACAGCCACAAAAGGTTTTCTGCTTTTAAGGACCCATGTGACTAGATAATTCAGGATAATCTCTCCATTTCAAGATCCTTAACCTTATCACACATGCAGAGTCTCTTTGCCATATAAATAAATGTATGCACAGGTTGTGGGGATTGGAATAGGGATGTGGACACTTTAGGGGGGTCCTTATTCTGCTTCCCCTAGGCATCAAAGCATGAACTATAGGGATATAGGGACTTGATCTAGGCAGTTACTGGTTGTATTGCAAGAGAGCCAGGTTTGATTTTGTAAGCCTGAAATACTAGTCACAACACTAATAGTAACCAGTTTTCCTCTTTAGGCCTCAGACTCTTCACTTGAAATTATTTTGTCTTTTAATTATTGAACCTGTGTAGCCTAGGTATTGTAATTCCTGCTGTGGTGCACCATCCAGATTTCTCTTTCCAGAAGTCTAGCAGATTCTGGGATTATGAGTGGCTGATAGCTCTCAGTGGGTCCTGCTTTAGAGTTTGCCCTCAGCTGAACAGAGCCACATTGTCCTAAGTCACACCCCTCTCCAGGGACAGCCTGCCTCTAATGACTGATGGATGGGGGTGGGGGCTGGGTAGCAGAAGGGCCTGGCTATGATGGCTCCACTCTGGGGGGGACACCCCATCTCCAGCCTCCCCATGGCATTGCAGTCCCTCTGTGTCCTCTGCACAGTCTTGCTTCCTTCATGCCTTCACTCCTGCTTCTTCCATGGTGTCGTTTCCAAGAGTATTCCTAGCAAATCTGTGCACAAAGCTTGATGTTTTACAGCTTGTTTCCCAGAGAACCTGATCATCTGAATGCTTGGCAGGCCCCTTTTTGTTATTTGTTGTTTGGCTTTTGATCATATGATTTTGACTTGTTTTATGACCAGTGATTTTTGATTGAGTGTTTGACATCGTGGGAAAAAAAACGATGGAAACTTTGGATGTCTTTGTCTTCCTCCAGAGGGTTTACTGTTACTTCTGGTGGATAGCTGGCTGGCTCTGGAGCACCAGTCTGCTCAGATCACTTAAAATCCAGTCGTGGACCAAGATGACCTGGAGCGTTATTCTGTGCAGATTGACCTCCTTCTAGTTCACCTTCACTTCTGGCCTGTGCCCTACGGGTCCCTGACCCAGCACTTAGTGCTTCGCTGACCTTTCTCTGTGGTGGGCCCTGTGCTCCGTCTGTACCCTCCACCCATGAGCCTGTCAGAGGCTTTCCTCAGTGTCAGCTGCTAGCAACAGTTTCCAGACCGACAGATTACCTCCAGCCGAAGGAGGGGCACGGAGGTCAGGCTTGTGTTTCTAAGCCTCCTTCCTTTCCAAGATCTGGGCATTCATTCACCACTGTGGTAGCTTCTGAGACCTTGAAACAAATTCAGAGTATCTTGTGTAGTTTGTATAGTTATCCTCTGCTGGAGGCTGCCTTGCTGTTGCTGGGAGCCGTTTTCTGCTGTTCTGGTGAAGGATGATTTGTTTTATCAATCTATTTCTGTTGAAAATTATGGTTTTATTAAAAATACCATTTATATCTTTATTGTTTATTTTTATGCTCATTTATAATTGTTTCCATTTACATTTGAATGGAATTGTTGTGTCATAAAGTATAAACAGATAAAGGCTTTGCATAGACGTTTCTAAGTTGTGTGGCGGGCACTTTGTACTAATTGATACTCCAGCAGCAGTAGAGGAGGTAACTGCCTTTTTAATCTCTAACTGTGAAATCTAACTTCATAAACATGTGTGCATTTTCCTTCGTCCCGCAGGCACGTGCTCTAACACCTCAGACTGCAGAAACAGATGCCATTCGGTTTTTGGTTGGGACGCAGTCTCTTAAATATGATAATCAGGTAACTATTTTTGACATATGTATACATGTTAATTACTAAGACTATTCTTAGTTTTATAACCATTTTGCTCTTCATTTTTCAAGTAACATTTGAGAAAATCAGTGCCACACAAACAAAATAAAACTTGCATTGGGATTTAAATATCCAACTGTATGTAATAACTGAGTTCAATAATTGAAACTTACTCTGTATAGTATCACTGTCATAGTTTTTGTGGTTATGAAGGGTTTGCTGTGTAAGTGATTGGGAAGCAGTCCAGGGGACGTGGTCGGCACCCCTGCTTCTACCCGGGCCGGTGGGTGGCCATGCGAGGTGCTGACAGCATTCTTCCCAGCTGAGCCTGGGTGGGCCCGTAAACCATCAAGTTCTAGGCTTTTGCTGCTACCTGCTCCAGGTCCTGGAATGGCTGTTCAGGCCACTGTCGTAGAGAGTGTTGTCTGCTCACAGATCAGCGTTCAGTTCATGACTTGACGCACACATATGACCTTGACACACAAGGATTAACCTTGCTGGACTTCATTTTCCTCATCACCGATATAGAGATAAAGCGGCCCGCTTTCTGTACCTCACAGACGCTGAGGATGTCGCAAAGATGTGTACTGTTGGATCCTGGGGAAAAGCACCACAGGCCACATGACCTGGTGCAGGGCCTCTGCCCAGGTACCACTGTCACACAGGGCAGTGGCTTTAACATAGCCGTGAAAGAGTGTTTGGTGCTGGGTGTGTGTAGTGAACTTGCCACCCTCGTATTGCTGACGAGGGATTTTAAATTGCTGTAATCATTTTGGCAACTGATTTGGCGACATATATTAAGAGCTTTATAAATAAATGTTTATATTACTTAACCCTCATTTTCTATACCCAAAACATAGGGAAGGCTTTATATGCAAGGAATATTATTGTAATGGTACAAATAATTGCAAAACAATTAGAAGCAAACAAAACGTGCCCGTGTTAGTTTGGTTGAAGCTGCTGTCTATGCTGGCAGATTCTCCTGGTTGGATCTGATTGAACCTGGTTCCTCATGGTGCAGTGGTTGTCATTGACTGCGCTCATTAAGTTATAAACTCGTATGGTTCGTAATTTAAGAATCGTTAGACGATTCAGTGAAATGTTAAAATAGTATATATTGTGTGATCACGATTGTGTTAGAAAAGTAAATCATTTTTCAGTAGACACAAGCATTGAATCATTAGGCGTATACGTCAACTAATGTTATGTCACATCAGTTACACCTCAATTAGAACAGCTGTGGATAAAGTACAAAATTGAGTGTCTATGTACAGTAAAGACTAGGAGGAAACAGGTCAAAAAGCCTCACACTTTGACCCCGGTTACCTTTGGGTATTGCAAACATTTGTGAGGTAATTTTCATTTTTCTGAACATGTGTGTGTGTCACTTTTCTTCTGGAAGAATGTCAGGTGAGAATGGTTTATTTATGAAAATGGTTTCCAGTGGCTGTCTCTCAGGGAAGAGGGACTCGTGCAGTCTGGGGGCTGCTGCTCGCTTGAGGGAGGGGGTGCCTAATGGGCCCTCGCTCACAGCATGCGTGTGCATGTTCCCCTCACACATGACGTGCCCTGCTCACATGTCCCGTGCATGTTCCTCCTCTGTACAACCTGTGTTCTCTCCTGCGTGATGGGCTTGGTTCCCCTCACACGCAGCACGTGTGTCTTCAGAGGCTGGCTGCCAGCCGGGGCTGCCAAGAGGACCCACCCCCCAACCCGGGAGGCGTGAGCACAGCATTCCCCATCCTGCTGCTCTCTAGAAGCAGTACTGTCCTTCCTCTGTTTCCCACTGATGATGATATTATTATTATTATTATTATTAAAGGCTTATTTATTAGAGAGAGAGTCCACGTGGGGGGTGGGGAGGAGCAGAGGGAGAGGGAGAGGGAGAGTCTCAAGCTGACTCCCTCCCCATGGAGTGTGGAGCCAGAAGCAGGGCTTGATTCTATGACCCTGAGATCCTGCCTGAGCTGAAACCTAGAGTCGGACACTCCTCTCCCTGAGCTGCCCAGGCGCCCTGCCCACTGATGTTCTGGTTATAACATGATTACCTGGTGCATTTGCCAGTGATGACAACTGGCCCCTCTGCACCCCGGCTCCTGCGGCCCCTCCTGCTTGTCTGCCGATGCTGGGGGTGGCCGGCTCCACAGCCAGGTGTTGGGATAGGCCAGGGAAGTGGGGCCTGTGCCCCAGGGGCGGCTCGTTGGCCAAGGGTCAGAGACACACACACCTGCAGGATGGGGAAGCGGGGGAGCTGCTCAGGACTGGGTGGGGACAAGTCTCACACCTGTGACTTCAGTGGACGCATGTCATCGACCCCATTTCTAGGCAGGTGGGGGGTTGGCCCTGCACAGTTGTGAGGGTTTTCACAGATGAGCGAGCTGGAATGTGGCAGAAACACAGCTGTTCCCCTTCCCCTTCCACCTCCTATCCCCCCACCCCCCACCCTGCAGCACAGGTGGTTAGGGTTGCGAACTAAAGGCGTCCTGCTTGCTTCCCTGCAGATACCCACACAGATGGTGCTAGTGCTGGGGGCTGTGCTGGTGCTGGTAATGGGGGCGGCCCCAGATGAGGCCGCCCAGGCGGAGGTGGGGGGGGTTGGGGGGTCCTGCTCACAGGCCTCTGATGGGCTGGCTGCTGGCTGGCTGGTGAGGGTTAATGGCTTCTGGCTTTGCCTGGGGCCATCAGCTCCTGGGCAGTCATTAATTCCCTAGAAAGTGCCAGTCCCTGAATCAGTCCCAATTAATTCAGCTGTGCTATTTTCTGAAAGTTTTTGGAGCTGTCACAGTTGCTGGCCTTTTTTTGTCAGATGAACTGCTTTACTTTCTGTCCGTAGTTTGCACGGGGTTCCGTGTTGGGAGCAGGATGAGTGTGCGTGGAGTCTTTCATCTTTCTGGATTCTCCTTCATGGGAAGGTGGGGAAGGTGGGGTTCTTTCCACAGAGGGCACGTTCATTGGGGGATTTTATGTATGTATGTATTTATTTATATTTTAATGATTTTATTTATTCGAGAGAGAGAAAGAGCAAGCACAAGCAGAGAGGGGCAGAGGGAGAAGCAGACACCCTGTTAAGCAGGAAGCCTGATGTGAGACTTGATCCCAGGGCCCCAGGATCACGTCCTGGGCCGAGACAGACGCCCAACAGACTGGGCCACCCGGGAACCTCCAGTGGGGGCACTTTACGCAGAGACTCAAAACAAGGGATTCCAGGTTGAAGGAGTTGATTTGCTTCTGTGCTGTGCTTTTCCCAAAGATTTCCTTTGTCTTTTGCTACCTGGGAGATGAGTGCCAGGGTGACAAGCACGCAGACTTGTCCTCTCTCAGCACAGGCCGTGGAAAGGCGGATCCCTGAAGGGAGTGACACTCAGTGGCTTCATCGCCTGGATCGATTTTTTTCCTTTTTGTTTTTAATTTGTAAACTCCATTTTTTTGTTTGTGTTTTGAGTAAGAACAGCTTTGCTCATGAGCCCTGCTGCCTGTAAGCTTGTCCTCAGTGACCCTGAGAGTCACCTGGGCCTTTGTTAGACATGGAGGATCTCAGCCCCAGCCCAGACTAACCGAACCCCGTCTCCCCGCTCCACACCCCTTCTTCCCATTATTGATTACACCTCAGAATTTCTTTTTGAAACATAGAGTTCTCTATGTCTTTTTAGTTGTTGGATTTTTATCTAAAAGCATATAATAAAAACACAGCTGGAGGTACTGCGGTGACCTGTTTAGGTTCCAGCTTTTCCCCCAGCCCTGGAGCAGATGCTGTGAAAGGCTTCCATCTTGTCCGCTTGTTATGGTCTGGATGTTTGTTTCCCCCAGATTCATAGGTTGGAACCTAACCCCCCAGGTGATGGTGTGAGGGGGTAGGGCCTGTGGAAGGTGCTTAGGTCATGACAGTGGAGCTGCCATGGATGGGATTGACCCAAAGCTTCCTACCCCTTCTACCACAGGAGGACACAGCGAGAGGGTGGCCATCTGATCCAGGACGACGGCTGTCACTAGACCCGATCATGCTGGCACCCTGCTCTCAGACTTCCAGCCTCCAGATCTGGCAGGAATAAATTTCTCTTGTCTATAAGCCACCCAGTTGGTGGGATTTGTTGCAGCAGCCCACATGGACTAGGACACTGCTTTTCTAGGAAATGCCCTCACTGGGTGCCAAGAGGGTGTAGAACGCAGGTCTGCCTGCCTGCCTGCCTGCCTGCCTTCCTTCCTTCTTTCCTTTCTTCCTTTCTCTCCCTCCCTCTCTCCTCTCTCACTTTCCCTCCCTTCCTCCCTCCTTGTCTCTCTCACTCACTCTCTCTCTCTCTTCCCCTCCCTCCCTCTCTCCTGGCTGCCAGGCATGCTTTGGCTTCATGGAGAAGGATGTTCATATACTGGGACTTATTAGCTTCAGGATAGACGTAATACAGACAGGTAAATGGTGGCCATGTGGGTGTATTAGGTATTGGGGAAAGTGCAGCATGTTTGATGTTAACTTTGTTTTTTTTTTTTATGAACTTATTTTTTATTGGTGTTCAATTTGCCAACATATAGAATAACACCCAGTGCTCATCCCGTCAGTGCCCACCTCAGTGCCCATCACCCAGTCCCCCCCACCCCCGCCCACCTCCCCTTCCACCACCCCTAGCTCGTTTCCCAGAGTTAGGAGTCTTCATGTTCTGTCTCCCTCTCTGATATTTCCCACTCATTTTTTCTCCTTTCCCCTTTATTCCCTTTCACTGTTTTTTATATTCCCCAAATGAATGAGACCCTATAATGTTTGTCCTTCTCTGATTGACTTATTTCACTCAGCATAATACCCTCCAGTTCCTTTGACTTGTCACTTAAAGTCTTAGCTAAAGGATCACTAGATGTTTCAGTTCAGAAAGCAATCCTAGAAATCCATTTTCCTAAATATACTTAAGCTGAAGCAAGAACCCAGAACAAGTGACTTCCTCAGGGTGAAGTGGCCAGAAAGTGGCATAATCAAGCCTGGAAGCAGGTCCTCGGATCCCAGACGGTTGGGCATCCCGTGTATCCCCTGAGGCTGAACGCACTGTGCTGAGACGGAGTTTCAGGGGTGCTGACTAGAGCCACGAGGAGAGAGCGCAGAGGTACGAGGCCATCCGAACCACTTGCTCTCTCAGGCCTCTAGCCACCTGCGGTGTCCTGTGTGCTTCTTAAGGACCTGCCTGGAGGCAGCCTATTCGTTTTCTGTGCATGACAGTCTGCTGAGGGTGGGCGAGCCCAGTCCTTTATCCTGGTGGCTGGACCCGTCTATCCTGGTGGCTCACAGGCCAAAGCCAGCCACAGTATGATGTGCCTGTGGCCAAGCCGCTGATTCTTAGCTTTCCCTAAGAAGGGAGCTTTTAAGTTTTTATTTCTAATTTTATCCATTATTTATTTTTTTTTTCTTTTAAAAAAATTGATAAGAATTTGTTTACCTTCAGTTCAGGAGGAGAGATGAAGTGGAGAGACCATACAATGGCCTGGAGTGACAATGACAGGCTCCAGTCTGGCTCCAGGCCACAGAGGAGCCAGGGTCTGTGGGCAAGGGACAAGGGACGCCCTACTCTAAGGCCCGATTCTCCAGGAAGATGACGAGCGTGAACATCTTTATGGGCTTCCTAATGAATTTTATGACTCTTCCTCCTAACTTCTTATATAGAGAGTCATCTGGGCCCGTAACCCTGCACTAGTAAACCCGACTGTAAAAGACTTAATAATGGTAATTCAAAATAGATGAGTTTGGTCTTCATTATAAGCTGTTAAAACATTTAAAAAACTCAGATATGGTGTGAAGCACATCAAGTGAAGATTAAGCGCTACCCAGATGACCACGTCTGCCCGGCCCTCTTAGCCAGTGTTCATTGGTCTTCCTTCTGTGCCCCCATAATCTTTTGCACTCACGAGTTACAGTGTTGTCTTGGAATTGTCTTCATAACTGGCCTGGAGCTGCATAAATGTATTCCTCCGAGTATTTCATTGTGTGTCCAGCGTAAGCTGGGGAGTGGGTCGTGTCCTGAGGACAGATGGTTGGAGCCTTGGTCTCCTCTGAAGTCAGGAGCTGATTTCTGCTCACCTGCTGCAAAGCCCAGGGGAGAGCGGGGAGCCTCCGTGCGCCCCGGATGGCCTGGGGCTTCAGAGCACCTGCTCTGGAATGCTGTTTCTGACTGAATGAGACACCCGGCTTCACCTTTGAGGCCTGGGTTCCTCCACCTGTGGACTGTGGCTAATGGTGCACGCGGCTCTGTTAAGGATTAGTAGAAATAATGTGCGTCAAATAGCACCGTGCCTGGCCCACGTACCTCTTGGCCGTTATGACCCATCTCTTCATTGTCCTGGCGTCTTACGGTCCTTCCTGAACATAACATTTCATGAAGATGTGTTCTGTGGGCCTGCCCA
Source organism: Vulpes lagopus (assembly GCF_018345385.1). Classification (NCBI taxonomy): domain Eukaryota; kingdom Metazoa; phylum Chordata; class Mammalia; order Carnivora; family Canidae; genus Vulpes; species Vulpes lagopus. The sequence goes on from NC_054828.1 coordinate 131,833,988, forward strand.
CGAACCCACTGTGAGCGACGCTATGTGGAAGAACCTTAGCCTGTCAGGCTTGCAGATGAAGGTTAAGGGCCGTAGTATCAGTGCGTGTCAGATTAGGAGAGGAGGACTTGGGGGGGGTCTTGGGCTTGGCCCTCCTTCCTGCTGTGTCCGTGTGCCCGGAGGCGTAGAAAGGAGCCTAGAGGAACTTTGGGGCAGGCCTTGGAGCCTGTGGACAGCATGTTCTTGGTGACGGAAGGTGTCCTGGCGAGGTTGTGAGAGGGAAGGCCCTTCCCCAGGTGAGCGCGGCCTGGAGCAGGGTGGGGGCGCTGGGCAGGAGGGCCCGGCAGCCAGGGGTCCTGGGCCAGCGGGAAGAGGCCAGGGCGCAGGGCGCTGGGGGTCAGTGCAGCGGACGGCGGGCTTGCTTTGGGGTGGGCGGATGGAGCCAGCAAACGGGAATTCTGACGCCAGAGCTCTGGTGGTGTCACCGTGTGGGGCTCCTGGCCCTTTAGCGCAGGGCAGAGGCACAGAAAAGGAGGGAACAGGAAAGAAGTGCATTTCGGCGCATTCATTCACGTTTTCAGTCCTAATGGATTTCCAGATAAGTAGGAAATCTGTCAAATAATAAAGAAAAACATTTACTCATTACCCTAACAACACAAAAGTTATTCCGGATTTTGTATATTGCCTAGTAGTCTGTGTTCACGTGTGACTTTTATATAATTGCGTGCCATTTTATATTCTGCTTGTAAACTTTAATGCTTTCGTAGTATTTTTGGTATTTATAATTGCTCTTTATCATGATTTTTAAAGAAGATTTTATTTATTTGAAAGAGAGGAGGGGCAGAGGGAGAGGGAGTAGCAGACTCCCTGCTGAGATCCCATGACCCTGAGATCATGACCTGAGCCCAGACCAAGAGTCAGACACTCAATTGACTGAGCCACCCAGGTGCTCCGCCCCGTCTTTTTCATGATTTTTAAAACTATATAATAATCCATAATTTTCTTGTTGTTCATTCATTCTCTGGGACAGGTTTTAAGAAATCAAATTATATCAATTTCAACATTTATGTAGTTTCTATTTACATGTTATAATAAATCTTTAGAAAGAATTATTCAAATGTACGATGTGTACCGATTTTACCACAGCCTTCCCAGGGTGCGTTGTCACCATTCAATCAGCCTCACAGAATTCTTATTTTAAATGTTAATGTCATGAGATACAATAAAGAATGATTTTTTCTCACTTTTGAATTTTGTGGTTATACTCACTCTAGTGGATTTGTGTGTAAGGTGTAATGTACCCACACTCCATGTGTCTAAAGTAGCCAGTCTGACACCTTTTACACACTCATGCACACACTGACACCCACCCCATGCCCACAGGACCACCACCACCATCACCGACAGGCCCTGCGGCCCGTTTTACAGATATGCCACCGCTTACTTCCCGGTCCCACTGTAGATGGACGTCTGGGCTGTGCACCGCTCTTAGTGCAGCATCATGAACGAAGCTGCCGTGAGCTCTCTGGTGCGTGTCCTTTGCCCACGTGTCAGCTGGGTATAGAGCCAGCAGTAGGTACTGGCATAGGACATGTGCATGTTTAACCTTAGTAAGTACTGCCAAATATTTTTCTCAGGAATCAATTATTTAGTAATTACTGATGGCTTTTTAAATGTGTAATATGTCCATGGAGGGAGAAAATATTTACAGGTAAAATTCTCTCATGTGTGGAGGGAAAAACTTACCAAAAGCAGTTTTATTTATTTATTTTAAAAAAATTATTTGAGAGAGAGGGAGAGAGGGTGGACACACAGGGGAGGGACAGGGGCGGGGGCAGAGGGACAGTCAGACTCCTGCTGAACAGGGAGTCTGATGCCAATGCCAGGTTCAATCTCAGGACCCCGAGATGGTTACCTGAGCAGAGAGCAGGCACTTCACCGACAGAGCCGCTCAGGCAGCAGTTTTATTTATGTATTTATTTATTTGAAGATTTTAGTTATTTATTCTTGAGAGACACACAGAGAGGCAGAGACAGGCAGAGGGAGGAGCAGGATCCCTGCAGGGAGTTGGATGTGGGACTCGATCCCAGGACCCTGGGGTCACGACCTGAGCTCAAGGCAGATGCTCAACCACTGAGCCACCCAGGTGCTCCTGAAAGCAGTTTTAGAAGTAAAAGTAACAGGAATGGTTATTCATCTCTTCCTGCAGAGGCGAGGAGAGGCCCGAGTGTGCACTGGCTTCACCGTGGTGTTTCTTGTAATCTTTATCTTCAGTGTTGCACGGACGCACAGTCACACAGGCTTGCGGTGTCCATGTGGGGTTTGAATCCTGAGTCCAGAGCTACCCCTTCCAGGGACTGGTGATTATTGTTCTCTTAACACTGGGCACAAGAGGAAGCAGTGAAGACAGGCACCAGGCCCACTGGGCCACACGTGGCACAGAGAGGCTTCTGGGTGTCACGGAAACATTTTTATATTTATTTTTATTTATTTTTAGTTTTTATTTTTTATTGGAGTTCAATTTGCCAACATATAGAATAACCCCCAGTGCTCATCCCTCCAAGTGCCCCCCTCAGTGCCCGTCACCCAGTCACCCCACGCCCCGCCCACCTCCCTTTCCACCACTCCTTGTTCGTTTCCCAGAGTTAGGAGTCTCTCATGTTCTGACTCATGGAAACATTTTTAAAACAGCATTTATTGTTTGTTCTGATTGCAAAGTAATGCATATTAATCCCACAAAATCACAAATACAGACCACAAAGAGGTAGAGGAGAAGCTGCCGCAGTCCACCGTCCGCGGGTAACCATCCTCACCCAGGCTCCTTCCTGGCCCAGGCTGCGTGCTGTTCTCACAGCTCTGTTCGCACCACTCCTTGTGCCCCGCAGCCACGCGTGGGCCTCAGAGGCTCTAGGCTCTTTGGCACAACCCTTGACAACTCTGGCCCTGGTGCCAGCCAAATACTCTGTGGGGATTTCGGACTTGTCTTTTGAGAAGAACACAGGGAGGTGAGCTCACAGAAGTGTATCTACCATCAGTGTGGTAACAGTAACAGTTAATTAAAGATGTTAAAGATGCATGTGATTATTCTTTGTAGTCACTCTGTTTAACTCAGGCACATGGGAAGTGAGGTCCTGATGTTCTTTTTCATTGTATTTGTAGATCCACATCATAGATTTTGATGATGAAAACAACATTATCAACAAAAACGTCCTTCTCCATCAGGTGGGTGAGATCTGGCACATCAGCACCAGTCCTGCGGACAGAGGCGTGCTGGCCACCTGCTACAACAAACGTGAGTGTTCTCGGGGTTTCTGTGCACCTGCAGCCTGGGGCTTACGTGGCCACTGGGTCAGCGCATGACTTACGGGGTTGGTGATGGGCAGAGGTGCTGCGCTCACAGGGAAGTCGTGATGCTGTAGGCGGATGCTTTGCTGCAGGGAATATGACCCACAGCCTGAGACTGGAAGCCGGGCTCAGGGCTGTTCCAGGCACATGGACCTCTCGGGGCTGGGGACTGATGTGCTGGAGGCTCTCAAACGACAGAGGTCAGTGTCCTCCTGTGTGAGTTAGCTGGGCCCCTCGGAGGGCAGCGATTTGTGTGTACGTGCGCACGGTAACAGTTACAGGGTAACGAGAGTGTGGGATGGTGCTCTTCAGTCACCCCTCCCTGCGTGCAGCGCACAGGCGTGTTGGGAGTCCGTGCTCCTAATAAGTGTCTGCCACCTGTGCTCTTTGGCTCTGGGGCTCGTGACGTTTGTGTCAACCTAGTACCCAGCAGGCCGCGCGTCTTCCTACTTCCTCCTCTCTCTGTCATTGCCCATAACTGGTGTTCAAGTTCTGGCCTTGGGGAAAGATCCCCCATTGCATCTTTCTCTGTAAGCCGGAATAAAGTCTGTTTTGTGCCAGGTCGTCTCTAAAATGTTTCCTTCGGTCTTCCGCACACCAGGTACGTCTGGGCGTTGTGCACGTCTACCCACAGGCGCCGCCTGCCATCTCCTCTCTCCTGCCCCGGCCTCAGCCTCGTGTGTACGGCTGTCTGTCTGCTCTGGGCGGCCTGGTGCCCTGCTGCTAGGAACCCGTGCTGAGACGCTGCTCCCCGGGATTCTCCCTCCATGGCTTTCTAGTTCACGTCACGCCTACCTTTATGTTTTTAATGCTGTTTTTCTTCAGGGCAGAAAAGTTGTTTTCTGAAAGGTCTTCCAGCCACCCCCAGCCTCTTGTGTTCTTTACCTCTTACTCCTGTTATTCCTAGCGTGGACTGGCGCCTTCGCTGGCTGGGAACAGCCTCCCTGGGAGCCTGCTCAGACTTGCCATCCCCCCAGCAGCGCAGTGTGGGGCGGGGCAAGGTTGCCCCATGCAGCCCACAGGGACCGAGGCGGTGCTGCCGTAGCGTATCTGGGACGCAGCAGTCTTCACACTTACCCGCCCCCACGACCCAGCGCCCTTACTGATGGTGGTTTGCGTCGCCTCCCTGTGCCAGACGGCGTGCCGTACTGCATGTCAGGCCACGTGGCTGCGGGTCTGCTGTCCCCCATCCTCCTGGTGCTGCTGCTGCCGCCTTCGCCCCCCGACACCAGAGCTTGGCAGCCTTCCTTAGGTAGAGATAGCCAGAGGTCTGCAAATGAAAGTGCAGTTGGTCCTCTTCTGGAAAAGTGACTTTCAAACTTTTTTGACCAATTTCCCTGTAGATGAACTTAAGATCAGCTGACCTGAATTTTACCTTTGCCATAGAACACGGCAGAATGACAGGAGTGACATCCCACCACCTTTCTCATATCCTGTCAGAAGCAGGTCGGTCACGGGTCTTGCCTGTACTCATGGGAGCAGATTGCAAAAAGGTGTCGCTCTAGGGGTGGCGTCCAGGCCCCTGCATATGTGAGCGGCACCTGCTTCCCCAGGGGCCACGACCTCATCTATGCAGAGCATACTTGTCATCTCTAGATTCTTGGCCACAAGGGCAGCAGCAGCCTTGGGTCAGCTCCAGGCGTGCATCTGGCTTCTGGGTATAATGTGCCATTGGGGTCACTGCCTGCCGCACGTTCCTTCCTCATCTGACCCGTGAAGCGATGAAGTCATCTGCCCGTCACATGGCTCTGGGACAGGTGTGGGGTGATAGCTGCTGACATAATGTTCAAACAGGAGAATGGGAGGTCAGAGGAGCCACTGGCCATGGCCATTCCTAGGGCAGACGCCACTGGAGGGCCTGCAGTGGCTCCAGGTCCGTCTCTCAGCCTTGCCCGCCGGCCCTCCTCTGTCCTTCATGGGGCAGCTGGCAGGTGCAGCCAGGGACACCACCAGCTCACCCCTGCGGGCACATTTGGGCCACATAGCCACCCGTGTCCGGTGCAGGCTGGCAGGGTCTTGTGAGGCGGGTTCCGCAGTCCATACACCAAGCCGTACCCCCAGGTCTTCCTGAGATGGTCTCTTGTCTCCCCTGGTGCCTGCCAGGGGGACAAGGCCCTCACCCTCTCTGCCCAGCCTCTGTCTGACCCTCCAGCTGGAACTTCCTGTCCCTGCACCCTGGCCTGTTGGTCTTGAGGGTTTAGCCTATTCTCTCTGCGGCGCTTTCCAGCAGCAAGTCTCTGAGTGTTAGCGGGTGTTCCTGCCAGTGGGGCTGAGCACGTCAGAGCCCTCGAGTCTCACATCTGGGTTCCTTTGTTCTCACTGTGACTCCCTTGTTCCTTCTGTCACCTTCCACAATCTGCAGCCAGACACAGGCCAGGTGCCACCTCGCTCTCCGCGCGGGACCCTTGGTCCACCCAGCCCGCTGCCCCGCTTCTGTTTCTGCCACCTCCTAACAGGGACCCTCCCTCCTGTTTCCAGAACATTCCCCTCCCTCTGAGCCTTCACTGGCAGCATCCTCTGTGTGTCCGTGGCTTCTAACAGGCTGTTCAGATTCTCGAAGACTGTGTCCCCTGGCTCGGCACTGGGTTCAGTATCCTTCTGTAGGCTGCGTGGGGAAGCACCACAAATACATTCCCCACCATCTGGGGCGACCCGGCCTGGGGGGTCCTGGCGCCACTGTGTCCCGGCCTCGGCAGGGGCTTGCTGGCTGTCTGCTGACCCCATGCTCGGTCCCCGGGGCTGTGAGCGGCTGTGCCTTGAAGTGCTGGTCTTGCCCTGTTTGTCCACAGCTCGGGGGGGGGGGGGGGGGGGGGAAGGGGGGAGCGCATCATAGGGCCGCCTGCGTCTCAGGTCCTCGTCAGGACCTCGGAAAGCCTGCTGCATCCCCTGCCACTGCTCCTCCATGGTGGTCAGCCCCCTGTGCCAGGCTTGCCTCCCAGGTCAGCCTTTCTGGGTACAGAGATGACTGTTTCATGGCAAAGCTCATGGCAAAGCTCATGGCAAAGCTCAGCTTTTCCTGCTCACAGGCAGGACTTAACACATTCCAGGCCTGCAGCGCAGGCTCTTTGCCTGGGTGAGGTGGGGAGGTGGGGAGGGGTTGAGATGGGGAGGTGGGGAGGTGCCGGGAGCACCACCTTCTTTCTGGACTCACTGGGAAGGAGCTGCCCTGCTATTCCCCGCCCCTCCTCGCCCCTCCCTGCCCCTCTCCAGTCCACATCTGATCCGCACCAGGTTGTCTGTGTAAGTCCCGGTCCTGGGATTAGGCCCAGCCCGTCCAGTACAAACACCCGTTGAAGAACTTGGAGCAAGGATCTGTGCTCACCACGCGGGCTTCGTGCACAGAAGGCTGCAGAGCACACGTTTGCACCCAGACACTTGTGGTCTGTCCTTTACACCGAGCTCCCCACCAATTTGAGGCTCCACCCTGCGGCTCCTTAGATGTGGATTAGACCCAGAGCCTCACTGATGTGGGTTAGGATAGGAATCAGGTCATCACCATTGCTTCATTGGATCTTTGTGTGAAGACCACAAGTGCACTTTGCTCTTTATCTTCCCGCGAATTTGTGTTGTGTCCTGCTCTCCATGTCTCAGTGTCTGGGCTGCTGAGGGCCGTGTGCGGGTGTCAGCACATACTCCCCCTCCTGCTCCTCGTCTGGCTCATGCTTGTGAGCACTGCATAGACACAGGTGTCCTGGCTGCCCTGCTGCCCCTCTTGTGTATGTCCCTGCTCTGCTGTGGCCCATCCTTGTTTCCATGGGTTTGCACCATATTTTAGACAGTGGTAGTAGCATCCTTTAATCGAGAGCCCAAGAGCCTCTGAGCTGTGTGTCTCACACCCTGAGTTGTGCCCCACCGAGGAGGGGGCTGCCAGGGGCAGGGAGGGCGGGGAGTGGGAAGGAGGGCCGATGGGTGGCGGTGGAGCAGGTCCAGGCACCAACCTCCCAGAACCTCTAGTAGGGACCTGCTTCTAGCAGAGACTTGTCCTCACTTAAAGCAGTTATCGTGTCCCTGTTCACATGAGTCCAGAAACCCTTCTCCGTGGATCTCATTGGGGGAAAGGAGGGAGGACCCATGGAGACGTGGGCTTTGGTGCCATCCTAACATGTGGAGTCCCCTTTGAGTGGTGGCCTCTTCTTGAGAAATCTAGGAAGTTGTGTTTGCTGTGAACAACCGTCTCTAAATTATATCCACATATGATAGGTAGTAGGCTAAAAAATGTCTGCACTGCGGTGGAACTCCGGTGCTCTACACGCACACACACCCTGGGACATCACGATGGCCTTATATGTGAATGTGGAGAATTGGATTAACTTACAGCTCATTTTTTAAAAAAGATTCATTTGTTCATCTTGGAGAGAAAGCGCATGTGGGGCGGAGGAGGGCAGAGGGAGAGGGAGAAAGAGAATCCCAAGCAGACTGTGCTGGGTGCAGAGCCTGACGCGGGACTTGATTCCCCGACCCTGAGAGCAGGACCTGAGCCAAAACCAAGAGTCAGATGCTCAACCGACTGAGCCACCAGGTGCCCCAACTCACAGCTCATTTCTAAAAATGCAGATGAGAAGAGCTCCCTCCGTACCTTCCATTGTTCTATCAGGAGGGATGGTAAGCAGCAGGATTCAGTTCCCCTCGCACAACTGAAGTAGCTGCTACGTGCAGGCCGGGCTTCTTGTCAGCAGCCTGAACATGCAGACTCTTTCAGACCAGACTCTGCACCCACGTGGGCTAGCTGTGACATCTGTGTCGTGCAAGGAGCAGGTGACAATGTGATTTTAGCCGTCACCTGGGATGATGATGAGAACCTCGGAGTTTGGGTGCTGGGGGCAGGGTTGGATGGACACTGAACTCTTCTGGAACTTTTTCTGCCTAATGAAGATTTAAAACAAACCCAACTCTAGCTTTTCTTTCTGATAATTTCACAAGAAATGCGTCACTGCAGAGGCAACACGAGGGCATGTGGGAGGATGGAGGCCGTTTCAGCGGGGCTCCAGAGCCTGGCGGGGCTGGGCGTCGGTGCCGCAGCGGAGCACGGGGCCAGCTGGGTGTGGAGCAGGGGTGGGGACAGGCGAGGGGGCCCCTCGGGACACGGGCCAGCGTGTCCTCCGGAAGGAAAGCCTTCGTCCCAAGGCGTCGTGGTCATCGCGGGAAGGCGGGCACATGTTCTCCACCACTTTGCCTCCAAGCTGCAGGTGTTCAGACTGCCTCCCTCCCCACCTGGCTCTACCTCCCCAGGGGCTTCTCTGGGGCATCAGCCCTCCTGTCCTCAGGCGGGTTCACTGGAGGTTCCTTGAGAAAAGTCTGTGCGTCAGATGAACTTCATAGGTCGGCTGTTTAAAAACTGTGACTTTGCCACTTTAATTTCCGTTTTTCTGAATGAGTGTGTATCTGTTTTTGTGTGTCTACTTATGCCACTGTGTCTGTTACATGTGTCCAGTGTGCCTGCGTGTGTCCTGCACGTGTGTGTCCTGTGTCTGTTACATGTGTCCAGTGTGCCTGCGTGTGTCCTGCACGTGTGTGTCCTGTGTCTGTTACATGTGTCCAGTGTGCCTGCGTGTGTCCTGCATGTGTGTGTCCTGTGTCTGTTACATGTGTCCAGTGTGCCTGCGTGTATCCTGCATGTGTGTGTCCTGTGTCTGTTACATATGTCATGTGTGCCTGGGTGTGTGTCGTGTCTGTCCTGTGTCTGCTACATCTGTCATGTGCATCCTGTCGGGTGCATCTGTGTGTGTGTGCCATGTCTGTTGTGTGTGTCTGTGCATCCTGTCTGTCGTGTGTGCCTGCGTGTGTGTCTGGGGTGTGTGGGTGTGCCTGTGTGTGCTTGCTGACTGCTCCCTTTGGCCCCTTCTTGGGCAGCAGGGGGCACCAGCGTCCTCCTCTGTGCCCTCCTCGTCACTCTGGTCCCTCCCACCACCGTCCCCTCCTGGGTACCCGTTGGCTGTGTCCTAGCCTGATGCCTTCTGAAAAGCTTTCCTGCATTTCTCAGATGTTTTTCTAAATACCGTCCCGGACATGAAGACCTTGCTTGAAAAGGTAGAATGGGGTTCACGGCTGGCATCTCACTAAGGTGCCCCGGGTGGATGGGTGTTCCTACCCTGGCAAGCACTGAGCTCAGTCCCCGGCCCCAGTCCCCAGGCTGCCGGGCTGGGGGGGGACCCTCGAGGCCCCCGGAAGCAGCAGGGATGCATGGCCGGATCCCAGGTGCAAATGTCCTTTGGAGGGGGCATCTCTGTGTCTCCCCCAGGGCCCCCCGAGCCTCTGCCTTCCCATGCCTCACCGGCTTATGCTCTCCCTCCCACACATCCTGAGCTCCCGTTGCCCCCGAAAGTGCCTCCTCACAGAAGCTCTCCTCTCCCATCCTGGCCTCTGGCTGGACTCACGACTCAGGGGTGCTGGCATGACATTCCGGCCTGTGTTCTTGAGCCTCTTGCTGGCAGTGGATACCCAAGGGCCCCGGCACATGTGCCCCGTTCACCTCTGTGCCTGCAGCCTCCTGAGCCGGTGAGGTCTATGCCTCCTGTCCTGTGCCCTCCTGGCCAGCACACTCTTCCCTCCAAAGTGATCAGTGTTGGAGCTCCTGGCCTGCTCAGTTGGTGGAGTGTGCTGTTGGGAGTTTGAGCCCCATGTCCAGGTGTAGAGATTACTTAAAAATGAACTATTAGGGAAAAAAGTGGCCCAGTTTGGAAGATCAGTTACATAGCTATGTAATAGCTGCTCAGAAAATACTTATGGGTTGAATTGGTTAATTTAAGTAGAATTGAAATACTAGTCTCGGTGAGGTTTGATAAGACATAGTAGGCTTCCTAGGACAGAGCGTGCTGAGATGCAGCGAGCGAGGAGGTGGGAGGAGGCCCGGCCAAGATAATGCTGAATTATCTCTGTGCTCCGAGGGGAGACAGTGTCCTGAGAGGAAGGAGACCGGCGTCCCCTCTGCCCCACGTCCTCTACCTTACACTAGACACAGGTGCTGCTTTGCACAGCTCACGCAGTAGTTTGTGAATTAGGCCCAATGTCAGAGTGAAAAATTGAAAAAGGAACCAAATACAGAGTGGTCTGGTGATTTCTGCCATATAGTTCGTTACTTTCCAGTACTTCTCCATTACAGGGGAGCAGGGATCACGGCGGCCAGCAGAGGCGGCTTGGCCACTCGGGACATGGGCAGTGGAAAGAGCCCGGGTCAGGCAATTTTGCTGCCCTGCTGTTTTACCCAGATCTGTGATCCTGGACCTGTCAGGTGACCTTTGGGGTTTCCATCTATAAAATGGGCACAGTCTGAACTACACTATTATTTGAAAGACAGGAGTTGGAGAAATGTCAGGTGATTATGTTAGATTATGTTATGTTATGTCAGAGCAGCATCCATGCCCACGGTGGCCCCAGGTTGGAGCAGGAGAAGGAGCTGCGTCCCCGAGGCCCCAGCTTAGAGCAGGACTTGGGGGACTGTCCTGAGAGTGTCCTAACCCTGACAGTTTCATACCAGGAGTGATGGGCGGCGGTGCCTGGGCCTCGCTGCAGCTGTGGCCTCCTTTGTGTTGGTGGTTAGCTGCCATAGGAGCCCTTGGGCACATAGTCGCCAGAGCTCCTCAGAGTCATCCTTAGCACAGACTTCATTGAGGCTCACAGCTTCCCACTCCATCCTTCCCACTCCCATCACTGTGGGAGCTTCTTAATTTGGGGTAAGGAACCATCAGAGGTAGATGCCAGGGGCCCTTGAGGGTACAGGATGAATGTGGTATGTCTCTGGAATGTTTCTTCTGTTTAAGTAATGAAAGCGTTACTTTTAGCCTAAAATGAACATAGGTATGTTCTGGAGTGGAATGCAACGTTTACACGGACCCCTTAACACCACACGAGGCTTCTGATAATGTCCTCGGATCTGTTAGGCCAACACATGACAGTCTAGAGCGTCTTCCCATGTCAGGACATGCTCTCTTCCTGCTGGCGTTGGCGTGGCCCAGTGAAGGCTCTGTGTTGAGGGGCGGGTGGGGTGGGCGCGGGGGGCTGAAGCCTCAAGTATGACACGAAAGCCTTTGTGGTGACACTGGCCCTTCCCCTGAACACATCCCATGGTCCTGGCTTCTGCCTTCACTTCCCTTTGCCAAATCCAAAGGGCCCTAAGTAGGTCAGGTGGTGTTCCTTTCCTGAGACCCAGCCTCCTTTTGCACATCCTCTCTCCCTCTCTCCCTCTCTCCCTCTCTCTCTCTCTCTCTCTCTCTCCCCCCCCTCCCTCCCTCCCTCCCTCCGTCTCCCTCTCTGAGATTCCCTAACATCTGTGGATAACTTCCAGTCTGACTCCTGAATGAGCCAGGGTGGTGCACCAGGCCCAAGCAGGGTCTTCTTGGCGAACCATACTGGGGCTCCTTACTAGGGCATCCAGGATGGCCTAATGCCTTGGCCAGTATCCTGAGCCTTGAGCTGTGACCTTCTCATCTGTCAGCTGGTCTGCAGGAGAGTTTGAGCTTTGGTTTTCTTTCCAGCTTTGTTGATGTGGGGCCCAGATCAGGACAGTGTTCAAGTGTGCTACTAGGTGAGGTTATTAATGTTGCTTCTGGTAGAAAATGATGACTCCTTCCTGGCCTCTGTGTCTGGGGCAGGATTCTGGCTCTCCGATCCCCTGGTGGGCCGTTCTTGGGGCCTCCCTGTAGGTGGTGGTTCTTGCAGCTGGTCCTGCTCCTTGTGGGAACCGGTTGTTGCTGTAGCTGGCGCCTGTGAGTCATGCAGCTTCTGAACCAAGGAGCCTCCACCTTGGTCTGGTGACAGTCAGGGCCCCTCAACACCTGTGCTGGCCTCCAGAGAGCACAGGAGGTGGTGGCCGGCAGCCACGCGGGCCCCTTCTGGGGTCTGCCCGGAGTCTGGGTCCAAGGGCTCTCCTGGCCTTCCATGCACAAGAGTCTGATGGAAGTTCTTTCCAGGCCCCTGGGACACAAGAGGCCCTCATAGATGATAGCAGGGAGAGGCCACGGAGAGCTTTGGACAGAAGTAGTTCCCGTAAAGTGATGGGGAGAGTCTGCACTCAGACATGTCCGGATCGTGAATGAGCGCGTGGACAGACCGCGTGTGGGGGAGGTCAGCATGGGCAGTCGGACTTAATACGTTAGCAAGAGTTGCTGTGAGCTGCCTGCCTGCTCCGAGCTTGGGTTACGATCCAAGGATGGAACTCTTGAGAGGTTGTGGACAGCTGTGTGGAGATGTTGGATCAGTGTGTCCGTGGCCTGGAATTCCAGCCTGGAGAATATTTGAAATACTCAAAGGGTCCATGTAAACACTTTGAAATAATGTCTGTTTGGGGTGGTGAAACTGGAAATGGCCCCGAAAACGGTGATTCAGGACGCTTATCTGTGTCCAGTCCCCATGTCACCATGTGTCACCAGCAAGGCCGCTTGATGTCCCTGGGCCTCCATTTTCTCATCTATAAAATGGGAAGAGTTATGCTGGCCTCGATATGCGGAGCTGTTGGAATTCACAGGAAGACTGTATGCGTGAACTGCCGCGCGAACCCCAGTATCTGTGATTGTGTCTGTGTTATGTCATTTCTTCACATTGTTCTGTCATTTCAGCCCTGGTCCCCTGGTAATGTCATTTCCTTACAAGTTTGCGCCTCCACCCGAGATCTGGGGAGAGTGAGTGTTTAGGCTAACACTGGCACTTCCTCTGTGCTGAGCGCTGCTCTGAGCTCTTTGCCGGATGGTCTCTAACCCCCTAGCAGGAGGCACATTCTGCCCCTATCCCCATGTCACAGATGAGAAAGCAGGTGTACAGAGGTCACCTGACTGACCCTGGTGGACCAGGCATAGACGCCACCACCCACAGGTTGTGCTCTGAATGCCTGGTGACTTGCCACTGTGTATCCCAGGCCCGCACACCGCTGTCCTGCCTGGAAGGACGATCTTAAGGATGCTCAGCATGGGGAGAAAGTGCCTCTGGGCGGAGCCTGGGCCCGTCTGCTTCATGAAGGCCTGAGCATGGTGAGCCTCACTCCCTGTCATCTGCAGAGGGGGCTGGTGTGTCGAGGCTGGAAGGAGAGTATGCAGCCGGAGGACAGTGCTGGGCGTGGCGCCTGAGGTGACACAGGGAAGAGCCCAGGTACACCGCGGCTGTTGGCTCTGCAGTGGACTTTCTGGGAAGCTTTCCCACCCTCGAGCTGGACACGCTTCCTGCATCACCTGGTGCCCTACCTGGTGCTCAGAGACCTGACCCTGTGCTCCACCGTCTGACCCCAGGGCATCTCTTAGGCAGAGCACTCGCCATTCCAGGCTTCCTGACGTGTCATATGGAATCCTCGCAATGATGGGATGAGATTGTGTCATTCCCAGAGACTGTTAGTGGTCATCTGTGGCCAGGGTTCTGGAACCGTGGCGTAATGTAGCTTACCTGTCAATTTCAGAATCCCTGCAAGAGCCGGAGGTTATGCGGGATTTATTGTTCCTGCGTGTGAATGACGCTTGCTGCTTTTATTTATTTTTTTATTTTTTGCTTGCTGCTTTTAATTTGCAGATTTGATGTGGTGACAGTGAGGACTTGTGTTTAAACTAGTCATTGTGGCCAAACTGTCCCTCTGTCATCCGCAGCCGCTACAGTAACAGTGGCCGTGATGCGGATCGCTTCCTGGGTCACTTCCTCTGGGCCCTGGGTTATGGCCCCGGTGGTGCCCTTCACTGGTCCAGACAGCCTGTCAGTTGGAGTTCGGTGCACAGTAGGGCTGTTTCGATCCTACTAGTTCATTCCGAGGTCACAGATGGATTTGCTAAGAATCTCCAGCTTTAGGCACTTGTAGGCATTCCACATTTTAAAATTATTGTGATTGATTGCTTGAATTTCTGTTGTACTCAAGACGTCGCACGGAAAGTTGAGGACAGAGAGATGAGACACCGGGTACCCGGCAGCAGAACCACGTCCCACAGGGCAGATGTAGAGGCGGTGCTGACGGGAGCCGGTTTGGTTAGCTCGGCTTCAGACCACTTCTAGATCCTTCCCACGTGGGTGCAGCCTGACCTCCACGCCAGGCCCGAGGCCAAGGCAGCACACTGAGCAGTAGGGGGGTGAGGAACGGGGCGGGGCGGTGGCTCAGAATCTCAGGATCCCAGCCCGGGCCGCGCCCTGCCGTGGGCTGCTCCGTGGTCGTGGTCGGGGCTTGGCCTCTGCTCCGTGAGGCATGGATGCTCTGATAATGGCCTGTGAGAACAGCTGATTTTTAAGAGGAACGAGCATCCTTTGGGCTCTTGGGAGGACACTACGAACTACGGCCCAGGTGCCTCGGGGGGCCGGGCGGAGGTTCCCCCGAGGAGTGAGTTGGGAGCGGCCTCAGCTCCTTGGGTCCCGGGGCCACCGCCTTGGTGCGGAGCCTGCAGGTGGTGTTCTGAGCCCACCTGGTTCGGGGTCTGCCGCCTCCCCCGCTGTGTGGAGTTGGGGGCGGCCCTGGACGGTGCCCGGGGCTCCCCAGAGCCCGCAGCCCAGCGCTTTCTGGTAGCAGCGGACCAGAACACCAGGGTTGCTGTTTAAAGGTGCAATTTCTCGTTTATCTCTGCATCAAATTAGAAAATTGCATTTTTGACTTTCAGCGGTTCTCTTATGAAAATAAGCTAAGGGAGGAAGGAGCTTTTCCTTGGAAAGGAATTCTAGAAGGCGTCTCTGTGAGACCATAATTCTGAGCAAAGGGCCGCGAGTCCGCGAGGGCCGGCGCCGGGGAGCCGGGGACAACCGCGGCCTTCGGGCCACTGCCAGGCCGTGTGCCAGCGGGAGTGCTGGGCCGGGAGGCGCGTGACCGCAGTCCTGTCGTTTCCGAGGCACACAGCCGTCTGCCTCTGGTGACGACTTGGTACCCTCCGCACAGACGGGACAGGGGCCGCCGCCTTGGTGCACACGTGCGCTCGGGGGCAGGCGACAGCTGGGTCTTCCGGGGTCCCGGGGCGCGGGAATAGGACAGGAAGGGGGGGAGGGTGTCGCGGGAGCACTGCGCCGGGGAGCCTGGGGGAGCCCTGCGGGCCCGGGGCAGGGTGGCACGGCGGGGGCGTCGTCCGACGTCCGGTCAGGCCTGCGTGAGAGCACCCGCGGCCGCTGCCGGCCTCCCACTGTCCCGTCCCCGGGGCAGCATGTCGGGAACGGAAGCGTCCTGTGTCCCACGTTGACACTTAGACGTGTGGTGGGTCCCCGCGGCCCGGGCCGGCAAGAGCAGGGCCGGCGCGCTGAGGTGCTGCCGAGGGGCTTGTTCTGGAGGCGGGAGCCCAGATGGGCCTGCGGGGGTGTGCGCCGTGGGTGTGGGTGTGTGGAGTCGGGTGTGAAGGTTTGTTGAGGCTGCGTGGTTAGTGTGACGTGGGGTGTGAGAGCGCGAGGGTGCGCTGGGCGCCGGGCGCGCGAGGAGCCGCGGAGAGGCCTGCGCGGGGTGGGGGCGTCTCGCGGGCCCTGGTCCTCCCGCCGTGGTCCCCGCGGCCGCCCGCGCCCAGAGGCGCCGTGAGCGTGGAGACGGCTGCGGGCGGTATCACAGAGGCTGGCGCCCTGGCCGCGGGCCGCGTGCGTTGCGTGGATCGTCTAGTCTGCACGTTTGTTAAGGCGTCTGCGCAGGGCGTTGGGGGGAAGTGACACGCACCCCAGTAGCAAAGCCTGCGAGAGTCCTCGGGACTCAGGGAGCCCCGACCCACCCGCGCGGCTCCGCGGCGAGCTCCCAGGCCGCACCCGGGCACTTCGCGGGCGGCACCGAGCACGTGGGCCCTGGCGGTGGGGTCTGCCCCGTGAGGGAGCCCAGCCTCGGCCCCGCTCCCCCCCGCCCCCCGGCGGTGCCCTGTGGTGCGCCCACGGCCCTTTTGTGTCGGATTCGCGTGTGAGGTCCTGAGGCAGTCGCCCTTCTCCCTGTGACTCACTCGTTACTGTAACGCCGTCCCCGGACAGACGGAAGGTCGGTGTGTACGGCACAGCCCTGTTTCAGTGTGTGTGTGTGTGTGTGCGCGGGGTGGGGTGGGGTGGGGGTGCGTGCGATCTGTGCAGCCGCCCTGCGCCGGGCCGGGGCAGCACCTGCGCTGCTGGGCTCTAACGGGCGTCTCCTCCGGGTCAGGAGGAGTGTGGTGCCTGCAGGCTGGCAGCGTGCTGGACGCGGGCGTCTGGGCCTCAGCCCTTCTCTCCCCTTTGTCACGAGGTTAGGGCTCGCCCGGGCCACCTGGGAGCCGTATGTGGTGCCGGGCAGGTGCCGAAGCTGAGCGGCCACGAGACGGCAGGTGTTAGGCGCAGGCCCTTGACCCCTTCGGACGTCCAGGTACGTTTACAGACCCCGCTGCGGTGTGGCCGGCGCTGGTCCCATTGCCTTCCTGTCCCCGGCGTGTTCCCGCAGGCGCAGGGGCCTGCCACCGGGGCCTCCTGTCCTTCCAGGCGTGGGTGCGGGAGCCGCAGACATCCTCAGGGGTATCCGCGCAGCTTGGGTTTGCACGTGCTTCTGCGGATTTACGTTGCCGTGTTACCAAGTGTGTGTGGGCTTCCAAGCTGTGAACAACAGGTCGGGAGAATTCTGATTGCCAGGGGCCCTCTGAGCCTTGCGGAGCCCCCGGGACTCCAGGCTTCGGACACGAGGGCTCGAGTGGGCAGAGCTCAGACCACAAGGACGCCTGCGCTGTTCCATGGCCGTCATCTTACAGGAGCTAGAATTCCAGGACACAGGGCATGTTTTTAATTAGCTTCTTTTTTTTTTTTGAGATTTTTATCCTGTATTGTGTCTCCACTCCTAACTAACCTCTTTGGATCCCATCTGTGTCGTATCGCCGTCCTCATTGACTTTCTGTAGCACCTCCAAATTTAGTATCATCTGGAAATTTAATTAATGTGCTGTTTACTGCTCCTTCCAGATCACTAATGAAGATGTTAAATAAGACTTGATCCCCAGAGCACCCGCCGGACACCTCCTCACAGTAACGTTCCGTCATTTATCAGTGCGCTTCCTTTATGTCCTTTCTCCAGGTTTCAAGCCGCGAGGGGGTGCTTACACAAAGCTCAATTTGAATTCATTTTTTCCAGTAACACTGTACGAAACACTGTGCCAGATTCCTCCCACCACCCCAGATACGTTCCTCGCTTTGTTCTTCCCCAGGCTAGTGGTGTGTGCCCTGCCCCCACCGCCCCCCCCCCGTCCCCGCCGTGGCAGCAGAGGCCGTGGCCCGGGAAGGCCAGGACCCGGCCCCAGGATGCTTGTGTCTCAGGGCCATGCCCCTGGCACAGAGGCGTCTCGCCGTTGTCTTAGTCTCCTCAGGTCACCGTGGCAGGTGCCCCAGACTGAGGGGCCCAGACAACAGACGTGTATTCTCTCCCAGCCCTGGAGGCTGAAGTCCACGACTGAGGAGTGAGCAGGCTTGGCTTCTCCGCGGCCTGTCTCCTTGGTTTGCGGACGGCCACCTTCTCCCGGTGTCCTCACGTGGTGTCCCTCTGTGTCTTCGCCTCCGCTTCCTGCCAGGACATCAGCTATTGGATTAGAGCCCACCCAGATGGCCGCATTTAACTTGAAGGCTGTGTCCCCAAATACAGTCACGTTCCGAGATACTGGGGGTTAGGGCCTCGCATGTAAATTTCACGGGCCACAATTCAGCCTGTAACAGCCGTGGATTATTTGATTGATTGATTCATTTATTTATGCAAGAGGTTTGCGGAGGGGGTTCCATCTCGATCAGGTTCTCAGACCAAATGTCAGGTAACCTGCCTGTCATCACTCGATACCTTCTTGGCGTTTCACGACCCAGTTCCCTGGTGAGGTGGCACATGCTTTGCTTTTGTGTTTTTAAGACCTTGGGGTCCCGCCATCTATTTTGCTGAGGCATTTTGAATCGCTTACTGTTGAGACTGGGCTGTGATTGGAGAGTGTGGGCAGCAGGGTGTGGCAGGGGAGATCTGGCCCAAGGACCTTTGGGAGGCGCGTGGCCCTGCAGGGAGGCCTGGGGTGTGGCCACGGGCGTGTTACAGAGGATCAGCTGCTCTGTGTGTGCAGCCTGCTTTGTTGGAGGCCCTGGGGGGGGCATGGTGGTGGGGGCACGTAGCCAGAGCAGCCCAGGCCTGCAAGCAGCAGCTGAAGTGCCAGGCGGGGGCGGTGAGCACGCTTGTTGGCCGGCCCTGCAGAGCGCAGGACTGCCAGGCAGCGGCATCTCAGGGCGGGCTAGGGTAGGTGGGAGCGGGCGTGGCAAGAGGCTCGCAAAGGGCAGCTTGGAGGGAGATAACCACCCCAGAGCCAAGGGGGTTTGAGGTCAGACTTGTATTTTCAAAAGATCACCCAGGAACAGGAGGGGGTGCCCAGGGCCCCGGGCGATTGCCCTGCTGCGGCTTCTGCTCCTTCCGTCCAGGTCATGCTCGTCTTCTGTGGTCCTGTGATTCTCCAGACGTAAAACTGTGTGAAAATAGCCTTTAAAAAACAGCGCAGGTACTACGAAAATGAGAAAACCCTTCTCAGTGCGCTGGTAACGTTTCAGGAAGACAGAAGAAAGTATTTAAAAATAAAAAGTGTGGGCCCAGGATGGGAGAATAAAGGTAAACAGATGTGGCATAGGTTGGTAGGCTGTGATTCTTTGGAAGTCGTCTCTATCACTGGCGACCTGCTTGGCTCCTCTTGTGGCCCCGTGGGAGGGCGGCTGGGCGGCAGCTGCTGTTACTGGCAGTGGGAGTCAGTGTGGCGCCCCCGCGGCTCCCCGTGGCCCCCCGCATCTGCGGGAGAGCGTCCCACGTCAGGGCCAGGTTGCACTTTCCAGCAGAGGAAGGTGACGCGTCAGGAAGCCGGTAGATCGTGGCAGCACGGAGTCCTCGGGAAATGGGAACGCGAAGCGCTGACGGAGCACCGGCCGTGTGGCAGATGGCCTGTGCGTGGGCCCCGTGCCCCGAATCCCGCCCGGCTCTGCTGCAGAGGACCAGCAGTGCGCCTCCCGCCAGTGAGCCCTCCTGGGCCCCAGCGGTCAGGCGGGGTTCAGCCCGTGCGGGCCCTGGGGCCTCGTGGGGCTGGGGGTGGGGGTGGGGGTGGGAGGCAGCTGACCCCGGGGTGAAGGTGAAGGTCTCAGCCCTCCCTCCTCCCGCACTCCCACCCGGAGCCTGCTTCCCGCCCTTGCCTTCTCCGCACGCCCAGCTGGGCCTTCCCGTCTCCTCTCCGTCTCATCTCCGTGCTTAGATTCCAGCCCTCTGGCTCTTTCCCCTCAAAACAGATCCGGGCTGGGTGCTGTGCTGCTCAGCAGCCCTCCCTGCTCCCCCGTGGGCCGCGGAGGAAGCTCAGCGTGGGCCCTGAGCGCCGAAGACCCTCTCGGGCTCGGCCTGGGCCTGTGGAACTGCAACTACGGGGTGGGACGATGTGAGTCCTGTGAGGGGCTGGCCCCGAGTGCTTGTCTCCTGCGCGCTCTCCCCCACGCCGCCTCCCAGGTGGGTCCCCCACCCGCTTCTGTGGTTCTCCGGCTGCCTTTCATGCTCAGCTCCCCGCCTTAAACCTTCTGCCCGCAGGTAAGCGCCTGTCACATGGGTCTCAGCCTGCGGGGACCCTGTGGCACCCGCCGTGCCCTACCATCTCTGGGCCCGGCACCCCGGGTGTCTGGCTCCTGCGGGTGGAGCCGGGTGGGCTCTGGCTCTGGGCACTCGAGAGACTCACCGGGTCGCTGGGCCCCCTGGGCGGGTGGGCCGTGTTTGCTTCTCTTCCAGATCTGTGGTGAGGCCCGGATGAGAGCGCGGCAGAACTAGGGCTGACGGAGAAAACGCAGGACACCTCAGTAAACTTGAATTTCACACACATAAGGAGTAATTTTGAGTGTAATTATGCCCTCTGCAAACTATTTTTACTCTTCAGTCTGGCAGCCCCTGACGGACGGCACAGGAGGCTTAGGTGTCATCCACCCGGAGTGACGCTGGGTCGTCAAGAGGAGGTGGCTGTCAGCTTGACAGAGGCGGTGGGCGAAGCAGCTCTAACCATCTAGAACGTTCTTAAGCCTGGGACACCAGAGATGTAGCGGCAGTCACTGAGGCAGGTGCCGCTGTCCACAGAGCGCAGGGAATGGCGGGGGTCCTGGCCCTTCTCCCTCTCAGGCTGCACCGGGAGCCGCGTCTCAAGGCTGGGCTGCTTCTCGCAGGGGCACCATCTCATCTGCCCCTCTGCCCGCCTCTGACTGGAGTTGGAGGTCAGAGTGCCCGTGTGCGCACTCGGGGACAGCCCTGCGGGGGGCGTCACCCGTGCGCCCAGGTTGCTGACCGCGTGGGCACGGCCTGTGCCGCGGAGGCTGAGGCACTGCTTAGGCCGGGCTCCAGTCGTGCAGGGGCTGCTCTGGCTCTCACCCGGGAAGGGCTCTCGAGAGGCCTGATGTCTGGGCTTTTATCTTATTTTTGGTTTACATAAAAACAGGTTTTTGTAGACGTGATCACATACCTGCTGAAAAAATTCTAACAACAAAGAAGGCTGAGTAGCAAAACTTAGATCTCCCCTCCACCCCAACCACCAGCAGCCGCTGTAACCTCAGAGGTTTTAGGAAGTCAGGGTTAAAGGTCGGGGTCGATCCGCAAGGAAGCAACGTCATCTCGTGTGGCAGTGTGGTGGGAAAGGTGGAACCGCGTGTAAGAACAGTGTGTTGGGATCCCTGGGTGGCGCAGCGGTTTAGCACCTGTCTTTGGCCCAGGGCGCGATCCTGGAGACCCGGGATCGAATCCCACATCGGGCTCCCGGTGCATGGAGCCTGCTTCTCCCTCTGCCTGTGTCTCTGCCTCTCTCTCTCTCTCTGTGTGACTATCATAAATAAAAAATTTTAAAAAAATAAATTAAAAAAAAAAAAAAAAAAAAAAGAACAGTGTGTTACTTTGGAAACCTGAAAGTGAAGGTGCAGGTTTATGAATCATCCTTTGTTCCAGAATGACCCGTACATCATTCCACCTGGATGTCAGGTGGAGCACGTGCTTTGGGTCTGAGAATGTAGGCAGAAACAAGCCTCCCGAGACTCCACACCCTTGAGAGGACCCCCCGGCTCTGGGGAGACCAGGGGTGGGACAGGTGAGGAATGAGGCCGTGAGAGTGGAGGTGAACAGGAGAGCCCAATGCCCCTCGGGCATTTCCCACCATCTGTCCCAGGCACTTGGCAGGTCACCAGCAGGGAGCCTCTCCCGGGCCTTGTTAGACAAGGTCTTTGCAAGGAGTTGCCCAGGAAGACGGAGCAGGGAATGGGCCTCATTCGCCCGTCTGGCCTGCTGGAGCTGTCTCCCTCGGCACCCTGGCCGATCAGCTTGTAGAGCTTGCTGGGTTCTGTGTGATGTGGGGCTAGTGCCCTCGGCCCTGCCGCAGGCCTCCCCTGGAAACACGTGCTTGGCCTTCACCTCCCAGGCACGTGAAGGTCACACGAGGTGGCTGCAGAGGGGCTGGGAGCAGTGCGTGCTGCACGGCAGGTCTCGTGACGGAGGAACCTCGATTCCCGAGGTGCCTGCGGGCCTGGACGGCAGGTGGGCAGCAGGCCGTGCGTTCTTCTCCAGGTACCTGCCTTGGTGTCTGCCCTGGGTTGTCACGGCCCCCGCCCAGTGATCCTCTGGGACTCTCACCCTTTGCCGGGGCAAAGCTCGAAGCTTGTGGTGTGTTGGAAATGTGCGCTGAAAAGGATGAGCAAGCCCTGAATGGCAAAAGTTAGCTTTTGGGAGTATCTAGGGAAACTGGACTTGGACTATCATAGAGCAGTTTTAAGAAGATCTCTGCAAAGTCCTGTAATTGGATCCAAAAAACGAACCACACACTTTGGAAGTAAGCTTTCTCTCCTTAGGGAGGACATGGCCAGACTAGTGGTCTTCTTTGCCAGGAAACTCTGTTTTACACCACAGCCCCCCCAGAAGTCAGCAAACGTTGCCTTTGTTGACTGGGGTGTGGCGGCTGAGGTGGTGGGACGAGACGTCAGGGCACACCTGGGATGCCGCAGTCTCTGCCACAGAGAGAGGGTGGCCTCAGTTTGCTTCGTGGAGGGAGAGGGGCCCACTTGAGAGCGCTGTCTTCAGCTGTCTGACGGGGGGAGCGCTGTTTGTGGGCCAGCCAGTGAGAGCAGCAGGGTGAGGAGCTGCAGCCGTCTGTCATCCAGAGACACAGGAGACCACCACACCCCCCCCATTTGTTCTGTTCCTGGAGTGTGCAGCAGATGCCGATGGCTCGGGCTTCTGTGACTGTCCTTCAAACCCCGTCCAGCCCTGCGTACCTGCAGATCCCACGTTGTGCCCGTGTTCTAGGTGGAGGTGGTAAAATGGGGGTTGGTAGCAGGTGCCTCCCCTCCACCCCCGAGTCTCAGCGTCTGTTGACTTAAGTGCATGGAAGAAAGAGACACAGACTGTTCTTGGGGAATGTTGGTTCGCTTCTGGGTTTGAAGTACTCGACTGCCTCCTGTGTGTTCTGAGTGTGGACGGTTCCAAGTTCTTGCCCTCTTGGGTTTGTTTGTACTTAACCACCCCCCCTCCCCGCCCAAAGGAAAAGAACACTGTTTATAATTACTTTAAAAAAATGTTTTCTAACCTGTGAAAACAAATCCTTTCCGTTATCCCTAAATTGTTGAAAGTGTGTTGGGTTTGCCACATTCAGTAACTCGTGCCTTTGGTTACTGACCTACATCAGGATTGTCAAGATGCTTTCATAAGAAGTTGATGATACTTTGAAGAATTCAGGAGTTTGGGGTCTCTGCATGAGTTCTACATTTGATTTTGAAGAAAGAATCTATGAAGAATCTTACTGTAATGTCTTATTTATAACAGACGCCTTGACTGTTTGTAGGAGCCGGTCTTGGATGAAATGGCACCAGGATGACATCTACCTAGATTCCAAACCAGTATAGGCTTTCTGTAAAAATCTATGTTAGTTACAAAGCCCAGGTAATTTATCTAAAAAAGTAGCAAACTGCATGTAGGGAAGGGTTGCTAAAAGATAAGGAATTAATAATTAGTGTTTTGTTTTATTTTGTTTTTATATAGGCTCCAAGCCCAGCATGGAGCCCAACACGGGGCTTGAACTCATGACCCCTAGATCAAGACCTGAGCGGAGGGATCCCTGGGTGGCGCGGCGGTTTGGCGCCTGCCTTTGGCCCAGGGCGCGATCCTGGAGACCCGGGATTGAATCCCACGTGGGGCTCCCGGTGCATGGAGCCTGCTTCTCCCTCTGCCTGTGTCTCTGCCTCTCTCTCTCTCTCTGTGACTATCATAAATAAATAAAAAAATTAAAAAAAAAAAAAAGACCTGAGTGGAGGTCAAGAGTCAGAGGCTTAACTGCGTGAGCCACTCAGGCACGCCAGTAGTTAGTGTGTTTCTGAAAATCCTATCCATAACTTTTGAAAACCAGATTAATCTGGGAGTGTAAAACATAAGAGCAAGGAGAATAAAATCCTGTTCTGTTCCTGGTCTCTCAGCTACTGAAGCATCTAAGGTCCGGACACTTCTGGTGCTGGAGACGCTTCCGCCTGAACACAGATGGTGACCTGGTTAGATCACATGCTGCTCTGCAATTTTCAAAACACTTGTCAGGCTATTTCGATGTGGTATTTCTGGTAATCTGAGTGTAGACATCTTCATATTCCCCATTTTATAGATAAGGAAATAGAGGTTCAGAGGAATTCATTTGCTCGGGATCTCCAAGATAACATATCAGAATCAAATTTCCGAGAGAAATCTACCATTTCCACCCCCTGCCCTGTGATGATTTCTCCTATGTGTGGAAAACTTAGACTGATTTGTTTATTTGAAAAAAAAGTCTGATGTTTTGGGGGAAAGAAGCATAAAAAATTTAGGATTGTACGAGGCATAAAAACTTATAGTACCAAAGTTTAATAGATTAAAAAAAAATGATCTTAAATATGCCCCAAGTACAACCGTGCCCTAAAGACCTTGTATGTTACGTGTACTATGATACAAACTTACTGTAAAGTTCAGGTGAACTTTTTATTTTGAAATTATCAAAGCTTTTAGAAGCCTTTGAAGACCTACTGATGTTTCTGTTCTAACGAAAACATTAAAAGACGAAGTTTTCGCAATATCTTAAATATCCTGTTCTTTGGAAACCATTTACGTTCTTTAGGTTCTAGAGAAGAAGACACAGCAAACATCTGTGTGCAGTAGTCAGTCTTCAGTGATCCCTGAAATGCTGTTTCCTGACCTTGTTCTGTACCAAGCACGTGCTCCTAATATCTAAATGGCTCCTCATCCCTGCTTTCGGACAGAGGCTGGGGATGTGCCGCTTGACCCCTGCCCGCCGTGGGTACCGTCACCTACCTCCCGGGGTGGCAGCTGGCTGCTCCTGTCCCTAGAGGAGCTGTGCTGAGAGCCAGAACATTGCAGTGTAAAGGGTCACAGGGAGCTTCCTGCCCTCCATGCAAGCTGCAGTCGTGGGGACTTGGAGCCACACATGTTAGGTCCAGTTCAAGGGAGCAGACTCCTCCAACGACGTGTCTACACAAAGCTCTTACCCACGCTGCCGGGCCTTTCCTGACTCTCCTGTTTTGCTCTCACGTCTCCATCACGATTCCCCTCTTGCTAGTAAGGAGCACAGGTGCTATCAGAAGAGCAGGGAGGTGTGAGCTGGTGAGTTAAAGCCTCACCCCCACAGGAGCTGTCTGTCCTTTGGGGGCCCGTCCCTGGTCCTGGGCAGGCAGCCGCCGTGCGCATTCCCCTCCCTGCCTCTTTTGGGCGCAGTGCTCTGGACCATGCTTTGGAGGTTGACTTGTTTTGTACACAGTATGGAGTTGGGTTGTATGTGTGTGTGTTTTTGTTTTGTTCACTCTGCTCATCTTTGTCTTTTAATTGACCTACTTAGATCATTTACATTTAAATTATTGGTATGTCAGGGCTGAAGGCCACCATCTTATTTGTCTCTTCTCTCCATTGATCATTGCTCTTGCTTCTCTTGAACATTTCATAAAATTTCATTTTGATTTATGTGCAGTGTTTTTGAATATACTGCTGTGCAACTTAGTGTTTGCTGTAGTGTAGTGTATTACAGTCCACGTATATCATGTATCAAATCTACGTTGAAAGACGTATAGAACCTTTAAGTAATTAGGTCCCTTTGCCCTTTCCACCTTTAAAATACAATTATCTGAAGTGTTTTCTCCATATTCATTTATCATCAGATGTGGTGTTTTATATACATATGCATATGTATGTGTGTGTGTACGTGCGTGTGTATATACACACGTTATGTTTTTTCTCTTGCTCAAACAATGGGAATGAATTTCCCCACCGCTCTGGAGGCTAGGATCCCCCGGCCAGGGTGTCGCAGGGCTGGTGTCCTTGGCCTGTGTCCTCCTGCGGTCTTCCCTCAGTGCTGGGTCACGGTTTTTCATCAGCCATCAAATACGACTTAAGAACCATGAGGAGAAGGATAGTCCATCACACTGATTTTTACCCGTTCTAATTTCCGTTCCGCGGTGGGAGGCCTTCTCCAGCCACAATGTGAGGCCGGGGCTGCTGGTGGCAAATTCGCTCAGTTCTCCTTCTGAGACTGGCTTCATCCCCCCTCCTTCCCGAAGGGTGTTTTCACTGCCCACAGAACTCACCTTGGGCAGCTTACTACTTCTGGCATCTGGACAACCGCGCGCCCCTTCCTGTGGCCGCCGCGCCCCCCGATGGGACAGTTGCCATCACAGCGTCAGGGGTCCTGTGGGGAAGGGTCATCTATGATGCGCCCACTCTTCCCGTGTCTCCTGTTTCCACGTGTCTAATTATGACGCATCTCAGGATGGCTTTCTCTGGGGTTACCCTGTTTGGGATTTTCTCGGTTTCTTGAATCTGGATGCGGTGTCTTTTACCAAACCTGGGAGTTAGCAGCCTGTGTTTCTGCAGGTGTCTCGCAGCCCTGCTGTCCCTGACCTGCCCTGTGACCTCTTGGTTGTGAGTGTTGGCTCCTCCGCTTTCAGCTTTCAGAGTCTACTTGTTTATTTACTCTATTTTCTCTCTGGTAATCGAGCTATTTTCTGTTGTTCTGTCTTCAAAATCATGGATTCTTTCCTCTGTCATATTCATTCTGCTGTTGAACCCATCCACTGAGGTTTTACATTTTGGTTACTGTATTTTTCAGTTACAGATTTCCATTTGGTTCCATATCTTCTATCCCACTGGTGAGGTTTTCTTTTTTGTTGTCTTTTCTTTTTGGTTTTGAGTAACACTTGCCCGTTGTGGCATTTTTCTTACCAGCTGCCTTAAATCCCTGTCAAATACTGCTGACACGGATTCATCTTGGTGCTGCCTTTTCTCACTCAGATTCTGGTTTTCCTGGCACTTGGGAACCTCTGGATCTTGTTCTGGGAGGCACTCACCCTGTCCAGGTGTGGGGAGACGGTCTTGTCTCACTTCCATGTTGTTCACGGCTGATTTTGGGGGCCCTCGCAGTGTGTCCTGGTGTCCTTCATTCGTGATGCCTCTAGGGCTTCCACCTACCCCTCAGTGGGAATGGGGCCCACAGGACGTGGGCATGGCAGACACGTAGAAGACTGCCTGGATACTGAAATAGAGGAGACGCATGGGCCAGAGCTACTGGATTGGGTTCAGCCTGGTCGTGGGATGGACAGTGTTGGTGTTATCAGCGGTGACAGAAGCAGGGAGGAAAGATTGCCTTGTTAATTGTCCATCTGGTGTCTTCTCCTTCCCCTCTTCCCTTCTTGTCCCTGGGAGAGGCTGGGCCTGAGACTGGGGCCCCCCTTGTGGATAGGGGATGGGATGGGAAGGGAAAGTCAAATCACAGACATTGAAATAACCTTGCTTGGGCTGGTGGGGCAGGCGATTCTTAGGAGCTCCGGGGTCCATCCCAATGCCGCTTTGTCCTGACCCGTGCCCTGCTGCACAACCAGCTCTTCCCCGGGGCCTTGCCAGCCTCGCTGTACCTGCTGTGTCACCTGTCCTCATGCCCTGGGGTTTCTTCAGTCATATGGGTTATGTCCTTCCGTTGGTGCTTGGGGACAGTATACATTTCCTTATGTCAGGGCTGTTACAGCTTAGACAAAATATGGCATTTCAGAAGTCTTCATTTTTGACATTTTAGTGTTTTTGTGAACCACACTCTTTTAACCATTTTTAGAAGTTTGAGTATAGTTCACACCCAACGTTATAATAGTTTTAGGTGTGTCACATTGTGATTCAGCTTCCCTGTACCTTACACTGTGCTCACCACAAGTGTGGCCGCCACCTGTCCCCACACAGTGTTACAGTACCGTGTGTCATTCTCCATGTGCTTTGCCTTCCATCCCCATGACTTCTTCACTCTCTCCCTGGAGCCCTGACCCTCCCACTGCCCTTCCCCATTGTGACTCTACCCCTGCCCTCCTCCCCTCTGGCAACCGTCAGTTTATTCTGTCTTTATGGGTCTGTTTCTGCTTTTTGTTTGTTTATTTGTTTTTTAGATTCCACAAGAGTGAAATCACATGGTTATTTGTCTTTCTCTGGTTTATTTCACTCGGCATAATGCCTTCTAGATCCATCCATGTTGTTGCAGATGGCAAGATCTCATTCTTTTTTATGACTGACTAATACTCCATCGTATACATACACCACATCTTCTTTATCCATTCATCTATCGATGAACACTTGGGCTGCATCCCTTTCTTGGCTGTTGTAGACAATGCTGCCATAAACATTCAGAGGTGCATGTGCCTTTTCAAATTAGTGCTTTCATTTTCTTTGGGTAAATACCTAGTAGTGGAATTAATGGGTTGTATGGTGGTTCTACGTTTTAATTTTTTGAGGACCCTCTCTACTCCTTTCCAGAGTGGCTACACCAGTTTGCATTCCCACCAACAGTGCGCAAGGGCTCCTTTTTTTCCACATCCTCAACAACACCTCTTGTTTCTTGTCTTTTTGATTCTAGCCATTTGACAGGTGTGAGGTAATATCTCATTATGGTTTCGATTTGTATTTCCCTGATGATGGGTGTTGTTGAGCATCTTTTCCTATGTCTGGCCATCTGTATGTCTTCTTTGGAAAAGTCTATTCAGGTCCTTTTAATATTTTTAATTGGATTATTTGTTTTTTTGGCGTTGAGCTGCAGAGGTTCTTTATATAGTTGGGTTATTAACCCCTTATTGGGTATATTGTTTGCAGCTATCGTCTCCCATTCAGCAGGTTGCCTTTTTATTTTGCTGATGGTTTTCTTTGCTGTGTAAAAGCTTTTTATTTTGGTATAGTCCCAATAGTTTATTTTTGCTTTGTTGTGAATCACAGATTTGATTGATGGGGTTTTATGAACTTTATTGTTAATTAATCTCCATTATTCAATCCTATGTGATTATATAAGTGATTATATGTGATTATATAAAAAATCTTCTATTTAAAAATAAGCAAAAAACTATTTGGGCTTTATACTTGTTTTTATTTATTATAGCTCTGTTTCTGTTTGGCTAAAGTTGTACTGTTTTGAAATAGAATAAAAGCTGTTGTTGGATCACATGACGGAACGGCACCGTTAGCCAGCAGAGGGCGAAGCTTCTCTGGGATTCTGAGGCCATGATATTAATCATGTTGTACGTTGTTTTCATTGTGTCTGGGGGGAAACTCAGAAGTCACATCGTGGACAGCTGACTTTTTTGTGGCTGCTCATCATCTTTTGAATAGCCTTCCTATATTTGGGGGGAAATTCCTAGGTTATTACCCCATCTCCCATTATGGAAATAAGAAATCAAATTTGCAGTTTCCCTGTGACGAGGAGCCCGCATATGACCCAGGTGCTGCCAATTAGAGCTGGCCACACCGGACAGTGGGGGCTCCCACTGTGGCTGCAGATGGCTTGGGGGCATCGGGGGTCACGGTGGCAACCTCGCAGGTGGCTTCCAGGTCGTCACAAGTTCCTGGCACGCCAGGAACACACCCGAGGCCTAGGGCAGCGGCGGCAGCCATGGGGCAGCCTTCTGGGCGCTGGGTCAGGCCCGTGCCTTGGTGCACTTTCCAGCCCCGCTGTCCTGCGTGACGGGCACCCGCTCTTGCCCGAGCCCTCGGAGCACCTCTTTCGCTGAGCAGAGGCAGCTGCTGTGGACGCGCGAGGCGTGGCAGGGCGGTCGGACTGAGACCCCGAGCCAGGCGGCGTGCAGGTGCCGGCCCGCCCTGCCGTCCTCGCCCGCGCCCCCTGCGCTCCCTTCCCGTTGACCCCAGTGCGGGCAGGCCGCACGTCCCGCTCACCCCTGGCGCAGGCCTGGCCGCTGGGCCTCCGTGTGCCGGGGCCCCCCGGGCAGAGGTCGGCCTGGCCTTCCGGGAGCGCGCGCTTGGGTGGGCAGGGTGGACACCGTCCGGTTCCCTCCCAAGGTGACACTGGCCCGTGGCGGATGCTGTGCGGGCGGGACTCAGAGGTTTAATGAGTCCTTGAGGGGCCGAGGGACCCGCTGAGCTCCCCTGACGGCGACCGCCTGGACAGGGCACACGCCTTCGCTCACTGATGCGTCTCATGGTCACCGACCTGCATATCACATGTCGTCGTTCCCAGCTCATTCAGGATCAGCCTGCCGTGCAGGTCGGGGCGTGAGGAGTCACACAGGAGGAGGCTGAGGGACAAAACGAGAAAAACTTGCGGGGAGGAGCAGCGAGGTGGCCTGACAGAGTTCCGGGTCTCTCATCGAGGGGAGGGAGGCCTTGTGATATCTCGGGAAGTTTCTAGACCACCGTTGAGCGGTCACTGCACAGTTCCGTCCAGGCGCGCCCTGGGGACATTGCGGGAGCCCTTCTCCACACTCCGGGAGAGTGAGGATCTCCGTCCAGCCGGTCGGATGACTTGCTTGGTTTCCCGAGTTCTGTTTACACTGTACCGTGGTCCGATACGCGTTGTGACAGCAGCATGTCTAGGAAAGAGCACACGCCTTATTTTAAAAATCCTTCACTGCTAAAACCTGCTGACCACCCCTGAGCTCCCGGTGCTGTAATCACTGGTCACAGATCATTGTAACAAATACAGTAGTGAAAAAAAAAAAAGTAAAAAAAAAAAACAAAAAAAACCAAATACAGCAGTGAAAGAGTTTGAGCTGTGGCGGGAATCACCAGCATGTGGTGCGGAGACACGACGTGGGCGGGTGCTGTGGGCACAGTGCTGCCGAGGGACGCGCTCCGCACAGGGTGGCCCGGACCTCCGCTTGTACAAACAGTGTCTGCAGTGAGGCGGACACAGGAAGACTGGGTGTGTCTGGGCTTTGTTTTCTCTGAGTGACTTGAACGGTGATCCTTCTAGAAGTAACCGAGGAAAAAATTCCCCAATTTTTATTTTTATTTTTTTCTCTGCTTTAAAGATGGGCTTTCCCTTTGCTTCTAGATGACTGTACCACTGTGCTTCTGGAGGCGTCGCAGACTGTCAGCCAGAGCTTTCCTGCAGGACTCAGGCCATGTGCTGAGACGCCAGACGCTGGCCACCAGCCGTCTGGTCAAGCTCTGAGCTGATCAGGTCCAGGGAAGTTCAATGGATCAGGTCCAAGAAGTTTTCCAGCAGCTGAACCTAAAATCCCCCCCAGTCACTGTGGGGATATGCTGTGCGGGGATTTTTCTGAGTTCCTTTCTACTCTGGAGATTTTGCGGCAGTCTGTGTAGACTCAGGAGGCCTATTAAAAAGTCCTCTTGGGTTCCGCTTTGTTATGTATGGCAGTCTCGCCTCCCTCGGGGCCTCCGGGGGTGGTCCTGTTAAATCCTAATTGGGGTGCTGCTCTCTCCTGACCTCTTCACCCTCTATCAGAGCGAGGGGTTCAGACGCGAGCCTCTGCGTTTCTGTTCGTCCTGTGTTCCTAAAGGAAACACCTATCACATCCAACACTGATGATATTTTAAATTGTGAATTTGTGTCCAAAGATTTCAAAGATTATTAATCATACTTTGCCACTTTGTATGTTTATTTTTATCCTGTCACCTCATTTTATCACTCCAAGCTTACATTTGGTCAATCTTTGAATTGAAAGTAAGAGGTTGGAATCATCACTGCTATGTTGTTAGACCAGAAATACTTCCCCAACGTTATTATTTTTTTTTAAATTTTGTTTATTCATGAGAGACACAGAGAGAGAGGCAGAGACACAGGCAGAGGGAGAAGCAGGCTCCATGCAGGGAGCCCGACGTGGGACTTGATCCTGGGACCCCGGGATCAGGCCCGGAGCCAAAGGCGGTGCTAAACCACTGAGCCACCGGGGCTGCCCTCTTGTTTTGTTTTTAAGCTAACATGGTTGAGATGCGTTTACTGGAGCGATAGCACTGGCCATGGTGAGCCCCTGGGTGATTACGGATTCCTCGGCACTTGGCCTGTCTCAGTGGGGCAGAGTAGGTCTGTCCTCTGACTCAGCAACTGGCCCTAGGAGAGTCCCCGACACTCGACATTCAAGTGGCTGTCCTCCCGGTTAGTGCTCTGCAGAATTAGAACACCTGCCTCTGTGATTGTTGAGGAAGGTGCTCGAAAAGCAAGGCCGGTTGGATCCTTTTAAACAGAGGGAGTAGGTCGTGCACCTCCCAGTGAGCGCTGGCCTCTGCTTGTCCCAGGACACACCACCGTGCTCAGGACTTTCTGGAACCCCACTTGGGAGTGGCTTTAGAAGTCAGCTTCATTGCTAAGAAAACCTTTCTGCTGACTTTATACAGTAGTTCCTAGCTCCTGATTACTCTGTCCTGTGTGGTTACCTCTCTTGTTCAGCAGGCTGGATTCTGAGATTTTTGACTGTTTTGAAAACTCAGGTGTGCCCTAAAGAACAAGGTCTTACAATGAAGGATATACAAATGAAAGTTTTGGGAGGAGTCTGCAGGAGCTGCCACTGCATTTTGGGGTTCATAGGCTTTGTTCACTCTTTCGTTGTTTGCAACTCACGACATACGTATTTTTATAGAAAAAGTGCTTTGGGTGACAACTGGTTTATAAACACCCTGTTGATGGTCAGATGTTGATGTGATAGGGACTTTCTACCTTAGTCCTGAAAGAAGTGGGTGACATATAGCTTCTTGTTTTTGTTTCTCGTTGATTTATTTTTCATGGAAATTGGTGTTGGCAAGCAGGGCTGCCATAGGGTATTTAGGCCCATATACAAAGTGCATCTGACCTCCATCCATAAGAAGTAGTTAGAACACACACACACATCAGAGAGTCTGAGGGGAGGACGGGCCTAGACCACCGCAGGCACCTAGGCATCTGTTTTAGGAACTGATGTCCATCCAGAGCTGGCTCAGGGCAAAGCGCCACATAGGAAGGTGGTAGGTTATTGGGGCTCTTGCACAGAAGCTTCCGGGGCCTTTTGAGCACAGCAAGACTCGTGACTGTAACGTGGGGAAGACGCCGATCAGGGTGCAGTGTGGCTGCCGGGGCTTCCAGGCACCCAGACTCCCGGCCAGGCCACTCCACACACTCAGCCCGCCATTCCGTCTTCTGGAACAGTGAGAACCCGCACTTCCAAACGTCCGTGTGTCTGGGCCTCACTGATGCTGGGAGACATGGTGGTGCTGGTGGCGCCGAGGTGGGGTTTCACTGCAGGGAAGGGCTGTTCAGAAGAGGATTGGCTTCTCTTCCTGACTCCAGAGGGCAGACCTGGGGCCCAGCAGAGGAGGGAGCGAGGTGCACTGGTTTTGATGACGTCCTCTGTGAGGACAGGCAGGCCTGGCTCTAAGTGAGGCTGCCCCAGAGCAGTGCACTGCTTTGCACGGAACACATTCATGGGGACCTCAGGACAGAAGGCAGGGGCCGCCCATGTCACTGTGGTTGGGTGAAGCATGTTTGTATGGGTCCCCTTTCCCTGCAGGGGAGAGAGAGAGAGCATCCTGGGGGAGCAGCCCCATTATGTAGTCACCATGTCAAGCAGCTGGGACATCTGAGAATGTTCCCGATGGAACAGATCAAAGAGTCTGCAAGGTTATGCGGAGGACGCAGAAATGTACTTGTCATGGCCCTCGAATGTCAGCGGGGGGAGAACCGTTGTTCCAGAACCAGTTTGCAAACACTGTGAAGACTGTGGGTTCGACGGTAGTACAGGGTGACTCTGGGAGCCATACGTCCCTTCAAATGAGTGTAACCTCCTGTGACGTGGCGATAGGCCTGACAGATCCAGGGGAAGCAGTAGATGTAATCTGACGTCAACAAGACTGGATTCTGTGCCACACACCCAGCCATCCGTAAAACGGTGACACCTAGTCTAAACCAGTGATTTACAAACCTTCTCTTTAAAGCCGTGCACCCACGTTTTCATGTTGTGGGGAACCCCGGTCTTTAGAGAGGCTAAGACCAGGGCTGGCGATCTCTGCCAACAGCATCTGTTAGGGGATGAGGGGAACAGAGAGCAAATGGAGCGAGACACTAGGAAGTCCTCCCCGAGTCACTGCCATTGAAATGGCCAATGCATCAGCGTTGCCCGCCACTCTGCCCCATGTGTTCAAAAGGGCCTGGCACGTAGTAAGCACTAAAAAAATATTTGTTGAATTCAGTGAATGAGCAAATACATGAAGGGTTTGCTCTGGGTCTACTTAAAAATAAAACTAATATAGTTAGGACGATAGTAAACCGCACAATTAATGGGCTAACTCTGGCCCACTGCCAGTTTTTCAATAAAGTTTTTTTTTTTTTTTTTTTTATAATAGTCACAGAGAGAGAGAGAGAGGCAGAGACACAGGCGGAGGGAGAAGCAGGCTCCATGCACCGGGAGCCTGATGTGGGATTCGATCCCGGGTCTCCAGGATCGCGCCCTGGGCCAAAGGCAGGCGCCAAACCGCTGCGCCACCCAGGGATCCCTCAATAAAGTTTTATTGCCACAGAGCCACGCTCACACCATGTCGTGGCTGCTTTCTGCTGACGTGACAGTCTGGAGTCGTTGTGACAGGGACCACATGGCCCAGAAAGCCAAAACCCTGTACCGCCTGGCACTGCACGGCAGGAGTTTGCTGGACTAGGATCCAGGAGAAAGTCTGTGCTTCCTCAGGTGCGTGAGGCTGGACCGGGGAAGCCCAGAAGTCCACTCACCACACAACAGGGCACTGCCCGACGTAGGAGAGACTTGAGTAGCCACCGAGCCTGGATCCCTTCTTCTGTTGTTTATGAAACAGTTCGCATTTGCCAGGCCCTGCGGCAGCTTCCGTCCCAGTGAGCGTGTGACGCAGGCAGGGATCTCTGCACTAGCAGGCGAGCACGGGGAGGCTAGTGGCACTCAGGGCCCCTCCGCACCTGTGGGTCTGGGGCCTGCGTCTCACAGCACCCGGTGCTCAGGCCAGCTGCTCTCCTCCAGCTCGCCTTTCCTCCTCTCTCGGCACCCTACCGCCCGTGTTCACGTGCCCTGTTCCGTCCACACGTCGCCTGGAGTGTTTCTTCACGCCAACTCTCCTGGCCTTTCCTTTGCCACCACGCGTGCGTGATGAGCTCCCAGCATGGTCCACCCTGGCCCAGACCCTGGAGCCACAAGGGACGAGTAAAGCCCCCTAGTGCCTCATGTCAGGATCATGGGCAAAGAGAGGTGCTGCACTACCACACGGGAACACCCCGAGAGAGGTATTCTCGTGGGCACCACCTGCCCACCTGCTGATGCTGGGAGAGGCTGAAGGCTTCCTCTGAAGTAGGGACAAAGTCAGCTCCCAGACTGGATGGGAAGGATGGTGGGTCAAGGCTGTGAGAGGCTCAGACCCAGGCAGCTGAGATGGGTGTGCAGGGGGAGGATGTGAGTGTGCAGGGGCAGCAGGGCAGGGTCGCATCAAGGTCTGGGACAAACTCCTGTCAAGGTCACCTGAGCTGGTTGAAAACAGTCACGCGGGTATAATAATCTCTCGCAGTTGGTCCTAGACCCAGGGAAAACAATTACTATTGTACAACAAAATTCATTTTTGCTTATTATTTTAAAAATACTTGTGTTTATTATATATAATTATTTACTAAATTTTAAAAAAGATTTAATTTATTTATTCGAGAGAGAGGGAGCAAGCAGGGGCTGGAGCAGAAGAAGAGGGACAAGCAGACTCCTCACTGAGCAGGGAGCCCAGCGCGGGGCTTGATCTCACAACCCTGAGATCATGACCTGGGATGAAATTGAGCGTCAGACGCTCCACCAACCGAGCCATCTGGGCGCACCTGTGTATTACACTTTTAAAGTGGAGGAGTGAAAATCTCAGGTGCACTTTGGATATCATCAAGGAATTATTAAAGTTGATACTTGTTCAAGTGTCGGCGACCATGATGTCCATCGGCCACTGCTGTACTGCATTCAGCGACGGGGAGATGCATCTTGTTGAGCATCTTGTTGTCTCGTGGCTTTGCTGGTAGCCTCATGCCACATCAAATGACAGCATCGGGCAGAGTCCAAGTTGCCCATAATGAGGTTGAGGACTTGGTCACTGCCATAGGTAACAGCCCATTTCTCACCTGGGTGGGTGGGTTTGCTAGAGCGTCCCAAGAGGGTGCCCCTGGCAGGATGCCACAGCGAGCGCCGGGTGCAGGGTATGGAGTTGAGGTACACATGGGTCCTGGACCCCCAGGCTTTCCAGCAGGCCCTCCGTCTGCCTCTCTTCTCTGAGCCCACACGGGTCTCAAACCCTAACTCCACTGGAGGCGTCAGCTGCCCCTGGAGCATGCAGCCTCGCCGTGATTCGAGAAGCCAGGGCCACCTTCAGCAGGCCGGGCACAGGCCCTCCAGGTGCCCCTCCAACCCAGGCCACCACACCGTTCACGGTGCCCTTCACCATGCTCCACTCAGGGGTCCTGGGGCATAGGCCACTGGTCTCGGTGGTCCTGGGGGCGGGAGCCAGTGGTCTTGGTGGTCCTGGGGGCAGGGGCCAGGGGCCAGCCTCCTGTGACAGCCAGAGTGACCTGAGCCAGAGCCCTTGGTCAGAGCCCACCAGCAGCCTGTAGGTTGTGACAGTGTCTTCAGGACGATCTGGGAGGGAATGTGGGGGATGAGAGGAGCCCGGAAGACTTGGGAAGGCTCCCGCAGTCTAGAGCATCGTGCTCATTAGCCTGGAGGCCTGTGTGTGAACTGGAAGGTTCTATCTATGCTGTTGGTTTAGCATGTGTTTGATGTGAAAAAGTGATTCCCATTGTTTCTCCAACTAATGGCAGTTTTTTTCTAGACCTGGCCACAGAGGTTTGTTTATAAATAGTTTTGGTGTTTCTGACAAAACAATGGCCCACCTATCACTGCCTCATATTTATTATTTTGGTAAGAACGGAGTCTTCATTGTAACCGTTCGGGCTGCTGTAATGGCAGATCGCGGGCCGGCTGGCTTACAGACGGCAGGCCTGTGCTTCTCACGGTCTGAGGCTGGAGTCCAAATCGAGGCCCAGTGAGTGTCTGGTGACGGCTGCTTCCTGGGTCATAGGTGGCTGTGCTCAGTTGGTGAAGGGGTGGGGAGTGCCCTGGGTGTCCTGTACGCAGCCTTGGATCCCATCGTGAGAGTGCAGCCCTGCCCTCCCAAAGGTCTCACCTCCTGGCACCGTCTCCAGGGTATT
Organism: Vulpes lagopus; assembly: GCF_018345385.1. NCBI lineage: Eukaryota > Metazoa > Chordata > Mammalia > Carnivora > Canidae > Vulpes > Vulpes lagopus. The sequence continues at coordinate 131,870,640 of NC_054828.1, forward strand.
AGGGTCTCCTACATGAGTCAGGGCACCATCCCCGGTGGGTTAGGGTCTCCCACGTGAGTCAGGGGCACCGTCTCTGGGAGGTTAGGGTTTCCCATGTGAGTCAGGGGTGCCATCTCCGGGGGGCTAAGGGTTTCCCATGTGAGTGGGGCACCGACATTCAGGTGCATTCAGACCACAGCAGCCCATGTTGCCGTCTCCCACTCGCTAGTGTCATCCTCTTGCACAGGCTGTGCAGCTGAGGGCTGTTTTGGGAGGTCCTTATCTGTCCATCCAAGGAGCCCAGGTGCTTTGGGAGTAAGTGCAGGGATGCAGACATTAGGATCAGATGCACCTGCTTTGAGCCTCAGCTCTTGGTGAATCTGTGTGACCTTGAGGCAGTTCGTAGGTTCTCTGAGGCATAGGGTCAGCATTTGTAAAAGAGGGCTCCTAGGAGCTGCTTGGGAAGATTGTGGGGGGTTAAAGAGATTCATTCATGAGGTGCACATCGTGGGCCAGCCCTGAACCAGAGCCATGGCAGTCACCGTCACCGGTGTGGATGGCACAAGGCATCTGGAACATACTAGGAATGTGACCTTCACTGGATGAATGGGTTACAGAGCTCGTCTCAGGATGACAAACCATTGACATCATGTAAATGACAGGTCATCAAACTGGCTGCATGCTGGGATTACCCGAGCTGCTTGTAGAAGTCCCCTTCCCTGGGCCTCACCTTGAATTCAATGTTTCGCATAAGGCCCTGACGTTAGGAGTTTTAGACTATCCTTGAGTGATTTTAGCAGGTGGTCAGAATTGACACTGTTGACTTAAGACCTTTGGAAAGCAGGACACAACGGGCCTTAGGCCGCCGTGTTGTCCCCCAGTGGGTACCCGGGATGGTGACCCTGTGATGGCCCTAAGGCGAGGGTGCAGATAGGCTTTGGAGTCCGGCAGAGTTCCACCCGAATTGGGACTGCCACTTACTAGCTGTGGGACACTGTGGTCGGCCATGTGATCCCCAAATGGACTCTCCACGAAGGTCCAGAACATGGCTGATGCTCAAAAACACTGGTTTTGCTGTTTATAAATGATGACACGTGATGTAGAAGCATAGTACGTTATAGAGCTGGTGTGTCCATTAAATGAGAGAAGGTTTGGAAAGTACGTGCTACAGCTTCTTACACTTATTCTCTCATTGTGCCACCCATATATGTTATAAATGCGTCACCTACTAAACATACATGTGTGCTGATTGCTTTTAAAACTATTGTCTTAGCAAGTATTCATATAAAAAGTTTTAAAAATACGATGTAACTTATTTTTTATAATATAATCCTGATCTACATCACAATGCATTTAGCGAGCAGCCATCTTTCCTAGATCCTTTTTGAAAGCAGATAGGTTATAAATTATAAATATTCAATGCCTAGCAGAATCTGATACAGAGAAGGCATTCAGGTATGTAATGAACTGTGTACTATTCACATAAGATGGCATCCCATTTTGCATCGATGTGAATCCTAATTACAAAAAAATTGAATTCTTGACCTCCAAGTGACTGTGTAATACTGGGTGTGACTGTGATTCTCCTCTGCGCAGTCTCTTCCCACCCTTAGCCATCCCCCACTGCTGTGGGCACTGGTGCTCAGTGGGAGCTGGCGCTCAGGTGGGGGTTCACATCCAGATACGGGCTGGCTCTGAGATGGGGGAGTGGTGGAAGCTTCCAGGTGGAAGCTGGTACTCAGGTAGAGGCTGGTGTTCAGGTGGGGTCTCCTGTGCAGGTGGAGGCTGGTGCTCAGGTGGGAAGGGTCTCATGTCCAGGTGGAGGCTGGTGCTCAGGTGGGGGGGTATGTCTCATGTCCAGGTAGAAGCTGGCATTCAGGTAGAGGCTGGTGTTCAGATGGGGTCTCCTGTGTAGGTGGAGGCTGGTGCTCAGGTGTGGGGGGGCTCACGTCCAGGTGGGGGCTGGCAGGCGCTCAGGTGGGGGGTCTCATATCCAGGTGGAGGCTGGTGCTCAGGTTGGGGGGGACTCACGTCCAGGTGGGGGCTGGCAGGTGCTCAGGTGGGGAGGGGTCTCATATCCAGGTGGAAGCTGGCACTCAGGTGGGGGGGGTCTCATGTCCAGGTGGAAGCTGGCACTCAGGTGGGGGGGGGGGTCTGATGTCCAGGTGGAGGCTGGTGCTCAGTTAGGAGGGGCTCATATCCAGGTGAGGGCTGGCACTCAGATGTGTCCAGAGGTGTGTTCTGCAGTGTGGAGACCTGGTTTCAGGTCCATCGGGTGTCCTGGTTGATGCAGGAACTGGGGAATCTCTTAGGAACTTGGGGAGAAGCTGAAGTTTACAGCTGTTCCACTTCCTGTTGAGCAAACCAGGGCTTGGCTCCTGGAGTGTGGAGAAGGTCACCTGCTGTCTCTGCCTGCCTGTAGCACTAGGGGGTACAATAGGTTTTCTCCGTGTCCTTCCTGCTTTGTTCAGGCAGACAGAAGCACGTCTGTACCTGCTGACATGTGTGATCGGATGGCGATTAGTCTGGCTGCCAGAGGAGGACCCAGAGGATTCACGACCCCGCTCACTGTGCTGCTGGAGGGGCTGCCGCCCTGCCGCCCTGCCGCCCTGCCGCCCGCACGCCTGCCGCGGCCCGCACGCCTGCCCTGCCCTGCCCTTCAAGGGCTTTCTGCTCTCCTCCTTCTGTTGCCCCTCCCCCACCCTCCTCACATCACTTTCCCCCGCGGGAGGCCTGGGACACCTGACATTCAGTACAAAGCCGGAGTTGGGATTAAGAACCTGTAGGAAATGTTCCTGAGTAAGTGTAAGCTGTGGTTGATTGCTGTGGCCGAGGCTTAGGGGGAGAGATTTTCTCTTGACTGTGGTTCCTGGGAACATTCAATTACCCAAATTATAACCTCTGTACCCAAACTCCCTTCACATTTTAGTGGTAAAATAGCACCTTTAAAAAGGGATCATGATTTTATATCCTTTTGCATTTAAAAAAGTCTCGCATCTCTTACAATTTTTTGTGTTCCTTATATGACATGTCGTAATTACTCATTCAGCATCTGTCACTGAGCATTTACAGCGCACCAGGCACCGTTGTGGACCTGGGGGTACAGCAGTGAGCCAGACGGGTGCCCTCACGGGGCTGCATTTGAAGATGAGCAATGCATAAATGTAAATATGGTTTCTGGTAGAGAAAGTGTTATGAGGACACACTAAAGCCAGTTAAAGGCATAGAGAGTGAGGGCTGGGCGCTGATGGGTTGGGGCGGCCTCCTTTGACAAAGTGAAATCTGAGCGTCCAGGGAGGGTAGATCAGGAATGAGAGAGCACGGGTGTGTCCATGTGCCACGTGTATGCGAGGGTGTGCACATGCTGTGTGTGAGGCTGTGTGCATGTGCCACGTGTGTGTGTACTTGCTGTGTGGAAGGGTGTGTGTATACCATGTGTGAGTGTGTGCATGTGCTGAGCCTGACTGTGATTGAGGTAGTGTATGTGCAAGAGCTGTGTGTGTGCACATGCTCTGTGTGAGGCTCTGTGCATGTGCCACGCGTGTGTATATAATGTCTCATGTGCATGTGCATGTGCTGTGAGGGTTTGTGTAAGTGTTGCATATGAATGTACACACTGTGTGGGTGTGTGCACGTATGCACTGTATGAGTGCATACCCTTGCTGTATGTGAGGGTGTGTGCGTGTACTGAGCCTGAGTGTGATTGAGATACTGTACGTGCAAGAGCTGCATGTGTGCACATGCCAGGTGTGTGTGTGTGTGTGAGTGCATGGTAAACGTGTGTGCACCTACCAAGTGTGTGTGAGGAAGTGCATGGAGTGCATGTGAGTGGGGGTGTATTTGCTGTGAGTGTGCACATGTGCCAAATATGAGCATGTGTTCACATACACCGTGTGTGTGACTGAGTGAGGATGGGTGTGTAATCGCTGGGTGTGTGCCTGTGTGCGTGCACTGTGCCGAGGTCCAGGGGTGGCCTCCCAGGAGGAGGAGCTGGCATGGGGCAGACAGCGAGGAGGCTGGCCAGTGACCCCCAGCGTCCGTGAGCAAAAAGTGGGCGGGTGGGTGAGGCAGGAGGTGTCTGGGTCGCGGCGGGGCCCGCAGACCCTGGTTCCCAGGAGGTAGTGAGTGTAGGGGTGCACAGGGAGGGGGTTCAGCTGGCCATCCCGGGCCTGCGGGAGCACACAGGACGAAGGCCTGGGGCCCAAGGGAAGGGAAGGCAGGACTGTGGGCACAGGAACGTCCACCGTGCTTGCACTGGCACAGGCGTGCTGTGTCCCTGGGGAGGGGCGCAGGATGTGCGGGCTGGGCAGTGGGCGCCTGGCTGAGGGCAGGAGGCGCCACGGGGGCTTCAGCATGGAGGGGCCTGCGTGGGGACGGGACGGAGAAGGGGGAGCTCGTGCAGGCCGGGGAGGGGAGGACCTGGGTCACTGTGCCCGGCCAGCCCTGCTCCCACCACACCCGCTCTCGGGTCCTGCTGCTGGCTGCCAGGCAGCTTGGGGTCTCGGGTCCCATTGCCCACCCCGTCTGCAGAGAATGCTGGAAGGCGGCATCTTTGCTGTAGGGCTGTACTTGGGGAGAAGACCCAGATAGAGGGGCATAGTGACAGAGGGGTCACCGAGGAAAGGGGGGCCCAGGCGAGGAAGGACGTGGGAGATCCGCCAGGGAGTGGGCATGGCCCTTGTCCCTCTTGTCCGGAGCGGTGGGGCCGTTGCGTTTCCGAGGACACAGAGGTGCTGATGAGAACTCCAGAAAGCCAGGTGCTGCGGGAGCCTGGGTTTCACGGGCTCGTCACCGGAGGAGCCCCGGGAAAGTGCCTGTGCCCTGGCAGGTGGGAGGGTGGCCGCCGTGTCCCCACCCCGGGAGGGCCGGGCCGCCCTTGCTGCTGCGGGCTGTGACTACAGGCCAGGAGCCCCGGGGCCGTCCTGGGAAGCATGGCCGTGGGCTGGAGTCCTGTGGATCAGCCCCCTCCCCTCGGCTCAGCCTCCCTGGTTACGTGTTTAGCATTCGACGCATCTGTCGAATGTGTGCCCTGGCCATGCTGCAGTCTGGCCGCGCTCTCGGGGCCGCAGCTTTGCTCCGAGACAGTTGCAAGGTCGGTTTTGTCCGCTGGGATCTGCACGCTTGCACTCGAGTCAAGTGGCCGCCTTCCTGGCTGACAGGTCCACCCGCAGACACCTGAGGGCCCGGGGAGGGGGGGGAAACAGGCCCGGTTGCTTAGCAACAGATTCCAGCCCGCATCTGTGCTTTCTGGGCCCGCGTGGTGGCCTGGCTTTGTGATGGCGAGGACTTTTTGTTTCTTATTATACTCTTCCTCCATCGCTGAGGCTGCCGTTTGCTTGCTACTGCCAGGCAGAGAGCAGAAGAACTTTCCCGACCCCCGAGCCAACCAAATGGTGGAGGACCCTTCCTCAGCTATGACATTTGGCATCTGACAGTCTGTCTGTCTGTCCTGCGGTAACTTTCCGAGGAGTTAGGTGATTTAAATGAATTCTCTGAAACTAGCAAACGGGCCCCAGAATACACTTAAAATTCAGCGTTTGAATTCCTTTTTTGTTTTCTGATGAGATAGTGATCTGTGTTTTAGAGGAGCTCTGTCGGAGTAGAAGTTGAAAAATCCCATCCCTGGCTGTTGGTTGAGGGAATAAAAGCAGTGTTTCAGGGTCAGGTGCGGCCTGCCCACCCCCCCGGGGGGCGCTGACTCCTCCCTGCATTCATCTCCCCAGATTCTCAGTCCACATCAGACACTCAGCAGCCTGAGGATGTGAGAGGAGAACCACACTCTATGGAGAGCCTCAGTTCCCAGTGGCCGCGGAGCAGGCCCTTTGGAGTTCACATGCACCTGTCGGTGACCACACGCACAGCAACCTGTCTGGGTCACTCTGAATGGTTCTTGGTGAAGAGAAAAATAAGACTGAGGAGTGGTGTGAGCGTGCGGAGAGTGCAGCAGAGCATCAGCAGAGGCAGGTTAGGACAGAGCCGGGGCGGGGAGCAGGGTGGGGGAGGGACAAGCCCTTCACGCCTTCCCCACACGTCCTCTTCCCCTTAGGAAGGCAGAGGGCCTGACCGCAGATGGGCACTCAGTGTGTGGGGGGCTGTCTCATGCTGGAGGGGGCCACAGCACCAGTGCATCAGCGTCTGTCTTCCCTCCACCCAGCAGACGTCATCAGGTACATGCCATACACTGGGCAGGTGTCTCGATGTAACTACAACAGCAGTTAGGTCACCTGGACCCCCTGCCCACATGGAGTTTACATCTCAGGGGAAGCAGGTCAGTGCATCTTCACTCGGTGGCCTCTGCGCCCACACCCTCTTGAGCAGGCCCAGAGCCGAGGCCATGGAGCATGGTGTCCCGTGCTTGGTCTTGGAGGCCAAGCTGCATCTGCTTGGAGGTCTAGGCTGGATCTGCTCCTCACTGTGGGTGTGCCCTGAGCCTCAACTCTCCCGTCTACATGGGGATCGATCCCCTAGCTGCGGGGCTGCTGGGCAGACGGACCACAGCTGGTGTGTGGTCAGGGGGTTCTGGTGCCTGTGCTCTGCAGGGCGCTCCGTGAGGCACGAGGCAGTCTAGGGCACCCCGGCCCCGAGGCCACGCCACCTTCATATGTGCTTACAAAACTGCTTCCCCTGTCCCTGAGGTGAAGACAATACATGTCAGGACACATGCACGCTGACCGCTTGACTGCCCCCCACACCCCCAGATTCGAGCACCTGGCTGTCCCCAACCCCTGGTCTCCCCATGTCTCTGGGACACAGCCGGCAGGACGGCCTCCTAGCTGGCCCTGCTCCCGCTGTGCCTCTCCTGGGCTTTCTGACATTTAGCATCTGCCAACTGGAGATACGTGGTGGCCAAGTCACGGTGGAGCAATTCCAGTATCAGCAGCATGCATGTGGCTGTCCTCATGGCAGCAGTTGTAAGATACCTTTTGCCTTATAAATAGGTTGACTCTGTTGAGAAAAAGCCCTCTTTTCTGACACGCGTGGGTTCTCAGGTCAGGAATCAGGCAGGGCATGGCAGGGTCAGCCCTTCCCTGCTTCCCAGTGCCTGCACCTGGCTGGCGGGTCTGGTGGGTCTGGAAGGATGGAGCCGGGGTCCTGGGAAGGCTTGTTACTCCTGAGGGTCGTGGTTGAAGCTGGCTGTTGGCAGGGGAGGCTTGAGCAGCAGCAGCTAGTCCTCTCGCCGTGGCTGGTGGCTTCCTCACGCCGTGACACTGGGCTCCTCGGCGAGAGAAGCAAGAGCGGCCAGCCGCTGAGAGCGTGGCCGTGTGTGTGATCGCAGAAGCTGGGCCTTCCCTCCACCGCCGCACACCCATCTCCGTGTGCTCGGCAGCGGCCTTTCTCCTTTGGAACTCGGAAGTCATTTAGAGCAGTTCTGGACAGAAGGCGGTGACCTCCTGGGGTTTGGCACATGGGCAGACGGACAGGAGGCTGGCAGCCTGGGGCCAGGACACGCCGCCCTAGGAGGACTGTCGGCAGGCCCACTGGATGGCAGCCGCGGTGGTCTTTCCTAGGGTCGTTTTCGGTGGGGTGAAGAGTCCCTGTGCACTTGACCAGTTTGTCTTTGGCTGATATTTATTTTTGATACTTTGCTCTTACACACAAAGCTGTGACGGGAATCTACACATACATCTTTTGTCCTTGTCTGAGTTTTCCTTCTGGAAGAATTTACCCAGGAGGACTCACTGGGTCTCTACACATCTTCAGGCAGCCTCACCGCCCCTTGGTCTCTTCCTGCCTGAGTTGCGGGGACTCCATGTCCCACCCCATCTGCCTCCCCTGCAGCCCACTGCGCCCAGGCCACATGTACCTACAGGTGGCCGGGCCCTGCTTTTGTCTCCTCATCCTGCTGCCTGGGCCGAGGGAAGCCACCCCTGCGGGTGTCTCCTGCAGTGGGGGGCTCAGGAGGGATCCACCCAGAGGTGACACACGTCACTGGTGTAGCACCTAGCCAGCAAGGGCACGAAGGCTGCTCAGAGGAAAGGAAGCCAGATCTCCATGAGCAGTACTGAAGACGGCCACTCGCTCGGGAGGGTAAGACAGGGAACCCAGAGAGGCACGGAGGGGGTGCAGAGGGGAGCAGGCAGGGGCAGGGCTCAGCAGAGCCCAGGGTTCCCGGGACCCAGCATAGAAAGGGGCAGCGTGTGATGACAGGCCCTGCAGACAGGGCAAGGAAGACGGAGTACAGGCCGACACGCCAGCGTGCATGCTGGCACAGCACCGCCCGGAGTCCACACCCCGGGGGACGGGAGCCGCGAGCTCGCACTTGGTGATTCCTGGTGGCTCCTAGGTCTTCACCCGCTCAGGCTCGCTCACGGAGGAGGTGTTATTCCCATGCTGTTGACGGGAAAACACTTCTCCAGGGTCGCAGAGCGCCTGAGTCAGATCTGGGCTTCAAACTCGGGTCTTCCAGCTCCGGGGTCTGTTTTCCCGTCGCAGGGTCCCGTGGCTCCATGTGGAGAACCCTTACGTGGCTGTGTCAGGTGTGGAGCAGAGGGTGGTACTCTGGGACACCGCGTGCCAGGCCCCCGTCTGGAGCCTGCAGCACCCGTCGTGTGAAGACTGCCCCCTCGGGCCACCCTCGGCCCCCTTGGTATTTGTAGACACCCGAGCACCTGGAGGTTGTCAGATGCAAAATGTGTAAGTACAGAAGATGTCATAAGCCCCCCACGTAACTTGGGTTTTTTGCATTTCATGGGGAGATCCAGAATTTCAAAGTAGCTGCCCTGTGCATTTTAGAAAGGTTGTTGATCAAACAGATGTGTTTAAAGTGCGTCTTTCAGAGTTCGCCCACCCTCTTCCTGCGTTTTCAGCCATTTTCAGTGAAATGAAGAGAGGAAAGAGGAGTTCACAGTAGGTAAGAGGGCGGATCATCCCGTGGCCTGCAGGGCTGTGTCCTCGTGTTTAGCCGACCGGCGTTGTTTAATTGGGGCGCATCGTCGAGCTGCGTCTCCCCGTCCGCCCGGCGTTGTGTGAGGGTGGGTGCGGGGTGCTGCATTCATTAGGGAGGCCGTGAGATCAGCCTATCTGACAGTGGAGGAGTCGGGCTTCTGGAACTGGCTCCTCGTCCCTGCCACACCGAGAGCATTAATGGGCACCAGCTGGGCTTCCCCGCGCACAGCGGCGGCCGTGGCGGCTGCAGAGAGCCTCCGTGCCCACGCGAGCACACACTTCAGTGGCCGTTCCCCGGGCAACGGCGTCTCGCAGCCAGCTGGCTCTGCCCCCGAGCCCATCAAAGCGCACACCCGCCAGGAGCCGGCGCTGTGCCCGCCACCGTCTGTAGGCTCTGATGTCGGAGCATTTGCAACCGGGTTTCAAGGTTAAACACGAGGGAATGAACGAGGGGACTGCGTAGTCAGGGACCGCAGCTCGGGGCGTGTGTAGGTGTGCGTGGGTGTGCGCAAGGTGAGCGGGAGGGAGGGAACGCCCAGCCGTTGGCCGTCAGGTTTCACGTTTGCTCCAGACAAAAGCGCAGAGAATGGGCTCCCTCGGTGAAAGGACGTGTGGCCAGGAGCAGCCCGCAGCCGTGTCCCCGGCTGGGCCATGCGGGCTGCTGCAGGGCGGGCCTGGGGCCCCGTGAAGGCTCCGTGGGGAGGGGGCTCCGGCGTGGGTGTGGGGGCCTCGAGCACTCGCGCCCGGCCGGCGGGCTCACCCGACCACGGCGCTCGTGGCCTTGCCCGCGGATTTCCATGAACTGACCTAGCTGACCGGGCCGGATGCCTCCACATGATGGTATGATGCTGGACCCACCGTCCTCGCTGGTCAGCTCTTTTGCAATATTGAATACAAAATTCCCATTTTCAAGCACTTCACCTTTTAAAGCGTTCCGGTGTTTGAATTTGGCCTTTCCGTCTGACACCGACTCAATTTAATTAGTACAAGATCCTTTGGTGTTTAATTCGGGGGCTCTGCACGCTTCATACAGGCTTCGGTTTTAATCTCCCATTTCTGTTAAGAGCATTTGTTGTTTTTTTTTTTTCTCTTTTCCTGACCCATCTGTAGGAGTTTGAAATAATCATAATTACTTATGGAAAGATATGGGAAATCAAGATAATTTGTTTTGGAATTGGGTTTTAATTTGGGGTGTCGGACAGGTGAAATTAGGATCCTTCCACCTGCACGTTGTGACTTCATGAGATCGGCTCCTGTTCTTGAGTTGGCCGCCTATCAAGAACCTCCATGAGGCGCATGAGGGGTCACGTGCACTGCGGTCAGCAGTGGTCCTCACAGGCACTGGGGGCTCACAGCGAGTGTTGGGAGCAGATGACTCAGTTTCTGAACCCTCATTTTTTTCTTGAACTCGAACTACTCCCTTCCACTTGCCTTTCCTCCTCATTTTGTTTTGTTTTTCCTTTTCATAAAGAAGATACTTCCCTGGGGGCCAGTCCTGGGTCTGTTTTCTGTTTCATGATGATCTCCTTTTCTTAGAATTGCTCTTTACCCTGTCCTTTCTGCCTCCAGGCCGGCCTCTGGGGCTGGTGATGTCCACAGACACTCCCGCCTCCTGGTGGACAGGACGTCAGGAGCAGGACCACTGCCAGCTGGAGGGCACTTGTGGGCACAGTAGACAAAGGTCGTTTCCCAAGTTTCCAAGTTGGGTGGGTTTCATACCAATTAGTGTAAGCCGACCGCTCTAGTGATGAGGGGTCACAGGCACACACAGGGGAGAGGACCCGCATCCTCCGGGTTGTTGCGCTGGGGGCATATGCAGGGACACTGGCCCTACCTGTCCCCTCTGCGGGGCTCCTCGTGCAGGAAGCAGCCCCCACAGCCGTGCACAGTGCCTGGCACAGGAGAAAAGTGACAGCGTGCATGAACCAGGGAGAAGGGGCCAAGGCAAGGGGATGGTGGCCACCATGCAGGTGGCTCCTAGGAGTGACTTGGGGGCACCCCGTGGGGCTGCACTGAGCTGGAGCCCAGAGGCCATTGCAGACAGCAGGTAGCATGCGACCTTAGCACTCTGGCCCTGGCACGGAGCTGGGCCAGACTCACCTTGGGCTGGAGGAAGCCCCGCTGAGCGCTTGTTGCAATCGAGCCATGCTAGGTGGCCGCCCACGAGGGTGTGCTTGCCCACAGTAAAGTCAGATGGGGTGTTTGCCTGGACTTGGAAAGGCAAGCCGACTTCCACAGTGAGCATATGACGTCCCCAGCGAGCATACTGCACCAGGCAGGTGCACTAGGGAGTCGGCCGCTGCAGCCTGGCTGTCCTGGTGCTGATTCCAGTGGTCCATCCATCCGTGGCCTGGCCACTGCTCCGTCCGACTGAGCCGCAGGATGGCCTGCGAGGTGCAGCGTGAGGCAGCACAGGGACAGGAGGGATGCAGGTTGGTGGGCCGGCCTGTGTGCGGCAGGGGACACGGGTGATCAAGGCACAGAACGTGGGTGTGGGGGAGGAGGGCGCTGGGCAGATGCTGTGGTAGCAAAGTGTATGAAGGGGAGCTTGCCACACGGGGCAGATAATGTGGGAAGAGAAAGGACTGGAATTAAGGCCGAGTTCTCCCTCATTACCTCCCCCGAACCCACCAAAGACCAGCAAGAAAAGAGTGGAGCACGGCACTTGCCTTTCCTGTTGAGGGTAGTTCTAGAAAAGCGTGAGCCAGGATGGACTGTGCAGAGTGGGTCACAGCCTGTCCCCCCGCCCCTGTCCTCACAGCAAGCTCCCTGCAGACGGGCGGCCCTAGGACACCTGGGAGGCGGGTCCGGGGACACCACGCGTCATGACCACCCCCAGGGGCCGCATTTGATGGGCCCGTGCTGCATGCACACGGAGTGCTGCTGTGGCCGTGTCGCCTGTGCACCCCAGCTGTCTGCATGCTGTAGGCTACTGCGCGGGGGTGCCCTGTCCCATGGCCTCTTGTGCTCCCTTTATCACACAGCTCCCCCGTGCTTCATGGGTGTGTCGTGAATACTCTGTTTCCGTGTCCTTGGTCCTCAGAGCCCTGGAGCGGGCCCCCGCGTCCCACTTGCTCAGACTGAGCCAAGGCCGTGGCTCGGAGCCGCAGGTCAGTCTCAGCACGGCCTGTCCAGGCTCCGCGTGTGCACACGCCCCGTGCCCAGTGCTTACCGACGAGCTATTTCAGGGTAGAAACCGCGTGGACTGGTATTGTTACGAGGGGGTTGTTGATGTTTGAGCCTGGGGCACGTAGTAGAAACCTAAACACATCCATCAGGAAATCATGGCGTTATCGAAGAATGGAGGTATGAGGGCGTTTTTGGGGGGTGTTAATTAATTTCTGACATGAGTGGGTGCCAGAGCAGTTTATAATAGTGGTTTTAGAGACCATCGCTGAAGGTGGTGCCTGCCATTTTTGCTCCAGCTAATGCTGATGAATCACCGTGTTCTCTGTTTTAATGGGAATGTGGATGGTCCCTGTCCAGAAAGCAAGCGCTGGGATGCCAAGTGAGTGTCACCGTTGCCTTTTTGTAGTTCCGAAAAATGAGTGGCTGCATGCGGAGTGCAAGTTAATGCGCGTATCAGCGAAGAGTTCTGCGGTAGGTGCCAGGGCGCTGCGCGTGCTTGGTGGCGAGGCCGTCGGGGAGTAAGGCTGGGCGGCAAGCCGGGCCCGCACCCCATCCTGGCAGCCCTCAGTGCGGGCACAGAGCCACAGCTCCCGAGTGTCGGTAGCTGGAAAGAGCCGGGGCTCTGTGTAGTTGGGTTCTGAGACGAGCAGACCTCTCAGGTGGTCAGAAGGTGACCCAGGCCCCAGGTAGAGCCCAGCATCCCCTCAGAGAGGCAGCCCTGAGAGGGGCCACTGGCGGAGCAGCCCCGGCCCAGCCCTGGTGTGCGGTCAGGATGCAGAGTGTGGGCTCGGCCTGGCCGTCTCCTGGGCTGCGTCCTGCCAGGGTGCCAGTGCTGTGCGTCCTGCTGGGCAGGGCTGAGGACGGAGGGGACGGTGCTGTGGGCAGCCTCGCTGGGAGCTGGCTGTGAGTGCAGGAGTGTCCCGGCCAGCACCTGCGGAGAAGCGGTCCCTTGGGGGAAGTTTCAGCAGCAACCCTGGTGGCCCAGTGGCTGTGGGCAACATGGGGCCTTGGGTCCTGGGATATCCATCTGCAGGACCTCAGGGACACAGGGGCGGGGCTGGGCAAGTCCTGCTACAGGTGCAGATGCTGCTGGGATTCTCAGCAATCCTGAAGGAGGGCAAGGTGCTGGGCTACGCTCTGGGACGCCGGGCGTTTGCATCGACCTCAAAGGTCTGTGCTTAGCTGGCTCCGCCCCTAGCTGGTGGGCCTGTCCTGCAGGGAGCGACAGACACTTGCATTCACACCCAGAGCAAGGGAGAAGAGGTGCCATTGTCTGTGTCATGCCGACCCCCACCCCCCCGAAATGCTTTGTCTTCAGCCGCCTGTCATCCTTGCTGCAGTCCCGGAGGCTCCAGAGGTGTTGGTGCTCAGGGAAGGTGGGTCACTTCTCTGAGGTCATAGGGCCAGTTGAAGGTGGGTGGGGACATGGGGCAGGGCTTACCTGGTGGCAGAGCCGACCCAGGTGACCCTGCACACCTGCACAGGCCACTCTGTCTCTTCGGAGCCCCAGGAAGGACCTTACCTGTCCTGTGCACTTTGGTCAGTTAATTACAAAGGAGGGAAACCAGGGGCCCCTGGGTGGCTCCATTGATCAAGCGCCCGACTCATGATTTCTGCTTAGGTCATGATCTCAGGGTTGTGGGATCGAGGCCCGCGTCTGGCTCCCTGCTCAGCGTGGGGTCTGCTTGAGATTCTCCGTCTCCCTCTGCCCCTTACCTGCTCACACTCCATTTGTCTCTCTAAAATAAATAAATAAATAAAATCTTTTTTAGAAAAGGAGAGACACCATAAAAGCGCCTGGGAGCGGGGGTGGCCCCACTTTGTAAGGCCATGAGGCAGATGAACAGGTTAGCTCGTGGGAAGCCCTTGGAGACAGGCAGGTAGTGTGGCACTTGCCACCCGTTCCAGCCGCCCCTCACTCCTTACCACTGTAATGCCGTCTGTCCCTGACATCGGGTCGAGGCCTGTTCACTGTGCTGAGGCTTCTGCGTCTGTGTCACCTTCTTACATAGATTGTTCCCATAAAATGTCATCTGCAGTGTCCAGTTCTAGTTTCAGTACATTGAAGAAAGAACTCAGATACTGTTAAGCCTTCCGACTCCGGAATCCTTCTAGATTCCGTGGACCTGACCCCCTGACCTCTCCTCCAGTCTCCGCCTACTCTTGGGCCCCCGGGGCCGTCCCCGCCACGTCTCCACCTCCGGGTGTCTGTGTGCTCCCCTCTGGGCACTCCCTTCACACCTTCATTCCACGTGCTCAGTTCTTCCAGATGTTTCTGATCTGCTGCAACATTGCCAACTCAGATGCTTATTTCAACAGTTACAGGTGTTATTTCTAGACATTTTATTTGGTTCTTTAAAAAAATATTCTTGGTGAATTTTGGTTGGTGGTCTTTTTTGCTTGATCACATTTTTGACTGCAGCTTACTTGCTTTTTCTTTTCTTTTCTTTCTTTCCTTTTCTTTTCTTTTCCTCTTCTTTCTTTCTTTTCTTTTCTTTCTTTTTTCTTTCTTTTCTTTTCTTTCTTTCTTTCTTTCTTTCTTTCTTTCTTTCTTTCTTTCTTTCTTTCTTTCTTTCTTTCTTTCTTTTCTTCTTCTTTCTCTTTCTTAGTATTTTAAAGCTCCTACTGTCTGAAGTCACTGGGACCCTCACTCTAGGTTCCTTCTTCTGGCCAGCTCTCACTCAGGCACTCTTGTCACTGTGAGTTTCATCCTGTTGCTCTGAGTCCTGAGGGCCTGGCCTGGGGGTGCCTTCTAGAGTTTGCACCATCTGGAAGACACCCAGGAGGACTTGTAGTTAGATTCTTGGCCTAGGATTTCATGGTGTAAATTCAAGGTGTAAATTCAAGCCCAGACTTCTGCGAGGACCAGGGAAGGGTGCAGATTCCCAGGTAGATGCCGTCTGCTCAGAGCCATGGCTGAGATAACACATGTCCTTGATGTCTCTATCCCAGCTCTGTCTTTTGATGAGAAAGTGGCCCTTCTGGAATCCACACTTTTGCCAAGGTCCCCGTCCCAGTCCTCACCCTTTGCTGGGCCTCATGCCTATGTCCCGCTGACTGTGTGGCCTGTAGATTCCCAGTGGACACAGATAGGGAGAGGGCAGCCATCGTTTACCTTTGTGGCTTCCACAACAGCTTTAGTTTTTGCTCCTGGTCATGTTGTTTCAATTTCCTGAAAGCACAACTATGCATTTAAAAATACAGATAAGTGTTTTATAGAAGTATAATTTTTTTTCAGGATACTTAATTAGCTGTATTGTTAGAATCAGAAGTCCCAGAATCTGTGAAGTTGATAAATGAAAAGAAATGTTGAAAAACATAGCAGAACTGAAAAATAACACTTTTTTTTTTTTTTTTTGAGATTTGTTTATTTGAGAGAGAGGGAGTGCAAATGCATGTGCTCATGCACGGCCTGGGGGAACGGCGGAGAGAATCTCAAGTGGACTCCGCCCTGAGCGTGGATCCTGACACGGGGCCTGATCTCACGACCCTGAGATCATGACCTGAGCTGAAAATAAGAGTTGGATGCTCAACCAACTGAGCTGCCCATGCGCCCCATGAGAAAAATAATCTTAAACCCTTTACTTCCTTCCTGGGCTCCCCACATAAACATCAGGCTGCCTGTGGCCCCGTTACCTGGGCCTCTCCTGGGCATCTCAGGAGCAGCACAACAGTATTTTTTCTGGATTGCTCGTCAGTGAATGATACCACGTCCTTTTGGATATCAGGGTGAGTTTATCCGTCAGGATCAAGAAGCCACACACCAGGTGTTTCAGAAAGAGGGCATTCCATACAGCAGATGGGGAGCTCAGGCAACAAGGGGCTGCTGGCATGACATGGATCTTCTGCGACAGGAGGCGGCCCACACCCTGCCCGTGGTGATGTTCTAGGAACCTGGCAGCTTAAAGGAGGCCCCCGGCAGCACATGCTCCGCTGGGGAGTCGGGGAACGGCCAGCATCCCTGCAGTAGGTCTTCTTGGGAGCCTCCCTTATAGTTGAGACGCTGGGGCGAGTGACCATGTGAGCAGGTAGACGCACACTCTGCTGCTTCTCAGCAGTCCACCCGCATACCTTCCTTGTTTTGATTTTGTTCTCTTCTTGCCAAGCCTGACCTCATGGCCAGGATGGAAGCTACTGTTGAGATGTGGGTGTGATGTGCTCTGACCGTCCACCCACCTGGGCAGCGTGGACTGTCAGGCATCTGCTCAGGCTTTGTCTCCTTTCACACACTGCTGCATACGGTGCTTCCCGTTGGCGCCGTGTCTGGGCAGAGCAGTCTCTAAGCCAAGGGCAAGTGTTCCTCCCCTGGGATCAGGATTATCCCCAGAGTAGAGGCAATACAGCCACCGGATTAGGAGCCTGCTGTGCCTTTGGGACCTGCTTGGACCCGATTTTGTATGGAATGCACAAAATTCCCACTCGATGTTGGCTGCATCTGCCTCTCCGTATGCTGTGGTGGATCAGATGACACCCATTCTGTGATGTGCAGGACTCAGCGCACAGTATTTGCCTCCCACGATCAGGTGGTCCACTCCTGCCCACCAGGGTCCCGGAGCCAGCCACGAGCTGTTTCCTGACAACAGCGTGATGCCACATGTAAGCAGGCACCGCTTGGCAGCCTGTGACTCTGCTCTGGGGCTCGCCTGAGGCTCCGCATGGTGGTTGTGTTTGGCCTGGACCTGCGAGCACCAGCGGGGCCCCATGCCAGGACCTACAGCAGCACGTCTCTCCGTTCAAGCTCCACTTAGGTGTCAGCCTGACGGGTGGCTGGGTTAGAGCCCCATGGTCAGCATGTCCTCTGTTACCTCCGAGATTCAAAAAGGCCATCCAAAGTTGGGCCTCCTGGTGGCGAGGATACCCCAGTGTGGTCCTGATCGCTGGACCGTTGGGGTATCACCAAGGCGGTGGCACTGGGGTTCCATAGGCTTTCTCCTCAGCCCATGCACGTCCCTCTCACTCTCCCTGCAATGCAGCGTTTCCATTCGGTCATCGTGTACCATTTGGGTCATGAGGTGGAAACCAGGGCAGTTTGGTTTAAGGAATTACTGTGATGGAAGACTGACTCATACCTGATTGGTGCCCTAGGACCCAGGGCACCCAAGGAAGGAAGTCAGCTCAGACTGTGCTGGACAAGGTGAGGCTCAGGCTGCTGGATGGCAGGGGAGGGGCCGTGCAGACTGTGTTGGGGAAGAGGTGGCTCAGCCTGCAGCCGTGGCCAGTGGAGCAGCTGTGTAGTACCCGGTAGGCAGTAGGCCCCCCTCGGTGTCAGGTGGTCACAGCAGTCACAGTAGGGTGTGGTGTGCCCTGGAGTGTGGAGGGAGTGAGAACAGAGGGGCCGGGGCCAGGTGCAGAGGGGCCATGCAGGGGCCTGTGGAAAGTACCAGAATGCCAGCCCGAGCGTGAGGCCTCACACACTGAGCTGTGTGGGCAGGAAGCCTCGCAGTGGGTTGTGTCAGAGCCCGTAGGAAGCTTGTTGTCAGGCGGAGGCAGCAGGGTCGTGGAGAGATGAGGCTCCGGGGCCCGTTCAGGGGCTGAGCTCCCTCGACACCCTCACAGACACTGCTCGGGGGACCCCATTGCAGTGGAGCCCCGTGGCTTCTCACAGCAGGGTGTGCAGGGCACATGCGGGCTACGAGCGTGCTCTGAGCCAGGAAGGGTGGCGAGTGTTGCCTGCAGAGGGCCGGGGTGCAAGGATGGCAGGCTCTGTGGGCTGTGCATTCCCTTGCTCTTACACTGTCCTTGGCTCCCGGGCCCTGCAGACACAGGTGGGGCCGGATTTGGGCCAAGGTGTGCCCACTCTGGATGAGTTTCCTGTGGGGAGTGCCAACACGGGCTTGCTGGGCAGCTGTTGTCCTGCTGGGGGCGGGACCTGGCTGCTGGCGATCCCTCCACACTGGTTCTGGGAGAAAATACTCCTTCTAGATCCGTCACTCTGAAGCCAGGGGCTACATTGTTCTGTGTCTGTGGCACCAGCGCATCAGAAATAGCAGCAGTTGGCGTCACTGCCTGCTGAAGTCTGTCATAATCCACTGTCGTCCTCCAAGAACTGCCTGCTACGCGGGCCTGCCCAGGGACCTGATGGGACCTGATAAAAGTCAGCAGGCCGGCATCTTTCAAGACTTTGATGGTGCTCCGAGCCCTCCGTTCCCACCCGTGAACAGTGCTGCCTTTGGTGACTGTTTTGATAGGGAAGGGGACCTCCAGGGGCTTCTGTCGTGCTTCCCGTCATTATCGGCTCCTGCCGTGCCTGCCTGCCCCTTCCCTCGACACGCTCGGGAACTGGTGCCACTGTCCCATGGTGCCACTGTCCTAGACCTCCTGGCATGGCTTTTTCTAGGGAAGCTTGGAGGAAAACCTTGGGGTTTTTTGTTTGTTTTTGTTTTTATTTGCTTTTTAAAAAGATTTTATTTATTTGTTACTTATTATTTATGGATTTGGGAGAGAGCACGAGCAGGGGGATGGACAGAGGGACAGAGAGAAGCAGACTCCCCGTTGAGCAGGGAGCCCAGCCGGGACTCGATCCCAGGAGCCCAGGGTCATGACCTGAGCCCAAGGCGCCCCTGACAACCTTGTTTATTGTGCAGCAGTGTTATAGGGAAGCCTGGGGATGGCGGGATGGGTCCCCCGAAGAGCTGGGCCTGTGAGTCTCTGAACCTGTCTTTGGTCGAGCACTGAGTGAGAGGCGGGGGCTCTTCACTGGTGGCTCCCGGTGGGTTTCTGCCCCGGCCAAGTCGTGCCAGTCACATAGATCAGGGGGTGCTGGGGTGCCTGTCTCGGTCTCTTCTCCCTTCCCTGCTGCCCGATGGCCACCTGGGCTAACATGCTCCAACCGGCCCTTCATTGCTGTGCCTGCCTTGTCTCGGAGATCAGTCCCCTTGCCCCCTCCACCCTTGTCCTTGCAGTCAGGGAGCTCGTCGCTGCCCCTGCACCACCCTCACAGCTTCTCGGGGCACCAGTGCCGGGAGGGGAGGTGCCAGCCTCAGTGTCACCAGGGTCTAGGATTTGTACCCGGCGTGCCCTACGGCATGTGAAGGCCAGGGGAGAACGGCATTTGGGCACAGCTCTGCGGCTTAGTGGTGTGCACGCCGAGCTCCCCCTGTCCGGGGTGACTGCTTAGCGGAGCTGGACGGCTCCTCATTCATCCTGCTCAGCCTGCGCCAGACGCAGCGCTGGTCGAAGTCTAAAAATAGCCATCGGGTTGCCAATGCGCCCACCGCATCGTGCTGCGCGGCCGCCGGAGCCTCCTCCCTCCGGCTGGGGATCAGATTATGTCCCCAGCCGGGGCGCTGCTCGCCCTTTGGCTGAGCTGGCTGGAGCGGCTGTTCGGGCTGACAAAGGACCTAAGCTCCTTTGAATCGCTCTAAGCCCGGCCTCGGTAATCCCCGACAGCGCGGCACACTCGGCGGGCACAGCGGGCAGCCTCGGGCCGCTCCTCCATTCCTTGGCCCCGATTATCTTCTTATCTCATTACGTGCCTGGGGCTCGCGTGTTCGTGGGAAACACAGACTCCGGCGTCCAGCTGGCCTTCAGGACGCGGCTCGTATCTTCTCTGCCGAAGCCGTGGGCTGTTGACGGGTCGGGTCGCCGCCTTGCCTCTCTGACCCTGGCGCTGCTGACACCCGCTTAACTTCGCGGGCCCCGGTGTCCTCGTTCACGGGGTGAGGGGCGGGCCTTCCCCTCTCGCTCACGGGGCGGCGTGGGCGCGTGGGCCTGCCCTCGGGGGCGCCGCAGGACCTCCGCTCAGGACGGGCTGACACCCAGGGCGGAAGTGGGCAACTTGCTGGTTATTACAGCGTTTCCCCCTAAAGCTCGGGCTTTCCTTCTTCACAGCACCTTCGTTCTTTGATAGCTGCTGGATTTGTGTTGAATGCTCTGTTGAGACTCGTGCAGATACGGAAATCCTCCGAGTTTCAGAACCAATTTGCATGTCTCGATGGGCGAACTCCAGCATTTCTTACTCAGTACTGTTTACCTTCCATTTCATCTGCTTCTGAGGGTTTGGAGAGTTTCGGATCACGCCTACCGCGTTCCTCGGACGTGAAGCGCACTCTTTATTCAGCAGCTTCTGCAGCTTGGCTCATTTCTCGGGTGGGTGATGTTGGCCGGTGCCCTGGGTGCCCACGATGTCACCTCCTGGTCTTTCTCAGGATGACTTCTGGGGGTTACGTTTCTCAGTAAGTAGCTTTGGACTCACCTTGAACCCATCACATGTTCATAGTAAATTCTGGTAACAGAATTTTATGATCTTTCAGAAAATCTAGACAAATTTCTTCTTTTGTTGCTAGAAATTTCCTCAATACACCAATTTTCAGAAAAATGTTTGGTTCTTTGCATTTTACAAGCATACCTAGCACAGATTCTTTTTGTCTTACATGACCTTGTACGCTGCCACCAGAGTCGGTGTTCTCGTCGCTCTGCTCGTTCGTTCAGCTGTGGCCTGCTGGTGGGAGCGCCCCGACCCCCCACCTCCCTGTCCTGTCGCACGTCCCCAGCAGTGGGGGCAGCTCCCCCAGTTGCCCATCCTGGCGCGCCTTCATTCACTATCGACTCCGGCCCCGTGGGCAGTGCAAAGGAAGGAGGTCCAAGCGCCCTGCACCATAGCGTCCTTGGGCCGTGTGGCCCCTGGTGGCCCCTGGCAGGTCTCGAGGCGGTGCCCCTCCCCGCCACCATGGGAGCAGCACAAGGGAGTGCTTATCCAGGGCTTCTAGAATGGAAGTGAAGGGCCATCTTTGCCAGCTGTCTACCTGGTGGTTTTGGGACCCTTCCCCTTCTTACCCGTGTAGTGCTCCCGACTCAGTTGCTGGCCTCATTCCTGATTCAGTCCATCGTACACGCCGGCACCAGATCCTCTGCTCTCAGGCACGGCGCTGGGCCTCATTTCTTGGCATTGGTGGAACGTGTGCTCTCTCTGCCAGGCACTTGTGGTCCGCATTCAAAGTTGTCGCCTCCACCCTGTTACCTAGAGCAGGTGCTCCACACTCCTCAGCTAGCCTTTCAGACCCTTCCCGGTCCCTCCCAGTAGGGCATCAGATCTTATTTCTTAGGGCTTTCATTCATTTTACTGTGTCCTACATTGAATGCTTGGCCTCTCTCTGTCCTCCAAAGCCACTGGTCCCCCAGTCCTCCCAGTGCAGTGCCTTACATCCATTTCCTCGTACCCCAGTCCCCACTGGGGCAGCGGCTAAATAATCTCCTCCCTCTGGAAGGTGGGTCTCTTCCCTGCAGCACTTGACCTGAATCTTGTTCTTGTATTATTTCACCATTTGGTTATTTTGCATCACTGTGGGCAGTGCCTGTATTTAACTCGACTTTGTCATCTTGCTACCAAATGGAGGCAAGTGCACACACAGGTGATGATAGCTGGTGGCTGGGTGGTTTTTTAAGTCCGCTTATTGCTGCCTCACAAACACTCACAAAACCTCAGTGGCACGTTGGCCATTGTCACTTATGGTTTGAGGGGATCCCTGCTCTGCCCCTGAGAAGAACACACCCCACCCCCACCCCCACCATGGGAATTAGGACCTTCAGCCCTGCAAAGCCCATAGTTAGGGACACAGGAAAGGCCTGTGGGTCCTAGGGGAAGAGCAAGTGGACTCAGCCCTGCTCTCATTCCAGCTCCCCAGGCTGATGCGTTCTCATGGTGCGGACACTTAACTATGTAGAAGAACCAGCTCCCCAGGGCCGTGCGTTCTCATGTGAGGACACAGAACCATGTGGAAGTGCCAGCTCCCTAGGCTGGTGCATTCTCATGTTGGGAACACCCTACCATGTAGGAGTACAAGCTTCCCCAGGCTGATGTGTTCTCATGTTGAGGACATAGAACCATATAGAAGAACCAGCTCCCCAGGGCTGTCCGTTCTTGTGGTGAGGACACAGAACCATGTAGGAAAAACAGCGCCTCAGGCCAGTGTATTCTCACGTTGAGGACATAGAACCATGTAGAAGGACCAGCTCTTCAGGCCAGTGCATTCTCATGTTGAGGACATAGAACCACGTAGAAGTACCAGCTCTGTAGGCCGGTGTGTTCCCATGTTGAGGACACACTACACTACCATGTAGGAGTACCAGCTCCCCAGGCCCATGAACTCTCCTGTTGGGGACACAGAACCATGTAGGGGTATATGGTCTGTGGAGTTGTTCTGTGCCCTGTGGGCCTGGCCTGCCTGCCTGTGTCCTGGTGAGTATGGCAGGGCTCTGGAGTGAGTGACACGTGGTCCCTTGGTGCCCTCTGGTCTACCTGTCAGGGCCCAGAAGCATGGCTATGGCAGTTTTTACAAAATGCATGTGATTCTCTGGAACCTGGAGGTTCTCCCCAGGAAGCCACTGCTGTACCATTTCTATCACTGACCCCTTTCACACCGGCACATCCACCAGGTCATGTGTCTTTAGCCTGCTCTGCTGCTGAGCCCTTGGGCCTTAACTCCCACTGAACTGGCAGCCTGCCAGGTTACCAAGCATCTGGGCTGGCCCGTCGTTCCTAGATGCAGAGCATGCAGCCTCTGGGATAGAGGCCCTCGGCCATTGAGCCTCCTCCTTTGTGGATGTAGGATGCCACTTCTCCACTGGACTTCAGACCTCACCAGGTTGCCAGGTCCTGAGTCTCCGTGGGGTATCTCGCACTTGCTTGCTGGGGTCAGCTGCACGTGGTGCGATGCCATCACTGTCATGGCTTCGTGCGAGGTTCTGCGAGGTGTCCGGATGCCTTTGGAGTGTGTTAGGATAGCAGATAGGAGCACTAACAGCTCTGCCGCAAAACCACGTGCAGTTTTTCTCTTCATAGAAATGTGGATGGTTTCCAGTCCTCTGTCTTCATTGGCATAGGAAGGAAGGCGCTTGGAGAGCAGCGTCCCCCTCACATACCTGAGGCTGGTGGAGCTCCTCTAATAGAGACTCACGTCTGGCACTGCAGCTGTGAGCAGGGAGCCCGCTCTGTTGAGCTTAGAGGAGCCCCAGTCCTCCCCAGGACCCACTGACTTTGTGCAGAGGCCAGATGGCACTTCCATACCCTTGATCCTTAACATAGGCACACATCTCCACCACTTGTGATGGGGCAGGGCATCGGCGTACGTTCCATTTTACACTCATGGACCATGGAAATGTGCACTGGCTGGGTCTGCCCAGGAGATCTGTTGAGACCGGGCCTTGTCCAGGACTTCATTTACCTGGCCCCTTAACGTCCCCACCCTCATTGGAGATGTGACATTTGGGGTCTCAGACCTTGCGTTCAGTAGACCTCCCAACTGTTGGGTCGTACCTGTTGCCCAGTCTATGACCACCATGTAAGTGGCAGTAAGTCCTTTTGGGGGCACACTGGGGTCATCATCCCCGTGGGTGCTTGCCCTGCTGTTATGGGTTCCTGATTTCTGGGGATCTGGCCATATTTTCTGTAAGTGGATTTAGGTCTGAAACCTGCTCAGACCAGAGCTAGGTAGGGGATAATGACTTGTATTGGGGTGACTCGCCTCAGCCTCCTACTCATCCATTCTCGCTTTCTTTTGAATTTGTATGTATGTATGCATGCCTGTATCAGGCGGCAGTGCTCTGTTGAGGGACCATCTGTTTTGCTCCTAGGAATGCCGTCTCTTGTTATCTGTCGCCACAGCTCGGCCAGTTGGCCTTCCCTTGGCTGGCACGCTGCCTTGTTGGTCATTATGATAATTGCTACCCCTGACTTCTGGCCGTCACATACCATCTCCAGGCCGCTATTGCTGTGGGGCCAGGCGTAGCTGCCGAAATCAGGAGTGGCCACAAAGCCCGTTATCAACAAGTCACACTCTGTGACAGCCCGTCCTGAGAGTAGAATTATTGGGTTGTCTGGTAAGTGAATGCTCAGCTGCCAAAGCGTTTTCCAAAATGCTGTACTATGTTACACTATTTCCAGCAATCTGCAAGAGATCCAGTTCTACATCTTTGCCAATACTTGGTATTGTTGATCTTTTTAAAGTTTAGTCATTCTAGTAGGTGTGTGGTGCCGCTCGTTTGGGTTTTATTTTGCATTTCCCCAGTTACTGTTGATGTTGAGCGTCCTTTCTGGTGATTGCTGACGGTTCGTGTTTTCTTTGTGAAGTGTCTGATTCCATCTTCTGCCATTTTTAAAAATTGGGTTATTTGCTTATTAAATTCTAAGAGCTCTTTATTCTGGATACAAGCCCTTTGTCAGATATATGCATTATGAATACTTTCTTCCAGTTTTGCTTCATTTTTTTCTTTTTTTAAAAGATTTTATTTAATTGAGAGAGGGAGAGAATGCACACAGGTAAGGGGGGAGGGACAGAGGGAGAGGGAGAAGCAGGCCCCTCACTGGGCAGGGAGACCAACTGGGGGGTGCTCCATCCCAGGACCCGGAGATCAGGACCTGAGCCAAAGGCAGACACTTAACTGACTGGCCACCCAGGAGCCCCTTGCTTTATTTTTCCATGGTATCTTTTTAAGACCAGAAGTTTTATCTATTTTTTTTTCAAGATTTTATTTATTTATTCATGAGAGACACAGAGAGAGAGAGAGAGAGAGAGAGAGAGAGAGGCAGAGACACAGGCAGAGGAGAAGCAGGCTCCATGCAGGGAGCCTGATGTGGGACCTGATCCTGGGTCCCCAGGATCACACCCTGGGCCGAAGGTGGTGCTGAACCGCTGAGCCGCCCGGGCTGCCCAAGACCAAAAGTTTTTTATTTTGTGAAGTTTGGTGTGTTTTGGTGGATGGAAGTTCTTAATTTTAATGTGATCTATGTTATCAGTCTTTTCTGTTATGATTAGTGTTTTATTCTGTCCCGTTTAGGAAATCTTGCTTATCCCAAGGTTGTGAGGATATTCCACTATGTAATGTAGGAAAAGTTGGTCTCCTTTCGTCTTTCACGTTTTGATCTTAAGTCTGTCTAGAGGTGGTTTCTGTGTATGTTATGAGGTAGGCTACAAGTTCATTTTTCACATGAATATACAATCGATGTGGCATCTTTTACTGCAAAGAGCATCCTGTGTCTACTCCAGTGCAGTGGCATTTTTGTTCTAAGTCAGCTGACCATCCTCCTAAGGTCTCCTAGGTTGCATTTTCTTTCTCTGGACTCTATCTGTGTACGAACACCAAATTCGTCCTGGATTAGTAAATCTGCACATTTTGTTCTTCTCCGTGTGGGCAGTTCTCGTTTCCATGTAAACTTTAGAACTTCAAAAGCAGGTTGTTGGCTTCTACCCAAAAAAACAAACAAACAAAAAAAAAAACTTTTGGAGCTTGAATTAAGGTTCACGGACCCTTTACAGCAGTGGAGCTTCCAAGCTGTGAACCTGGGATAGCCCTCCGCGTGTCAGTCTTTACTTTCTCTCAGCGGTGGTTTCCATTTTGCCACGTATAGGTCTTGCACCTCTTTAGTTTGAGATGTTATCGAGTACTTGATTTTTTTAAGTGTGATTGTTAATGCTTTTAGAATTTTTCTAAGTTTTTATTGCTAATCTATGGATGTCCAGTTAATTTTATATATCACCTTGGTGTTCAGCAGTTTTGCTAAATTCCCTGTTTTGTTTCTGACAGTAGGGTGTGCGTTGTCTTGTGTTCTAGACACGTTATCATGAACAAGTAGTGGTGTTTTCATTTCTTCTCCCGTTCTTATGGCTTTATTTTTTCGTTGCTCTACGAAGTAGTCAGGACCTCAGTACCTCGCTAACTAAGCGGCCCTACAGAGCATTCTTGCCTGATTAGTCTTCTCAGGGGGAAAGCATTTACTGTCTCCCCCCCGCCTGCTGTGTTTGCTGGGTGAGCGGGGAGTTGAGGGAAAGACTGACCTCCCTGACACCGGAGAGGGATTTGTTCTGTGGGTCTCTGCCACCAGCGCATCTCCCCTAGGCAGGCTGGAGCCCTTCCGCCCTCCCGCAGAGACGCCACACTGGCTTCTCACACTGGTAGCTCCATCCCCTTTGCAGGTGGGGTAGGTCTTCTTTCTCTCATTTAGGGAGACTCCCGTCCTCTGTGCCTGTTTCAGCCTTCATTTCCTCCTTCTGCCTCAGAGTTGCCAGCCCTCTCATCAGTCAGGTATCCTTGTGTTTTAGGAGAGCTACTGCAGCCTCGCAGCTCTGCAGAAAGGCCGTGTGCCCGGGAGGTGGGTTCCACAAGAAAATTAGTTTCTCATGTAGAAAAGCCAGGGTGCACTGCGTTTTCCTCGGTGAAACAGGAAGGTTGACGTGAAATGTATATATATATATGGCTCAGCAGCAGGATGTGAAATGAGCAC
Organism: Vulpes lagopus; assembly: GCF_018345385.1. Classification (NCBI taxonomy): domain Eukaryota; kingdom Metazoa; phylum Chordata; class Mammalia; order Carnivora; family Canidae; genus Vulpes; species Vulpes lagopus. The sequence goes on from NC_054828.1 coordinate 131,896,852, forward strand.
TGAGACTGGGGTCGGAGAGCCCTGGTGGGAACCCCAGCCGTCCCCGCGAGCCGTCCCCCGGTGCTCCGAGCATGGGCGACGCTGGTAACCAGACTGCCCGTGGAGTCAGGCACCCGCCCGTCGAGTCCACTGATGCGCTGCCTGGCTGACAGCTGGTATTGGGATTGAAGGAACACAGAACGGATAAGTGGGACACTCCCCAGTGTGGGTGCGGCCCCCTCGTGTTCTTATTTCACGTGGGAAGCACTGTGCGTGCGGGGTTCTCCTCGTTCTGCATTTCCTTTATGGTCCTCACTGGATGTCAGCTGTGCTTTAGTGTTGAAACCCGTTCCTTGTTTTAGCATCGTGCATTATAGTCCTTTAAAAGGGAAGGTGTTTTGCACGTATGCAGTTTGGAACTAAATGAAAAACACATTTGAAAGGATTTATATTTAGGAATTTATGATTAAGTTTTTATCACACAATGTTAAATTTGATTTTGGGGGTGTCTTATTTGTGTTTTTATCTTATTGAAAAATAGTGTAGAGGGGCAGAGACCGGGTGCCTGGCATGTTCCCCGAAAGCAGGTGTCCCTGGTCTTACCCAAGCTCGGTTTCCTTATCCATGAAGTGGCATTTCACAGTGCTCTGCAAAGACGCAGCTTCCTGGAGCATCTTGGAAATCAAGTGTCAGGACTCGGAGGGGCAGGCAGTGAGCGCCACTTGTCCGTAGGAGGTGCCGTGTCCTCATGGTGCCCTCGGGCTCTGGGCTGCTCTCTGCCTGGAGAGCCAGGGCTCGGCAGGAGCAATGTCATGTGTGCTCCAGGGTGGGGGTCCCACACGCCCGTCACCGTAGTGCCCTGGGGTCCAGGGGCACCCCCTCCGGGGGCTGAGTACCTGGGTGAGGTGCTCTCCTACATCTGAGGGGAAGATCATTCGACGCCCACCGCAGACCCAAGCCACACTCCCGCTGTTTGTGACTTTAGCACCCGCACCCCCTTCCTGTGCTCCCTGTTTGGGAACACCGTTGGGGAGGAATGGACGGAAATTGATTTTGAGAAAAATTAAACTTCCTCTTGAAGCAGAATGATGGTTTTAAAACAAGGAGGCGCAGGGGTTAGGCGGGTGCTGCCGGGGAGCTGTGCCTTTCTGCGGCGGACCATGCACGCGTCCATGCCCCTCGCTCCGCTTGCTCTGTGCTGCCTGCGGTTCTAAATACTTGAAGGGCGGGTGTGTCCTGCCCCTGCGCTTGTGTGGGTGTGGTGTGCTGTCTGGGATGTGGCCACATACATACCACGCTCTGTTGACATTACCCTCTGTTGCTTAGCTTCAGACAGCAAAGTCCTGACGTGTGCGGCCGTGTGGAGGATGCCGAAGGAGCTGGAGCCGGGCAGCCACGAGTCCCCTGACGATTCATCAAGCACCGCGCACACCCTGGAGCTGCTCTGTCACCTTGACAACACGGCCCACGGCAGCATGGCCTGGTAGGGCTCTGCATATTTCATACGCCCAGAACAAGCCTGCAGCTTTGACCGTGGGAGTCATGCAGGGGCCGTGGCACACGCTCGGAACCTTGCTTGCTTGTGAAAGGATGGTACAAATGGCTTTCTTTCCTTCTGGCTTCTCTGTCCCAGTTGTTCTCCTGACTAGACACATCCCAGAAACCCGATTGCATGCGTTGTGAAGGAGCCTGTGTGCAGGTGTCCTCTTCATCTACACTGTTGCTGCCAGGTACCTGCCAGAGTGATGGCGAGCTCAGGCGCTGCAGAGCACTTAAGTGTTCTCTTGCTTTCATCCAGCTATCCTAAGCGTACATTGATTTGTTACTTTAGGCTGAAGGCGTATGATTTCTTCCCTTGTAGACTGGGTGACGATGTGCTGTACCCCCGAGCCCTCTGCACCTTTATTCTTGTGTCTGTTTCCTCCGCGGGTCACGTGCAGCACAGGGGGATGGACGTGCCACCAGCGCTCATCAGGGCTGCCCAGCCTGTTGCCACCCCTGTGTTGTGGCGGAGGCCTAGTGGTCCTCGCCTCCAAACCCCAGGGGAGCCTCCCCAGAGCACTGGAGCCTTGGCGAATTCAAAAGGCCATGCTTTCTAGAAGGGACCGTGGGAGCATAACTTTGGTATGGGTGTTTATAGTGGTCATTATTATTTACTTAATGCAGTAACACCTCCGTGTGCGTGCTCGCTCACATGTGAGAAAGCTGTATCCTCTGTGCACCCTGTTCTGTTTTGGCCAGACCTACCAATTAAAGAAGTTTAATCCAGCACGTATTTATTAAGCACCTGCTGCACACACCTGCTAGGCTCTAGGGATGCCAAGGTGATGGGTCGGGGACCCGGCCTCAAGGAGCCCTGCGTGATCTCTCTGGGGAGACTCACACTGTACACACCTGAGCGACACAGGGCAGGCTGTGGCATGCACTGAGATCATTATGAACTGTGTGCTGTGGGCCCCTCGAGGAAAGGGTAATGAATTGAAGAGGGATTTGCCCAGGAGCTGAGACGTGCAGCTGGGGCTGATGCCGGCTGCCATTGTCAGTGGCAGATCTCAGAGCGGCCAAGGGAGCAGAGCTCTAGGTTGGTGCCATTTGTGGCTTTGGAAGGCCTGTGTGCTTGTATGCAGGCGGCGTGTCTTCATGGGTGCCAGGCTCCTGCCGGATCATGCTTGGTTCTTCTGACAGCAGTGTCAGACCCCATCTGCAGAGAAAGGAGCTGCACAGAGGAGCCCTGAGGCTTTCACGAGGGCTTGCAAGAGTGCACAGTGAGTCTGGACGTGGCAGCACAACTAGAGCTCATGCTTCACTTCTGGCAGACACATGCACGTGTGTGCATGACTGTGCACACAGGCGTGTGCGTGAGTGCCACAGATACACTGGCACAGGGCGGGCAGGGAAGACACAGTGCAGGCCAGCAGTGACTTTGGGGAGGTTGATATATGCAGATGGCATCAGTGCCTTTGGCGAGTGCACAGATGGGCTGAGCTCAGAGGAGCTAGGAGAGCGGCTGTTGGTCTGCTTACCCAGCTCCCACCTCGGTTCAGATACTCCATCAGTTCTTCCATCAGAGGAGAGGTCACACCTGTCTGTGTGTGATATCGGGAGATGGATGTCAGTGAGATGTTAAGTCTGGGTCACACTGCTATCACCACACCCCCATGAGCTCAATGCTGTGACCCCCTGTGACCGCACCCCTATAACCGGAGCCCCATGATCACACCCTTGTGACCACACCCCTCTGATCACACCCCATGACCCCTGGTATTCACACCCCTGTGATTGCACATCTGTGAACACACGCCCATGATCACAACCCTGTAACTGCACCCCTGTGATGACACCCGTGATTGCACCCCTTGATCCCATCCTCTTGACCCCCATGACCACACCCCATGATCATGATTGCACCCCCTGACCACATCCCTGATCACAGCCCCATAACTGCACTCTTTTGATTGCACCCCTGTGACCGCATCCCCTTGACCTCTGTGACTACACCCCTTTGGCCCTCTGCGATCATGATCACACCCCTGTGATCATACCCCCATAACTGCATCCCTGTGACCCCCTATGATCACACCCCTATAACCGCACCCCTGTGATTGCACCCCCTTGACCGCATCCCCTTGACCCCTGTGACCACACCCCTTTGGCCCTCTGCGATCAGGATCACACCCCTGTGATCATACCCCCATAACCACATCCCTCTGACCCCCTATGATCACACCCCTATAACTGCACCCCTATGATTGCACCCTTGTGATTGCACCCCCTTGAGCGCATCCCCTTGACTCCTTGTGACCATACCCGTTTGACCTCCTTTGATCATGATCCACACCTCTATGATCCCCCCCATGATCATGGCCCCATAACCGCACCCTTGTGATTGCACCCCTGTGACCACATCCCCTTGACCCCTGTGACCACATCCCCTTGATCCCACACCCTTTTGGCCCTCTGTGATCATGATCACACCCCTGTGATCACATCCCCATAACTGCATCCCTGTGACCCCGTATGATCACACCCCCATGACCGCATCCCCGTGATGGCACCCCTGTTACACACTCCGATGATCATACCCCACGAATACCATCCTTGGAATTGTACCCTTGTGAAAGGGGAAATTGTTAGGAAGTAATTGTTGATCTTTAAACATGTCCAGAGAAACAGTCTTCCTTCAATTCACATTGGGAGGCTGCCCTCTTCTAAATTTGCTGCCATTGTTCAAAGCGTCTCTTAAATTTCTTTTGTTATCCATTATATCACTGTACGTGTTTGTCGACCTTTTCCCTGTGAGGTGGCTGTGATCCACATGCAGCTGTAGGAACATTACACACAGATCCCGTGTGCCCATCACCCATCTCCCCCAGTGGTGACACTGCATAGCTCCTCTGCAGGGTCACCCCTGGGGATGGGGTGTTGATATGACCCACGGCGTGTGTACATCGAGTTCTCTGCTGTGTCATCACGTGTGTCTGTGCCGCCAGTGCTGTGGTCAACGTGCAGAACCGGGATCTCTCCTGCCACCTGTTCATGGCCATCATCCACTCCTCCCCACGCCCCTCCCTTAATCCCCGGCAAGCGTCCGTCTGTGCTCCTTCCTGTAGACTTGTCATTTTAAGAACGTTCATGAAAGCAACCGTCCACTCCGGAAGCTTTGATAGTGGCTTTGTGCCCGCAGTGTGATTTCCCGGAGGTCCATCCTGGTTGTCACATGTGCCCATCAGTGGCTCCTTTCTTCTGCGTGGTAGCCCAAGAAGACAGACTACAGTTTGTGTGGCCGCTCGCCTGTTGAAGGGCAGCTGGGTTCCCCCGAGTTTGGACGTTATGAATAATGTTGCTCTGAGCAGGAATGTACAGGTGTCCGCATGAACGTGGGTTTCCACTCCTCTGCAGGATGCCTCCGAGGGCCGTTCTTGGGGCACCTTGTTTTTACAAACGGCCTGAGCCTTGTCCAGAGTAGCTGTGCATTTGACGCTCCCGCCAGCGATGTGTGAGGACCCGTCTCTGCATCCTTGCTGGCCTTTGGGGTTATCATGCATGGGGTTTTTTTGTTTGTTTTTGTGTGTGATTTTTTTTTTCTTTTTTTTTTTTTACGTCCTTAGTGATGCCTTCTTATCAGGGAATTTGACTTTTGGAAATTTAAGTGTGGTGAATACATGAAGGTGAAGGGTGCTGTTTGAGGTCAACGTGAGGCAACTGGTACTTTAGTTTGCCTGTTTTCCTTTGTGGTTGGGGCTGAGAGCAGTTGCAGAAGAGGGGCTCCCAGACCTGTGCTGGGCATCGGCCCTGCTGCTGGCTGAGGGAGGGTTCCGGAACACTACACAATTCAGTGTGTGGGGCTGTGGCAGCGTCCCGCACCGCGCCCTGGGGGCTCCTGTCCTCGGGGCCACCTGGCTTCCTGGGCCCTGGAGCATCTGGGCCCCAGCGTACGTGGCCCCACGCCCCCGTCTCAGCCGTCTGGCACGCAGGGGTGGGCAGCGCCCGGGAGGCCGGCCTTCCCCTGAAGGGCCTGGGAGGCCCTGTGGCCCAGTGTGTTTGCTTTGAGCTCCCAGCCCTGGAGGGGGATGGCGTGTGGGCCGGGGAGGCCCCTCGCCCCGGCTCTGGTGCTCTCCTGCCCCGAGGCTGCGCGGGGTTGCTGCTGGAAGGTCACTCATTTCTCTCAGCCGTGAGTGAAGATTCCTGAGAAGAAGGAAATGCTTCACAGCTGTTGCCATGGCTCTGTGGCAGGATCTCTGTGGAGACGCGGCACCTTCTGTACTTGTTAGGGTACGTAATACGAGCACGGCGACAATCCGTTCTTGCTGCTTTTCTCAGATCCACGCTGTGGGGATGCAGGTCCCAAGCGGAGCTTGGAGGGGCCTCCCCGGAGCTTCGGCGTCGAGTCAGGAGCTGTCAGCTTCTTGGTTCAGGATCACGTCTTCGGAGAGGGCCTCCTTAACCATTCGAAAATACTCACTGCCCTCACACCCTCTTGCATCTTGTGTAGAGGCCTGACCACGCCTGGCTCTGGCCGTGTGCGATCTCGCTCCTGTCACGGAGCTTCCTCCGCGCGGGGGCCTGGTCAGGTGGCAGGTGCCGTGTGAGGGAGCCTGGACCGAGAGCGGGCCCTCCTGAGCTCGGCGGGCACTGCGTCCCCCCGCGCCGCCCCATAAAGTAGGGACCACTGCAGAGAGGGCCCGGGAGCCTGCACCCAGCCTTTCCTTCCCAGCGGAGTGGTGGGGGCTCAGAGCCGGGCAGCCGAGCCCAGAACCCGGCCCATCGCCCAGAACTGCCTCCCTGCTGAATGCAGGAGCAGAAGGAGCCCCTTGTGGTTGTCGCACTGCGGTTTGCACGTTGTGTCTGTGGCTGGGAGTACAGACACTCCTCCATCAGGATATGCTTTGAGAACGTTCACACCTCTCCCCGCTAGTCCTTTGCGGATGACAAACATAAGGAAATTATGCTTTCCAGGGGTGTTCTTCATTTTGCAAATAATAAAGCCCCTTTCTCTTCTGGCAGACTTCGGCCCGCGTGCCGTGGGTGTGACACAGCCAGCCTCCCGTCCGCGGTGCCTCGTGGGCGACGGGTGGTGACGAGGGGCCCCTGCTGGGCTTTCCCGCTCCGCAGCATGAGATGCCGAGGTGTCTCCCACACTGGGTGGTGCGCCCCTCATTCTCAGGGAGTCGGGTGACGTCTTGGCCCTCTTCCCCTCCGCGTGGCACTCGGAGGGAGAGGCCCCTCGGGGCTGCTTTCGCCGTCGTCACCGTGTGTCACCCCATCAGCCCTCGGGCAGTGTGTGTCAGCTGCCATGGGATCGTCTGGGGCGGGAGGTGGCCCACCGCATGGAGCAGCCCACCGCACTCACTCACTGCGTTACAGAAATGAGGTGAAGGCGGGAGCCCCACAGCACGCACGGAGCTGGCCCTGTCTCACGTCCGGGGTAGGGGAGGGCGGCTCTTCACGGCTCCCCTGGCCTGTATGCGGTCGTCCTCCGTGATGTGAGCGGTCTCCGTGCCTCTGCGACTAGACCGGCAGCTCAGGGCTGGGGTCAGGGTTCGCTGAGTTCCGGCGAAGGGAGGGTGGTGCCCGGGCCCCCCACACCCCGGTCCTGCTCGTGGCGTCTCTGGGAGCCCGGGCAGGGCAGGGGGCAGATCTCCCGGGTGTGGGGCTGCAGCGTCATCGCTGCTGGCTGAGGGCCACTGAGCCACATGGGCGACTCTGCTGCTCCCCTTGGCCCTGCCCGGAAGGGGCCCCCGCCCGCCCCCGCTGCCGAACCCCGAATAAGCCCGTCGCCCAGACGGACGCTCCCTGCTGGCGGGCAGAGGCCCAGGCAGATGGTAGGGGCTCCAGTGAATTCCTGGCGCGCTCGGCCCCCCGAGGGGTGCTCAGCAGGAGTCACACCACCACCTGGTTTCACGGACAACAAACACGTCCTTGGGAGGAGAAGTCGCTAACCTCAGTCACCAGAAGCGTTCGGGGTTGGCCAGGGAGTGACTGACAGTGCAGCCCCCAGGGTCCTGAGGCGCCAGCGACCAGCGACCGGCTGACCTCCGCGGGCAGGTGGAGGTCACTGTCACGGGGACACGCCAGGTGGCTGAGCCCGGGGAGGCGGGTGCGCTCTTAGCAGGAGGACGCTGGGTTCGGGGGGGGGGGGGGGGGTGTAGGGGCAGGAGAGGGTGAGGCCGCCGATTCCTGAGGTGGTTTGGCCTCATCTCTCCCTTTGTGTTTCTTTCTCTAGTTCAGCGTGACACACCTGCCAGGTACCCTTGAGCCCTCCCAGAAGCGGCCTGTAGGATAGGTCCCAAGGCCTGTTTACGATCGTGAGATCTTGGGACGCGGTTTTTCGGGCCGTCGCGATGGAGAGTTCTCCGTGACCGTGACAGTTGAGGATTGCAGATTTCTGATGTCGTAAGATTTGTGTCCGTCTTGTCGGGTTTACGCAGCGAGGTGTACCGAGGTCCGAGTTGCTTCCCTGGTTACTGGCTCGCTGCCAACTTCTGTTGGCTTCTAAGGTGGCCCAGAGTGAGGCGCGCAGCCTCCTTGTGTGCGGTGGCCTAGGGCACCGTGAAGATGCCTCCCTCTTTCAGGTTTGCTCACGTGCCCACCGTGCACCGAGCACGGTCGTCATGGGTCACGGACTCTCTCGCCACCTGACGCTGTTCAGATTCCGGGTCAGGGAGGTGGTGAAAAAGTAGCAAAGCACAATGTGCGACTACAGCTCTCACGGGGGGTTCACAGGACGGAAGTCGGAAGTGCAGCAAGTATAGTTACGTATAAGGGACATTCGTGTCCTTTCTACGATTTTAGTCCAGGCCTCCGTGAGGACGTGGTTCCAAGTGTGTTTCTTGTGATCCTCTTGTGAGCCAGCCGCTGCCTCCCAGAGCGCGTGAGATGACTGGGCAGCAGGGTGTCCAAGGGGCAAGGTTAGAAGGGAGCATGGAGGTCTGTTTGTATTTAAACGAGAGGTCTAAATGATTTAAAAAGTTCAAACCTCAAGGAGTACTACCTACATGTGTGAGAATCCTAAACATTTTCCACTGTTTGAAAAATGGGGCTGGAGAGGAAGGAATAAATGTAGATCAAAAGGAAGAAGAAACACCCAAACCACTATTGGAATTTGGGGAGACAGGTTTATCATGAAGTCTCCTTTTATTTATTTATTTTAAAGATTTTGTTTGTTTATTCAAGTTAAACAGTTGGGGGGGCAGAGAGAGCACACACGTGCACATGGGCAGGGGCAGAGGCAGAGGAGAAGCTGACTCCCCGCTGAGCAGGGAGCCTGATGCGGGACTCCATCCCAGGACCCCAAGATCATGACCTGAGCCCAAGGCAGACCTTAACCCACTGAGCCACCCAGGAACCTCTAAATGTACTTTTTTTTTTTTTAATTAAAAAGTGAACTTTGAACTTCCTGGGAAGACAGGGCATGGGGGTTTGGATGTGCCGTTGCTTGAGCACCGGGTGGGGGTGGTGTCCCCGCGCTGTTCAGCTCGCACTCCTCTCCAGGTCCTGGGAGGAGATGTGTGGTGGGTGTGCCGGCCCCTGTGGCCAGTGTTGGGTGGCCTTGGAGGGACAGACCCGTGAACCTGGGGCTCAGCGGGGCCCTCGGGGCTGGCGAGAACCTGTCACACACAGGACGGTCAGGCCCCCGCTGGGCCCCGCAGCTCTCTCTGGGATGCAGGACGGCCAGGCTGACCTGGCACGGAGCCTCCCTCAGGGAGGGCCAGGCAGTGTGTCCCACCCAACGTCCACCCCAGGGAGGAGCACACGGGCCTTGACCAGCTCCTGCGGGGGAGGCTTCTCAGGAGCACGGCTCTGGGTGATTGTTAGTCCCCACACGCAGTGAATGGGCCTCTGGCTATTTCTGGGTCCATTCTGGGGCCCCCATGTCAGGGTGCGTGCTTCTGTTGGGCCACACGGCACGGGGCAGCGGCTCAGGCTGTAACTGCCGACGTCAGCTCCACACGAGGAACCTGTGGGACCAACAGCCTCTCCCCGAGGCCTGGCCTGCTCTGCTGTGTGCGACCGCAGCTGTGGGGTTTACTGACGGGGCTAGGAGTATGTCTGGGTGAGGGACGTCAGGGTAAGCACGGCCTTCTCATAACCACGGCAGCCCCGCGGCACCCCAGGCCAGGGCAGGAGCGCACCCCTCGGGGTGCCAGGGCGCCGGGCCCCGGGAGCCCGCATGTGCACGGGGTGGGCCTCCCCGACATGTCAGTACAGCCTGAAGCCTCCTTCCCCTGATCTCTGCTGCACCGGGAAGGGCTTGTGGGGCATCCTGTGCGTTTGCCAGCAGGCAGAAGTGAGCCAGGTTGCCCAGTCTCCGTTGGAAAAGAGGTGCCTAACCTGGCACACCATGTGTTGTTTTAATGGGATTTTCAATTTTGACTTGTGACCAGCGACTTACTAGGTAGCTTCCTTCTTGAGGGTTTCCCTTTTCCACTAACGTAACAAGCCTGACGGGTTCCAGGATGCAGTGGGAGCTCAGTCTCCACACGGCCGTGATTGTGCGTGGAAGCGTGTCTTCCAGCCGCGGGCGTCACGTCCTGGGGGGCCGGCACCCGGCGGCAGCCGAGTTAGGGCAGGGAGTCGCTCTGGGTTTAAATTATTAAATTTATAGTGAGGTGGTTTTAAGAATTCCTAGTGTCCTTCGAGCTGTCCTCACCCCAGGTGCCAGAATGCAGAGTGTGAATCATTCATTTGGAATCACTAATCTGAGGAAGAGAAGCATGTATTTTGTTTGATCAGCATGAAACCTGCCAAATTAGAACCATCATTCCTGCCATTATGGTCCTTGTTAACTGCCTCCCAGAAGTGTAGATTTTTTATTTGGGTTTATTTACAGAAACAGCCCTTTTCTTGTGTTTTCTTCTCCGTGATTATGAAGGGATATTGCACACTTACATTAGGTAGATGCTACTGTGTTCTCCACTTGTTAATGTAATTTTACGTCCTCTCAAATTCACTGGCAGGGTGTGATAAAGCAGGAAAAGGGATGATTTTATGAACAGAGAAATAAACTTCTTAGTTTGGAGTAGCAAGTATAGCAGAAATTCTAGGTTATTTTCTTTCATTTATGGCACCAGTTTCATGGTGATGATCCATGATAAAATAGAATTTCTCTTTTTATTGCACTGCGCGTGCTCCGGTTATCCCAGGGTGTGTATTCTTAGGGGCACACACCGATGATTCTGGGGACTGCCCCCTATAAACCCACAACAGGTACTTCCTGATGCATCACCCAGGACAGATAATGAAATACGAGGAGCGGGAGCAGGGGCCCCACAGCGCCTCGGCCACGTGTGATGGGGGGTCTGCTTGCCCCCGATCGCCGACATGCCTTGGACGGCCTGTTCCTCAGGAAGGGCCCGAGACTGTGCCCTCCCGGGGACGGGGGTGTGCAGGACCGGGTGACAGGCGATCGTGAGGGCGGGGGAGAGGAAGCTTCGGGGGGCAGGGGACACCGGCAGGAACCGCGTGTGGCCGGCGGCGAGTCAGGGCGTCTGGTCACCTGCCTCACGGCCAAGAAAGGCAGGTTTGTTTCTACGTGTAGACGCGCCTGTCCTGCGTCCTGACGGCAGCTTGTTGCCGCCCTCTGTCCGTGCGTGGCGGGGGCGGGGGGGGTTCTCCAGCATCCTGGTGACCTGGCGCCGCTCTGGCCTGATGTCCTGGCACCATCCCCGGGGCACGGCCCAGGCCCTCCCCGGCCTGCCAGCGCAGTGGGCGGCTCCCGCCTCCATCTCGGCCTTTCCCCGGTGAGATAAGAAAGTGGGAGCGTCGGAGCTCCTCACGCTCGCCTCAAGTACCTGTTCCTTCCGTCCCCGTTTTGCTCCGGGAGTCTCCGGGGCGTCCAGATGACTGCGGCGAGATTAACTCTTGCAGCATGGAGAAGGCAGATTTGTTCCCTTTCTTTTTCATGTCGTGTAAATCAGAGATTACAAATTCAAATCCTCTCAGACGTAAATGGCAAATGTCACAGGCGTAGCTTATTGCACGTCCTGTAGTTATTCAGAGTCAGCGCTCCACGTGGGGCCCTTCTTCCTCACGCCACTGAGGCTGCTGAGCTCTGCTCACACGTGTGTCTTGTGTTACACTCCAAGTAAAGGCCTCAGCTCCAGCTCACCTGGGGGTGTGTGTGCATATGCAGGGGGGGGCTGCGTGTGTATGTGCAATGTGTGGGGGAGTGTGTGGTTTGTGTGTGTGTTAGGATGTATGTTCACGTGTGGGAGGTGGGAGGTGTGTATGTGGGTGTGCATGTGTGTGGTGTGCACGTGTGGCATCAGTGTAGGGGTGCGTACGTGTGCATGTGTGGGACATGTATGTGTGCACATGTGCATGTATGGTGTGTATGGGGGCTGTGTAGCAGTGTGCACATGGACGTGTGTGTGTACGGGTGTGCACGTGTGCACTTGCGGGGCATCTGTAGGGGTGTGTACATGTGCATGTGTGGGGCATGTGTGTATGCACATGTGCATGTGTGGTGTGTATGGGGACTGTGTAGGAGTGTGCACATGGACGTGTGTGTGTAGGGGTGTGCACATGTGCACTTGCGGGGCATCTGTGTAGGGGTGTGTACATGTGCATGTGTGTGGTGTGTGTGTATGCACGGGCATGCACATGTGTGTATGTGTGTGTGGGGGGGCTCCATAGGGGTGTGCACATGGACGTGTGTGTATAGGGGTGTGCACGTGTGCACTTGTGGGGCACCTGTGTTTGTAGAGGTGTGTACATGTGCATGTGTGGGGCATGTGTGTATGCACAGCTATGCACATGTGCATGTATGTGGTGTGTGTGTATAGGGGCTGCGTAGGGGTATGCACATGGGGGACGTGTATGTGTAGAGGTGTGCACATGTGCATGTGTGCAGTGGGGGGGCTGTGTAGGGGTGTGCACGTGTGGGGCACATATATGCGTGTGTGAGAGAGATCTAGAACTAGAGGAACAACCTTTGGAACAGGTTGGCATCTGTCTTAACCGTCATCTTTTTCTGACCTATTGACTTTGGGTTCCCTGCCCTCCCCTGGGTCCTCCTCGGGGTCTTTGATGTGCTCCCTGCGTCCCACTGCCCCCAGTGTGCTCCCTGGGGCTGGAGGGCAGGCCGAGGCAGACGGGCCCCACATCAGACCTTTTCTGGGTGTCATGGGGGCCTGTGCAGACAGGATGTAGAGAGGCAGAGCGAGGGAACGAGAATGTGGGGAGGCCTCCTCCGTGGCGGCCTGATCATGGTGCACATGGCAGTAATTCTGGGAGCTCCAGAATGTTCTCAGACCTCCAGGGGAAACGGCATAATGCCTGGCTGACTTGTGGACGATCATCAGAGGAAAACCCAGGTGCCACAGAAGGCAACACTGGTAACTCAGGACCCCAGCCACCGGGTATGAAGCGGGTGGGACAGCGAAGCACGATCGAGCTCCGTGGCCCTGCAGGAAAGGTACAGATTTGAGTTTCTAACGTCTTCTGAAGATTTGTCTTAAAGATTGATTGATTGATTGATTTATGATACACACAGAGAGAGAGAGAGGCAGAGACACAGGCAGAGGGAGAAGCAGGCTCCATGCAGGGAGCCCAACGTGGGACTCGATCCTGGGACTCCAGGGTTGTGCCCTGGGCCAAAGGCAGGCGCCAAACCGCCGAGCCACCCAGGAATCCCCTGAAGATTTTTCTTAACGTAAATCTTGACGGACTTCTTTTGGTGTTTGTAAAGGTGGTGATTTTAATATTCCAGCCAACTTTCCAAGTAGGGTTTGATGGTTTTTCAAAGCGAGGCTGTTGGCGTTGGGGGTGGGACGGTCTTTGCCGTGGAATGCTGTTGCGTGTTATGGGATGCCTGGCACCCCTGGTTCTCGCCTACCAGCCTACTGCCCTCCCAGTCTCTTTGAAAACCGAAAGTGCCCCCCCCCCCACGTCCCCAGAAGCCTCCAGAGGGTAGCACCACGCCCGCTGTAAGAAGTGCAGATCTGACCACATATCGAGGCTCAGTGAACACCTGCTTTGGGGGGGCTGCCCTAAATATTGTCCTGTTGGTCTCCGCTTAACCTCTCACGCTGGCGCACTGTTACCTCTGCTGGACAGATGAGGCAGTCAGAGCGCAAAGAGGCTAAAAATTGCAGGTATCCCTACGATAGAATTTTGTATGGCCTTTGGCTAGAATTACATTTATTTGACGTGGAAAGTTACCCAGCACATGTTGTAAGTAAGGCAGCACATCACAGAGTAGTATCAGCATGTTTGCCTTTCTGTAAGTGCCACTGGTGGTCATATCATCCACGTCAGCCTGTGCACAGCAAAGACCCGGATGTGACACGTCCATTATTGATCGGAGTTATTTTCGCTGGGCGGCAGTAAAAGAGACTTCCACTTCTGCAAAGCTTAAACATTTTTAATGAGCGTCTATGACTTTATTTATTAATTTTTTTGAGCATCTGTGGCTTTAAAGTAGAATATAACATAGTACAGCCTAAATTAGGAGTTCAGGAAGGCAGGGGCTATGGTGTCATGTGTTTTATTCAGAGGAGAGTGCCTTCTGCATCCACACAGGGCTGTTGACTACTGAACCTGTTAGTCGTGAGTGTGTGTGCTGCTCAAGCTGAGTTCAAAGGGAGCGTGAGGCAGGTGCTGGCAGGGCATACGCCGCAGCCAGGAGGGCAGTAGACAGCTGCCAGCAGTGTTGCACACTCAGCTGTCATATAAAAGACCAAGGACGTACGGCCATTTCCCACGGGGCACCAGCTCTGTCCCCAGAGGAACGGGACGCACCACCGTGCCAGACAGGCTGTGTGTTGGGTGCACTACTGGAAAGGTAAGAAGGCCGTGCACTTCAGAGGAAGTTCTACCCCAAATGCTTGAGATTACTGAAAAAGACCAGCGTTAGTGATCTGAAGCAGCATTCTCCAAATTTCAAAACCAGAAAAAGGTAATTTTACATCATGACCCCCCCCACACACACACATACATTTAATGCATCATAATACGAGTTTTCACGATGCCATTTACCCTGAAAACATGCTAGGGCGGGCGCGCCACTTCACCGTGTCCCGAGCTTCCTGCCCTTGGAGGATTGCCGCCCTGTTTGAGGGACCCT